>NC_067408.1:116709249-117371347 GCF_009764475.1 Pristis pectinata | reverse complement strand
TGCCATGTAACAGTGGGGTAGAAGCTGTCCTTAACCCTGGTGGTTCGTGTTCTCAACCTCTTGTATCTTCTGTCCAATGGGAACGGGGAGAAGATAGAATGGCCAGGTGGGTGGGGTCTTTGATTATGTTGGCTGCTGTCACGAGGCAGCGAGAAGTGCAGACAGAGTCCATGGAGGACTTTTTTCACGTGACGTGCTGAGCTGTGTCCACAACTCTCTGCAGTTTCTTGTGGTCTCGAGCAGATCAGTTGCCATACCAAGCTGCGTTTCATCATTATAATAAACTTGACAGCTGGCACAGTGACAACTGAGTTAGGAACCAGACAATACGTGTGGCACTAGCACAGAGTGAAGTCCATGCATAAATTTGACGTGGATTGGGCCAGCGGTATGGATCCTGGGCCGGTGGTACGGAATCCTGGGCAGTCACAGTGCTCTTGTACAATCGAAATCCATCCACTCTGTTCAAATCCAACCCCTCCGGAAGTTGGACCAGGGACGTGCCAACGCGATTCATCCCAGGTTTTCGGGCATCGATGAAGCAGGTGATGATGTCACCGACGCTGCTGATTCTCATCTCTCCCGTGGAACCAACAACTGGAGCAACGTGATTCAACCTGCAACCTTTGTGTTTTGTCCCTCTCAGTGAAACATGAAGCAAACCTTACCAACTTCGCAATTATTTGTGGAACACAGAACAGTACAGCACGGAACTGGCCATTCGGCTCACGATGTTGTGCCAATCTTGATGACAATTTATGATGTCCTCCAGAAAGCTTCAAACCTTGGGCCTCTGTACTTCCCTCTGCAACTGGATCCTGGACTTCCTTATCAGGAGACCACAGTCAGTGCGGGTCAGTAGAACGTCTCCTCTTCACTGACACTCAACATGGGTGCACCTCAAGGATGCGTGCTTAGCCCACTGCTCTGCTTTCTCTACACTCATGACTGTGAGGCTCGGCACAGCTCAAACGCCATCTATAAATATGCTGATGACACCACTGTTGTTGGCAGAATCTCAGATGGCGACGAGGAGGTGTACAGGAGTGAGATAGATCGGCTGGTTGAGTGGTGTCGCAACAACAACCTCACACTCAACGTCAGCAAGACCGAGGAATTGATTGTGGACTTCAGAAAGGGGACAACACACACCAGTCTTCATTGAGGGGTCAGCGGCTGAAAGGGTGAGCAGCTTCAAGTTCCTGGGCGTCAACATCTCAGAAGATCTATCTTGGGCCCAACACAATGATGCAGTCACGAAGAAGGCACACCAGTGGCTCCACTACATTAGGAGTTTCAGGAGATTTGGTACGTCACCAAAGACTCTTGCAAGTTACTACAGATGTAGGGTGGAGAGCATTCTGACTGGCTGCATCACCGCCTGGTATGGAGGTCTCCAATGCACAGGATCGCAAGAGGCTGCAGAGGGTTGTAGACTCAGCCGGCTCCACCATGGACACAACGCTCCCTGCCATCGAGGATGTCTTCAAGAGGCAGGTGCCTCAAGAAGGCAGCATCCATCATTAAGGACCCTCACCATCCGGGACACACCCTCTTCGCATTACTACCATCGAGGAGGAGGTACAGGAGCCTGAAGACCCACACTCAATGTTTCAAGAACAGCTTCTTCCCCTCCGCCATCAGATTTCTGAATGGTCCAGTGAACGTGACCTTGTTATTCCTCTTTTGCACTATTGATTTATTTTTGTAACATAGCAACGTTTATGTCTTTATGTCTTGCACTGTACTGCTGCTGCAAATCAACACATTTCACAATGCATGTCAGTGTTGTGAGGAAGGTTCTTTTGGTATCTTAAAGATAAAGGTCTGGACACACAGTCCTTGTCATTTAAAAATGGTTTATTAACAAAGACAAACGCGGGGACCGAATGAATGGAAACAGATGCACGTCACACACTCTCAAGCGGGAGATCACGAATGTGGAGGGAAATCGCGACAGAGGGTGAGGTACACACACACACACACACACACACACACACAGACACACACAGACACACACAATAACTGGGTACAGATGATCAAGGAATAGACAGTACAATGTTTGGACACTCTGATTCTGGACAAACATTGGCTCTTTGGTCTCGGGAGTCCTTAACTAACTGCCCTGAAGTAGTGCACAGCTCACCTCAACATCCTCGGAGACAGAAAAAGAGATAGAAAACCAAACATGCAGCACTTTTATGCTGCTGAGGGGCTGGGTAGCCCAGCAAGGACAAAGATGTTTTAGACGGGCCAATAGTAGATGTGGCCAGGAACAAAGGTGCTCGCACAGACCAGTCCGAGTGGTCCAGCAAGGCAAAGGTGATTACCTAATGGGGTGGAGCCAAACCTTGATTGACAGTGGTGTAGCTTCCGATCCTAATAGGCAATGCTATCATCCGAGCATGGGGGTCAGAAGTGTTGTCACTGTCATCTGACCCCTGGCTTTTCATACCACATTCCACCCCTCGGAAGGTATACCAACTGCCAATCATGGGGATCACTACATTAAGCTAACAGAAATACGCGTCAGTACTTAATGGAAGGCAGAAGTGGTTCTAATAAGTTGGCATGCACAGCACAAAATGCACTCGGCCTCCATTCTGAGAAACAGCCTTCAACCACCACCCTCTGCTTCCTACCTCTGAGCCAATTTTGTATCACCTAACTAGTTCTCCCTGGACTCCATGGGACCTAACTTTCCAGACCAACCTGCCGTGCGGGACCTTGTCAAAGACCTTCCTAAAGTCCAAATAGACAACATTCACTCCCTTCCCCTCATCTACCCTTTTGGTTACCTCTTCAAAAAACCTGAAAAGATTTGTCAGACATGACTTCCCACACACAAAGCCACACAGATTCTTCCGAATCAGACTCTGTCTATCCAAATATTTTTCCAAAAGAGGACAGGACCAAAACATATGTGTCAAAGAAGCCACATTCGATTTACATCTATCACATATAGGATTAAGACCTGCAATTTTTTCCATAGTTTCAGTTTTGTAAGGTGTCGGAAAAGAGGGTATTCCCTTCCTTTCCATATGGAAAAAGCTGAGTCAACTCTGGATGGATGAAAGAAAAAATTAGATTGAATGGGACTTGAGAAGTTCAATTTATTCAATCCAAAAAATTTACGAAATTGGAACCATATCCGTATTGTATGTTTAACAATTGGGTTAATCATATGTTTACTTAATTTGGTAAGTGCAAAACGGAGTGAAGCTCCTAAAATGGAAACTAATGAAAATTCAAGTACTGATTGGTGCTCAAGGTGTACCCATTTGGGACATTGAATGACATCCGAATCTTGTATCCAAAATATTAAATATCTGATATTAATTGCCCAATAATATAATCTAAAGTTAGGCAAGGCCATACACCATCCTTTTTCAGTTTTTGTAAATATTTCTTACTTAACCTTGGGTTTTTATTCTGCCAAATAGATGAAAGAATTTTAGAATCAATAGTGTCAAAAAAAGATTTCGGAACAAAAGTTGGAATCGCTTGAAATCAATATAAAAATTTTGGTAAAATATTAATCTTAACTGCATTAATTCGGCCTCCCAATGATAGAGACAGTGGGGACCATTTAGTAAACAATTGTTTAACATGGTCAATTAAAGACAATAGATTAGCTTTAAATAAGTCCTTATGTTTCTTGGTAATTTTAACACCTAAATACATAAAATAGTCAGTTAACAATCTGAAAGGTAATTGCCTATAAATTGGGGTTTGCATATTCAACGGAAAAAGTTCGCCCTTATGAAGATTTAGTCTATGGTCAGAGAAAACACTAAACTGATCTGGTAGTGATAGTACTGCAGGGATAGATTCATCCCGATTAGTAATATAAAGTAACAGGTCATCGAGAGTCCATTTATTCAATATTTTCACATGATGTAGATCCCCTTTCAATACTTTCCAACTTGGAGGAGCGGAGTTGACCACATAATATTGCTCTGTTTCTACTCAGAAATTTTAGTCCAGTCTTTTTTTCCTTTTTTTTGTTTGTTTTAGTTTGAAATTTTTCTGTTTAGTTTAGTTTATATTGTTTGTAATTTTGCTTATTGATTTGGGGTTTTATTTTCTCTTTCTTTTTTTAGTTTATATAATAAATCTTTATCTTTCCTTTCTTTTATATTATATTCATTTACTAAGAGATCGTTGGGTCTACAGATTTTTTTTATATCTTATTGTTCTTTATGATTATCGATGCCATGATTGTTCTCCAGATCTCTTTGTATTACATGTACAAACATTGATGCTATATATTAATCTGTATTAATTTGAAAACGAATAAAAAGATTGTAAAAGAAAGAAAGAAAGAGAGATAATACACATTTAGTGCACGGTAGTGTAGCGGTTCACGTAACGCTAATACACCGCCAGCAACCTGGGTTCAATTCCAGCCACTGTCTGTAAGGAATTTGTACCTTCTCCCCGTGTCTGCGTGGGTTTCCTCCGGGTGCTCCGGTTTCTTCCCACATTCCAAAGACGTACAGGTTAGGAGCTGTGTGCATGCCATATTGGTGCCACTTGTGGGCTGCCCCCAGGACACTCTACGGAAAGGATGCATTTCTCTGAGTGTTTCGATGTACATGTGACTAATAAAGATACCTTATCTCATCTCAAACAGGACAAAATCCAATTTCTCGGCAATTGTATTTCAGATTAGGAAATCTGGATTTCTCATCCATAGGAATTGTCATTTCTGGGATCTGTTGTTATTCTGCCTTGTTTGGGAAATTTGCCACATCCTTTTGGGTCAGAGAACAAGCCTGTTAGATAACAGGACTGTGGAGTGTCGTCAAGATACTTGACAGCAATGTTCCAAGTACCACTCAGGGCATTGAGGACAGGAAAACACGATGATGCTGCAGGAACTCAGCAGGTCCGGCAGCCTCTCCGATGGTAGTAAAAAGAAGAGGGCATGTCCTGGATGGTGAGGGTCCCTCTTCCCCTCCACCATCAGATTTCTGAAGATGGGGGTCCTTCAAGGGGGTGAAATGACACAGAACTGCGGAAGGAATTTGTTGAGTTAATGGAGAGAAACATTTTCAGCTGGCTGGAGAGTGCAGGACAAGGGGACTCCTCCTCCGATCAGTACTGGAACACAGCCAGCATTTCAACCAAATCCCCCCAAAACTTCAAAAGCGACAAACGCAGCCCGTCCAAATTTTCCTCATAAGAGAATCCACCCGCTCCTGGTGTTGGTCCACCGAACCTCTGAGCTGCCTTCTACGCACACCAGTTTTCATCGAAGGGGCAGGGCTGGAAATAGTGAACAGCTTCAAGTTCCTGCCCGTCAACTCAGAGGATCCATCCTGGGCCCAACACATTGAGGCAGTCATGAAGAAGGCACGCCAGTGGCTCGACTTCATTGGGAGTTTGAGGAGATATGGTACATCACCAAAGACTCTTGCAAATTTCTATAGATGTACGGTGGAGAGCATTCTGACTGGTTGCATCACCACCTGGTGTGGAGGCTCCAATGCACAGGATCGCAAGAGGCTGCAGAGGGATGTAGACTCAGCCGGCTCCATCACGGGCACAACCTCTGCCCACCATCGAGGAAAAACTTCAAGAGTCGGTGCCTCAAGAAGGCAGCATCCATCACTGAGGACCCTCACCACCCAGGACACTGCCCTCTTCTCCGTTACTACCATCGGCAGGTCTGGTCAGTCTCATTCGGAAGGCAGCATAGAAAGGAATGCCTTACAGTATTCTTTATTTCAGGAAACTGAAAGGAACACCTGACGTATCAATCCATAAATAATAAAAGTACGCTTTAAATGACTTCACTGCATCGGATACAATCATGTTCCAACATGAATGCATAAAAATCAGAATTATACTATTCCCAAACTCTATCAGTGCATCCCTATCTCCTCTACCCCCTCCCACCACCACCCACCTTCAAAGTGCAATTGCTTACTCAGCTCCCAGGTGGGTCATTGTGCCTCATCACCAAAATAAACACCTCTGCACATCAACATGCCCCAGACTCAGATACAGGTACAGGCACTTGTTTCTGTGCTGTGTGACTCGATGTTCAGATAGGAATCTTGGTCTCTTGGTCGGCATGTAGCAGTTGGGCTGATGGGCCTGCTTCTCTGCTGTGTGACTCTATGACTCTTATATAGTAAGTGAGGAACGCACAGAGGTGCTGAATACTGAGACAGACAGAACACCAAGTGCTGGTTAACGGCATTCTAGTACAGACGGGTAGTCATAGAGTCACACATGCATGGAAACAGGCCCTTCGATCCAACTTGTCCATGCCAATCAAGATGCCCGTCTAAACTTGTCCGATTTGCCCGGCATTTGGCCCATAATCCCTCGAAACGTTTCCCATCCATGTACCTGTCCAAGTGCCTTTTAAACATGTATGTCAATGTACCTGCCTCACTCACTTCCTCTGGCAGCTCACTCCATATACTCATCACCATCTGCGTGAAGAAGTTGCCCCTCAGGTTCCTATTAAATATCTCCCCTCTCACCTGAGACCCAGGGAGACAAACTGTGTGCACTCACCCTGTCTATGCCCCTCATGATTTGATACACCTCCGTAAGATCTCTTGGGATATTCCATCATTGTCATTCCCTATGTGTGAAGAGCTGCCCCTCAGGTTCCATTTAAATCTCTCTCCCTCAGACCTTAAACCTATGCCCTCTAGTTCTAGTTCAAGGACAACTGATGTCAGCATGGACGTGATGTGATGAAGGGCCAGTTTCTGTAGCTCTGTGCGTGTAATACTGGTAACCATGCCCTACACATGGCTTCAACAGTCTGAGCACTCTGTTCACCAACACCACCTCTGCTTGCTGCCCTGGCCGCTTCATTTCCCTCCCCCTCTGTTCTTAACTTGTGATGGAATGTGTTTCACTCCCCTCCCACAGGAGAGTCTTTGAACTGTACAGTGGTTCCAGAGGACGCATGCTCACCCTACCAACGTGCACACTCCTTCAGTCCCAAGGCCAAATGCTTCACATTCCGGGCGAGATGAAACATCTGGGTCAGGAGAACTGCTCCACACTACCATCAGGGTCCACCACTGGACCAGCTCAACCCCCAGGTGCACCAGTCACTGTTCCAAAGCTCACTCCTTCCCACCACTCACTGCCCACTGGAATAATCTGGAATACAGGGAGGTTGCAGGTGTCCCTGTCTTCTGCCTGACACACAGATTCCCACAAGAGAATTTTAATTGCGGGAAGTCTTCACTCAAATTTGTCCAGGCACGGTAGTGCAGTGGTTAGTATGATGCTATTACAGTGCCAGCGACCCGGCTTCAATTCTATCCACTGTCTGTAAGGAGTTTGTATGTTCTCCGCGTCTCTGCGTGGGTTTCCTCCGGGTTCTCCGGTTTCCTCCCACATTCCAAAGACGTACATTTAGGAGCTGTGGGCATGATAAGTTGGGGCCGGAAGCATGGCGGCACTTGCCGGCTGCCCCCAGAACACTCTCCAGTTGTGGTCTAACCAGAGTTCTCAACAAGCTGAGCAACACTCCCTGCTCTTGTACTCTGTACCTCTGTTTATCCATCTCAGAATCCCAAATGCTCTACTAACCACGCTCTAAACATACCATGTCACTCTCAAAGACCTTGTGCACAGACACACTCAGGTCACCCTGTTCCTGCACACCCCCTGTTCATCCACAATGCTGCTCTTATTATTTCTGTCAGGTGGCATCACTTCACACCTCTCTGTATTAAATGTCATCTGCCACTTCCCTGCCCATTCGCATCTTACTGCAGCCTCCAAAGACCCTCCTCACTGTCTACTGAACTTTGCATCATGTCATGTTATCGCCACACTCATGTCCGAGTATGCATCAAAAGTACACAGTGTTCCCAGCACTGCCCCTTAATCAGAATCTGATAAATGGTGTATGCGGAACTTGGTGTGAGTGTAATGGTAAATATAATCCTGTTGACCTGCAAGGACTGACTCACAAACAGACGTCCTGGTTAACAGTCACCCCCAGACCCAAAGCTTAAATTTCAGATTCCTCCACAGTTGGTTATGAAGGTTTCACTCGAATTATGGAACCATAGAACCATACAGCACAAAACACGCCCTTCGGCCCTCATTTTTAATGACATTGCACTGCCTCCATTTCTGACATTATAGTCACAGTTTTCCCAAATTTCACCAAACTTTTAACATATACCGAACCATTTCAGATCAATGATGTGCAAACACTTGAAAGGAACATTTTCAAAACATTGAGATATTAGGTTAAGCAGCGACAGTAGGCTAGCAAACAAACTGCAACAAATCCTGACCTGCAGATTTGAGCTCAGTTATAACAAGTGCACAGGAGCCATTGACAGCAGTGTGCCCAGCCAGGGTTATCAGCGGGATTCACCGGCCTGAGTGACCTCAGCAACACAAGCCATGCTGATGCTCACTGCCAACACCAAGAAGGTGCCACATGACTTCAAACGAAAAGTCACAAAACCAGAATATTGGTATAAAGAGAGCACAGTTTTTGTTTTCGCAAAAAAGAAAATGTAGTTCTACCAGTGCCCTGGTCAACATTCCTCCATCTATAAATGGATTCAATTTCCTGCCACATCCTGCTTTGTGAAGGATGCTGGGTTCACTCAACAGAGGACAAGATCTTTGGGAACAAGACAGGTTACAAGGCGCTGGGCAAATATAAGGTGCACGTTGTGCCTCCACACTTACTCAGTGTCTGTTCCTGCAGCTGTCCCCAGAGTTCTGATCACCTGCCACAAGCTGAGCACAGTTTATCCACCCCTGTGAGTGTCGGCATGGGGAACAGTCAGAGGGCAGATGCTTCCCAGTTTCAGCTGAAGCACAAGTTGGCATTTACACTTGTAGCTGCACTTAGAGACCTTTCATTCCCAAAATTCCAATCTGACCCCGAGCATCCATGCGAACTGGCTTGTGTGATGTCTCATTGCCACGGAGAGGATCAGCCCACACTCTCCTACCATCTTCATCTGGCACAAGTGCACCACACTACACGTTATACACAGGCATGGAGAGACACCAGCTGCACACTGACATTTCTGCACACCGTCAGGGTCAGGTCCCAGAGAGACTCTGAATGAGGCAGAACGTCTTGGTCCCCACATCACAGCGCCAGCCCTCACTCTCCCACATCACAGTGCCAGCCCTCACTCCCACACATCACAGTGCCAGCCCTCACTCCCACACATCAAAATGCCAGCTCTCACTCGCCCACACAGTGCCAGCTCTCACTCCCCCACATCACAGTGCCAGCCCTCACTCCCACACATCAAAGTGCCAGCTCTCACTCGCCCACACAGTGCCAGCTCTCACTCCCCCACATTACAGTGCCAGCCCTCACTCCCCCACATCACAGTGCCAGCTCTCACTCCACCACACAGTGCCAGCTCTTGCTTCTTTTCATGACAGCACCAGCTCTGGGCTCAGCTCCACTTTGCTGTGTAGTTGCATTTTCACTGTCGGATCACGCAGCTATCTGGACCCGTGCTCGCTCCCACACCCAAACCCACCCATCCTGTCGTCTCTAACTCGTGACTTTTGACAGAATTGCACCTCTGCCACCACAGGCTTGGTCGTTGAGAAGGGTGAAAGGTTACCCGTGGTCGGCAGGAGTGCAGAGGTGAGGTTACAATCGGCCGGGACCTTACTGAATGACAGGGTCGACTCCCGGGACCAAGGGACCTACTCGTGCTCTTAGCCAATGTGCTCCTTTTTCATTCCGTCAGCCAAGGGCAGACACCTGCTGCAACAATCTTCAAAAAGGACAAGCACCACGCACATTGACAGGATGGAACGACGTGCTGGCTGGATGACTCAGTGCCACAGGAGGAGGTTAATCTAACCTACTCGTCAACTTCAGCTGCCAAGAATTCAAAGCTTGCAGTTTAACTCCAAACACTGAAGTTGGTTGAAGATGGTGGAGGCTGATACCTTGGGCAAGTTCAAGAGATTGTCAGATAGGCATATGGAGGAATTTAAGATAGAGGGACATGTGGGAGGAAGAGGTTAGATAGTATTGAGAGTGGTTTGAAGGTCGGCACGACACGGTGGGCCGAAGGGCCTGTATTGTGCTGTATTGTTCTATGGTTCTATCTGCAAAACAGCAGATCATTTACATTCATCGTGGTAGCAAGCCCTGCAGACAACCTTCACAACTTATAAGCAAGAGAACAAACTGCTGGAGGAACTCAGCGGGTCGGGCAGCATCTGAGGAGGGAAATGGACAGTCGACGATTCAGATGAAGACCCTGAATG
Organism: Pristis pectinata; assembly: GCF_009764475.1. Taxonomy (NCBI): domain Eukaryota; kingdom Metazoa; phylum Chordata; class Chondrichthyes; order Rhinopristiformes; family Pristidae; genus Pristis; species Pristis pectinata. Next base: position 117,361,087 of record NC_067408.1, on the reverse strand, counting down.
TGCAAATAGTTTTATTTTCCCAGTACACAGAAAGAGTCTTCGTGAGGGAGTGAGGGCTGGCACTGTGATGTGGGGGAGTGAGAGCTGGCACTGTGATGTGGGGGAGTGAGGGCTGGTACTGTGATGTGTGGGAGTGAGGGCTGGTACTGTGATGTGTGGGCTGGCACTGTGATGTGTGGGAGTGAGGGCTGGCACTGTGATGTGGGGACCAAGACTTTCCGCCTCATCCAGAGTCGCTGGGACCTGACTCTGACAGTGTGCAGAAATGTCAGTGTGCAGCCGGTGACTCTCCATGCCTGTGTATAACGTGTAGTGTGATGCACTTGTGACCAGGTAAACTTCAAGTGAAGATGGTAGGAGAGTGTGGGCTGATCCTCTCCGTGGCAATGACGCATCACACAAGCCAGTTCGCATGGAAGCTCGGGGTCAGATTGGAATTTTAGGAATGAAAGGTTTCTCAGTGCAGCTACAAGCTGTCAATGCCAACATTGTGCCTCAGCTGAAACTGGGAAGCATCTGCCCTCTGACTGTTCCCCATGCCGGCAGTCACAGGGGTGGATAAACTGTGCTCAGCTTGTGGCAGGTGATCAGAACTCTGGGGACAGCTGCAGGAACAGACACTGAGTAAGTGTGGAGGCACAACTTGCACCTTATATTTGCACAGCACCTTGTAACCTGTCTTGCTGCCAAAGATCTTGTCCTCTGTTGAGTGAACCCAGCATCCTTCACAAAGCAGGACGTGGCAGGAAATTCAATCCATTTATAGATGAAGGAATGTTGACCAGGGCACTGGTAGAACTACATTTCTTTTTTTCCATAAACAAAAACTGTGCTCTCTTTATACCAATATTCTGGTTTTGTGACTTTTCTTATGAAGTAATGTGGCACCTTCTTGGTGTTGTCAGAGAGCATCAGCATGGCTTGTGTTGCTGAGGTCACTCAGGCCGGTGAATCCTGCTGATCACCCTGGCTGGGCACACTGCTGTCAATGGCTCCTGTGCACTTGTTATAACTGAGCTCAAATCTGCAGGTCAGGATTTGTTGCAGTTTGTTTGCTAGCCCACTGTCGCTGCTTAACTTAATATCTCAATGCTTTGAAAATTTTCCATTGAAGTATTTGCACATTATTGATCTGAATTGGTTGGCATATTTTAAATGTTTGGTGAAATTTGTGAAAACTGTTAATAAAATGTCAGAAATGAAGGCAGTGCAATGTCATTACAGATGAGGGCTTCTTCTATAATTCTGGTGAAACCTTCATAACCTACTGTAGAGGAATCTGAAATTTAAGCTTTGGGTGTGGGGGTGACTGTTAACCAGGATGTCTGTTTGTGAGTCAGTTCTTCCAGGTCAACAGGATTATATTTACCATTACACTCACACCAAGTTCCTCATACCCCATTTATCAGATTCTTATTAAGGGGCAGTGCTGGGAACACTGTCTACTTTTGAAGCATACTCGGACATGAGTGTGGCGATAACGTGACATGATGCAAAGTTCAGTAGACAGTGAGGAGGGTATTTGGAGACTGCAGTAAGATGCGAATTGGCAGGGAAGTGGCAGATGACATTTAATACAGAGAGGTGTGAAGTGATGCAACCTGACAGAAAGAATAAGGAGCAGCATTGTGGATGAACAGGGGGTGTGCAGGGACAGGGTGACCTGAGTGTGTCTGTGCACAAGTCTTTGAGAGGGACATGGTATGTTGAGATTGTGGTTAGTACAGCATTTGGGACTCTGAGATGGATAAACAGAGGTACAGAGTACAAGAGCAGGGAGTGTTGCTCAGCTTGTTGAGAACTCTTGTTAGGCCACAACTGGAGAGTGTTCTGGGGGCAGCCGGCAAGTGCCGTCACGCTTCCGGCGCCAACATAGCACTGCCCACAGCTCCTAACCCGTACGTCTTTGTATGTGGGAGGAAACCGGAGAACCTGGAGGAAACCCACGCAGTCACAGGGAGAACATACAAACTCCTTATCGACAGTGGATGGAATTGAACCCGAGGTCGCTGGCTGCTGTAATAGCTGTAATACTAACCACTACACTACCGATGCCTGGCCAAATTCGAGTGAAGACTTCCCTCTATTGAAATTCTCTTGTGGGAATCTGTGTGTCAGGCAGAATACAGGGACACCTACAACCTCCCTGTATTCCAGATTATTCCAGTGAACAGTGAGTGGTGGGAAGGAGTGAGCTTTGGAGCAGTGACTGGTGCACCTGGGGGTTTGAGCTGGTCCAGTGGTGGACCCTCATGGCAGTTTAGACCAGTTCTCCTGACCCAGATGATTCATCTCTACCAGAACGTGCAGCATTTGGCCTTGTGACTGCAGGAGTCTGCACGTTGGTAGGGTGAGCAGGCGGCCACTGGAACCACTGTACAGTTCAAATAATCTCCTGGCGGAGTGGAGTGAAACAGATGGGCAATTTGATTCAACCTGCAACCTTTCTCTTTTGCAACAGAGGCGCAGTTCTGGTCACCTAACTATAGGAAGGATATTTGTAAGATTGAAAGAGTGCAGAGTAGATTTACTAGAATGTTGCCGGGTCTTCAGGATTTGAGTTACAGGGAAAGATTGAACAGGATAGGACTTTATTCCTTGCAGCGTAGAAGAATGAGGGGAGATTTGATAGAGGTTTACAAGATTATGAGGGGTATAGAGAGAATTAGTGCGAGTAGGCTCTTTCCACCAAGATTAGGAGAGATGAGTACGAGAGGACACAGCTTTAGGGTGAAAGGGGAAAGGTGCAGGGGGAACATTAGGGGGAACTTCTTCACTCAGAGAGTGGTGGGAGTATGGAACGAGCTGTCATCTGACATGGTAAACACGGGCTCATTTTTAAGTTTTAAGAGTAAATTGGATAGATACATGGACAATAGGCTACGGACTGGCTGCAGGTCAGTGGGCCTAGCGGAATAAAGTTTTGGCACAGTCGAGAAGGGCCGAAATGCCTGCTTTCTGTGCTGTAGTGTTCTATGGTTCTATGGGAGGGAAATGAAGCGGCCAGGGCAGCAAGCAGAGGTGGTGTTGGTGAACAGAGTGCTCAGACTGTTGAAGCCTGTGTCGGGAATGGTTACCAGTGTTACACCCACAGAGCTAAAGACACTGGCCCTTCAACACATCACGTCCAGTTGTCCTTGGACTGGAACTAGAGGAGAGAGAATTAAATGGAACCTGAGGGGTAGCTTTTCACACATAGGGTACTGTGTGTATGGAAGGAGCTGCCGGAGGAAGTGGGTGAGGCAGGTACATTAGCAACATTTGAAAGACACTTAGACGGGTACATGGATGGGAGAGGTTTAGAGGGATGTGGCTCAAACACAGGCAAGTAGGACTAGTTTAGATGTGAATCTTGGTGAGCATGGATGAGTTGGGCCGAAGGGCCTGTTTCCGTGCTGTGTGACTCTACCTGTCTGTATTAAAGTTCCATTTACCAGCACTTGGTGTTTTTGGAGTACTCAAGGGCTGTCACAGAGGCAATGATCAAATGTCCCAAGAGATGGAGGTGTATCACATCACAGGGGCATCGACAGGGTGAGCGCACCCAGTCTTTTTCCTAGGGTTGGGGAATCAAGAACCAGATGGCACAGGTTTAAGGTGAGAGGGGAGAGATTTAATATGAACCTGAGGGGCAACTTTTTCACACAGAGGATGGTGAGTAGATGGAGTGAGCTGCCAGAGGAAGCGGGTGAGGAGGTACATTGACAACATTAAAAAGGCACTTGGACAGTTATATGGATAGGAAACGTTTCGAGGGATATGGGCCAAATGCGGGTAAATGGGACAAGTTTAGATGGGCATCTTGATTGGCCTGGACAATTTGGGCCGAAGGGCCTGTTTCCATGCTGTGTGACTCTATGACTACCCGTCTGTACGGGAGTCCCATTTACCAGCACTTGGTGTTCTGTCCGTCTCGGTATTCAGCACCTCTGTGCTTTCCTCACTTTCTCTATTATATAAGAGTCATAGAGTCACACAGCAGAGAAACAGACCATTCAGATCACAAAATCACAAGACAAAAGAAGCAGAAGTTGGTCATTCGGCCCAACGAGTCAGCTCCATGACCTCACCATGTGCTAAGCAGGTCCCTGAGCCACAGCCGTCGATGCTGACCAACCTTCTCATCTAGACGAGACTAGCTTGCATTTGAACCGCATCCCCCTAAACCTTTCCTATCCATGTACCTGTCCAAGTGCCTGTAAATGTTGTGAATGTACCTGCCTCAACCACTTCCTCTGGCAGCTCCTTCCATATACTCACCACCCTCTGCATGAAGCTGCCCCTCAGGGCCCTTTTAAATCTTTCCCCTCTCACCTTAAAGCCATGCCCTCCAGTTTTTGATCCCCTTTCCCTGGGAAAAAGACTGAGTGCATTCACCATATCTACGCCCCTCATGATTTTATACACCTCTGTAAAGGTCAGTCTCCTTTGCTCCAAAGAAAAAAATCCGAGCCTGGAGAACCCTCAATCATAACTCAGGCCCTTGAGTCCTGGCAACATTCTTGTAAATCTCCTCTGCACTCTTTCCAGCTTCATGACCAAAACTGAACACAATACTCCAGGTGTGGCATCACCAACAGCTTGTACAACTGCAATGTAACGTCCCAATTCCCAACTGATGAAGGCCAGTGTGCCAAATACCATTGAGGCACACAAAGAGCCCAGTTAGAAGCTGTGCAGGCTAGCAAGGAAGCTGCCAGAGGGAATGCAGACCAATGCAAATGACATTTTAAAAGGGAGGATCATGAAACCTGTAGAAGGGAGGTGATGTCTGTCCCAGGCAGAGCTTTGATCACTCAGTCGCACCACCAGCAGGATGTACTGGTACTGCAAGCCATGGGAGCCAGAGATTCACAAAATAGAATCAACATACAGACATTCTTCAATTTGTGGAAGGGATCTGTTTCCAAAAAATAGGTTTATAAATTAAACACCTATTCGAAAGACTCAGTGACATTGCAGGGAAAATTGACACTGGTAAGGCCTGCATTAATGCTCCTTCTTATCGCAACAATTCAGAACATGGAACAGTAGAGCACAGGAACAGGCCCTTCGGCCCACAATGTTGTGCCGAACTAATTCAACTAATAGTTAAATGACCGACTAAACTAATCCCTTCTGCCTTCACAACGTCCCTATCCCTCCCTTCTCTGCATTTCCACGTGCCTATCTAAAAGCCTCTTAAACACCCCAATCATATCTGCCTCCACCACCGCCCCTGGCAGCACATTCCAGGCCCCACCACTCTCTGTGTAAAAAACTTGCCCCGCACATCTCCTTTGAACTTACTCCCTCTCACCTTAAGTGTGTGCCTTCTCGTATTACAATATAATTGCAGCAATACATTTTTACTCCAATGCTCCAACCTCCTGGCAATAATGTTCAACTCACTATGTCAGCTGGTTGTTGTATCTGAATGTTAACCTTGTGATTCATGTACAAAGACTCAAATTCATCCAAATACCAACATATAATAACCCTTCTTCAGAAAGCATTCAGCTTCCTCTTCTCACTAAAATGAATAATTTTCTACTCCCCCACATTACACGACTCACGCACAGGTCAACAGGGCGGCAAAGGCAGCGTACGTCATGCTTGCCTTCAGTAGTCGCGGCATTGATTTCCAGAGTCAGAAAGCTACGTTACAGCTTTATAAAACTCTGGTCAGGCCACATTTAGAGTATTGTGATCAATTCTGGTCGCCTCATTATATGAAGGATGTGGAGGCTTTGGAGAGGGTGCAGAGGAGGTTTACCAGGATACTGCCTGGATTGGAGGGCATGTGCTATGAGGAGTAGTTGGACCAGCTGGGGCTGTTTTTTCTGGAGCAACAGAGGCTGAGGTAAGAGTTGATACATGTTTATGAAATTATGTGAGGCATAGATGGACAGCCAGTATCTTTTACCCAGGATTTAAATGTCCAGTACTAGCGGACATGTATTTAAAGTTGAGAAGGGGAAGGTACAAATGAGATGTGTGAGGCAAGTTTTGTTTTAAACCCAGAGAGGTGGGGGCACGGAATGCACTGCCAGGGGTGGTGGTGGAGGCAGATAGCATACGAATGTTTAAGAGACTCTCAGATAGGCACATGAATGTGCAGAGAAGGGAGGTATATTGTCAGTGTGCGGGGAAGAGGGCTTAGATTAATTAGGAGTCACTGGTTTAATTAACTCGGAACAACATCGTGGGCCGAAGGGCCTGTCCCGTGCTGGACTACTCGATGATCTCTACATGTAGATGGGTGAAATGAATCTCCTTCAGCATTCACTTAACCCATCTCTATCCCTTCTCTAACTCTTTACATCTCCACCAGCTTACTTTCCAACTGAGCAAACACAACTGGATGTGGTGTATCTGTGCCCCTCATCCAGCTGCTTAAGAAGGATCACATACAGCTTTCAACGCAGCAGTGATCCCGGAAGGAGTCACTGGTAACAGCCCCCCTTGGCCATTGCAGCGTGAAGCGCCGATCCAACTTACTCAATCTCAATCGTCTTTGGCCCCAAAATACGAAGCTACTTCGGTATAAGATCGCAAAAGCAACTTAACTAAATCAAAAACGCAGTTAGAGCAAAATGTCAGATGTAAAATCCACCTCATGGGTAATTCAAATCTACAGATGACAAGACGGAATCCAGAAAGCACTTGGGTCTGAACATAATCCTCATCACTTGCCATCATCGTGTCACTTAAACAGCAATGGTATTTTTATTACAAAACATGATCATCGCAAAATTTGCAGAATAATGATTAACCACCCGCAATACATTCAAACGTGGAATTGTTGGAAGCTGTACATAGACTCCACAAAGTCAAAGTCTGTGCAAAGCAGGAGGAATGATGAAGATTTTAATTCATTTTTTGGGATGTGGCTGTCACCAGCAAGGACAATGTTTATTGCCTACCCCTAATTTTTTCCCAGGGTGACAATGGCTAACACGAGGGGACATCATTTTACGGTGATGAAGATACAAGAGGGATGTCAGGGGTAGGTTTTTTACACAGAGTGTGGTGGGTGCATGGAACGCGCTGCCGGCAGAGGTTGTGGGGGCAGATACATTAGAGACATTTAAGAGACTCATGAATGATAGAGATGAGGCGGGGTATGTTGGAGGGAAGAGTTAGATAGATCTTAGAGCAGGATAAAATTTATGCACAATATTGTGGGCCGAAGGGCCTGCACTGTGCTGTAGTGTTCTATGTTCTAATTGCCCCTGAGGGTGTGTGGGTGAGCTGCTTTCCTGAGCTGCTGCAGTCCTTCTGGTGAAGATGCTCCCACAGCACTTCAGGGAGGGAGTTCCAGGACGTCACGTAGCAACGATGAAGGGACACATTCCCAGGTCAGGATGTGACACGGAGGGGAATTTGACGGGGACTGTGTTCCCATGCACCCTACTGCTCAAATGCTCCTTGGTGGCTTCAGGTCATGGGTTTGGAGGGGATGTCAGAGTGACGTGGGTAAGTGACTGCAATACAACTACAACACTGCTGCCATAGTGTATCAGTGCAGGAGGCAATTAACGTTGAGTGTATTGATACAATTGGGCCAATCTTGTCCTGAATGGTATTGAGTTTGTGATGTTGGTGGAGCTTCGCTCATCCAAGCAGGTGGAGAGTATCCATCACTCTCCTGATTTCCTACCTTGTAGCTTTGAGGAGTCAGGATCTGGGGAAACTGACTGCAGATCCCCATCGTCTGACTGACTCCTTTAGCCACAGGCTGCTCCAGGTCAGATTCTGAATGACGACCCCAACAATATCGAGGGTTTCGACAACAACAATGCTACTGAAAGTCTTGTTGAGATCGCTGGACACACTAGTGCGCGTGCTTTGGCCAGGTGTTGCTGTCCAGGTCTTGATACACACAGGCACGGATGCTTCACTCCTGAGAAGCTGCACATGGAATTGAACCTGATTCTGCGCTGCTGGTGGGAAAGGACATACCAGGGACGGTGATTGTGGGGAAGAGGGGAGGAGGTTAAACACTGAGTGAAAGGCAGGCACGGTAGTGCAACGCTTAGCATGATACTATTACAGCACCAGTGACCCAGGTTCAATTCCGCCCGCTGTCTGTAAGGAGTTTGTACGTTCTCCCAGTGTCTGCGTGGGTTTCCTCCGGGTGCTCTGGTTTCCTCCCACATTCCAAAGACGTACGGGTTAGCAAGTTGTGGGCATGCTATGTTGGCGCCGGAAGCGTGGCGACGCTTTGGGGCTGCCCCCAGAACATCCTACGCAAAAGATGCATTTCGCTCTGTGTTTCGATGAGCGTGTGACTAACGAAGATATCTTGTCTTAATTTTGGCAGAATGATGAAATTTGCTTAATGAATGTGTGACTGTGCTCCATACATCTTCCAGGCATCAGTGGACTGGTTGTGTGCACGGCGTCTTGATGTGATTGAGTGACGTAATCAGTAGACAACCGCAAACCAAACAAGCTGTGGGGTCTGGAGTCACATCCCAGGGAAGGGTGGGAGATATCTCTCCTGAAGCACATTTGTAAAACAAGTTGACTATTTAAGATATTCTGACAGTTTCTTGGTCACTTTGAACAAAAGAATCTTCTTCTTGTAGATTTAGGATTCAGGGCAAGGAGGAAAATGAGCAGGGAAACCAGGAATTCCCCCATTTTTCTGTAAATAATAGTGCGCTGTCTGGGGTGGTGGTGTTGGAGATGGTTCACAGAAGCCTCATACCTCTTGTATCCACAGCAGCTGATACACCAAACTGCAGCCTAGCTCTACGGAAAGAGGTACTCCCGAGGGAGATGACGTCCACTTCACTTTGGGCATTCAGAAATTCAACAGAGCCTCAGTGCTGGCACGGTTTGGTTCGCTTCTGCTGCGCTGGGAAACAGGGCCAAAGAAGTCATTGTTCACGTAAACAACTGGCAACAAAAAGCCTGCAGATAAACCTCCTCTGCTTGCAGACTGTGCTCCAGTCGTTGTTCCGGTTCTGACACCGAATAAACAAAGAAACAATAACCAATGAGCAGCGAGATAAAGAGAATGGTTTGGCTGCTCACCAACAAGGCAAAGGCATCTGCCACCATCAACATGTAAAAGACATTGTTCCAACCGGTGGGAGAGATGAGACCAGCTAACAAAGGTCCTAAAGCAGCACCTGTGGAGCCTGTCCCTTCTTCATGAATGCATAAAGATCAGAATTATAGTATTCCCAAACTCTTTCAGTGCATCCCGATCTCCTCTACCCCCTCCCCCCCTCCCTAAAGTGCAATGGCTTACTCGGCGTCCAGGTGAGTCAATGTGCCTCATCACCAAAAACACCTCTGCACGTCAACATGCACTTGTTGCTGTGCTGAGATAAATGCGTGGCTGAGAAGTTGGTGCAGGAGTGAGGGTTTTTGATTTCTGGATCATTGGGATCTCTTCTCGGGACGGTAGGACCTGTACAGAGAGGTCGGGTTACACCTGAACAAGAAGGGGGCCAATATCCTTGTGGCTAGGTTTGCCTGGCTGGTTCGGACGGGGTTAAACTAGTTTGTGAGGCAGAAGGGAACCAGAGGAGTAGGTCAGAGGAAGAAGGGGATGGGGAAAAGTTAGATCAAACTGGTAGAGAGGTTTTGGTGAAGGAGAAGCAGAATACAGGCTATAGAAGTCGTAAGGTAGATGGACTGAAGTGTGTTTACTTAAGAAACATTTCAAATGTTGAAAGGACTGGACAGAGTAGATGTGGCCAAGTTGTTTCCCTTGGTGGGTGAGTCCAGGACAAGAGAGCACAGTCTTAGAATTGGAGTGTACGCATTTATAACAGAGATGCGGAGAAATTTCTTTAGCCAGAGGGTCAGCGATTTATGGAATTCGTTGCCACATACAGCTGTGGAGGCCCAATCATTGGGGGTGTTTAAGGAGGAGATTGATAGGTATCTAATTAGTCAGGGTATCATGGGATATGGGGAAAAGGCCAGGAACTGGGGTCAGATGGGAGAATAGTTTAGCACATGCTGAGGTCGAGGAGCAGACTCGATGGGCCGAATGACCTACTTCTGCTCCTTTGTCTTGTGATCTTGTGATCTGAAGGGCCTGTTTCTCTGCTGTGTGACTCTATGACTCTCCTATAATAGAGAAAGTGAGGAAAGCACAGAGGTGCTGAATACTGAGACGGACAGAACACCAAGTGCTGGTAAATGGATCTTTAGTACAGACAGGTAGAGTCACACAGCAAGGAAACAGGCCCTTCAGCCCAACTCATCCATGCTGACCAAGATTCCCATCTAAGCTAGTCATACTTGCCTGTGTTTGACTCACATCCCTCTAAACCTCTCCCATCCATGTACCTGTCCAAGTGTCTTGTAAATGCTGTTGATGTACCTACCTCACCCACTTCCTCTGGCAGCTCCTTCCATACACACAGCACCCTACGTGTGAAAAGCTACCCCTCCGGTTCCTATTAAATCTCTCCCCTCTCACCTTAAACCTGTGCCCTCTTGTTCTTGATTCCCCAACCCTGGGAGACAAACTGTGTGCACTCACCCTGTCTATGCCCCTCCTGATTTGATACACCTCCGTAAGATCTTTGATACAACTCCATAAGATCTCTTGGCATATTCCATCATTGTCTTTGTAAGAGCCTATTGAGTGCTCCAAGTAACACCAAGTGCTGGGAAATGGGACTCTAGTATAGACGGGTAATCAGAGTCACACAGCAAGGAAACAGGCCCTTCGACCCAACTCATCCATGCCGACCAAGATTCCCATCTAAACTAGTCCTACTTGTCTGCGTTTGACCCACATCGCTCGAAACCTCTCCCATCCTATGTATCCCGTCCAAGTGTCTTTTAAATGCTGTAAATGTACCTGCCTCAACCACTTCCTCTGGCAGCTCCTTCCATACACACAGCACCCTATGTGTGAAGAGCTGCCCATCAGGTTCCATTTAAATCTCTCTCCTCTCACCTTAAACCTGTGCCCTCTAGTTCTAGTTCAAGGACAACTGATGTCCGCATCAATGTGATGTGTTGAAGGGCCAGTTTCTGTAGCTCTGTGGGTGTAACACTGGTAACCATTCCCTACACAGGCTTCAACAGTCTGAGCACTCTGTTCACCAACACCACCTCTGCTTGCTGCCCTGGCCGCTTCATTTCCCTCCCCCTCTGTTCTTAACTTGTGATGGAGTGTGTATCACTCCCCTCCCACAGGAGAGTCTTTGAACTGTACAGTGGTTCCAGAGGACGCCTGCTCACCCTACCAACGTGCAGACTCCTGCAGTCACAAGGCCAAATGCTTCACGTTCTGGGTGAGATGAAACATTTGGGTCGGGAGAACTGCTCCACACTACCATCAGGGTCCACCACTGGACCAGCTCAAACCCCCAGGTGCACCAGTCACTGCTCCAAAGCTCACTCCTTCCCACCACTCACGGTCCACTGGAATAATCTGGAATACAGGGAGGTTGTAGGTGTCCCTGTATTCTGCCTGACACACAGATTCCCACAAGAGAATTTTAATAGAGGGAAGTCTTCACTCAAACTTGGCCAGGCACGGTAGTGTAGTGGTTAGTATAATGTTATTACAGCACCGGCGACCCAAGTTCAATTCCATCCATTGTCTGTAAGGAGTTTGTATGTTCTCCCCGTGTCTGCGTGGGTTTCCTCCGGGTTCTCCGGTTTCCTCCCACATTCCAAAGACGTACAGGTTAGGAGCTGTGGGCATTCTAAGTTGGGGCCGGAAGCATGGCGGCACTTGCCAGCTGCCCCCAGAACACTCTCCAGTTGTGGCCTAACCAGAGTTCTCAACAAGCTGAGCAACACTCCCTGCTCTTGTACTCTGTACCTCTGTTTATCCATCTCAGAATCCCAAATGCTGTACTAACCACACTCTCAACATACCATGTCCCTCTCAAAGACTTGTGCACAGACACACTCAGGTCACCCTGTCCCCACACACCCCCTGTTCATCCACAATGCTGCTCCTTATTCTTTCTGTCAGGTTGCATCACTTCACACCTCTCTGTATTAAATGTCATCTGCCACTTCCCTGCCAATTCGCATCTTACTGCAGTCTCCAAATACCCTCCTCACTGTCTACTGAACTTTGCATCATGTCATGTTATCGCCACACTCATGTCCGAGTATGTATCAAAAGCAGACAGTGTTCCCAGCACTGCCTCTTAATAAGAATCTGATAAATGGGGTATGAGGAACTTGGTGTAAGTGTAATGGTAAATATAATCCTGTTGACCTGCAAGGACTGACTCACAAACAGACATCCTGGTGAACAGTCACCCCCAGACCCAAAGCTTCAATGTCAGATTCCTCGAGAGTAGGTTATGAAGGTTTCACTGGAATTATAGAAGAAGCCCTCATTTCTAATGCAATCGCACTGCCTTCATTTCTGACATTTTATTAACAGTTTTCACAAATTTCAACAAACGTTTAAAATATACCAACCACTTCAGATCAATAATGTGCAAATACTTCAATGGAAAATTTTCAAAACATTGAGATATTAAGTTAAGCAGCGACAGTGGGCTAGCAAACAAACTGCAACAAATCCTGACCTGCAGATTTGAGCTCAGTTATAACAAGTGCAGAGGAACCATTGACAGCAGTGTGCCCAGCCAGGGTTATCAGCGGGATTCACCAGCCTGAGTGATCTCAGCTACACAAGCCATGCTGATGCTCTCTGCCAACACCAAGAAGGTGCCACATTACTTCAAAAGAAAAGTCACAAAACCAGAATATTGGTATAAAGAGAGCACAGATTTTGTTTCTGAAAAAAAGAAAATGTAGTTCTTCCAGTGCCCTGGTCAACATTCCTTCATCTATAAATGGATTCAATTTCCTGCCACGTCCTGCTTTGTGAAGGATGCTGGGTTCACTCAACAGAGGACAAGATCTTTGGGAGCAAGACAGGTTACAAGGCGCTGTGCAAATATAAGGTGCACGTTGTGCCTCCACACTTACTCAGTGTCTGTTCCTGCAGCTGTCCCGATAGTTCTGATCACCTGCCACAAGCTGAGCACAGTTTATCCACCCCTGTGACTGCCGGCATTGGGAACAGTAAGAAGGCAGATGCTTCCCAGTTTCAGCTGAGGCACAAGTTGGCATTGAGGCTTGCAGCTGCACTGAGAAACCTTTCATTCCTAAAATTCCAATCTGACCCCAAGCTTCCATGCGAACTGGCTTGTGTGATGCCTCATTGCCACCAAGAGGATCACCCCACACTCTCCTACCATCTTCACTTGAGGTTTACCTGCTCGCAAGTGCCTAACACTACAAGTAATTCACAGGCATGGAGAGTCACCAGCTGAACACTGACATTTCTGCATACCGTCAGGGTCAGTTCCCAGAGACTCTGGATGAGGCAGAAAGTCTTGGTCCCCACATTACAGTGCCATCCCTCATTCCCCCACATCACAGTGCCACCTCTCACTCCCCCACACAGTGCCAGCTCTCGCTTCTTTTCATGACAGCACCAGCTCTGGGCTCATTTCCACTTTGCTGTGTAGTTGCAGTGGCACTGTCAGCTCACGCAGCTATCTGGACCTGTGCTCGCTCCCACACCCAAACCCACCCATCCTGTCGTCTCTGACTCGTGACTTTTGACAGAATTGCACCTCTGCCATCACAGGCTTGGTCCTTGAGAAGGGTGAAAGGTTACCCGTGGTCGGCAGGAGTGCAGAGGTGAGGTTACAATCGGCCGGGACCTTACTGAATGACAGGGTCGACTCCCGGGACCAAGGGACCTACTCGTGCTCTTAGCCAATGTGCTCCTTTTTCATTCCGTCAGCCAAGGGCAGACACCTGCTGCAACAATCTTCAAAAAGGACAAGCACCACGCACATTGGCACGATGGATCGACGTGCTGGCTGGATGACTCAGTGACACAGGATCTAACCTACTCGTCAACTTCAGCTGCCAAGAATTCAAAGCTTGCAGTTTAACTCCAAACACTGAAGTTGGTTGAAGATGGTGGAGGCTGATACCTTGGGCAAGTTCAAGAGATTGTCAGATAGGCATATGGAGGAATTTTAGATAGAAGGGCAAGTGGGAGGAAGAGTTTAGATAGTCTTCAGAGTGGTTTGAAGGTCGGCACGACACGGTGGGCCGAAGGGCCTGTATTCTGCTGTATTGTTCTGTGGTTCTATCTGCAAAACAGCAGATCATTAACATTCATCGTGGTAGCAAGCCCTGCAGACAACCTTCACAACTTAGAAGCAAGAGAACAAACTGCTGGAGGAACTCAGCGGGTCGGGCAGCATCTGAGGAGGGAAATGGACAGTCGACATTTCAGATCAAGACCCTGAATGTGCAAATAGTTTTATTTTCCCAGTACACATAAAGAGTCTTCGCTTACCCACGTCACTGTGACATCCCCTCCAAGCCCATGACCTGAACCACCAAGGAGCATTTGAGCAGTAGGGTGCATGGGAACACCGTCCCCGTCAAATTCCCCTCCCTGTCACATCCTGACCTGGAAATGTGTCCCTTCATCGTTGCCACATTACGTCCTGGAACTCCCTCCCTGAAATACTGTGGGAGCCACTTCACCAGAAGGACTGCAGCAGTTCAGGAAAGCAGCTTAACCCCACACCCTCAGGGGCAATTAGAACATAGAACACTACAGCACAGTGCAGGCCTTTTGCTCCACAACGTTGTGCCGACATTTTATCCTGCTCTAAGATCTATCTAATCCTTCCCTCCCACATACTGCCCTCCCCCGCCATTTTTCTATCATTCATGAGTCTCTTAAACGTCCCTAATGTATGTGAACCCACAACCCCTGCCGGCTGTCGTCAGGGCAGGAATGGATATTGAATATTCCTAGTTTTCAGTGTTTGAAGAGGGATAGGGAAGTGGGGAGAAGAGGAGGAGGGGTGGCAATACTGCTCAGGGACACTGTTACACCTGCAGAAAGGATAGATGTTGTCGAAGGATCATCTCTGGAGTCCGTACGGGTGGAGTTAAGGAAGAAGAAAGGAGCAGTTACTCTACTAGGAGTATCTGTAGGCCCCCCGGTAGCAGTAGAGATATAGAGGAGCAGATTGGCAGGCACTGTTTGGAGAAAATCAAAAATAACAGACTTGTTATAATGGGAGACTTCAACTTCCCAAATATAGACTGGAACCTGCTTCGTGCCAAAGGTTGAGATGGGATGGAATTTGTTAAGTGTGCCCAGGAGGGATTCCTGACGCAGTATGTCGATGGGCCGACTGGAGGGAATGCCATGCTAGATCTAGTTTTAGGAAATGAACTGGGTCAGGTGAAGGATCGATTAGCGGGAGAGCCATTAGGGGACAGTGACCATTGCTCCATAACCTTTAAAATTGTCATGGACAGGGACAGGTGCAAAGAGGACAAGAAGATATTTAATTGGGGGAGGGCGAACTATGAGGCTACAAGGAGAGAACTTGGGAGTGTAAATTGGGATGTCCTATTTGAAGGGAAATATACTATGGAGATGTGGTCGATGTTCAGGGATCTTATGCCGGATGTTAGGGATAAATATGTCCCGGTGAGGCAGAGAAGGAATGGCAGGGTGAAGGAACGGTGGGTGACGAGAGAGGTGGAACGTCTAGTTAGGGAGAAGAAGGTAGCGTACATCAGGTATAAGCAGCAAGGTTCAGACAAGGCCGATGAGGAATATAGAGTAGTGAGGAAGGAACTTAAGAAAGGGCTGAGGAGAGCTAGAAGGGGACATGAAAAGGCGTTGGCTAGTAGGGTTAAGGAAAATCCCAAGGCCTTTTTCACGTAGGTGAAGGGTAGGAGGATGGCTGGGGTAAAGGTAGGTCCGATTAAAGGCAATGGTGGGAGAATGTGCCTGGAGGCGGCGGAATGGGAGAAGTTCTCAATGACTATTTCTCTTCGGTGTTCACGAAGGAGAGGGGTCTGGATGACGCAGAAGGGAGTGCTGGTAACGGTAATGTTCTCGAGGTTGTCGATCTCAAGACAGAGGATGTGTTGAAGTTGTTAAATAATATCAAGACGGAATACTCCCCAGGCTGCTTCGAGAGGCGAGGGAGGAGACTGTTGAACTGCTGGTAAGGATCTTTGAGTCCTCGTTATCCTTGTGGATGGTGCTGGAGGATTGGAGGGTGGCGAATGTTGTCCCCTTGTTCAAAAAAGATAGTAGGAATAGTCCAGGGAATTACAGACCAGTGAGTGTCATGTCTGTGGTGGGTAAGCTGTTAGAAAGGATTCTATGGGATAGGATCTATGAACACCTAGAGAATCATGGACTGATTAGGGACAGCCAGCGTGGCTTTGTGAAGGGAAGATCTTGCCTCACAAGCCTGATAGAGTTCTTTGAGGAGGTGACCAGGAAGATTGATGAGGGTAGTGTGGCGGATGTGTTCTTTATGGATTTTAGTAAGGCTTTTGATAAGGTTCCTCATGGTAGGCTTCTTCAGAAGTTCAGAAGCCAAGGGATCCAGGGAAGCTTGGCTGTGTGGATTAGGCTTTGGCTTGCCTGTAGAAAGCAGAAGGTTGTGTTGGAGGGAGTGCCCTCGGATTGGAGAGCAGTGATTTGTGGTGACCCGCAGGGATCGGTTCTGCAACCTCTAATTTTTGTGATATCTATAGATGACTTAGATGAGGTGGTGGAAAGCTGGGTTAGTAAGTTTGCGGACGACACTAAGATCGGCGGTGTTGTGGATAGTGTGGAGGGCTGTCGAAGCTTGCAGAGGGATATTGATAGGATTCAGAGCTGGGCTGACAAGTGGCAGATGGAGTTCAATCCGGAGAAGTGTGAGGTGGTACACTTAGAAGGACAAACTCCAGGGCAGAGTACAAGGTAAATGGCAAGGTACTTGACATTGTAGAGGAGCAGAGGGATTTGGGGGTTGATATTCACAGTTCACTGAAAGTAGCCTCACAGGTGGATAGAGCAGTTAAGAAGGCCTATGGGATGTTAGCATTCATAAATCGTGGGATCGAGTTTAAGAGCCGCGAAGTGATGATGCAGTTTTACAAATCTCTAGTTAGACCACACTTAGAGGACTGTGTTCAGTTCTGGTCGCCGCATTATAGGAAGGATGTGGAGGCATTGGAGAGAGTGCAGAAGGTAATTTACCAGGATGCTGCCTGGATTAGAGCGTATGGAATATGATGAGAGACTTAAGGTGCTAGGGCTTTATTCACTGGAAAGGAAGAGGATGAGAGAAGACATGATAGACCTATCTAAATATTGAGAGGAATAGATAGAGTAGACAGTCCAGCGCCTCCTTTACTAGGGCACAAGTGCTCAGGACAAGAGGACATGGCTTAAGGTTATGGGTGGGAGGTTCAGGGGAGATGTCAGGGGGAGGTTTTTCACCCAGAGAGTGGTTGGTGCTTCAGCCTTTTGTCATTTCCACCTTATCACCTCCCAGCTTCTTACAACATTCCCACTCACCCCACTTCTGCCTATGAACCCCCTCACCCGCACCCACCCATCACCTGCCAGCTCTTGCTCCACCCCTTCCCCCCACCTCTGTATACCGGCTATCTCCCCTCTTTCTTTCCAGTCCGAATAAGAGTCCCGACCCGAGACGTCGACTGTCCATTTCCCTCCACAGATGCTGCCTGACCCGCTGAGATCCTCCAGCTCCTCTGTGTGTTGCTCCAGTACCTACCCTGACTCCTCTACAGTTGCTGAACACCCACACTTTCTCTCTCCAACCTCCCTTAACATCTCAAATATGTCATCTCCCTGAATGTCATCGAACAATAAGAGTCTGTGAAACAGGCCCTTTGGCCCAACCTGTCCATGCCGAGCAAGATGCCCATCTAAGCTAATATCATTTGCCTGTGTTTGTCCCACATCTCTCTTAACCTTTCCTATCCATGTACCTATATGTAGTATGAAAGGCCAGGGGTCAGGTGATGGTGACAACACTACTGACCCCAATGCTCCGATGATAGCATTGCCTATTGGGTCGGAAGCTACACCACAGTCAATCAAGGTTTGGCTCCACCTTTGTCTTGCTGGACCACTCAGACTGGTCTCTGTGAGCATCTTTGTACCTGGCCACTTCTACTATTGGCCCGTTTAAAACACCTTTGTCCTTGCTGGGCTACCCAGCCCCCCAGCAGCATACAAGTGCTGCATGTTTGTTTTCTATCTCTTTTTCTGTCTCCGAGGATGTTGAGGTGAGCTGTGCACTACTTCAGGGCAGTTAGTTAAGGACTCCCGAGACCAAAGAGCCAATGTTTGTCCAGAATCAGGGTGTCCATACATTGTACTGTCTATTCCTTGATCATTTGTACCCAGTTATTGTGTGTGTGTGTATGTGTGTGTGTGTGCGTGCGTGCGTGCGTGCGTGCGTGTGTGTGTGTGTGTGTGTGTTTCCCTCCACATTCGTGATCTCCTGCTTGAGAGTGTGTGATGTGCATCTGTTCCCATTCATTCGGACCCGCGTTTGTCTTTGTTAATAAACCATTTTTAAACGACAAAGACGGTGTGTCCAGACCTTTATCTTTAAGATACCAAAAGAACCTTCCTCTCAACACTATCCAAGTATCTCCCTCTTACTGTCCCAGTACCACAAGGAGCAGGAACTGCAGACTTCACCGTGATGGTCCATTATCAGCTCAGGTGAAGAAATTAAAGTGGTAAATTCTTTTATTTTTGTCACTTGTACCGAGATACAGTGAAAACCTTGCCTTACATACCGATCGTACAGGTCAATTCATTACACAGTGCATTGAGGTAGTCCAAGGGAAAAGAATAACATTTGCAGAATAAGGTGTAACAGCTGCCATTAACCTTGTACTCTGCCTTGGAGTTTGTCCTTCCAAAGTGTACCACCTCATACTTCTCCGCATTGAACTCCATTTGCCGCTTCTCAGCCCAGCTCTGCATCCTATCAATATCTCTCTGCAATCTTCGACAGTCATCCACACTATCCACAACACCACCAACCTATGCGTCATCTGCAAACTTGCCAACCCACCTTTCTACCCACTAATCAAAGTCATTAATAAAAATCACGAAAAGGACAGGTCCCAGAACCGATCCTTGTGGGACACCGCTAGTCACAGCCCTCCAATCTGAATGCACTCCCTCCACCACAAACCTCAGCTTTCTACAGGCAAGCCAATTCTGAATCCACACGGCTAAGCTTTGCTGGATCCCATGCTCTCTGACCTCCTGAAGAAGCCTACCATGTGGAAACTTCTCAAACGCTTTACTAAAATCCATGTAGACCACACCTACTGAACTGCCCTCATCCATCTTGCTGGTCACCTCCTCAAAGAACCCTATCAGGCTTGTGAGACATGATCTTCCCTTCACAAAGCCACACTGGCTGGCTCTAATCAGTCCATCATTCTCTAAATGCTCATAGATCCTATCTCTAAGAATCCTCTCCAACAGCTGGCTCACCACAGACATAAGGCTCTCAGGTCTGTAATTCCCTGGACTGTGCCTACTACCTTTTTTGAATAAGGGGACAACATTTGCCACCCTCCAATCATCCAGTACCATTCCCGTGGACAACGAGAACTCAAAGGTTCTAGCCAACGGTTCAGCAATCTCCTCCCTCGCCTCACGTAGCCGCCCGGGGAAAATTCCGTCACATCCCGGGGGACTTTTCTGCCCTAATATTTTCTCACAGCTGCAACACATCCTCTCTCTTGATATCTACATGCTCCAGAACATGACCCTTAACAACACTGTCCTCAGCGTCATCTCGTCCCCTCTCCTTGGTGAATCCTGAAGAGAAGTATTCATTGAGAACCTCACCCACTTCCACAGCTTCTAGCGACATCTTCCCACCTTTGTCTCTAATCGGTCCGACCTTTACTCTTGTCATCCTTCTGCTCTTCACATAAGTGATAAAAGCCTGGGGATTCTCCTTAACCCTACTCGCCAAGGCCTTTTCATGTGCCCTTCTTGCTCTCTTCAGCCACTTCTTAAGTTCCATCCTTGCTACCCTACATTCCTCAAGAGACATACCTGATCCTTGCTTCCTAAAGCTTCTGTATGCTGCCTTCTTCCTCCTAACCAGATGTTCCACCTCTCTTGTCACCCATGGTTCCTTCACCCTGCCATTCTTTCTCTGCCTCACCGGGACAAATTTATCCCAAACATCCTGCAAGAGATCCCTGAAGAATGGCCACATCCCCATAGTACATGTCCCTTCAAAAATGTCATCCCAGTTTACTCTCGCAAGTTGTAGCCTTGTAACCTCATAATTTGCCCTTCCCCAATTAAATACCTTCCCGTCCTCTCTGCTCCTATCCCTGTCCATGACAATGCTAAAGGTTATGGAGCGGCGGGTCACTGTCCCCAAATGCTCACCCACTGAGAGATCTGTCACCTGACCCGGTTCATAGATCTAATATGGCATTCCCTCTCGTCGGCCTGTCAACATACTGTGACAGGAATCCGTCCTGGACACACTTAATAAACTCTGCCCCGTCTAAACAAGTACTAAACAGGTGCCAATCAATATTTGGGAAGTTGAAGTCTCCCATGATAACAACCTTGTTATTTTTGCACCTTTCCAAAATCTGCCTCCCGATCTGCTCCTCAGTATCCTTGCTGTTACCAGGGGGCTATAGAATTCTCCCAGTAGAGTAACTGCTCCTTTCTTGTTCCTAACTTCCACCCATACTGACTCGAGAGAGAATCCTGCCACATTATCCACCCTTTCTGCAGCTGTAATAGTATCCCTGACTAGTAATGTCTCTCTTCCTCCTCTTCTCCCCAGCACCCACCAATCTCTTTTAAAACTTTGAAATCCGGGATAATTCAGTATCCACTCCTGCCCTGGTGACAGCTAAGTCTCTGCAAGAGCCACAATATCGTAGTTCCATGTATTTCTCCACTTCTCAGTCCATCACCCTTATTCCTAATGCTGCTTGCATTTAAGTAAATGCACTTTAGGCCATCCACCTCACTACTTTTATACCCTTTACTCTGCTTCTCCCTCCTAAAAGCCTCTCTATATGTTAGATCTGACTTTACTCTGTGCACTTCTTACTCTGACATATCCCTCCGGTTCCATCCCCCTTGCAAACTAGTTTAAACCCTCCTGAACCATGTTAGCAAACCTGCCTGCAAGGATATTGCTTCCCCTCGAGTTCAGGTGTAACCCATCCAATCTGTACAGGTCCCACCTTCCCCACAAGAGATCCCAATGATCCAAAAATCTGAAACCTTGTCCCCTGCACCAACTGCCTCAGCCACGCATGAATCTGCCATCTCCTCCTATTCTTACCTTCACTGTCACGTGGCACTGGCAGCAATCCTGGGATTGCTACCCTTGAGGTCCTGTTCTTCAGCCTTCTGTCTAGCTCCCTAAACTCACTTTTCAGGACCACATCCCTCTTTCGACCTATGTTGTTGGTACCAACATGTACCACGACTTCTGGCTGCTTTCCCTCCCGCACAAGAATGTTGTGGACCTGATCAGAGACATCCCAGACCCTGGCACCAGGAAGGCAACATACCATCCGGGATTCTCCCTCATGTCCAGAGAACCTCCTGTCTGTTCCCCTGACTATCGAGTCCCCTATCACTATTGCCCTCCTCTTCTTCTCCCTTCCCTTCTGAGCAGCAGGACTAGTCCCAGTGCCAGAGACCTGGCAACTGCCACTTGATCCCTGTAGGTCAAACCCCTCAACAGCATCCAAAGCGGAATACATGTTTTTGAGGGGAACAGCCTCCGGGGTCCTCGGTTCTGTCCGACTGTTGCCTTTCCCTTTCTCTCCCCTGACACTCACCCATCTATCTGCCTCCTGGACCCTAAGGGTGTCTAAGGGGGGTGACTGCCTCCTGATGCACAGCATCTACATAACCCTCTCCCTCCCTGATGCTTCGCAGTGTTTGAAGCTGTGACTCCAGCTCACCAATTCTGAGTCGAAGTTCCTCCAACTTCAAGCAATTACTGCAGAAGTGGTCACTCTGCACCCCAGCAGGGTCCACGAGCTCCCACATCATGCAGCTGCAGCACATCGCCTTGCCCTCCATCTGAACTATTTTTTCTTACCTAGCTGTAGTTTACTTAAAAGTTATAACAATAACAGTAAACCTTACCCTTACTTACCAGCCACTCACCAGTGTTGTTGCAGATGGCCTCCGCCTCTAGATGCCGAAGCCTGTTGTGCCAAAGCCACTCACTCTGACTCTGTCCACTCCAAAATGATCGCTCCGACTGAACCCTAGAACCATAGAACCATAGAACCATACAGCACAAAACAGGCCCTTCGGCCCACCTAGTTGTGCCGTCCATCAGACCACCCTCACACTACCTAACCCCTTCCTCCCCCATATCCCTCTATCTCACATTCCTCCATATGCCTATCCAACAAGTTCTTGAACCTGTTCAATGTATCTGCCTCCACCACCACCCCAGGGAGTGCATTCCATGCACCAACCACTCTTTGGGTGAAAAACCTCCCTCTGACATCTCCCCTGAACCTCCCACCAATAACCTTAAAGCCATGACCTCTCGTCTTGAGCATCGGTGCCCTGGGAAGGAGGCGCTGACTGTCTGTTCTATCTGTTCCTCTCAATATTTTATATAACTCTATCGTGTCTCCTCTCATCCTCCTCCTTTCCAGTGAATAAAGCCTGAGCACCTTAAACCTCTCCTCATATTCAATACTCTCCAATCCAGGCAACATCCTGGTAAATCTCCTCTGCACCCTCGACAATGCCTCCACATCCTTCCTAAAATGAGGCGACCAGAACTGAACACAGTACTCTAAGTGTGGCCTAAGGAGAGTTTTGTAAAGCTGCATCATCACCTCGCAGCTCTTAAACTCAGTCCCGCAAACTTATGAAAGCCAACATCCCATTGGCCTTCTCCCACTTCGGCCGCCGCCAGGCAAATTCTCCCACCTTTGTCCTTAATCGGACCTACCTTCACCCGAGCCATCCTCCGACCCTTCACGTACTTGAAAAAGGCCTTGGGATTTTCCTTCACCCAACCAGCCAAAGCCTTTTCACGTCCCCTTCGAGCTCTCCTCAGCCCTTTCTTAAGTTCCTTCCTCGCTACCATATATTCCTGACACGACTTCCTTTTTATTGGCCTTCTAAATTAGCACGGACCTGTGAGAGACCCACTGCTCCTTGTTCTGTCAGATCCTGATTCACTCCTAATAGAGGGGAATCTGCAGGCGGTGGTGTTCCCCAGAACCTTCGATCCTTCTCCGTCCTGGATGTCGAGGTCGGAGATTTGGTGGGTGCTGGAGGAGCAGCCGGGGAAGTAACTGCAGTGCATTTTGTGGATGTCACCCTATGTCATTGAACAACAAGGATCGATGGTCGGTTTCTCTCTTGTTGGAAATGGCCATTGCCTGGCAGTTTTGTGGAGCAAATTTCAGCACAACACAAAGAACCGAGGAGCCCGTTCCAGTGCTGTTCTGTGCTAAATCTTACTTGCCACTCATCAGCCCATGGCTGGGGCTTGCTGCAAGCTGGCAAGGCCTGCTTCATTTGCTGAGAAGTTGCAAATAGGATCAAACACATCAGTGAAGGCCCCACATCTGACCTTCTGGTGCAAGGAAGTTCATCGACGAAGCAGCTGAAGACGGTTGGACCCAGGACACTGGCCCGAGGAACTCCCGTCTCCAACCAATCACAGGACCACCTTCACTCCAAGTGCTTTACGACAGTGGTTGACCACCTACGTTCCCAGGGACAATGAATGAATGACTCGATACAGAGAGAGGTTGGATTTGTGCCATCTGTTTATTTACTGCTCACAGCTGAAACTTAACAATCACAGATAGAACGGTCACAGAGCAGAAGTTACTGTTGGACATAATCATCTCCAAAGGGCAGTGAAGGGGTTAATCTAAGGGTGGGCAGGTTAATAGTCACTTATACAGTGTCTCTCCAGTCCAGAGCTCACCATCTGGAAGCGGGTGTGTACCAGAGAGAGTCACACTGTGACACTGATCTCTCACCGTTACTCAACCCTGGGCAACCAGCTGAGCAAGAACCGGTCAGCAGCATCGAGTCATTGTCGAATGGGAAAACATTGCAGGTGGTGGGAGTGATGACCTTGGCTCACTGGGGACCACAGCACTGATCACTGGCTGGTGATCAGGGTTGGGAAATGTGGCCAATTGGCTGGGTTCTCTAACCCAGTGAGCCTGGAACACTGGGATTCCCTAGTTGTCCTATACACCCACACTGCCTGACCAGAACAGTACACGGGACTGGACTGAGAGACTGGACCCCGGCATCACATCACCACACCGATGCTCACGTGCAGAAATTTCTTTTCACAGAGGGGTGCGGAGAAACTTCTTCCTGTTTTACAGCAGTTGGTGGATCTCTAGAACTTTCTGCCCCAGACGGTTGAGGAGGTTAGATCATTAGCTGTAGTTAAGGTGGAGGGGGATACACTTCTGAAAGACTGGGGGATGGAGAGCTATGGGGTTGCGGGACAGGGGAGGAGATGAGGCCAGGGGTAGCTCAGCCGTGATCATATTGAATGGACAGGGCAGGTTTGAGGGGCGGGTGGCCTCCTCCTGCTCCTATTTTGTTGCGTCGACATGGCTGTTGCTGGCATGACATCAGTATACAACAGTAAGTCCCAATCAGTGGACAACAGTAAGTTCCAATCATCTCCCCAATCAAATGCACAGAAAATTGTTACATAACACCCAAGGAACATTTGTGGAAAATCAAGAATCGTTTGGCCCCTTTGTACCAATGCAGGTTAATTAGCAGAAGCGATGACTTGATTGCAGGAAGCAGTTGCAGTGAGTGGGCTCCGTGCCCTGTTACAGACCGCACTCCCTCAGCAGGGAGCTCGATTCTCTCCGGCAATAATTCACCCAGGCATACCTGCAAAAGGGGGAATGTGTCAGAGCACAGAGGGTTACAGCAAACGGAGCCACCCACAGAGGGGTGTCAGGGACTGGTGACAACGCCCTGCCCACATTCCGATCCCCCCTCCTGGTTCGTCACAGGGTGGTGACTCCGGCAGAAACAGTTGTCCGTGAGTGGAACAAGACGTTGAAGAGTTAATCAGCATCAGATGGTTTCTGCTTCCGCCGGGGGCAGCGGTTTAGTGTTGACCACTGGGGTGGGAAGTCGGCAACATGCAGCTGACATTGAGCTCCAGAACCAACCGGGGAAAGTGAAGTGTGTCCTCTCACACCCCGGGACCCGAGCTCCCACACCCCCTCTCACACACCGAGACCCCAGTCCCCACACCCCCTCTCACACACCGAGACCCCAGTCCCCACACCCGCTCTCACACACCGAGACCCCAGTCCCCACACCCCCTCTCACACACCGAGACCCCAGTCCCCACACCCGCTCTCACACACCTAGACCCCAGTCCCCACACCCCCTCTCACACACCGAGACCCCAGTCCCCACACCCCCTCTCACACACCGGGACCCCAGTCCCCACACTCCCTCACACACACCAGGTCCCCAGTCGCAACAACCCCTTTCACAAGCCAAGACCCCAGTTCCCACGCCCCCTCCCACACAGCGGGACACCAGTTTCCACACCCCTTCTCACACAACGTGACCCCAGATCCCATACCCCCTCTCACACACCGGGACTCCAGTTCCCACACTCCCTCTCACACACCGGGACTCCAGTTCCCACACTCCCTTGAACTCACTTGAACAGTGCTGGACTCCATCTTGGTGCCTTATTATATTTTAACCTGAATTTGATGCTCACTCAAAACCCACCTGTGTGTGGCAAAGCATGATGTTTCGACAGAGAACCATAGAACACTGCAGCACAGAAAGCAAGTCATTCGGCCCTTCTAGTCTGTGCCGAAACGTTATTCCGCTAATCCCATTTAACTACACCCAATCCATAACCCTCCAGACCTCTCCCATCCATGTATCTATCCAATTTATTCTTAATTCTTAAGAGTGAGCCCGCATTAACTACATCAGATGGCAGCCCGTTCCATGCTCCCTCCACACTCTGAGTGAAGACATTCCCCCTAATGTTCCCCCTAAAGCTTTACCCTTTCACCCTAAAACCAAGTCCTCTAGTCATTATTTCTCCTAATCTAGGTGGAAAGAGCTTACTTGCATTTACTCTGTCTATGCCCATCATAATTTTGTAAACCTCTATCAACTCTCCCCTCATTCTTCTGCGCTCCAAGGAATAAAGTCCTAACCTGTTCAATCTTTCCCTGTAACTCAACTCCTGAAGACCCGGCAACATGCTAGTAAATCTCCTCTGCACTCGTGCAATCTTACTGATATCCTTCCAATAGTCAGGTGACCAGAACTGCACAAAACACTCCAAATTTGGCATCACCAATGTCTTATACAACCTCACCATAACATTCCAACTCCGATACTCAATACTTTGATTTATGAATGCCAGGATGCCAAAAGCCCTTTTTGCAACCCTGTCTACCTGTGATGCCACTTTCAGGGAATTCTGCTGCATTAAAATGTGCTGAGGACGGCTTTCTTCTCTCAGACCCTGTAATATTTGGACTTCCCACAGACAGCTGCGGAGATGTAGTCACATAGGACGTGACTTTAAGGTTGGAGGGAGGATGCTTAAGGTAGAAGTGAGTGGCAAGTATTTTCCCCACAGAGAGTGGTAGGTGTGTGGAGTGGGTTACCAGGGGTAGCAGTGGGAGCAGGCCGTTTGGTGGAGTTTGAGACTTTCGAGATAGACACATGAATATGAAGGGAATGGAGGGATGTGGATGAGAAGAGGAGAGGAGAGACTGAGGGAGCTCGGGCTTTACTCTTTGGAGAGAAGGAAGGTGAGAGGAGACATGATAGAGGTGTACAAAATATTAAGAGGAATAGATAGGAGTGGACAGCCAGCTCCTCTTTCCCAGGGCACCGATGCTCAATACAAGAGGGCGTGGCTTTAAAGTAATGGGTGGGAAGTTCAAGGGAGATATCAGAGGAAGGTTTTTTACCCAGAGAGTGGTTGGGGCATGGATGTGCTGCCTGGGGAGGTGATGGAGGCAGGTACATTGGTCAGATTCAAGAGATTCCTGGATAAGCATATGGACGAATTTAAAATAAAGGGATATGTGGGAGGGAGTGGATAGGTAGTCTTAGGTGAGGTTTTAAGGTCGGCACAACATTGAGGGACGAAGGGCCTGTATTATGCTGCACTGTTCTATGATTCTATGAATCTATGATACACAGGAGGAGGAAATTTAGTATAAACTGGCATCAAGATGGGCACAGCCTCACGGGCCGAATGGCCTGTCAGGTGCTGTATTGGTCTATGTTCTATGACTATGTTCAAGGATGGGATATGTAGAGTTTTAGAACACAGGGGATTATCAAAAGCTTCCATATTTCTTGCATTTAAACACAAAACCAGAGATTACACAGTAAGCACGTAAAACCTACCAGGCTCGCATTCCTTGGGGATCACTCACCACTCGTTTTGCACACTGAACATCATCTGAGATGTCATCATCGAGAAAATCTACAATGAGAAAGTACCAGGACTGAAATAATCATTCCAATGCTGACAGCTCCACCTTGCTGCATTCCGTTCTTACCTGAAGCCCTGAGCACCCGACTACCTGGCAGCCTTCCACACCTGGCCAAAGATGGGTCACTTCACTCTGGAGTCAGGCTGGTACCCGACCTCGCTGCTCGCGGTTCCACTCTGCCGACACCAATCTGTCCCTGACGGCATCAACATCGATTGCTCCAACTTCCAGAAACCACTCCCCACCCTCCCTTTTCCCCCTTATCCCACCGGCCCCCTCACCCCACCTCTTTCCCCTCCCCCACCCTCTCGATCTGCCCATCACCCACACACTCCTCCCACTGGTTCCCCTCCCCACCTCCCTCCCTTTATTCCATGGTCCACTGTCCTCTCCTATTAGATTCCAGCTTCTTCAGCCCTTTGTCATTTCCACCTATCACCTCCCAGCTTCTTACAACATCCCCACTCACCCCCCCATCTGCCTATGAACCCCCTCACCCGCACCCACCCTTCACCTGCCAGCTCTTGCTCCACCCCTTCCCCCCACCTCTGTATACCGGCTATCTCCCCTCTTTCTTTCCCGTCCGAATAAGAGTCCCGACCCGAGAGAATGTCCAGGGTGCAGCCTAAAACAAGTAATAACTGGCATCCTCGGAGTGAAGGCCAACAGACCCCTGATTAAATGACCCGTTAGATCACTTACCAGCACAGTTTTTCCGACAACCATTGCGTGAATTTGAAGTCATTCCATCGTCACACCACCACTTGCTGTTGATCTGGAAAAGTCCGTAGTCCGTGGAATGAGTTCTCCTGTCGTGATTAACTGCGTCGGTGCGATAACTGCTTTCACGTTGCACAAAGCACACCCCTAAAATAAAGGCAACGAAAGGTGACGTCACAGGCGTATTTCAAACACCCCCAAGTCTGAGAAATATCCTTTCATTAGTGCTTGTGAACAAAGTCAAAGTCAAGTTTCTTGTCAGATGCATAAGTCCATGTATTGGTATTGGTTTATTATTGTCACTTGTACCGAGGCACAGTGAAAAACTTCTCTTGCAAACCGATCATACAGGTCAATTCATTACACAGTGCAGTTACATTGAGTGAGTACAGAGTGCATTGATGTTGTCCAGGTAAAAGCAGTAACATTACAGTGTAAAGTGTCACAGCTACAGTGAAAGTGCAGTGCAATAAGGGGCAAGGTCACAACAAGGTAGATCGTGAGGTCAGAGTCCATCTCGTTGTATAGTGGAACCGTTCAATCGTCTTATCACAGTAGTGTAGAAACTGTCCTTCAGTCTGGTGCTACGTGCCCTCAGGCTCCTGTATCTTGCACCCAATGGAAAAGGAGAGAAGAGAGAATGACCAGGTGGGTGGGGTCTTTGATTATGCTGCTGCTGCAACAAGACAACAAGAGGTAAAGACCGAGTCCAAGGAGGAGAGGCTGGTGTCCGTGATGCACTGGGCTGTGTCCACAAACATATTTGCAGCAACATCACAGGCACATAGCATCAGATGAGAAGCATTCACAAGCAAAACATAAATTATACACAATTTTTACAAGAAAGAACACAATTAGAATTAAAAACACCAAGTCCATTATAGTGCAAAGTGGTCAAAGTGGTCATCGGGTTACAAGGGTTGTGATTGGGGTTGTGCCGGTTGGTTCAAGAACCAAATGGTTGAAGGGAAGTAGCTGTTCCTGAACCTGCTGGTGTGGGACTTCAGACTTCTGTTCCTCCTGCCCGATGGGAGCTGTGAGAAGATGGCATGGCCCGCATGGTGGGGATCTTTGGTGAATGATGGTGATAGATGTTTGAAGACAAGGAGTTGAATTTGCGAGTGTGGGACCTCCTGTCCACAGAGTAATTCTCCTTGTCCATGAATCTACTGGGGCTGAGCCAATGGAGCTTAAACAGACCACACAGAGAGAAACAAGAGATTCTGCAGATGCCGGAATCTAGAGCAACACACACGTAATGCTGGAGGAACTCAGCAGGTCAGGCAGCGTCCATGGAGGGAAATAAACAGTCGAGGTTTCAGGTCCAGACACTTCATCAGGACTGCAAAGGAAGAGGGCAGAAGCCGGAATGGGGACCATTCATGATTTCATTGTTAATTAAAACAGATAATGCTAAAAACACTCAGAAAATCAGACGGCATCACAGAACATAGAACAGTACAGCACGGGAGCAGGCCCTTCGGCCCAACATGTCTGTACTGACCATAATGCCAATCTCACTGCTCCCATCTGCCTGCACATGGTCTGCAAACCACCATTGTCTGCATATTCATGTGTCTTTCTAAAAGTCTCTTGAACACCACTGTTATATCTGCATCCACCACCTCCCCGGCAGCCCGTTCCAGGCACCTAAAGCTCTCTGTGTAAAAAATTTGCCCCTCACACCTCCTTTAAACTTTTCCCCCTCTCACCTTAAAGCCATGCCCTCTGGTGTTGGACATTTCCAACCTGGGAAAAAGACACTCACTATCTATCCCATCTATGCCTCTCATCATTTTACATACATCTATCAGGTCACCCATCAGCCTCCAACGTTCCAGAGAAAACAATCCAAGTTTGTCCAGCCTATCCGTGTAATTAAAACTGTCTAATCCAGGCAGTATCCTGCTGAAGCTCTTCTGCACTCTCTCCAATGCCTCCTCATCCTGCCTGTAATGGGGTGACCAGAACTGCACACAACACTCCAAATGAAGCCGCACAACTTTGCTCTTGCATTTGACCTCCCACAGTGCAACACCTCACACTTGTCCGGATTAAACTCCATCTGCCAATTCTCTGCCCACATTTCCAGCTGGTCCATATCCTGCTGAATCCTTTGACAACCTTCCTCATTATCCACAACTCCCCCAGTTTTTTGTATCGTCTGCAAACTTACTAATCAGACGCCTACATTTTCATCCAAATCATTTCTATACAACACAAACGTGAGAGGTCCCAGCACATATTCATATGGAACTCCACTGGTCACTGCCCTCCAGTCTGAGAGACATGCCCTCCACCACTAACCCTCTGTCTTCTATCACCAGGCTAATTTATACCTATAATTTCCTGGTTTGTCCCCTGTGCCCCTCTTAAACAAATGAACAACTGTAGCTATTCTTCTGTCCTCTGTGACCCCGCCTGGGGCTAAAGAGGATACAAAGATCTTGGTCAAAGCCCCAGTAATCTCCTCCCGTGCCTCCCTCAATATCCTGAGATAGATCCCATCAGTGTTTTGACCTGAAACATCGACAATTCATTTTCCCCCACAGATGCTGCTCGACCTGCTGAGTTCCTCCAGCAGATTGCTTGCTGCTCCAGGTTCCAGCATCTTCAGTCTCTTGTGTCTCTAGGATCATGAAATAATTGTAACATACAAGGAATCCATTCAGCCCTCTAAGTCTATACGAGCTGCCAGTAGACCAGTCTCATCAGTTCCATTCACCTGATCTTTTCCACAAGGACCCATCAATTCCCCCCTGATTGAACTCTGCTTCCACCACCCCTGGAGGCAGTGAATTTGCACACCTTCACCACTCTCTGCACAAGAAACTCTTTTCCCTGGAAAGCCCCTTGTATGTTTGCCAGACTTTATAAACCTGTGGCCCCTGGTCCATGATCTCATGGGAAAGGCTTCCACTTCTCTCCCCCTTCTGAAGCAGCCACGATCTTGTATACTTCCAGCAATTCTGCTCTGCTTTCCGACCCCACAGCTGGAATGACACCATTCCCAGAACCGTTCCACATGCTCTCTGCCCAACCTTCCTACGCTGTGGCAAACAGAACTTTATGCAATTCTACTGCTGTAGCCTCATCAAGGTTTTGTAGAGGAACAACACAGAACCTAACAGCACAGTTCAGGCTCTTCGGCCCAAAATGATGTGTCAACATTTTATCCTGCTCTAAGATCTATCCAGCTCTTCCCTCCCACACAGCCCCCCATTTTTCTCTCATTCATGTGTCTGTCTAAAAGTCTCTTAAATGTTCCCAATGTATCTGCCCCCACAGCCTCTGCCGGCAGTGTGTTCCACGCACCCACCACTCTCTGTGTTAAAAACTTACCCCTGACATCCCCTTTATATCTTCCTCCAATCACCTTAAAATTATGTCCCCTCGTGTTAGCCATTGTCACCTTGGGAAAAAGTCTCTGACTGTCCACTCAATCTATGCCTCTTATCATCTTGTACACTCTATCAAGTCACCTCTCATCCTCCTTGTCTCCAAAGAGAAAAGCACCAGCTCACTCAACCTATCCTCATGAGTCATGCTCTCCAATCCACGCAACATCCTGGTAAATGTCCTCTGCACCCTCTCTAAAGCATTCACACCCTGTCTCTAATGAGGCGACCAGAACTGAACACAATACTCCAAGTGTGGTCTAACCAGGGTTCTATAGAGCTGCAACATCACCTCGCAGCTCTTGAACTCAATAGCCCGACTGATGAACGCCAACACACCGTACGCCTTCTCAAGAACCCTATCCACCTGCATGGCAACCTTGAGGGATCTATGCACGTGGACCCCAAGATTCCTCTCTTTCTCCATGATTCCCTTTTGTACTCCAGACTTCTTTCTATGAACTGTAGGATTCCACTCCAAGTTTTTCCTCATTTAGAATGGACTCACTTGACCACAAACTCCCTACTTGCCAACTAATCTTACTGAGAAACACAGCGCTGCGGACTCACTGCAATGCAAAGGGATTGCTACAAACCAGTGGCAAGGTTAAAGACCACGTTACAAACACTCAGCTGCGACCCAGCAGTAAGGGAAGGCAATACTCAGAGGCTGCCAGAGAGTAGCCTCGATATCCATGCAAGCCATAATCTCTTAAGGTACGGGCCAGCTCACATTTTGTATTGGGAATATTTGCCCATGTTTTGCAATTTTGCTGTTGTGCAATGCAGTTGCAGTGATCCAAAAGCGCTGTGTTGGGCAGAATTTTAGCTCAGTGGAGGGGCTCCCTCGTAGTTGCTTCGGCCTGACGACCAGCAGTGATTGAACTTGAACAGGTCAGTGAGTGTGTGATCTTCCCGAATTTATTGTGATGGTTTATTTCTTGGAGCTGTTGAGTTATCGAGCACGCAGACAGGTACTTTGGCCCAACTTGTCACTGACGACTGAGCTGCCGATCTGAGCTTGACTCGGATTATGAGAGGCATAGATAAGGTGGACGGTAACAGTCTTTTCCCCAGGGTAGGGGAGGCTAAGACTAGGGAGCACAGGTTTAAGTTGGGAGGGGAAAGATTTAAAAGGGACCCAAGGGGCAATTTTTTCACGCAGAGGGTGGTGAGTATATGCAACGAGCTGCCAGAGAAAGTGGGCGAGGCAGGTACGACAGTGTCATTTAAGAAGCACTTGGATAGTTTGTCCCGTATCCCTCTAAACCTTTCCTATCCATGAACCTGTCCTAGTGTCTACTGAACATTATAAGTTGTAACCCCTCTTACCATCCGTTGACCTCTTTGCCCTTTGCACTGATCCCAGTTACCCACATTAGGACCGTGTCCTTCTCTGCCTTGCCTCATTAAGTGTCTCTCTCAGTGTCTTTTCAAGGAGGGGATTGTATCTGATTCCACCCCTTCCTCTGGCAACGAGTTCCAGATATCAACCATACCATGTGTGTTAAAAAAAAGAAATTTTTCCCTCAGATTCCCTTTAAAACTCCTTCCTCTCAATATAATCCTGTGCCCTCTTGTTTTTGAAACTCCTATCAAGGCAAAAAGATTCTGATTATCGACCCTATCTGTGCCTCTTGCTGGAAATACCTCTGTCAGGTCAGTGTACCTCAACCTCCTCCACTCCAGGGACAACAGTCCGAGCCCGTCCAGTCTCTCCGCATAACTGAAGTCCTCCAATCCAAGCCACACCCTGGTGAATCTCCTCTGCACTCTCTCCAGTGCAGCCACATCCTTCCTATAGTGTGCTAACCAGAATTGCACACAGTGCTTCAAGTGTTTTGTAAAATTGCAACTTAGAATCGTAGAACAGTGCAGCATAATACAGGATCTTTGGCCCTCAATGTTGTGCCTAACTTTAAACCTCGCTTAAGACTATCTAACCTCTACCTCCCCAACATACCCATATTTTAATTTCCTCCATATGCTTATCTAGCAATCCCTTGAATTTGACCGATGCACCTGCCTCCACCACCGTCCCAGGCAGCGCATTCCATGCCCCAACCACTCTCTGGGTGAAAAACCTTCCTCTGATATCTCCCTTGAACTTCCCACCCATTACTTTAAAGCCACGCCCTTTTGCATTGAGCACTGGTGCCCTGGGAAAGAGGCGCTAGCTGTCCACTCTATCTATTCCTCTTAATATTTTGTACACCTCTATCATGTCTCCTCTCATCATCCTCCTCTCCAAAGAGTAAAGCCCTAGCTCCCTTAGTCTCTCCTCATAATTCATGCTCTCCAAACCAGGCAGCATCCTGGTAAATCTCCTCTGCACCCTTTCCAATGCCTCCACATCCTTACTATAATGAGGCGACCAGAACTGGGCACAGTACTCCAAGTATGGTCGAACTAGAGTTTTGTAGAGCTGCATCATTACCTCGTGGCTCCTAAACTGGATCCCATGACTTATGAAAGCTAACATCCCATAAGCTTTGTTAACTCTCCTGTCTTTATATTCCATACCCAGACCAATGAATGCAGCATGACATACGCCTTCTTCAGCACCCTGTCTGTCTGTTGCCACTTTCAGGGAACTATGCACATACGTATATCAGTATATTCATAGTCCAACAAAGGTTGGGACAATGTTAGACACAATGCAAGGGAATGAAGACGAGCAAGTGGATGGAGTGACTGTAGGCAAGTGTTTTGGAGATGGTGACATAACTCGAAGGTCCTAAGTACTTATAGAAAGGGGCAAGGATGGTCTAGAAATGAAGGCTCTGAACCGGAGAAAGGCTGATTTCAACATCATTACACAGAAACTGACAGACATGGATTGGGAGCAGCTACTTGTGGCCTGGTGTACATCTGACAAGTGGGAGTCTTTTCAAAGTGAAACACAGAGAATCTGGGCCAACGTGTTCCCATAAGGGTGAAAGGCAAGAACGGCAAGTCCAGGGAACCCTGGATGTCAAGGGACATTGAGTGTTTGATGAAGAAACAGAGGGAAGTGTACGTTAGGTGGGGAGCACTGAACGCAAGGGAGGACTTGTCCCAGTGCAGCGGAGACGGAAGAACTGCGAGGAAGGGTTAGCATCCTTACAGGAGATGGTGGGAGCAGGTGTGGTTGAGGTAACTGTGGGAGTCCGTGTTTATGGTCGATATCAGTGGTTAGTTTGCCTTCTGACATGGAGACAGAAAGGCCTCATCTGTCCTCGAGGTGAGGCTTCCCGCTCCAGGACCACAGAATGTCCTCCTTCAGGAAACGTGGCTTCCCCACTGCTATGGTTGCTGGAGCCCACACAAGCACACCCTCCATTTCCCGTGCTTACACTCTCACCCACACCCCTCCCCCCAGACAGAACAGAGACCGAGTTCCCTTGGTCCTCACCTTTTACCCCACTCGACTCAACATCCTGAATATCGCCCTCCGCCACTTCCGCCAACTCCAACGGGATCTCACCACCAGTCATACCTTCCCCTCTCCCCAACTTTCTGCCTTCTGCAGGGACCACTCCCTCCGTGATTCCCTGGTCCACTCATCCCTTCCTACCCATTCGTCCCTGACTCCTGGCACTTTCCTGTGCAACTGTAGGTGGTACAACCCCTGACCCAACAACTCCTCCCTCACCATCATCCAGGGACCTAACAGCCCTTCCGAGTGAGTCAGACATTCACTTGCATCTCCAACCTCATCTACTGCATCCAGGTGCTTGCGATGTGACCGCCTCTGTGTTGGCAAGACCAAGCGTGGACTTGCCGACCATTTTGCAGAGAGCCTACCCACCGTCCACAGCAGCCATCTTGAGTTCCTGGTTGCACCTCATTTCAACTCCCCCTCCCCATTCCCACAGCGACCTGTCTGTCCTCAGCCTTCTGCACTGCCACGTTAACACCACTTCCTGTCCTACCTGGGTTGTCTACAGATCAATGGTATGGACGTCGAGTTCGATGGCAGGCACGGTAGTGTAGTGGTTAGTGTAACGCTATTACAGCGCCAGCGACCCAGGTTCAATTCCAGCCGCTGTCTATAGGGAGTTTGTACGTTCTCCCCGTGTCTGCGTGGGTTTCCTCCGGGTTCTCCGGTTTCCTCCCACATTCCAAAGATGTACGAGTTAGGAAGTTGTGAGCATGCTATGTTGGTGCCGGAAACATGGCGACACTTGCTGGCTGCGCCCAGAACACTCTGTGCAAAAGATGTATTTCACTGTGTGTTTCGATGTACATGTCACTAATAAAGAAATCTCATCTTTTCCAATTCCAGGGGAGCCACTCCCCTCGTGTTCCTTTACCTCTTCCAACCATCCACTGAGGCTGTGTCTCCCTTTGTTCCCCTTTGCTGTCTCTCTCCCCTTGTCTCTCAAACTCATCGCCCTCCCCCACCTGGCTCCATCTGTCCACCACACCCCCTCACCTGCTCCCAACTCGCACCCCTCTCCCTCCCCTCTTTATACTGGCTCCCTCCCCTCCACACTCTCAGTCCTGATGCAGGGTCTCGACCTGAAATGTCGACCACCCCTTTGCACCCAGAGAGGCTGCCTGACCCGCTGAGTTCCTCCAGTAGTTTCATCATGACCTTGTCACCTCTCAAGCCCTCCTTTGTTCCAGGGAGAATGACCCCAGTTCTCCAGATTCCTAGAGAAATCACTCTGAAGTGAGGTTTGCTAAACTTAGTTCAATCCTACTAAATTGCTTTCTATGTTTCTTTGTTCCAGAATTGATTTTGGATCGAAGGTAAAACAGGAGGTATTTCTACAATAGAGTCAACTACACTCTGGTGTATTTATCGACAAGATGAAGACTCTGATCCTTCTCTGTGCCTTGCTGACAGTCGCAAGTCTTCGAACCTATACAAAATGTGACATGGCCCGTACCTTAAGAGATTATGGCTTGCATGGATATCGAGGCAGATCTCTGGCAGACTGTGAGTATTGCCTTCCCTTACTGCTGGGTCGCAGCTGAGTGTTTGTAAGATGGTCTTTATCCTTGCCACTGGTTTGTAGCAATCCCTTTGCATTGCAGTGAGTCCGCAGCGCTGTGTTTCTCGATAAATTCAGTTGGCAAGTAGGGAGTTTGTGGTCAAGTGAGTCCATTCTAAATGAGGGAAAACTTGAAGGAGTGGAATCCTACAGTTCATAGAAAGAAGTCTGGAGTACAAAAGGGAATCATGGAGTAACAGAGGAATCTTGGGTCCACGTGCATAGATCCCTCAAGGTTGCCACGCAGGTCGATAGGGTTGTTAAGAAGGCGTACGGTGTGTTGGTGTTCATCAGTCAGGGTATTGAGTTCAAGAGCCGTGAGGTGATGTTGCAGGTCTATAGAACCCTTGAGTATTATGTTCAGTTCTGATCGCCTCATTATAGGAAGGATGTGGAAGCTTTAGAGAGGGTGCAGAGGAGGTTTACCAGGATGTTGCGTGGATTGGAGAGCATGTCTCATGAGGATAGGTTGAGTGAGCTAGAGCTTTTCTCTTTGGAGAGAAGGTGGATGAGAGGTGACTTGATAGAGGTGTACAAGATGATAAGAGGCATAGATTGAGTAGACAGTCAGAGACTTTTTCCCAGGGCGACAACGGCTAACATGAGGGGACATAATTTTAAGGTGATTGGAGGAAGGTATAAGGGGGATGTCAGGGGTAAGGTTTTTACACAGACAGTGGTGGGTGCGTGGAACACACTGCTGGCAGAGGTTGTGGGGGCAGATAAATTAGGGACATTTAAGAGACTCTTAGATAGGCACATGAATGATAGAGAAATGGGGAGCTTTGTGGGAGGGAAAGGTTAGAAAGATCTTCGAGCAGGATGAAATGTCGTCACAACATTGGGGGCCGAAGGGCCTGTACTATGCTGTTATGTTCTATGTTGATCGTCTACAAAACCCTGATGAGGCTACAGCAGTAGAATTGCATAAAGTTCTGTTTGCCACAGCGTGGGAGGGTTGGGCAGAGAGCATATGCAAAGACGGTTGACTGGAATGGTTCTGGGAATGGTGTCATTCCAGCTGTGGGGTCGGAAAGCAGAGCAGAATTGTTGGAAGTGTACAAGATCGTGGCTGCTTCAGAAGGGGGAGAGAAGTGGAAGCCTTTCCCATGAGATCATGGACCAGGGGCCACAGGTTTATAAGGTCTGGCAAAACATACAAGGGGCTTCCCAGGGAAAGAGTTTCTTGTGCAGAGAGTGGTGAAGGTGTGACATTCACTGCCTGTAGGGGTGGTGGAAGCAGAGTTCAATCAGGGGGGAATTGATGGGTCTTTGTGGAAAAGATCAGGTGAATGGAACTGATGAGACTGGTCTACTGGCAGCTCGTATAGACTTAGAGGGTTGAATGGATTCCTTGTATGTTACAACTATTTCATGATCCTAGAGACACAAGAGACTGCAGATGCGGGAATCTGGAGCAGCAAGCGATCTGCTGGAGGAACTCAGCAGGTCGAGCAGCATCTGTGAGGGGAAATGAATTGTCGATGTTTCAGGTGAAAACACTGATGGGATCTATCTCAGGATATTGAGGGAGGCACGGGAGGAGGTTACTGGGGCTTTGACCAAGATCTTTGTTTCCTCTTTAGCCACAGGCGGGGTCACAGAGGACAGGAGAGTAGCTACAGTTGTTCATTCGTTTAAGAAGGGCAAAGGGGACAAACCAGGAAATTATAGATTGATGAGTCTTACATCAGTGGTTGGGAAATTATTGGAGAAGAATCTTTGGGTGAGGAGTTACTCACATCTGGAAGAACATCACCAACAGCCTGTCCTGGTCAAATCACGTAGATGCCACGGCCAAGAAAGCTCACCAGTGCCTCTACTTCCTCAGGAAGCTAGAGAAATTTGGTTTGTCCCCTTTGACTCTCACCAACTTTTATCGATGCACCATAGAAAGCATCCTATCAGGATGTATCACGGCTTGGTACGGCAATGGTTCTGCCCAGGACCGCAAGAAACTGCAGAGAGTTGTGGACACAGCTCAGCACATCACAGACACCAGCCTCCCCTCCTTGAACTCTGTCTTTACCTCTCGCTGTCTTGGTGTAGCAGCAGCATAATTAAAGACCCCACCCACCTGGATCATTCTTTCTTCTCTCCTCTTCCATCGGGTAGAAGATACAGGAGCCTGAGGGCACGTACCACCAGACTTAATGACAGCTTCTACCCCACTGTGATAAGACTATTGAACGATTCCCTTATACAATGAGATGGACTATGACTTCAGGATCTACCTTGTTGTGACCTTGCACCTTATTGCACTGCACTTTCTCTGTAGCTGTGACACTTTACTCTGTACTGTTATTGTTTTTACCTGTACTACATCAATGCACTCTGTTGTAACTCAATGTCAGTGCACTGTATAATGAATTGACCTGTACGACTGGTTTGCAAGACAAGCTTTTCACTGTACCTTGGTACAAGTGACAATGATAATAAATCAACCAACCAACCAATTAGTCAGCATGGCTTTGTACAGGGATGTCCTGTCTAACAACTGGACTGAGTTTTTTGAGGAAGTGATGGAGTTGATTGATGAGGGTAGAGCAGTGGATATTGGATGTTGTCCACATGGACTTCAATAAAGCATCTGACAAGGCTCCTTGTGGTAGTCTGGTTGCATAGGGTCCACGGTGAGTTGGCAAGTTAGATATAAAATTAGCTTGGTGATAGAAGACAGAGGGTAGTGGTGGAGGGGCGTCTCTCTGACTGGAGGGCAGTGACCAGTGGAGGTCCATATGAATATGTGCTGGGACCACTCACGTTTGTGTTGTATAGAAATGATTTGGATGAAAACGTAGGCGTCTGATTAGTTTGTTTGCAGACGATACAAAAAACTGGCGGAGTTGTGGATAATGAGGAAGGTTGTCAACGGATTCAGCAGGATATGGACCAGCTGGAAATGTGGGCAGAGAATTGGCAGATGGAGTTTAATCCGGACAAGTGTGAGGTGTTGCACTGTGGGAGGTCAAATGCAAGAGGAAAGTAGTGCGGCTTCATTTGGAGTGTTGTGTGCAGTTCTGGTCGCCCCATTACAGGCAGGATGAGGATGCTTTGGAGAGAGTGCAGAAGAGCTTCAGCAGGATACTGCCTGGATTAGACAGTATTAATTATACGGATAGGCTGGACAAACTTGGATCGTTTTCTCTGGAACGTTGGAGGCTGATGGGTGACCTGATAGATGTATGTAAAATGATGAGAGGCATAGATGGGATAGATAGTCAGTGTCTTTTTCCCAGTGTGGAAATGTCCAACACCAGAGGGCATGGCTTTAAGATGAGAGGGGGAAAGTTTAAAGGAGATGGGCTTTTATTGTAAGGTTTAGTTTTATAAGGTTCTTTTTTGTAAGTTTTTATCTAAGTTTTAATCGGGAATAGTGGGGACTGGACTGCGCAGGCCCGTGACTTCAGCAGGTAAGGCGCGGGCAGTTTTAAAAGCAAACCGCCATACCCAGCGGGCACCGTTGGAGTGGGCAGTGGAGTGAGAGGGAGCAGAGTGTTCTGGGCTTTGGCTCAAGGGGTGAGGAAAGGTAGGTGACTTGAGTTAAGGAAGGGGTATGAGTGCGGTTTCCTGTACTCAGTGTCAGATGTGGGAGTTCCCGGAGTCTCCCTGCCTCCAAGAGGGCTACATCTACACCCGGTGTGTCGAGCTGCAGCTCCTGAGGGACCGTGTCAGGGAAATGGAGATGCAGCTTGATGACCTTCGTCTGGTCAGGGAGAATGAGAAGGTGATAGAAAGGAGCTATAGGCAGGTGGTCACACCAGGACCATGGGAGTCGGGCAAGTGGGTCACAGTCAGGAGGGGGAAGGGGAAGAATCAGGTACTAGAGAGTACCCCTCTGACTGTACCCCCTGACAATAAGTACACCTGCTTGAGTACTGTTGGAGGAGACAGCCTACCGGAGGAAGCAACAGTGGCAGTGTCTCTGGCACAGAGTCTGACCCTGCGGCTCAGAAGTGTAGGGAAGGAGAGAGGAGGACACTAGTGATCGAGGACTCTATAGTTAGGTGGGCAGACAAGCGATTCTGTGGACGCAGGAAAGAAACTCGGAAGGTAGTTTGCCTCCCTGGTGCCAGGGTCTGGGATGTTTCAGATCGCGTCCAAAATATCTTGAAAGGGGAGGAAGAACAGCCAGAGGTCATGGTACATATTGGTACCAACGACATAGGTAGGGAAAGGAATGAGGTCCTGAAAAAGGACTATAGAGAATTAGGAAGGAAGTTGAGAAGCAGGACTTCAAAGGTAGTAATTTCTGGATTACTGCCTGTACTAAGTGACAGTGGGTATAGGAACAGAATGAGGAGGAGGTTAAGTGCGTGGCTGAGGGATTGGAGTAAGGGGCAGGGATTCAGATTTCTGGATCACTGGGGCCTCTTTTAGGGCAGGTATGACCTGTTCAAAGAGGACGGGTTCCCAGGGGGACCAACATACTGGCCGGGAGGTTTGCTGAGGCTACTGGGGAGAGTTTAAACCAGAATTGTTGGGGGCTGGGATCCAAACTGGAGAAACTGGGGAAGAGGTGTTTGGCTCTCAAATAGAGAAAGCTAGTAGTAGGTACGATAGGCGGGTGATAGAGAAGGGACGTGCTCAGACAGGCTTGAGATGTGTCTATTTTAACGCAAGGAGTATTGTGAACAAGGCGGATGAGCTTAGAGCTTGGATCGATACTTGGAGTTACGATGTGGTGGCCATTACAGAGACTTGGATGGCTCATAGACTGGAATGGTTTCTTCAAGTGCCGGGTTTTAGGTGTTTCAGGAAGCACAGGGAGGGAGGCAAGAGAGGTGGGGGAGTGGCACTGTTGATCAGAGATAGTGTCACGGCTGAGGAAAAGGTGGTCGTCGTGGAGGGATTGTCTACGGAGTCTCTGTGGGTGGAGGTTAGGAACAGGAAGGGGTCAATAAATTTACTGGGTGTTTTTTATAGGCCACCCAATAGTAACAGGGATATCGAGGAGTAGATAGGGAAGCAGATCCTCGAAAGGTGTGAGAATAACAAAATTGTTGTGATGGGGGATTTTAATTTCCCAAACATCGATTGGCATCTCCAGACAATGAGGGGTTTAGATGGGGTGGAGTTTGTTAATTGTGTTCGGGAAGGATTCTTGACACAGTATGTAGATAGACCTACAAGAGGAGAGGCTGTGCTTGATTTGGTATTGGGAAGTGAAACTGGTCAGGTGTCAGATCTCTCAGTGGGTGAACATCTTGGTGATAGTGAACATAATTCTATCTCCTTTACGTTAGCACTGGAGAGAGATAGGAACAGACAGACTAGAAAGGCATTTACTTGGAGTAAAGGTAATTATGAGGCTCTCAGGCAGGAAATTGGAAGATTAAATTGGGAACAGATGTTCTCAGGGAAAAGTACGGAAGAAATGTGGCAAATATTCAGGGGATATTTGTGTGGAGTTCTGCATAGGCATGTTCCAATGAGACAGGGGAGTCACGAGAAGATACAGGAACCATGGTGTACAAAGGCTATAATAAATCTAGTGAAAAGGAAAAGCAAAGCTTACAAAAGGCACAGAGAGCTAGGTAATATTAGAGATCTGGAAGTGTATAAGGCTAATAGGAAGGAGCTTAAGAAGGAGATTAGGAGAGCCAAAAGGGGGCATGAGAGGCCTTGGCGGGCAAGATTAAGGAAAACCCCAAGGCATTTTACAAGTATGTGAAGAGTAAGAAGATGAGATGCGAAAGGATAGGGTCTATCAAGTGCAGCAGTGGGAAAGCGTGTATGGATCCGGAAGAAATAGCGGAGGTACTTAATGAATACTTTAAGTCAGTATTCACTACAGTAAAAGATCTGGGGGATTGTAGTGGGGAGTTGCAGCGGCCTGAAAAGCTTGAGCATGTAGATATTAGGAAAGAGGAGGTGCTGAAACTTTTGGAAAGCATCAAGTTGGATAAGTCACCGTGACCATTCCTCTAAGATCCACAAGGATGCTGCCTGGAATGCGGAGCATACCTAATGAAAGCAGGTTGAAGGAACTCGGCCTTTTCTCCTTGGAGCGACGGAGGATGAGGGGGGACCTGATAGAGGTGTATAAGATGATGAGAGGTATTGATCGGGTAGATATTCAGAGACTTTTCCCCAGGGCTGAAATGGTGGCCACAAGAGGACATAGGTTTAAGGTGCTGGGGAGCAGGTATAGAGGAGATGTCAGGGGTAAGTTTTTTAATCAGAGAGTGGTGACTGTGTGGAATGGGCTGCCGGCAACGGTGGTGGAGGCGGATACGATAGGGTCTTTTAGGAGACTGTCGGATAGGTACATGGAGCTTAGAAAAATAGAGAGCTATGGGTAAGCCTAGTAATTTCTAGGGTAGGGACATGTTCGGCACAGCTTTGTGCGCTGAGGGCCTGAATTGTGCTGTAGTTTTTCTATGTTTCTATGTGCAGGGCAAATGTTTTACACAGAGAGTGTTGGGTGCCTGGAACGAGCTGCCAGGGGAGGTGGTGGATGCAGATAAAACAGTGGTGTTCAAGAGGCTTTTAGAAAGACACATGAATATGCAGAGAATGGGGGTTTGCAGACCATGTGCAGGCAGATGGGAGCAGTGAGATTGGCATCATGGTCAGTACAGACATGTTGGGCCGAAGGGTCCTGTTCCTGTGCTGTACTGTTCTATGTTCTATGATGCTGTCTGATTTTCTGAGTGTTTTTAGCATTTTCTGTTTTTGTTAACAATGAAATCATGAATGGTCCCCATTCCGGCTTCTGCCCCCTTCCTTTCCAGTCCTGATGAAGAGTCTCGACCTGAAACCTCAACTGTTTATTTCCCTCCATGGATGCTGCCTGACCTGCTGAGTTCCTCCAGCATTGCATGTGTGTTGCTCTAGATTCTGGCATCTGCAAAATCTCTTCTGTCTCTCTGCGTGGTCTGTTTCAGCTCCATTGGCTCAGCCCCAGTAGATTCATGGACAAGGAGAATTACTCTGTGGACAGGAGGTCCCACACTCGCAAATTCAACTCCTTGTCATCAAAGATCTATCATCATCAATCCTCAAAGATCCCCACCATCCAGGCCATGCCATCTTCTCACAGCTCCCATCGGGCAGGAGGTACAGAAGCCTGAAGTCCCACACCAACAGGTTCAGGAACAGCTACTTCCCTTCAACCATTTGGTTCTTGAACCAACCGGCACAACCCCAATCACAACCCTTGTAACCCGATGACCACTTTGATCACTTTGCACTATAATGGACTTTGTGTTTTTAATTCTAATTGTGTTCTTTCTTGTAAAAAATAGTGTATAATTTGGGTTTTTCTTGTGAATTCTTCTTATCCGATGCTCTGTGCCTGTGATGCTGCTGCAAGTAAGTTTTTCATTGTACCTGTGCACACATGGACATATAGAGATGACAATAAACTTGACTTTGACTGTGCACGAGCCCTAATGAAAGGTAATTTCACAGACTTGGGGGTGTTTGAAATACGCCTGTGATGTCACCTTACATTGACTTTATTTTAGGGGTGTGCTTGGTCCAACATGAAAGCAGTTATCACACCGACATAGTATCTGACAACATCAGACATGGGGTGATTGTTTCCTCGGACTACGGACTTTTCCAGATCAACAGCAAATGGTGCTGTGACGATGGAAAGACACGAAATTCACAGAATGGCTGTGGGAAAAACTGTACTGGTAAGTGATCTAATGGGTCATTTAATCAATGGTCTGTTGGCCTTCACTCCTGGGATGCCAGTTATTATTTGTTTTCGGCTGTACCCCAGACATTCTCTCTTCTCCCCTCTCACCAGACAGAAGATAAAAAATCCTGAAAGCACGTACCACCAGGCTCAAGGACAGCTTCTATCCCCCTGTTATACTGAACAGTCCCCAGGTACGATAAGATGGATTCTTGACCTCCCAATCTACCTTGTTATGACCTTGCACCTTATTGCCTGCCTGCACTGCACTTTCTCTGTAGCTGTAACATGTTATTCTGCATTCTGTTATTGTTTTTCCTTGTACTACCTCAATACACTGTGTAATGAATTGACCTGTAAGATCGGTATGCAAGACAAGTTTTTCACCATACCTCAGTACAAGTGACAATAAAAAAACAATTTACCACTTTAATTTCTTGACCTGAGCTGATAATGGACCATCACAGTGAAGTCTGCAGTTCCTGCTCCTTGTGGTACTGGGACAGTAAGAGGGAGATACTTGGACAGGTCCATGGATAGGAAAGGTTTAAAGGGATACAGGCAAAACACAGGCAAATGAGACTAGCTTAGATGAACATCTTGTTCGGCATGGACGGGTTGGACTGAAGAGCCTGTTTCATGGATTCTTATGATTCTATGACATTCAGGGAGACGAAAAATTTGAGAGGTTTAGGGAGGTTGGAGAGAGAACGTGTGGGTGTTCAGCAAGTGTAGAGGAGTCAGGGTAGGT
The DNA here is from genome assembly GCF_009764475.1 of Pristis pectinata. Classification (NCBI taxonomy): domain Eukaryota; kingdom Metazoa; phylum Chordata; class Chondrichthyes; order Rhinopristiformes; family Pristidae; genus Pristis; species Pristis pectinata. The sequence goes on along the minus strand of NC_067408.1, from coordinate 117,316,225 downwards.
ACTGGAGCAACACACAGAGGAGCTGGAGGATCTCAGCGGGTCAGGCAGCATCTGTGGAGGGAAATGGACAGTCAACGTCTCGGGTCGGGACTCTTATTCGGACTGGAAAGAAAGAGGGGAGATAGCCGGTATACAGAGGTGGGGGGAAGGGGTGGAGCAAGAGCTGGCAGGTGAAGGGTGGGTGCGGGTGAGGGGGTTCATAGGCAGATGGGGGGGTGAGTGGGAATGTTGTAAGAAGCTGGGAGGTGATAGGTGGAAATGACAAAAGCTTGATCAAGATGGAATCTAATAGGAGAGGACAGTGGACCATGGAATAAAGGGAGGGAGGTGGGGAGGGGAACCAGTGGGAGGAGTGTGTGGGTGACGGGCAGATCGAGAGGGTGGGGGAGGGGAAAGAGGTGGGGTGAGGGGGCCGGTGGGATAAGGGGGAAAAAGGAGGGTGGGGAGTAGTTTCTGGAAGTTGGAGCAATCGATGTTGATGCCGTCAGGGACAGATTGGTGTCGGCAGAGTGGAACCGCGAGCAGCGAGGTCGGGTACCAGCCTGACTCCAGAGTGAAGTGACCCATCTTTGGCCAGGTGTGGAAGGCTGCCAGGTAGTCGGGTGCTCAGGGCTTCAGGTAAGAACAGAATGCAGCAAGGTGGAGCTGTCAGCATTGGAATGATTATTTCAGTCCTGGTACTTTCTCATTGTAGATTTTCTCGATGATGACATCTCAGATGACATTGAGTGTGCAAAACAGGTGGTGAGGGATCCCCAAGGCACGCAAGCCTGGTAGGTTTAACGTGCTTACTGTGTAGTCTCTGGTTTTATGTTCAAATGCGAGAAGTATGGAAGCTTTTGATAATCCTCTGTGGTCTAAAACTCTACCTATCTCATCCTTGAACATATTCATAGAACATAGACCACTACAGCACCGGACAGGCCATTTGGCCCACGAGGCTGTGCCGCTCTTGATGCCAGTTTATGCTAAATATCCTCCTCCTGTGTATCATCCACATCCCTCCATTCCCTTCATATTCATGTGTCTATCTAAAAGCCTCAAACTCCACCAAACGGCCTGCTCCCACTGCTACCCCTGGTAACCCATTCCACACACCTACCGCTCTCTGTGGGAAAAAACTTGCCCCTCACGTCATCTTTAAGCATTCTCCCTCCAACCTTAAAGGCATGTCCTATGCGACTACATCTCCGCAGCTCTCTGTGGGAAGTCCAAATATTAACATGCTCTGAGAGGAGAAAGCCTTCCTCAGCACATGTTGAAGCAGCAGAGCCCCATCCTGTGGTGTCTACAAACACACTGCCCTGTCTTTAGGGCTGTCCACCAGAGCCACATCCACACTGCACGAGGACAGTCTCCAAATGGCCATTGCTCAACGCTGTGGGAAAGAAGCCGAGTTTAGTGGTTCATTGTTCAGTGAAGAAACATCATGCTTTGCCACACTTAGGTGGTTTTTCAGTGAGCATCAAATTCAGGTTAAAATAAAATAAGGCACCAAGATGGAGACCAGCACTGTTCAAGTGTGTTCGAGGGGGTGTGGGAACTGGGGTCCCGGTTTGTGAGAGGGGTTGTGGAAACTAGGTACCAGTGTGCGAGAGGGGGTGTGGGAACTGGGGTCCCAGTGTGTTCAAGGGAGTGTGAGAACTAGGTACCGGTGTGTGAGAGGGAGTGTGGGAACTGGGGTCCCGGTGAGTGAGAGGGGTGTGGGAAATGGGATCCCGGGGTATGGGAGGGGGGTTGTGGGAACTGGGGTCCCAGGGTGTTGGGGTGGTGGGTGATGTGGGAACTGGGGTCCCCGTGTGTGAGAGGAAGTGTGGGCATTGTGACTCCGGTGTGTGAGAGTGGGTGTGGGAACAGGTCCCCTGGAGAACCAGCTACTGCACCATCAGGATTTCCGAACAATCAGAATGCGGATGATTGGATTTTTCCGATCACTGCCGTAACCTCACTCCCCAACTTCACTTTCCCCGGTTGGTTCTGGAGCTCAATGTCAGCTGCCTGTTGATGACTTCCCACCCCAGTGGTCAACACTAAACCGCTGTCCCCGGCGGAAGCAGAAACCATCTGATGCTGATTAACTCTTCAACGTCTTGTTCCACTCACGGACAACTGTTTCTGCCGGAGTCACCACCCTGTGACGAACCAGGAGGGGGGATCGGAATGTGGGCAGGGTGTTGTCACCAGTCCCTGACACCCCTCTGTGGATGGCTCCGTTGGCTGCAACCCTCTGTGCTCTGACACATTCCCCCTTTTGCAGGTATGGCTGGCTGAATAAATGCCGGAGAGAATTCAGCTCTTTCCTGAGCGAGTGCGGTCTGTTACAAGACATGGAGCCCACTAACAGCAGCTTCTTTCTGTAATCAAGTCATCGCTTCTGCTAATTAACCTGCATTGGTACAAAGGGGCAAAACATTCTTGAATTTCCACAAATGTTCCTTGGGTGTTATGTAACAATTTTCTGTGCATTTGATTGGGGAGTGATTGGAACTTACTGTTGTCCACTGATTGGGACTTACTGCTGTATACTGATGTCATTCCCAGCAACAGCCATGTCGAGACAGCAAAATAGGAGCAGGAGGAGATATTCGCCCCCTCATCCCTGACCTGTCATTCAGTATCATCACGGCTGATCTACCACGGCCTCATCTCCTCCCCTGTACCACAACCCCATAGCTCTCCATCCCCCAGTCTTTCAGATGTGTATCCCCCTCCACCTTAACTACAGCTAATGATCTGACCTCCTCAACCCTCCGGGTCGGAACGTTCCAGAGAACCACCAACCACTGTAAAACAGGAAGAAATTTCTCCGCACCCCTCTGTGAAAAGAAATTTCTGCACATGAGGATCAGTGTGGTGACGTGATGCTGGGGTCCAGTCTCTCAGTCCAGTCCCGTGTACTGTTCTGGTCAGCCAGTGTGTGTGTGTAGGACAACTGGGAATCCCCGTGTTCCAGGCTCACTGGGTTAGAGAACCCAGCCATTGGTCACACTTCCCAACCCTGATCACCAGCCAGTGGTCAGTGCTGTGGTCCCCGGTGAGCCAAGGTCATCACTCCCGCCTCCTGCATGTTTTCCCATTCGACAATGACTCGATGCTGCTGACCAGTTCTTGCTCAGCTGGTTGCCCAGGGTTGAGTAACGGTGAGAGATCAGTATCACAGTGCGACTCTCTCTGGTACACACCCGCTTCCAGATGGTGAGCTCTAGACTGGAGAGACACTGTACTAGTGACTATGAACCTGCCCACCCTTAGATTAACCTCTTCACTGCCCTTCGGAAATGATTATGTCCAACAGTAACTTCTGCTCTGTGACCTTTCTATCTGTGATTGTTAATTTTCAGCTGTGTGCAGTAAATAAACAGATGCCACAAATCCAACCTCTCTCTGTATCGAGTTGTTCATTCATTGCCTCTGGGAAGGTAGGTGGGGAACTACTGTATTAAACCACCTGGAGGGAAGGTGGTCCTGTGATTGAGTGGAGACGCGAGTTCCTCGGGCCAGTGTCTTGGGTCCACCCATCTTCAGCTGCTTCGTCAATGACCTTCCTTGCACCAGAAGGTCAAACGTGGGGCCTGTACTGATGTGTTTGATCCTATTTGCAACTCCTCAGCAAATGAAGCAGGCCTTGCTGGCTTGCAGCAAGACCCAGCCATGGGCTGGTGAGTGGCAAGTAAGATTTAACACAGAACAGCACACGAACGGGCCCCTCAGCGTCTGATGTTGTTCTGAAATTTGCTCCACAAAACTGCCAGGCAATGGCCGTTTCCAACAAGAGAGAAACCGACCATCGATCCTTGTTGTTCAATGACATAGGGTGACATCTACAAAATGCACTGCAGTTACTTCCCCGGCTGCTCCTCCAGCACCCACCAAATCTCCAACCTCGACATCCAGGAGGGAGAAGGATCGAAGGTTCAGGGGAACACCAGCACCTGCAGATTCCCCTCCATGTCAAACACTGTCCTGACTTGGAGATGTATCACCAATCCTTGGAGACACAGGAGACTGCAGGTGCTGGAATCTGGAGCAACACACAAGATGCTAGAGGATCTCAGCGGGTCAGGCAGCATCTGTGGAAGGAAATGGACAGTCGACGTTTCAGGTTGAGACCTTTTATCTGGACTGAAAGATAGAGGGGAGATAGAAAGGTCGTCGGGGGGGAAGGGGTGGAGCAAGAGCGGGCAAGTGATGTGTGGATCCAGGTGAGGGGGGGTGAGAGGCGGGTGGAGGAGGGGAGAGTGGGAATGGCGACAGAGGCCGGGAGGTGATGGGTGGAGGTGACAAGGGACTGCAGGCAGTAGAATCTGATTGGAGAGGAAAGTGAAGCATGGAACCAAGGGAGGGAGGTGGTCACCCCTTCTCAAGGTGCATTTAGGCTTGAGCAAGAAATGCTGGCCTTGCCAACAATGCCCAAATCCTGGGAAACCACAATAAAAACCTCCATTTTCCAAATTTTTGCAAACTCTTTGTGTCCACCTCACATCTTGGTTCTCAGCTACCTTTGTATTACCTATGAATTTGGCTCCAGAGCATTGGGCCTTTCTGCTAAACGTCATGGGTTGCACACGTATGTCCCAAGTTATGTTGGTGAAGGGGGAAATGGGTGTTGTGTGAACGGTAAACAACATTTGATGTGTTTCTGACACTGCAAACTCACCAGCCACACCAGTGTGAACAGCTCAGGGAAGTTTACGGTCTAACTTTGTGATAGGCTCCACTCGGAGTCCCCAGTGGGTTAAATTGGTAAACTGGCACTAATCAATCCACCTTCTAAGCTTCTTCCTTTTCCTTTCCCTGGTGGTAGTTTTCCGCATCCCCTCTATAAATGATCCACAAACACCTTCCCTTTCCCAAGCCTTAGCCCGGACATGAAAGGTTCAAGGTTGCTCCTTCCACATGTATGTCTTTCTGGAGTTCACATCACATGACTTCACTTCACTCAATCAGGCGGGCTCTTCCCCTCATTGTCTCCAAAATGTTGATGTAACTCGAGCTGGCTGCCTTATGTCAGAAATATGAAGTCCAGAGAGCCGGTGACATGTAGAATAGTTAATGTCAGTGGGAGTAGGTCAGGTACTAATGGGCCAAATGGTCTGTTTCTGTACATCTTCGGTCCAGAGTAATTCCATGTCATGGTCCAGTGGGATTAAAATGTGGGCACTTATCCTGAGGGGTAGAATTTTTCCACTTAAACTCTGGTGAATCTGCTCATGTCTGTATAGATACAGAGGTCCACAGTCTCCTGACAGCTGTGTACTGCCACCTCTGCACTGGTTTCGGATTCCTCTTGGAGCCCACTGTAGAGGTAAATGTTAGGGTCATTCACCAGGACTCACAAGAGATGGCTGCTGCTGGAATCTGGAGCAACACACAATCTGCTGGAGGAACTCAGGGGGTCGAGCGGTACCTTTGGACACCGTATCTAAGGAAAGGTGTGCTGAACCCCAGGTTCACAAGAATGATCCCAGGAATGAAAGGCTTAACATACGTTTGATGTCTCTGGGCCTGTACTCAGTGGAGTTCACAAGGATGAGGGGTAGGGGGGGTGGGGGGGGGATCTCATTGAAACCTACCGGTACTGAGAAGCCTGGATAGAGTTGATGTGGAGAGTGTAGGGTCCGAGGGCACAGGGATGTCCCTTTAGAACTGAGATGAGGAGGAATTTCTTCAACCAGAGGTTGGTGAATCTATGGAATTCGTAGCCACAGACGGCTGTGGAGGCCAAGTCATCAGGTGTGTTTAAGGCAGAGATTGTTAGGTTCTTGATTGGTAAAGGGGGTTAAGGGTTACGGGGAGCAGGCAGAAGAATGGGGTTAAAAAATAAACAACTATGATTGAATGGTAGTGCAGACTCGATGGGCCGAATGTCCTAATTTTGCTCCTATATCTTATGGTCTTATGCCAAGGAATTGTCCACCATCACCTATTGTGGCCAATCCACTCACACAACTTGTGCTGGATCAGGACTTGCCCAGGGGTCTCCTCCAGTTGAGGAGGTCAACAGGAGGAGGAAGGTGTTGGTATCGGATGTTCTGTAACTGAGTGGGTTATCTTTGTGCTTTTAAGTCTTTCAGTTCTTGCTTTTCCCTTCAGTTTGAATAATATTTTAGGATGTTCAAAGTTTGATTGATTTTGAATGGTCTTGGCGTGCTTTTGAAAGTGAGAAACGTTCATGGTGTTTCGGACGGGGCTGTGACTTGCCCAGCGATCAGGGGAGGGAGAGAGTGGAATTGGGCCATGTCTTGGCCAGCTGTCAGAGCTTTCAGCATGTTTGTGGGTGGGGCTTGCTGTGGAAAAGGCCCAGCAGTGATCGAGGTCATCAACGCTGTCTCCAGCTCTCCGCAGATGCTGCCTGACCCTCTGAGTATTTCCAGCATCTTCTCTTTTTATCTCAGATTTGTGGCACCTGCAGCTTGCTTGATGGTCACTTACACTCAGAAGCACCTTTATGCAGCTGGCTCTCGAGGGACCTGGGGACTGGTGTGACTGGGTAGTGTGACTTGTTTCTGACTGCAAGATCTGGACATTGTCTTTACTGGGAGAATCACTGACTGTGAGAACAGTGGTTCGGAATAAAACCCTTCTCCTGGTATTTGGAACCTAGTTACCTCACTGTCCACAGCTGAATACTAACTGCCACAAGATAGAAATGCCACAGTTTAATTCACACGTAGAACGGTTAGAAAATAAAGTTTATTGTGTTTACCATGGAGAGCACAAAAGAAACAAAGAGAGGCACCCCCAGGCCTGGGCAGGTTACAATGGAAGCCTCTCACTGTGCTATAAATGGGTTAGTATAGATGTATCCTTGATGGTGGGTATAGACATGATGGGCCAAAAGGCCTGTTTCTATGCTGTATGAAGTAATGACTCCAATATAACAAGCTTCTAATTGCCACTAGCTTGAAGGAGGCCTCACTACTGAGGAAACAAACTCTACAAACTCTGGTCAAACCACACTTGGAGTATTGCATTCAGTTCTGGTCACCACATTATAGGAAGGATGTGGAAGCTTTAGAGAGGGTGCAGAAGAGATTTACCAGGATGCTGCCTGGATTGGAGAGCATGTCTTATGAAGATAGGTTGAGCGAGCTAGGGCTTTTCTCTTTGGAGAGAAGTAGGAGGAGAGGTGACTTGATAGAGGTGTACAAGATGATAAAAGGCATAGATCGAGTGGACAGTCAGAGACTTTTTCCAAGGCGACAATGGCTAACACGAGGGGACATAAATTTTAAGGTGATTGGAGGAAGGTATAAGGGGGATGTCAGGGGTAAGTTTTTTACATAGAGAGTGGTGGGTGCGTGGAACGCACTGTCGGCAGAAGTTGTGGGGGCCAATACATTAGGGACATTTAAGAGACTCTTAGATAGCCACATGAATGATAGAGAAATAGGGGGGTTTGTGGGATGGAAGGGTTAGATAGATCTTAGAGCCAGATCAAATACTGGCACAACATTGTGGGCCAAAGGGCCTGTACTGTGCTGTGGTGTTTTATGTTCTATGTACACTGAACTGATAAGGATGGGTTTACACTTCACGCACACCTGGTTCCTCCTCCAGCAGGACAGAACATGAAGAAATAGCAGCTTGAGTCGACCATTTGTCCCCTCACGTCCACTCCACCATTCTATATGATCATGGCTGATCTCTCAGGGCCACTTTCCTGAACTGACCCCACATCCCCTGACTCCTCTAATACCCAAAAATCTATCAATCTGTTAGAGATTTTTGCATCTCGGTTAGCCATGGGTAGGTACCAGAAGATTGGAGGACAGCTAATGTTGTCTCTTCGTTCAAAAAGGGCAGTAGGGTTGAGGTACAGAAACTACAGGCCAGTGAGCCTTATGTCAGTGGTAGGTGACTAGAGAATATTCTGAGGGACAGGGTTTATATTCACTTGGAAAGGCACGGACTGATTAGGGGGAATCAGCATGGTTCTGTGCAGGGCAATCGTGTCTCATAAATCTAATTGTGTTGTTTCAGGCGGTAACTAAGAAGATTGAAGAAGGCAGAGAGGTAGACGAGGTTCACATGGACTTTAGTTAGGCTTTTGACAAGGTTCTGCATGGTAGGCTGGTCCAGGTTAAGGCACATGGATCTAAGACAAGCTGGCTAATTGGATCCAAAATTGACTCAGTGATAGGAGAAGGGGGAAGCAGTATAAGGATGTCTTACTGGGAGACTGTAACAAGTGGTGTACTGCAGGGATTGGTGCTGGGACCTATGTTGTTTGCAATATACATATAAATGACTTAAATGAGTATTAGGTGGACTGATGTGTAAATTTGCAGATGACACAAAAATTGGTGGAGTTGTAGATAGTGAAGAAGGTTGTCTTAGGATACAGCGGGACACAGATCAGCTGGACAGTTGGGCCGAGCGGTGGCAGATGGAATTTAATCCAGACAGGTGTGAGGTGATGCACTTTGGGAGGTCAAATTCTGGTAGGACACACAGAGTAAATGGCAGGGACCTTAAGAGCGTTCTTGTACAGAGAGACCTTGAGGTGCAAGTCCAGAGCTCCCTGACAGTGATGACACAGGTGGATAGGGCAGTGAAGAAGGTATTTGCAATGCTTGCCTTCATAGGCTGAGACATTATAAAAGTTGGGATGTCATGTTGCAACTGTACAAAGCAGTGGTCCGGCCACACCAGGAGTATTGTGCATAGTTCTAGTCGCCCAGCTACAGGCAGCGTGTAGGGGCAATGGAGAGAGGGCAAAGGAGTTTGAGCAGGATGTTGCCTGGAATGGAAGGCTGTAGTTACAAGGAAAAATTGGACAGGCTGTGTTTGCTCTCACTGGGACGTAGAAGATTGAGGGTAACCTTAGAGAGGTTTGTAAAATTATGAGAGGCATAGATGGGATAGATTGAATCTTTTTCCCAGGGCAGGGGAGTCTAGAACTAGAGGTATAAGGGGAGAGGAGAGAAATTGAAAGGAGACCTGAGGAGCAGGGTTTCCACTCAGAGGGCGGTGGTGATCTGGAACCAGCTATCAGAGGAGGTTGTGGTGGCAGATACAATTACAACGTATAAAAGGCATTTGGACAGGAAAGGATATGGGCCTAATGCAGGCAAATGGGATCAGCGTAAATAGGCATCACGGTCAGCATGTACAAGGTGGGCCGAAGGGCCTGTTTCTGTGTAGCACCGTGGGCAGGCAAGGTAGTGTAGCGGTTATCGTAAGGTTATTACAGCACCAGCGACCCAGGTTCAATTCCCACCACTGTCTGTAAGGAGTTTGTACGTTCTCCCCGTGTCTGCATGGGTTTCCTCCGGGTCCTCCTGTTTCCTCCCACATTCCAAAGACGTACGGGTTAGGAAGTTGTGGGCGTGCTATGTTGGCGCTGGAAGTGTGGCGACACTTGCGGGCTGCCCCCCAGAACTCTCTACACAAAAGATGCATTTCACTGTGTGTTTCGATGTACATGTGACTAATAAAGAAATCTTATCTATGATTGTATGACTGTCTGATTCTATGATCTTCTCATTTGCTGAGCTTTTAGCGATGCAAGCTAATTAGTAGAAGTTACAGGCTGATTGCAGGAAGCAGCACCAGTGTGTGGGGTTCATCCACTGCTACAAGTCACAATCTTTTAGAAAGTTGGCGAGGTTCCTTTGCTTGCATTTCTTCTTCCAGCTGTACCTGCAGAAATAAAACCTGTGGCTCAGGAACAAAATATGGAATTGGGTTGTCCGGCAACTACTCCCTTCTCTCCTGCCATTGGGGCTGAGGGTATTTTCTGGTCTCTCCTGAGTGCATCTGTCCAGTACAGACTTCTGGCACCTACAATCGGTCTCACAGCACCTGATGGGTGTGCTGGCAGTTAAAACCCTGACACCAAGCCACATGAACAGACATTAGGTGTCCTGAACTAGACCATCAAAAACCTGCAGATACTGGAAATCTGAAACAAAAACAGAAAATGCTGGGACCACTCAGTGGGGTGAAATGATGAAAGGCAGTTACGTCAGGTTAATTTCTTAGTGCAATGTGTTGATATAGTCTGTGTAACGTTGTGTAGTCTGGTGTGTCAATGAAGACAGGAAAGCGAATAGGGATAGCTGGCAAAATTAGCCAGTCCTCGTACCAATTGGAAGAAGGAGTGAGTATCTGACGTTGGAGAAGTGAGCTGGGACTTTAGTTATTGGAGCATAGGAGAATGAGGGGTGATCTTATAGAGGTGTATAAAATCATGAGGAGCATTCATAGGGTGAATGCACACAGTCTTTGTCCCAGGGTTGGGGAATCAAGAACTAGAGGGCACAGGCTTAAGGTGAGAGGGGAGGGATTTAATGGGAACTCGAGGGGCAACTTTTTCACTCAGAGGGTGCTATGTATGTGGAACGAGCTGCCAGAGGAAGTGGGTGAGGCAGGTACAATAACAACATTTAGAAGGTACTTGGACAGGTACATGGATGGGAAAGGTTTAAAGGGATATGGGCCAAACGTGGGCATCTTGGTCAGCATGGAATGGATGGGCCGAAGGGCCTGTTTCCGTGCTGTATGACTCTAAGTGGATATTAAGTTCCTGCAGGCTGCAATGTGTGCAGATGGAAGACAAGGTCTTGTTTCTTGAGCTTACGTTGGGCCTCATTATTCCAGTGCAGGGGACCACTGCCAGAGACGTTGGAGTGGGAGTGGGATGGGGAATTAAAGTGACAGGAGACCAGAAGATGAAGATCACACAGAGCATGAATCTTGACTGCACCATTGTTTCACCCTATTACAGACATCCCCACTGCTTCACCCATCACCCTCCCCCTCATCTTCATCTGCTAGCCACACTAACCTTCCCTCTTTCCCAGTTCTGATGAAGACTCCAGACCTGAAACATTCACCCTGTTTCTCTCTCCACAGATGCTGCCTGACCTGCTGAGCATTTCTTGCATTTTCTGTTTTTATTTCCAGAGCTCAGTCCCTTTTAATGGGGTATCTTACGGGGGAAAGAGGTGAGCTTTAAGGAGCAAATTCCAGAATTTAGGATATTGAAGGGAAGTCCAGATGAGAGGTACAGTCTGGGGGGAGCTGGTGAGAAGTGGGGAGAACAAAAATAGGATTCGTGTAGGATTTATGTAAATATGTGGTTGTAGATCAGCGTGAACTGAATGGGCTGAAGGTCCTGACTGGTTGCATCACGATCTGGGATGGCAATTCGAATGCGCAGGAACGCGAGAAGCTGCAGAGAGTAGTGGACTCAGCCCAATACATCGCGGGCACATCCCTCCCCACCATCGGGAGTATCTACAGGAGGCGCTGCCTCGAGAAGGCAACACCCATCATCAAAGATGTCTCACTGACCAACCCGTGGTCTCACTTGCTAAGAAGTGCTTCCTTGTTCCAAAAGCCACCTTTTCCCTAAGCTCTGTAGGATACTTTTTAAATTAAAGACGTAACCATGATGGCATCACAGTTCCTAGTGCAAGGCTGCAGTGTTTACAGACGTTGCTCCCAAGAATCTACTGATTCCCAATTCACATGGTATTCAAACACAGCTCCAGGCAAAAGATCAAGGTCTGACTTACCAGGCATTCATTCCTTGTGGCATAACCACTTTCTTTACACATTCAATGTCATCGGCAATATTATCATTGATAAAATCTATATGAAAAAAACAAAGTAGTGTTGAAGTGAGTGAGATCAATGTTCCTGTGTGAAGTCGGTGCTGATTTCTGTAGCTGCTTAGTTTGTAGTTCGGCTCCATGATTCCTGAAGAACACAGAATAATTTTTGACGTCACTGGTTTGTCCCAACCTATTTCATATCTGTGTTCTCTTGAGACTGCTGATACATAATGCACATGGTAATCGTTATCAAGGATCCCCACCACCTGGACCATCTCCACCTTGCTGATACCGTCAGGCAGGAGGTACAGAAGCCTGAAGTCCCACACCACCAGGTTCAGGAACAGCTACTTCCCTTCAACCATTCAGTTCTTGAACTGACCTGCACAACCCTAACCCTACCTCAGCAACGGAACACTACAGCCCACCTCTTGCACTGCCTATTGTGTTTTTTTTACACTAATGTCTTGTTTTGCACAGTCTTTTTCTTCACTGTGTTGTATAATTTATGTATAATTGATGTTCTGTGTGTTGTCTGTACCTACATGCCTGTGATGCTGCTGCAAGCAAGTTTTTCTTTGTAGCTGTGCCTCGACTTGTCTTGACCTGGCTAATTGTACCCGCATCTTAAGCTTTCTCTGACAGCTTGTTCCATATACCCACCACCCTCTGTGTGAAAAACTTGTCCATCAGTTCCCCCTTAAGTCTTTCCACTCTCTCAAACCTCTAGACTCCCCTACCTCGAGATAAAGACTGTGCACATCCACCGTATCTATGTCCCTCATGATTTTATAAACCATGGTTTCATAAAGGGTAGGGCAGTGGATGTTGTATATTTGGACTTTAACAAGGCCTTCGACAAAGTCTCACGCAGCAGGCTGGTCTGGAAGGTTAGGTCCCATGGAGTCCAGGGAGAGCTGGTTCGGTGGATACAAAATTGGCTCGGAGGGAGGAAGCAGAGGGTGGTGGCCGAAGGCTGTTTCTCGGAATGGAGGCCGTTGACTGGTGGCGTGACGCAGGGGTCGGGGTTGGGACTCTTGTTATTCATTATTTATGTAAATGATTTGGATGCGAATGCACAAGGCTTGATCAGTAAGTTTGCAGCTGACATGAAATTAGGAGGTGTTGTTGATCGTGAAGAAGGTTATCGTAGATCACAGGGGGATCTTGATCAGTTTAGGGAAGTGGGCTGAGGAGTGGCAAATGGATTTCAATACAGATAAGTGTGAGGTGATGCACTTTGGAAAGTCAAACCAGAGTAGGGCTTATACCGTGAATAATGTGGTAATGTGAGTACAATGGAGTGCAATGGAACAGAGGGACTTAGGAGTACAAGTGTATAGTTCATTGAAAGTGACGTCACAGATAGACAGGGTGCTAGAAAAGGCATTTAGCACACTGGCCTTCATCAGTCAGGGCACTGAGTAAAGTTGGGACATTACATTGCAGTTATATAAGTCGGTGGTGAGGCCGCACTAGGAGCACTGTGTACAGTTTTGGTCGCCCTGTTATAGGAAAGATGTGGTTAAACTGGAAAGAGTGCAGAAAGGATTTACGAGGATGTTGCCAGGACTCGAGGGCCTGAGTTATAGGGAGAGGTTGGCCAGGCTGGGTCTTTATTCCTTGGAACATAGGAGAATGAGGGGTGACCTTATAGAAGTATTTAAAATTATGAGGCATAGATAAGGTGGACGGTAACAATCTTTCCCCAAGGTAGGGGAATCCAAAACTAGGGGGCATAGGATTAGGGTGAGAGGGGAAAGATTTAAAAGGGACCTGAGGGGCAACTTTTACACTCAGAGGGTGGTGAGTATATGGAACGAGCTGCCAGAGGAAGTGGGTGAGGAAGGTACAATGGTATCATTTAAGAAGCACTTGGATAGGTACATGGAGAGGCGGGACTTGGAGGGAGATGGGCCAGGAAATTGGGACTAGCTAGGTGGGCACCGTGGTCAGCATGGACTGGTTGGGCCGAAGGGCCTGTACCCATGCTGTATTGCTCTGTGACTCTATGACTCTATAAGGTCACCCTTCAGCCTTCTTCACTCCAGGGAAAACAGTCCCAACCTGTCCAGTCTCTCCTTATAACTCAAGCCCTCCAGTCCCGGCAACATCCCCGTGAACCTTTTCTGAACCTCTTCCACCTTAGTGATGTAGTGAATGCATGTTGTACTTTACCTACCAAATTTTGCTCCATTTAATTCAATCCCTCTGTACTGCACATCTCATGACTCACAATGGAGTTGGACCCATCTCCTGCTGAGCCTGTTCCCAGCTCCTGGCGTGTTCCTGATCACTCTGCACATCACAGTGAGTAACTAATACATAAGGGGGGTGGGCTGCCCCTGTTCTCTACTGGCTATCCCACAGCTGAGCCGAGTATTAACAATATGGGCACCTCCAGAGAGAAGACATTGAGGATCATACCTATCCTCCTCACCAACAACACCTCACCAGCAAGGAGGAGGGTGGGGGGGGGCACAATATATGGGCAGGGGACAGACTATAATGGACAGTGAAGAGGATTACCTAAGATTACAACAGAATCCACTGGGGAAGTGGGCCAAACAATGGCAGATGGAATTTAATTCTGACATGTGCAAGATACACTTTGGTAAATTAAACCAGGGCAGGACATACACATTAAATGGAGGAGTGTTGTCGAACATAAGAGACCTAGGGGTACAAGTCCATAGTTCCCTGAAAGTGGCGACACAGGTAGACAGGGTGGTGAAGAAGACATTTGGCACGGTGGCCTTCATCAGTCAGGGCAGCGAGTAACAGAGTTGGGATGGCATATTACAACTGTATGTCATTGGTGAGACCACACTTGGAGTATTATGCACAGTTCTGGTTGCCCAGCTATAGAAAAGAAGTCATTAAACTGGAAAGGATGCTGGAAAAATTCACAAGGACGTCACCAGTACTGGAGGGCTTGAGTGACAAGGAGAGACTGAATGGGCTGAGACTCTTTTCCCTGGAGTGTAGGAGGCTGAGGGGTGACGTTATAGAGCTTTATAAAATCATGAGGGTTGTAGATCAGGTAGAGGGCATAGGTTTAAGGTGAGACAGGAAAGATTCAAACGGGACCTGAGGGGGACCTTTCTCACCCAGAGGGCTGTGGGTATATGGAACAAGCTGCCAGAGTAAGTGGTTGAGGCAGGTACAATAACAACATTTAAAAGACACTTGGACAGGTGCATGGATAGGAAAGGTTTAGAGGGATATGGGCCAAATGCAGACTAGCTCAGGAAGGCACCTTGGTCAGCATGGGCGAGTCGGGCAGAAGTGCCTGCTTGCGTGCTGTGTGACTCTATAACTCTACACTTTGGGGAAATTCAGGCAATCACAACAGTGAAACGTTTCAACGAGGAGTTGAGCCTCTTACCCAGGCAGCTCTTTCCACATGTGTTCTTTGAGTGCCTCCTGTTCTGGGTCAGTGGATCATTGCACCAGCCCATGCTGCTGATCTGGAAAAGCCCATAGTCCGAGGAGACTGTCTTCCCACCTCTCCGGTTGTGTCCAATCACTCTCGTGTTATAGTTGCTTTCGTGTTCAACCAAGCAAACCCCTGAAAAAGAGGCAAAAGGCTTTGAATGTGTTCCATATTTCCCATGCCTCCCCACCACACAAGCTCCCTCCAGATGCACTCCCATGACCCGCTGTGTACAATCTGGGTCTCCCACACTCAACGATTCAGGAACAGCTTCTTTCCCTCCACCATCAGATTTCTGAACGGTCCATGAACACTACCTCGTTATTCCTTTTTTTTGCACCAACAAAATTATTTTTGTAATTTATAGTAATTTTATGTCTTGCACTGTACTGCTGCTGCAAAACACACATTTCCCATCATATGTCAGGGATAATAATCTGATTCTGAACTCATCACACAAATTTAATCAGCTGGTACCTTTCCTACTGTCACTTGCCCTGATCATGTACAAGCTGAGATCGTTTGAGCAGTGCCCTGAGCTGAAGTCAGGTCTTCCTGACCAGTTCACCACTGCAAGCAATGAACAACCCATCCAGGCAAACAGTGCATTTAACACTGATGCAACCTATCAACATCAGTGGTGCTGAGGTGGAGATAGTTGAGAGCTTCAAGTTCCAAGACGTAACTATCACCAACAATCTACATTGATGCTACGGCCAAGAAAGCTCACCAACATTCTACTTCCTCAGAAGGCTAAGGAAGTTCGGCATGTTCCTGATGACACTCACCAATTTTTACAGATGCACCATAGAAAGCATCCTATCTGGATGCATCAGGGCTTGGTATGGTAACTGCTCTGCCCGGGACCACAAGAAACTGCAGAGAGTTGTGAACGCAGCCCAGTCCATCACACAAACCAGCCTCCCCTCCACTACCTTGGTAAAGCAGCCGGCATAATCAAGAACCCCCACCCACCCGGGACATTCTCTCTTCTCCCCTTTCTCATTGGGCAGAAGAAACAAAAGCCTGAAAGCACAAACCATCAGGCTCAAATACAGCTCCTATCCCCCTGTAATCAGACTCTTGAATGGACCTCTCCTATGCTAAAGCTTTTCTCTTTGCTTTTCCCTTGTGTTACCTCGATGTACTTATGTTTTGAAATGGTCTGTCTGGATGGCTTGCAAAACAAAGTTGGTATTGGTATTGGTTTATTATTGTCACTTGTACCAAGGTACAGTGAAAAGCCTGTCTTGCATACCGATCGTATAGGTCAATTCATTACACAGTGCAGTTACATTGAGTTAGTACAGTGTGCATTGATGTAGTACAGGTAAAAACAATAACAGTACAGAGTACAGTGTTACAGCTACAGAGAAAGTGCAGTGCAATAAGGTGCAAGGTCACAACGAGATAGAACGTGAAGTCATAGTCCATCTCATCGTTTTTCACTGTACCTCAGACAATAATAAACCAATTACCAATTAAAGATGAATTCTTGATCTCCCAATTGTCTTTACACTTTATTTGTCTACCAGCACTGCACTTTCTCTGTAACTGTAAACATTATTCTACATTCTGTTTTCTTGACTACCTCAATGTACTAATGTATGGCATGATGTACAAACAAAAAATCTTCACTGTATCTAGGTAAAGATGACAATAATAAACCAATACCAATTACCAATGAAGTCATCACAAGTGTGATCGGAGGCTGCAGAGGTGAGGATGTTTAATGAATGAGACTCACAGTTTGCCAGGCTATAGCCACGATGACCATCCAGTCCATTTTTGTGTAAAAGGTGGGCCAGTTCACATTTCTCAAAGACGTACGGGGCTGCACCAGTGACCAGGGCACTGAGGAGAACAAAGGCTTTCAACATCTCGGTCACTGCACCAGATCCCTGCTTTAGACTGGAAAATGAGTTCATCCCCTCTGCTACGAGGTCAGGAGGCTGGGCCCCACCCATCGGTCCCCGTCCTTATCACACGCAGGGGACAAAACCTCTGTTAAACAGAGACTGAACTCTGAATGTTATCTGGATTTTTTTTCCTCTCACTTGTCGAGAACATGAGATTTCCAGGAATGTTTGGTGTTTTTTGCCTCCATGTCCTGCTTTTCCTGGAACCAGTGTTTCATTATCAGAAACTGAGGAAGACCTTGAGCAGATAGAAACTTAAATCTTAAACTCCTCCGATGGTCATGGCCAAGTTCAAGATCAAGCAAATTGGAAACCAGCTGCTTTTCCTTGGACTCTTTCATGTAGAAAAAACACCCTGCTTCACAATAACAGGCATGGAGCCCTTGGAACCCTTGGGTGTCCAGGTGAGAGACATGGTGGACTCTTGGCTTCTCACCAGGGTACAGGGTTTAAACCCTACCAAGGAGGACTCTCTCTCTCTCTCTCTCTCTCTCTCTCTCTCTCTCTCTCTCTCTCTCTCTCTCTCTCTCTCTCTCTCTCTCTCCCTCCCTCCCTCCCTCCCTCCCTCCCTCCCTCCCTCCCTCCCTCCCTCCCCCCCCCCCCCCCCCAGGGTAACTTTTGGGATTAACATGGGACCCATAAATTCCACCCAGGTAGAGTGGGGGTGGAGGGATGGAGGATCTTGATGGCCAGAAAGGGGTGGGGGGCAGTTTGGGATGGGCTGTGCTCCTTTTGCCGTTTTTTGTGAGTGGACTAGGACGTTCTGAGTTCCAATCCCATAACTTCGGAGTGCCATGTGCCAGGAGTCAGTGGGCAATGTTATACATTTTGGAGGAGACTTTGAGGACATCCTGGAATCTGTCCCATTATCCACCTGTGACCTCTTACCAGGGTGGAGTTCAGAATAGCCCCCTTCAAAGCCTCAGCCCACCCCAGACGACGTCCCACTTACTGCCAAACAGGTAAAATGAAGGAAATGCCTCAACCGCTTTTCACACAGAAAGCTCCCACCAACAGCAAGCCAACGCGTGTCAGATAAACTCCTTCGGTGAAGAGGCCACAACACGTCTGGTCGTCACACAACGCCGTGAGCTATCTGCCCATTGGTGTGTCAGCTCATGGACCTCGTCCAGATGGCAACGCCAACAACCCGTCACTCCCTCAGTACCGCCCCTCCCACAGTGCCTCATCCTGATGCAAGGGCTCGACCTGAAATGTGATCTGTCCCTTTGCCTCCACAGATGCTGCTTGACCTGCTGACTTCCTCCAGCACATTGTTTGTTGCTCCAGATTCCAGCATCTGCCTCTTCTCCTATAGAATTGGGAACGATGTACTGCTGTGGATTGGGAAAAAACCAAAGGGTGGGGATAAACAGATTCTTAGGCTGGGGGGCTGTGACTGCAGGACTTGGTGCTTGGGACACAGTTATTCACCACCTGCATCAATGATTTGACAGAGGGAAACAAATGCCACACTTCCAAGTTTGATGATTACATGAAACTAAGAGGGAACGTGGATAGTGGTGAGGGTGTGAAAGAGCTTCAAGGAGACATAGTCAGAGCTATACAGCACCGAAAACAGGCCCTTCAGTTCAACACATCCAGGCCGACCGAGTTACCCAACTGAGTGAGTCCCACTTACAAAGTCAGGCTGAGCGAGGGAACAACCACATGGCAGATGTGAAACGTGCTCCCCACCAGCAGGAAATAAAGCAGAGATTCTGAGGGGCTTTTAAATGGAGAGAGACTAGGAAATAATGATGTTCAAATGTTGTGTCCTTGGACACAAATGACTGAAAACCAACAGGCAGATGCAGTGGGCAACAGGGCAATAAGGGTCTTCAGAGTGGCTTCCTGGGGCAGCATGTTCTGGGACCAAGGAGAGAGCAGGTTGTACTGGACGTCTTTACAACGAGATAGGTTTAATTAATGACCTCATAATGAAGGTGAACCCAGGTAGCAGCGATCACAATGTAATTGCACTCAGTTTGAGGGAGAGACTTGCATTTTAAACTTAAGTAAGGGCAAGTATGAGGGTATAAAACAGAGCCAGTTCAAGTGAGGTGGCAAAGGAGGTTAAGGGATCAGTCAATGACGATATTTAAAGGGATCTTTCAGAATGGACAGAGTAGACACATTCCAATGAGATGGAAAAATTCCAAGGGGAGGACATACTGTCCCTGGTTAGCTCATTTCCACCACCTCTAATGAGGTTGCGTCCCCTTGCACGCCTGCCCCTCCCCTCTCAGCATCCTGAAAACACTGCCCACTCCCTGGTCCACTTTTCCATCTCCACCAGCCTCTCCCCTTCCCACGACACTTTCTCACGCAGCTGCCAGAGGTGCAACACCTGCCCGTCCACCGCCTCAAGGAACACGAGAAGTAGACACTGGAGGTGGCCATTGGAACCTGCTCCCCTGTTCAGTAACGTCATGGCTGGTCCTGGTTCTCGTCCCTCTCAGTGGCCAATTCCCACGCCCTCTGGGCTCCTTAGTTTCTGATATCAGCACCAGGCACAGCATCTGTCCAGAAAAGTGTGCCAAGTCATCTTCTAGAGTCATATGTCATGACTCATCCATGCCGACCAAGATTCCTATCTAACCTTCTCCCATTTGCCTGTGTTTGATCTATATCCCTCTAAATCTCTCCCATCCATGTACCTGTCCAAGTGTCTTTTAAATGTTGTTAATGTACCTGCCTCACCCACTTCCTCTGGCAGCACGTTCCACATACTGACCACCCTCTTGGTGAAAAAGTTGCCCCTCAGGTTCCTATTAAGTCTCTCCCCTCTCACCTTCAACATATGCCCTCTAGTTCTTGATTCCCCAACCCTGGTAAAAAGACTCTGCGCATTCACCCTATCTATGCCCCTCATGATTTTATAAGATCACCCCTCATTCTCCTGCTTAGAACCCTGGACTACCCAACACCCTGGAAGTCCCACCCAACATCAGTCAGGAGTCCACAGCTGCAGGATGAGCTACAGAAACCTGAGGAGCCTTCTTTGACAGGGCCTCGTAAACTGGAAAAGATAATGGCAGTCAGTGTGGAGCACCACCTATCATCACACACCACCTCGACTTGGAAATAAATCGCCCGTCCTTGACTGGGTCGAACTCTGGAACTGCCTGCCCTGCGGGAGCACCTTCACAATCTAGTGGTCAAAGAAGGCAGACTATCAGCATCTTCTCAAGGGCAACTGGAGATGGGTAATTAATGTTAGTGAAACCTGTGAAGGACAGCTTCTATCCCGCTGTTATCCGACTTGAACAGACCTTTCATATGCTAAAAGAGGAATTGTTGATCTCCCAACCTACCTCCTCACAGCCCTTGCACTTCATTTGTCTCCCTGCACTGCACTTTCTCTGTAACTGCAACACTACATTCTGCAGACACAAGAGACAGCAGATGCTGGAAATCTGAAGCAACACCCAAAGTGTTGGAGGAACTCAGCGGGTCAGGCAGCATCTGTGGAGGGAAATGGACAGTCAATGTTTTGGGTGGAGACCCTTCACCTGGACTGGAAAGAAAGAGGGGAGATAGCCGGTATAAGGAGGTGGGGGGAAGGGGTGGAGGAGGCCGTGGACATGTCGGTGTGGGAATGGGAAGTGGAATTAAAATGGCTGGCCACCAGGAGATCCCAGCTGGTATGGCAGACAGAGTGAAGGTGCTCAATGAAGGCAGACATGTCTGTCCACGGCCTCCCCCACTGCCAGGTTGAGGCTAGACGCAGATTAGAGGAACAACACCTCATATTCCACCTTGGTCGTCTCCAACCTGACGGCATCAACATCGATTTCTCTAACTTCTTGTAACCACTCCCCACCCTCCCTTTTTCCCCCCTTATCCCACCGGCCCCCTCACCCCACCTCTTTCCCCTCCCCCACCCTCTCAATCTGCCCATCACCCACACACTCCTCCCACTGGTTCCCCTCCCCACCTCCCTCCCTTTATTCCATGGTCCACTGTCCTCTCCTATTAGATTCCAGCTTCTTCAGCCCTTTGTCATTTCCACCTATCACCTGCCAGCTTCTTACAACATCCCCACTCACCCCCCATCTGCCTATGAACCCCCTCACCCGCACCCACCCTTCACCTGCCAGCTCTTGCTCCACCCCTTCCCCCCACCTCTGTATACCGGCTATCTCCCCTCTTTCTTTCCAGTCTCGATGAAAGGTCTCGACCCGAAACGTCGACTGTCCATTTCCCTCCACAGATGCTGCCTGACCCGCTGAGATCCTCCAGCTCCTCTGTGTGTTGCAACACTATATTCTGCATTCTGTTTTGCTTTTGCACTACCTCGATGTACTTATGTACGGAATGATCTGTCTGGATGGACACAAACAAAAGCTTTTCCTTGTACCTTGGTACACAAACAATAACAAACTAATACCAATACCAAGTAAAATCAGAATGAAACACCCAAGACCTGATATTTTCTGAATTTATTTATTAACTAACTCTCACGTAAACTGGTGTCAAACAACCAGAACAAGGTGACAGTACCAAAGTTTAAACAGTAACTGTAAAATAATTGCAGGGGGTTATTTTTTGAATTTGTTCTACAATACAATAGTTGAAGATTACAAGCAAAGAAAAGGCACTGACGCAGTTTAATGGCTCCCATGGTAACGTCTCTCTCTCTCTCTCTGACACGTCAGGATCTGAGGGGATAGTGTAGACGCAGAGAGGAAGTTTCCCTTGATCTCAAATTTGGGGCCATAGTTTCAGAAGAAGAGGTCACCCATTTAAGGCAGAGATGAGGAGGAATCCTTCTCAAGGGTTGGTGCCCTGTACAGTTCTACAGTGTCAGACAGACTCTGTGGCAGGATTGCCACGGTCTGGCCCTTCTGCTAACTGCACAGAATGGGTTCCTGAACCTGCCTGGAGATCCCTCACTCCAAGTACTGGAGAGGTAAGGCCACACATCTCACAGTCACTCTCCCTCCTGCCAAAGGTGCCCAAGATGATGCCAAGAGGCTGAAAGCCAGTGTCTCTGGTTAAGTGCAGGTTAATGCGGTCTGTCACAATATTATGAGGTAACATCAGTGCAAAGCTAATTAGTAAAAACCACCATGTGGTGCAGAGATGAGCTGCTCCGATCAACAGTGCCATCGTTATAAGTTGCACCCTTCCACAAACTTATCAATGTTTTGTCCATTGCATCTGGTACTCCAGGCCACCCTGCAAAAGACAGAGGTGGGGTCAATGCGCGGAGATGTGAAGTGGCAACCTCATCCACACCACCCACCCTAATCACTCTTCTACTGACGGTTAGCAGCAGTTGTCACCCCCAGAGTTCACCACCTCCTCTCCCAATCCCTTGCTGAATCCACACATGCCCTTCAATAGAAGGGTGTCCTTCGCAATCCTTGTGACATACTGTCTCAAATTACTTGGGTTATTTTTCAAATTCAAACACATGCCTGAGCACATTCACACACTTATGCATGTGCACATTCATGCATACATGCACACAAACATACAATGCATGCATGTACACATACACATACCTGCATACACATGCATGTACAGACTCACAGATAAATGATCACAAACACACACATATGTGCACATTCACACATGCATGGACGCACACCTATGTGCATACATGTACAAACCTCCATGTACACATTCACACACATGCATGTATACATTTAGACACATGCACGTGCACATATACACATGCATATACGTGCACATGCATGCACATATTCACACATACATACACACATGGACACATATGCACTGCAGAACCTCGACACCTCCTCAGGTTTACCATTTCCTTAAGTGCTTTACCGTCATTCACCATGTCAGGGGTGTACCCTTAGCCACAGGGGTCAGGACAACTTCCTTTAATCAAAGGCTTTGGATCATTGCCACAGACACCTGTGGCTGCTCACTTGTTGAGTTCAATAGAGTTTGAGACACCCAAAGGATATGGGGATCAAAAACAGAAAAAGCCGGAAACACTCCAGGCAGTATCTGCGGAAAGAAAAACATTTAACGTTTCTGGTCTGAGATCATTCATCGGATCTGGGGTGGGGAACAGCCAGGGAAGTGGACAAGGCAGAGGGTCAGCTATGATCATATTGAATGGTGGAGCAGGCTTGAGGGACTGAATGACTAACTCCTGCTTCTTGTTCATATTCTTAACCCTTGTACTGCCCTCTCTCTCCCTTCACCCCGTCTCCTACATCCACTCTACATTGAGTCAAGAATGCGCGTCTCACCTAACAGGATCAAACTTGGTATCATGAAAACACTCATTACTAATTCATTATTACAAATTTCACTCTCGGTAAGGTCCTGAGCTTTGGTTTACACCTGATTTTTCATCATGTCAACTAAATGTACACGTAGTGGTAAAAGGAGTGTTTGCTGTACCAAGCTTTCATTCCAGGATGCAGAGTAACGATGGACTTCACACACTTGATATCATTGGTTAGGTCATCATCCAAAAAATCTGAAAAAATAGTTAAATATTACGTTAGAAGAAATGAAAGACTTTCTCTGCAGTCATATAGTCATACAGCACGGAAACAGGCCCTTCGGTCCACTTTGTCCTTGCTGACTAGTTGCCGACCTGAGCTAGTCCCAATGGCCTGCGTTTGGCCCATATCCCTGAATTGAATCAGAATCAGGTTTATTATCACTGACATATGTCGTGAAATTTGTTTTGCTGCAGCAGTACAGTGCAAGACATAAAAATTACCATAAGTTACAAAAAAATAACAAGTGCAAAAGAGGTAGTGTTCAAGGGTTCATGGACTGTTCAGAAATCTGATCTCTCTAAACCTTTCCTGTCCATGTAACTATCCAAATGCATCTTAAATGTAATTGTACCCGCCTCTACCACTTCCTCTGGCAGCTCATTCCATACACCCACCACCCTCTGGGTGAAGAAGTTGCCCCTCAGGTCCCCTTTAAATCTTTCCCCTCTCACCTTAAACCCATGCCCTCTAGTTTTGGACTCCCCTATCCTGGGGGAAAAGAAAACTGTGACCATCCACCTTATCCATGCCCCTCATGATTTTATAAACCTCTATAAGGTCACTCCTCAGCCTCTGCTCCAGGGGAAACAGCCCCAGCCTGTCCAATAACGGCCTCCAGTCCATGTGGTGCTGTGGAACCAGCATTCACGGATCAACTGGGGGAAGCATCAGCTCCTGAACCTCCTTCCATCGCTCGATGAGATCAGGGCTAATTGAAGTGTTAACCTGGTCTATCTCTGTCAATTCTTTGACTTTTAGAAGCCATGTCAGCTCTCCCAGTTAGCTGTTAAGTATTCCAATTGAGGAAGAGCAGAGGAGTTTAGGGTCTTTATTCATGGGAAAATAAAGCAGGTGACCTGGCCAGCGTCACATTGCAGTTTGTGGGGACTTGCTGTACTTGAATTAGCCACTGCAAGTCTCCTACCTGAGCTAGTCCCATTTGTCCGCGTTTCGCCCATATCCCTCTAAACCTTTCCTATCAGCTGCTTTTTAGAGTGTAGCCATTCCTGCAAAGTAGAAAGTGTGGTTGTCAAAATGGTGATGTTGGTTGCCCGAAAAATAACAGTGATGATGTCGGGAAGAACTGCACAATTCTGTACGGTTGTAGCAATTCCTTATACACTCCCCCAGTCTCCTACTTTTCTCTTGTCTTATCCCGCAACGGTTTGGAAAACTATCAGTGGGGCCTACCTCCACAGCTCATGCCACAGTTTCTCTTGGTAACCGGCGTCACCTCATCCAAACACCACCAGAAGCTGTTGATCTGAAAGAGGCCGCAGTCCATCGACAAGGCTTTGTTTTGGTTCCAGTTGATGTTTACCGCCTCGGTGTTGTACGTGCTTTCGTAGAACGCCGTGCACACCCCTTGTTCAAAACATAAAAGGAACAGTCCCCAATTAAACTGAGACGTGCAAGGCCATTCAGCCCCTTGAAGTGTTTCCAACATCTGAACAAGAGAGAGGTGACACATTATGTCAGGGCAAAGTGAGGACATACACCATAAATGGTAGGGCCCAATACACCTGGAGTATTGAGTTCATTTCTGGTTATCACTCTATAGGAGGGATGAGGTTGCACTGGAGAGAGTGCAGGCTGCACTACGTTGGACCTTGCTGTAATTATACAAGAGTCCAGTGGAACAACACTTGGGAGGAAAGATTTACTTGGAAGTGATGCGGTATTGCTCGATTCCTGAGCTGAGCAGCCCGTCCAATGAGAAGAGACTGAGGAAGGTGTAGATAGCGAGGAAGGTTGTCTAAGGCTACAGGCAGAGATATAGGTCAGCTGGAATGTTGGCCGGAGCTATGGCACATGGAAATTAATCCGGACAAGCGTGACATGACGCAAGGAAGGGTAGGGCGAACACAGTAAATGATAGGGCCCTAGGGTGTGCTGATAAACAGAGGGACTTTGGGGTACAAGTCTACAGATCCCTGGAAAAGAGTCAGCACAGGAGGATAAAGTGGTGAAGAAGAGACATGGCATGCTTGCCTTCATCAGCGGTGGTGCTGAATATTAGAGCAGGGTGCCCTGTTACAACACTGGTTAGGCCACACGGAGCATAGTGTGCAGTTTTGGTCACACACTATAGGAAGGATGTGATGTCACAATCAGGTATTTTCGGTTAACAATAAAACCTACTGGTTTCTGTCATAAATTGAACTAAATTGGTAACAAGAACATGGAACATAGAACAGCACAGGAACAGGCCCTTCGGCCCACAATGTCTGTGACGAACACGATGCCAATTGAACCTGCACACCTCCCTGCATGAGGTTGATATCCCTCCATTCCCTGCATGTTCATGCACCTGTCTAAATGCCTCTTAAACCTTGCTGTCGTATCTGCCTCCACCACCACCCCTGGCAGCTCGTTTCAGGCACCCACCGCTCTCTGTGTAAAAAACTTGCCATGTAAATCTTATTTAAACTTCCCTCCTCTCATCTTAAACCTGTACCCTCTAGTATTTGACATTTCCACCCTGGGAAAAAGACTCTGTCTACCCTATCTATGCCTCTCATCATTTTATAAACCTCCATCAGTTTGCTCTTCAGCCTCCGACGCTCCAGAGAAAACAATCCAAGTTTGTCCAACCTCTCCTGATAGCTAATACTCTCTAATCCAGGCAACATTCTGGAGAACCTTTTCTGAACCCTCTCCAGAGTCTCCACATCCTTCCTGTAATGGGGCAACCAGAACTGCACACAATACTCCAAATGTGGCCTAACCAATGTCTTATACAGCTGCACATGACTTTTATACTCAATGCCCTGACTGATGAAGGTATTTATACCAATACACCACCTTTCCCAACCTATCCACTTGTGTTGCTACTTTCAGGGAGCTATGGACCTGCATCCCAAGATCTCTCTGCACATCAATGCACCTAAGGGCCCTGCCATTTACAGTATACATTTGACCTCCTAAATGCATCACTTCACACTTGTCTGGATTAAACAATAAATAGTAATTGCATAGTCAAAGTCATTCATTGCCATGTTTTCAATGACCAAAGTTTACGGCAGTGTTGCCCAGTCACCTTAACAACAGGCAGATTCTACCACAAGCTTGCAGACAAATGTGATTGGTCAGTAATCTGCGCACAAGACCTGCCTTTCTGAAAGTTACTTTCTTACATGAAAATGCATGAATAAAATGTATTATCTATGCAATTATGAATAGGATTTCTGCGTGTTTTATTTTGGTTATTATTGTAAATCTCAGAAATTTAAGGTCTCAGCAGCTCTGGTTGCCCAGGAGAAGGTCTTCTTAACTCATTGTAGTCCGTGTGTGAAATTCAGGAAAGATGAGGTCCGCAGTTCCAGGACTTTGTCCCAATAACAATTATGGAATGGTTGCTACTTTACTGAAACAGAATGTGTGTCACCTTCAGTGCTAGGTCCCCGTACGTTTGCTATTCTTGTAGGTAGAGCTTATAGATCTGGGAGCTACTGTTAACATCAGCTCGGCAAGGTGCAGGGGGCAGGCAACTGCAACAGAAGTGAGGGGACAAAGGACTCTACAAAGGAATCCAGCCAGTTACTTCCGTACAAAGGAGGCCCTTGGAGTTACATTACATTCACTCACAGACTAGTGAGTGAAACATTTTCCAGATTTGATGCTTTAGATGTGCAGGAACAGCAATACTAAACTGTGTTCTGTTGGCTGGCTACAGATTAATTACTGCTCATTCCTATTTTACTTCTAATCCTAACCCTAATCCATCGGCATGGTGCGTTGCTTCAGGAAGGCTAACGGCATTGTCAAGGATGCCTGAAACCCCAGCCATTCCTTTTTCTGTCTCCTACCCTCTGGGAGAAGATACAGGAGCTTGAAAACCCAGACGTCCAGACGGAAGAACAGCTTCTTCCCCACTGCTGTCAGACTTCTGAACCCATCCCCTCTCTCACATCCCCTTCCCGGTGGGGCTGCCACGTTCTCCGACTCTTAACTCTACCTCTTCCGTTATTGTCACATTAGCATTTCTTTCTGCACCACCTCAGACTGCACTACAATCCCCGCATCATTCTGCTGTTTCGCTGAATTTATAGTTGTATTTACTATGACCATGTACTCTGAGAGCTTCATGTGAGCAAGGAATTTCGTTCCTTGGTGTAAGTGGGTATCATCATAGAGGCACAGTGCACAGGAACAATGGCCCAAAGAGTCCGTGCCAACCATCAGCCACACACTTACACCAATCCATTCTATTCTCCCCACAGTCCCCTCAACCCCACCCACCTACACACTGGGTTACAGCAGCCAATGAACCTACCCCGTCATCTTGAAATTCATTCATTATATTGATTTTAGAATTGAGAAAAAAACACCCTTATTTTTAAAAATAGTTACATTTTTTTTCAACATATAGTGAGTTATAACTTATTAACCAGAAGGAGTGTCATGCAAAGAATGGGGAGAGATGGCAGGCCTGATTGGGATTAAATTACGTATACCATGAAAGGTAGGGCACTAGGGAGGGCAATGGAGCAGAGGAGTACAAGTGCTCAGTTCATTGAAAGCGGCGTCACAGGTAGGCAGGGTGGTGAAAAAGGTGTTTAGCACACTGGCCTTCATCAGTCAGGGCACTGAGTACAGGAGTTGGGACATTATGTTGCAGTTGTATAAGTCGTTGGTGAGGCTGCACTTGGGGTACTGGGTACAGTTTTGGTCACCCTTTTATACGAAAGAGGTGGACACACTGGAAAGAGTGCAGAAAGGATTTACGAGGATGTTGCCAGGACTAGAGGGCCTGGGTTATAGGGAGAGGTTAGCCAGGCGAGGTCTTTATTCCTTGGAGCGTAGGAGAATGAGGGGCCACCTTATAGAAATGTTTAAAATTATGAGTGGCATTGATAAGGTGGACGGTAACAGTCTTTTCCCCAGGGTAGGGGAGTCCAAAACTAGGGGGCATAGGTTCAGGGTGAGAGGTGAAAGATTTAAAAGGGACCTGAGGGGCAACTTTTTCACGCAGAGGGTGGTGAGTATATGGAACGAGCTGCCAGAGGAAGTGGGTGAGGCAGGTACGACAGTGTCATTTAAAAAGCACTTGGATAGGTACATGGAGGGGCGGGGCTTGGAGGGATATGGGCAGAACGGAGGAAGTTGGGACTAGCTGGGTGGGCACCATGGTCAGCATGGATTGGTTGGGCCGAAGGGCCTGTATCCGTGCTGTACTGCTCTATGACTGTAAGTGGGCACTGTCACTTGGGTTTGCCCCAAAATGGAGACTCACAATCTTTCAGAGGGTATCCCATAAAACCATCTAATCCTCCATTCTTCAAAATACCAGCAAGCTCGCACTTCTCAAACACTTTGGCACTTGCGGTCACAAGAAAGATGCTCAGAGTTAGAACCGTTTTCATCCTGCTGTTCACCACCTGGTCGATGGTTCTCAGCAACTCTGCTGCTCCTCGGCGATTAGTTGTTGGTTGTCGAGATCTCCAAGGAAAGATAAAACAGGAACATGTTCTGTTATTGAGCAAAGGTACAATCTCATAGAACACTACAGCGCAGAAAACAGGCCATTCGGCCCTTCTAGTCTGTGCCAAAACTTTATTCTGCTAGCCCCATAACCCTCTAGACTTCTCCCGTCCATGTATCTATCCAATTTATTCCTAAAACGTAAGAGTGAGCCCGCATTTACCATGTCAGATGGCAGCCCGTTCCACACTCCCACCACTCTCTGAGTGAAGAAGTTCCCCCTAATGTTCCCCCTAAACCTTTCCCTTTTCACCCTAAAGCCATGTCCTCTCGTACTTATCTCTCCTAATCTTGGTGGAAAGAGCCTACTCGCATTAACTCTGTCTACACCCCTCATAATTTTGTAAACCTCTATCAAATCTCCGCTCATTCTTCTACGCTCCAAGGAATAAAGTCCAATGACCCCACACTGAAGCAAAATACTGCATCTGAAATAAGAACTCCAAATGTTGGAAGCACTCAGCAGCTCAGCCAGCATCTACAGAGAAAGAAACAGACTTGATGTTTGACGATGAGAGGTCATCATGCATTCCTCTCTCTGCCTGATCTGCTGAATATTTCCGGCACGCTCTGTCTTTGCTACACAGTGTTAATGCCCATTGGTGCTTAAACTAGCTCGTATCAGCCAATCAGTGCATTGTGTTTTAGTGAACGAAATAAACTGGTTGAGTGAAAAATGATCTCATCTTAATGTTTTGTTCCCTCCCTTCTTAAAAATGGAGTATCATTTGTAATTTTCTAAGCTTTTGGTAAAAATCCTTAGTCGAGTAAATTAAGAAAATTTTAACTTAATATATTTAATCTTTGATGAAGGCAACATCCATCATCAAAGACCCCCACCATCCGGGCCATGCCATCTTCTCACAGCTCCCATCGGGCAGGAGGTACAGAAGCCTGAAGTCCCACACCACCAGGTTCAAGAACAGCTACTTCCTTTCAACCATTCGGTTCTTGAACCAACCAGCAAAACTGTATTCACTACCTCAGTATAGCGATACTGACCACTTTGATCACTTTGCACTAAAATGGACTTTGTTTTTATTTGTTCTAATTGTGTTCTGTCTTGTAAAAACTGTTTAATTTATATTTAAGATGTTTTTCCTGTGAATGCTGCTTATCTGATGCTCTGTGCCTGTGATGCTGCTGCAAGTAAGTTTTTCATTGCACCTGTGCACACATGTGACAATAAGCTCGACTTTGATTTGCAGTTCTGTCACAAATGAGCTTCTATCTTGTCCAGCAGCCTTTCTCGTGGCATCTTGCCAAGTGCTTTCCAAAGACCACAGTAAGGTTTAGCTTCCAAATCTTCGAAATGTTAATTCTCTAACTTTGATAAAGACAGACTTTATGTACAGGCCCCACATTGATAATATGCAGGCTATTAATGTGCTGACAGGGGTTTGTGACATAGTGATGAAATTACTGCACCAGTCTCCACAGTGGCATGTTCAAATCCTACCACATCTGGGGTGACTGGTTACATCACCACCTGGTATGGAGGCTCCGATGCACAGGATCGCAGAGGATTGTAGACTCAGCCAGCTCCATCATGGGCACAACCCTCTCCACCATCGAGGACATCTTCAAGAGGTGGTGCGTCAAGAAGGCGGCATCTATCATTAGGGACCCTCACCACCCGGGACATGACTTCTGCTCATTACTACCGTCAGGGAAGAGGCACAGGAGCCTGAAGACCCACACTCAACAATTCTGGAATAGCTTCTTCCCCTCCGCCATCAGATTTCTGAATGGTCCATGAACCCAACCTTGTTATTCCTCTTTTGCACTATTTATTTATTTCTGTAATTTATGGTAATTTTATGTCTTTGCACTGGACTGCTACCGCAAAACAACACATTTCATATCATATAAGTCAGTGATAATAAATCTAATTCTGATTCTGCTGGGAAGTTAAATTCAAGTGAGTGATAAGTCTGGAACAGAAAGTTAGTAACAGTATTTGTGGCCATGAAACTATGGAATTCTCATCAGAAAACGATCTCAAGGAAGGATATTGCAGACAACATGAAAATTGGAGGGGTTGTAGATAGTGAAGAAAGTTGTCTAAGGATACAGCGGGACACAGATCAGCTGGACAGTTGGGCCGAGCAGTGGCAGATGGAATTTAATCCAGACAGGTGTGAGGTGATGCACTTTGGGAGGTCAAATTCTGGTAGGACACACAGAGTAAATGGCAGGGACCTTGGGAGTGCTGATGTACAGAGGGAACTTGGGGTGTAAATGAAGACACGCAATGATCAGGTAGTGAAGAAGACATTTGGCGCGCTTTCCTTCATAGGCTGGGCTACTGAGTTGGGACGTCATGTTGCAGCTATAGAAACCACTGGTTAGACCACATTTGGAGCATTGTGTATGGTTCTGGTCACTGCACTACAGGAAGGATGTGGTAGCAATGGAGAGAGTGTAGAAGTGATTAGAGTCATAGAGTCTTACAGCATGCAAATAGGCCATTTGGCCCAACTGGTCCATGCTGACTGTGTTGCCCAGTGAGCTAGTCCCATCTACCTGCGTTTGGGCCATAGGCCTCTAAACCTCCCCTCTCCATGATTCACCAGGATGTTGCTGGATCGGTGGGAGATGACAGGTGGATGTTGGGATGTTTTTGCCAGTGGGAGTCTCAAAGTAGGGGTCATAGCTTACAAGACAAGAGCCAATCATTTAAAACTGGGTAAAATCAGAATCAGGTTTATTATCACTGACATATGTCGTGAAATTTGTTGTTTTGCGGCAGCAGTACAGTGCAAGACATAAATTACTGTAAGTTACAAAATAAATCAATAGTGCAAAAGAGGAATAACGAGGTAATGTTCATGGGTTCATGGACCGTTCAGAAATCTGATAGTGGAGGGGAAGAAGCTGTTCCTGAATCATTGATTGTGGGTCTTCAGGCTCCTGTACCTCCTCCCCGACGATAGTAAAGAGAAGAGGGCGTGTCCCGGGTGGTGAGGGTCCTCAGTGATGTATGCTGCCTTCTTGAGACACCGCCTCTTGAAGATGTCCTCGATGGTGGGGAGGGTTGTGCCTGTGATGGAGCTGGCTGAGTCTACAGCCCTCTGCAGCCCCTTGCGATCCTGCTGAGATAGAAATTTCTTCTCACAGAGGGTGGTGAATCTCTGGAATTCTCTGCCCCAGTGGACGGTGGAAGCTCCATCATCAGAAGTATTTACAGTGGGGGTGGATAAATATTTGACAGATCGAGGAACAGAGGGGCATGGAGAGACGGCACAGAAGAGGAGTACAGGCCAGTGTAGATCAGCCATGATTGCATTAAATGAAGGGACAGGCTTAAAGGCCTGGTGGCCTACTCCTGCTCTTATTTTTTTGTGTGTTGTTTTGTGGAATACAAAACACTGCAGCTGTAGGAAAGCTGAAATGAAAGAGTATGCTGGGAATACTCAGCAGGTGTGGCAGCAGCTTTAGAAACAGAAAAGTTGAGTTACTGGTGAGGCTAAACGCAAACTGGAGGAACTGCACTTCACATTCCCCCTGGGAGGTCTACAACCCGTCGGCATCAACATTGAATTCCCCAATTTCTGGTAACCTGCTCCCCCTCTGTCCCTTTTCTCTCCTCCTGATCCATCCAGTACCTCCTGCACCCCCCCAGCCCCCGAGCACCATATTTCTTTCCCCTCCTCCACCCCTCAATCTATCCATCACCCACACACTCCTCCCACTGGGTCCCCTCCCCCCACTGTTTCCCTCTGTCCTCCCCACCTCCTTTTACAGGCTGCAGAGGGTTGTAGACTCAGCCAGCTCCATCACGGGCATATCCCTCCCCACCATCGAGGACATCTTCAAGAGGCGGTGCCTCAAGAAGGCGGCATCCATCACTAAGGACCCTCACCACCTGGGACATGCCCCCTTTTCGTTAATACCATCGGGGAGGAGGTACAGGAGCCTGAAGACCCATACTCAACGATTCAGGAACAGCTTCTTCCCCTCCGCTATCAGATTTCTGAACGGTCCATGAACCTGTGAACACTGCCTCATTATTCCTCTTTTGCACTATTTATTTATTTTTGTAACTTATAGTAATTTTTAAGTCCTACACTGTACTGCTGCAGCAAAACAACAAATTTCATGACATATGTCAGTGATAATAAAAAAAGCTCCCTCTACACTGTCCCGTCACACACTCCCAGGGCAGGGACGGTTAGATACAGAGTGAAGCTCCCTCTACACTGTCCCGTCACACACTCCCAGGGCAGGGACAGTTAGATACAGAGTGAAGCTCCCTCTACACTGTCCCATCACACACTCCCAGGGCAGGGACAGTTAGATACAGAGTGAAGCTCCCTCTACACTGTCCCATCACACACTCCCAGGGCAGGGACGGTTAGATACAGGGTGAAGCTCCCTCTACACTGTCCCGTCACACACTCCCAGGGCAGGGACAGTTAGATACAGAGTGAAGCTCCCTCTACACTGTCCCGTCACACACTCCCAGGGCAGGGACGGTTAGATACAGAGTGAAGCTCCCTCTACACTGTCCCGTCACACACTCCCAGGGCAGGGACAGTTAGATACAGAGTGAAGCTCCCTCTACACTGTCCCATCACACACTCCCAGGGCAGGGACAGTTAGATACAGAGTGAAGCTCCCTCTACACTGTCCCATCACACACTCCCAGGGCAGGGACGGTTAGATACAGGGTGAAGCTCCCTCTACACTGTCCCGTCACACACTCCCAGGGCAGGGACAGTTAGATACAGAGTGAAGCTCCCTCTACACTGTCCCGTCACACACTCCCAGGGCAGGGTCAGTTAGATACAGAGTGAAGCTCCCTCCACACTGTCTTCACCATCTCAACTCTCTGCACCAAAACTGACTCAATAACCCAGAAAACCCTCTGAATTAGCAGCCCTGTGGGTTCAGGCCTGATTATCAACCGGTTTAGCAGAAACCTCTCTCTCCGCTGGGACTCCCCTGCTCTTACCTCCTCCCCGTAGCTGCCGGCTCCTTGCTCCTGTCTCTGCAGTCTCTGGTCATTGAAGACTCCTGTAACCTGATCCCATGGGAATCTCTGCTCACAATGGACTGCTACTGTTGTTAAGTAGGAGCTGGGGGACGAGGGGAGGAGCCAGGACAGACAGTCAGGGGAGGAGCAACACACTGGATACTGGAGGAACTCAGCGGGTCGGGCAGCATCTGTGGGGGGAAATAGACAGTCGACGTTTTTGGTCGAGACCCTTCATCTGGACTGAAAGATAGAGGGGAGATAGCCGGTATAATCAATTGGGGGGTGGGCGGGTGCGGGGAAGAGGTGGAGCAAGAGCTGGCAGGTGACAGGTGGATCCAGATGAGGGGCAGATGGAGGAGGGGAGGGTGGAAATAGTGCCAAAAACTGGGAGGTGAGAGGTGGAGGTGACAAAGGGATTTACGAGGATGATTCCCAGAATGAAAGGGCTTACGTACGATGAGCAATTGTCGGTTCTTGGACTGTACTCATTGGAGTACAGAAGAATGAGAGGGGACCTCATAGAAACATTTTGAATGTTGAAAGGACTGGACAGAGTAGATGTGGCCAAGCTGTTTCCCTTGGTGGGTGAGTCCAGGACTAGAGTCTTAGAATTAGAGGGTACGCATTTAGAACAGAAATGAGGGGAAATTTCTTTAATCAGAGGGTCGTAGATTTATGGAATTCGTTGCCACATACAGCTGTGGGGGCCCGATCATTGGAAATGTTTAAGGAGGAGATTGATAGGTATCTAATTAGTCAGGGTATCAAGGGATATGGGGAAAAGGCCGGGAACTGGGGCCAGATGGGAAAATAGTTTAGCACATGGTGAGGTAGCGGAGCAGACTCGATGGGCCAAATGGCCTACTTCTGCTCCTTTGTCTTGTGATCTTGTGAAGGGCTGAAGAAGATAGAATCTGATAGGAGAGGAAGGTGGACCATGGAATAATGGGAGGGAGGTGGGGAGGGGAACCGGTGGGAGGAGTGTGTGGGTGACGGGCAGACGGAGTGGGTGGGGATGGGGAAAGGAACCAGGTGACGGGGGTTGGGTTGGGTGTAGGAGGGACTGGGTTGAGCAGGAGGAGAGAGGAAAGGGACAGAGGGGGAGCAGGTTACCGGAGGCTGGAGAAGTCAATGTTGGGTTGTAGACTCTTTTTGGTGGAAGGGGTAGTGCGTAGGACACGGTGGGAGAAACATAGGGAGAAGCAATGAATGGAGCGTAGATACCTGAGATCTTGGCTGGGAGAGCTGGGACAGAAGACTGGGAATGGGGCCACAGGGGAGGAGTGAGGATCAGGACTGTAAGGAGATGAGGTGTGTATGGAGGGAGAGGGGTCAATGGGAGGAGCTCTTCCCCACAAAAGGGAAAGGTGTTCCTACTGTCAAAACCTGGATGGTTGACATTTCAGTAAACCAGCTTTGTCATTGAAAGGCCTGGACAGAGTGGACGAGGAGAGGATGTTTCCAGTAGTGGAAGAGTCTAGGACCAGAGGCCAGAGCCCCAGAATAGAAGGGTGACCCTTTAGAACAGAGATGAGGAGAAATTTCTTTAGCCAGAGAGTGGTGAATCTGTGGAATTCATTGCCACAGACCAAGTCATTGGGTATATTTAAAGCAGAGGTTTAGTGCAAAGTGATCAAAGTGGTCACGTGTTACTAAACTGTGGTGATTGGGGTTGTGCCGGTTGGTTCAAGAACTGAATGGCTGAAGGGAAGTAGCTGTTCCTGAACCTGGTGGTGTGGGACTTCAGGCTTCTGTACCTACTGCCTGATGGTAGCAGCAAGAAGATGACATGACCAGGATGGTGGGGATCCTTGATGATAAATACCACCTTCTTGAGGCAGCACCTCCTGTAGATGCTGTCAGTGGTGGGGAGGGCTGTGCCCATGAGAGACCGGGCTGTGTCCACTGCTCTCTGCAGCCTCTTGTGCTCCTGTGCGTTGGAATTGCCATACCAGGCCGTGATGCAACCAGTCAGGATACTTTCAACAAAGCATCTGTCGAAGTTAGTTGGAGTATTTGTCAGTTTTCCAATAACATTGGAAACTGAAACACCAGTGGCCTCACCCCCCTGACATATGGTTACGGTGCCTCAACAATACCACAACCACAATGTCCTTCGAACCTGCCGTGTAACCACTGAAGACCACCCTCTGCCAATCAAAGTCCAGGGTTTGCATTGAGCCTGCTTGAATTACCTGGCATGCACAGCTTGTACAATGTGTAATTTATGCACAATTCATATTGTGGTGTGCAGTAAGGATTGGTGCTGGTAAACCTGAGCATTGTCACCAACAAGTACGTCACACACATGAAGATGTTACAAATAAAGTGCCATGTTTTGTACCTTGCCACCTGCTACCCGTACCCTGAAAGTGAAGCTTTGGACAAGGGCTGCTTTCCAATCAGTCATGTTACTTTGGACTCTGGTTCCCCACAGAGTCCTTCTGAAGATCCCATCCATCACACCAGCTGGTCAATTAGTCCTACAATGTAGCAGATTTATTAACCTCGTCCTCATGTACTGACCCTATGTGCTTCTGGAGTGTGAGAAGATATTTACTAGGTGGAAGACAATGTCAAAAACCTCTTCCTCCTATTCAACTAATCCTGTAGTGAAGGTGATCCCTGTGTTACAGAGGTGGGTGGTGGGGTGGTGGGGGGGGATTGTGGGGGAGGGTTGTGTTCCTAGACAACAGGCCATATTGCGATTTTCTGTAATGTGAAGCTGCATCATCTGTGCATGCATCAAGAACTGTGAGTTGAAAAAACACTGTCAAAGAGCAAGACAGCACGGATACAGGCCCTTCAGCCCAGCCAGTCCATGCCGACCACGGTGCCCACCCAGCTAGTCCCAGTTTCCTGCGTTCGGCCCATATCCCTCCAAGCCCCGCCCCTCCATGTACCTATCCGAGTGCTTCTTAAATGACACTGTCGTACCTGCCTCACCCACTCCCTCTGGCAGCTCGTTCCATATACTCACCACCCTCTGCGTGAAGAAGTTGCCCCTCAGGTCCCTTTTAAGTCTTTCCCCTCTCACCCTAAATCCATGCCCCCTAGTTTTGGACTCCCCTACCCTGGGGAAAAGACTGTTACCGTCCACCTGATCTATGTCTCTCATAATTTTAAACATTTTGGTCCTCATTCTCCTACATTCCAAGGAATAAAGACCTGGCAAACCCCTCCCTATAACTCAGGCTCTCTGGTCCTGGCAACGTCCTCATACTTTTCTGTGTTGATTTATTTACTTTTTTCCCCACGTAAATTCTGTGAGGGCTAATTTTATTCTGTATCTCAAAATTTTGGGTTGCAATTTGTGGATTCTGTAAGGGTGAATTTCCCTAACGCAAATGGTGGATCACCCGTACAATGGATTCTCTATGTACCAGTACCAACTGAAGTTAGTAGCGTGGTCTAGTTTGCAAAACCCAGACCAGACCTACCTCTGGCTCATGGAAGCCAAGTGCCAGGTTCTCTGCAGGCTCAGTTCTAAATGTACCAAAGGAGTCCGTACTCTTTTTCAGTTATTTACCGCCACTCAGCTCAGGCCCAAGAGGTGAAATGCAAAAATGTAGTGCAAAGACACTTGACCTATTCAATGAATGTTTCTGGAAACCGTTGGCTAATTGCAAAATAAAACTATTACAGAGGCTCTATTTTTCAGAGAACTGACACTGCTTGAGGTCTTGGAGGGAAATATGTCGGCAGTCACCAGAAGCAAACAATCGCTAGACTGGTAGTTGCTGGTTGGGTTCATCCCACCCATGGAAGTCAATGGCAGTGAAAGTACAGGGCTGAGTGGACCAGTACTTGAAGCTCATGAATGTGTTTACTACCAGCGCCACGCTGAGTGAATGGGCAAGAACACGGCAGATGGAATATAACGTGGAAAAATGTGAAGATATCTTGGTCCAGCCATGTGGACGCGATGGCCAAGAAAGCACACCAGAGCTTCTATTTCCTCAGAAGGCTAAGGAAATTTGGCATGTCCCCAATGACTCTCACCAATTTTTACAGATGCAAAATAGAAAGCATCCTACCTGGATGCATCACAGCTTGGTACAGCAACTGTTCTGCCCAGGACCGCAAGAAATTGCAGAGAGTTGTGGACACAGCCCAGCACATCACGGAAACCAGCCTCCCCTCCATGGAGTCTGTCTACACCTCGCTGCCTTGGGGAATCAGCCAACATAATCAAAGACCCCACCCACCCCAGACATTCTCTCTTCTCCCCCCTTCCATCGGGCAGAAGATACAAAACCTTGAGAACATGTACCACTAGGCTCAAGGACAGCTCCTATCTCGCGTTATAAGACTCTTGGATGGATGTCACATGATAAAGATGAACTCTCAATCTACCTTGTCATGGCCCTTACACTTTGTCTACCTGAACTGCACCTTCTCTGTAATCTTCTCTGGAACATAGGAGATTGAGGGGTGACCTGAGA
Source organism: Pristis pectinata (assembly GCF_009764475.1). Taxonomy (NCBI): domain Eukaryota; kingdom Metazoa; phylum Chordata; class Chondrichthyes; order Rhinopristiformes; family Pristidae; genus Pristis; species Pristis pectinata. The sequence continues at coordinate 117,277,902 of NC_067408.1, read as the reverse complement.
GAGGTATAACAGATCATGAGGGCCATAGACGGTGAAAGCACATAGTCTTTATCACAGGGAAGGGGTGCTAAAGACAAGACGGCAGAGGTTTAAGATCAGAGGCAAGAGATTTAAAAGGGACATCTGGGGCAGCTTCTTCACACAAACGGTGGTGAGTACTTGGAATGAGCTGCCAGAAATAGTGGCTGAGGTGGGCACATCAGCAATGTTTAAAAGCTATCTAGATAAGTACATGGATAGGAGAGGTTTAGAGGGCTATGGGCCAAACACGGGCAGATGGGAATAGCTTGCTGGGCAACACAGCTGGCATGGACGGGTTGGGCTGAAGGGCCTGTTTCCGTGCTATGTGACTCTATGACTCCATGACTGTAACTCTACATCCTGCATTGTTTTTGTTTTCCTTTTGTACTAAGATTAAGATCTTTCTTTATTAGTCACATGTACATCGAAACACACAGTGAAATGAATCTTTTGCGTAGAGTGTTCTGGGGGGGTAGCCCGCAAGTGTCGCCACGCTTATGGCGCCAACATAGCACGCCCGCAACTTCCTAACCCGTACGTCTTTGGAATGTGGGAGGAAACTGGAGCACCCGGAGGAAACCCACGCAGACACGGGGAGAATGTACAAACTCCTTACAGACAGCGGCGGGAATTGAACCCAGGTCATTGGTGCTGTAATAGCGTTACGCTAACCACTACACTACCGTGCCTAACTCAATATGCTAATGTACAGAATGATCTGTCTGGATGGCATGCAGAGCTTTTCACTGTATCTCAGTACAAGTGACAATAATAAGCCAATTACCAGATACTGGTAGTTCTGCTATAATGCATGCTTCCAAAACATGAATTAGTTATAATGCCATCAATGGACGAGGAACACTATTTGCATTATATGGGCTTATTGGTTATAGCACAATTGCAACAACCTGCTTAAACCTGCTCTTCTATAATGCAAGATTTCTTAGGAACATAACTATCACATTATAGGGACCAAGTTACAGGGAGAGGTTGGACAGGCTAGGACTTTATTCCTTGGAGTGTAGGAGACTGAGAGGTGATCTTATAGAGGTGTATAACAACATGAGGCGTGTAGATAGGGTGAATGCACACAGTCTTTTTCCCCAGAGTTGGGGAATCAAGAACTAGAGGGCATAGGTTTAAGGTGAGGAGGAGAGATTTAATAGGAACTTAAGAGGCAATTTTTTTTTTACACACAAAGGTGGTATCTATGTAGAATGAGCTGCCAGAGGAAATAGTTGAGGCAGGTACAATAACAACTTTTAAAGACACTTGGACAGGTACATGGTTAGGAAAGGTTTGGAAGGTTATGGGCCAAACGTGGGCAAATGGGACTAGCTTGGTCGGCATGGACCAGTTGGGCTGAAGGGGCATGTTGTATAACTCTATGACCGAATTACCTGCATCCACTTTGGTGCACAAAATGTTCAGAAGGTATTGATGTTCAAAGGGACAAAGGTGTCCATGCAGGTGCCGCAAGCGATTAGGAAGACAAATGGAACGTTGGCCTTTATTACGAGAGGGTTTGAGTACAGTTTGATGTCTTATTGCAATTATGTAGGACCTTGGTGAGACAGCATCTGGAAAACTGTGGACAGTTTTGGCCTCACTTTAAAAGCAGATGTGCATGCCGTAGAGGGAGTGCAATGGAGATTATCCAGACTGGTTGCAGGGATTTGCTGTATGAGCTTTCTATGCTGTGTAACTTTATGACTTCATGACTTTATTACTTAAAAGTGATCGAGTCAACTGGAACTATATTCTCTGGAGTTTAGAAGAATGAGAAGAATGCTCACAGAGATTCACAAAATTCTAACGAGCCTTGACAGGCTGAACTCTGGGAGGACGTTTCTCCTGTCTGAGGAGCCTAGAAGCAGGAATCACAGTCTCAGAATAAGGGGTAGGATGTTTAGTACTGAGACAAGGAGATATTTCTTCACTCAGAGGGTGGTGAATCTCTGCAATCCTCTGCCCAGGAGAGCTGTGGAGGCTCAGTCATCAAGTACATTCAAAACTGAGCTGGATAGATTTCAGGATATTAAGGGAATCAAAGGATATGGGGATAGTGCTGGAAAGTGGTCCTGCGGTAAAGGATCTTGGTGGGAACAGGCACAAGAAGCCGAATAGCCCGCTCCTGCTTCTATTTCTTTACATGTTTCTGAGACGTTCTTGGACCATAGAGGCTCTGTTCTTTTCATCTGGGGCTTGTGTGGCCTCACATTGATGTGATGACAGGACAGGTCCACGGGTGAAGGCAGAAGATAACAACCATTGCAAGCTGACCTTCACACACACAATGAAACAAAGTGCAGCTTTGAAGGAACCTTCCCAGTGCAGTTACAAAATCTCCAGTACACTGTAGTTCTTGGAACGTTGCCCACTGCATTACAGTCTCCTGTACACTGTGACCCAGAGAAACTCTCCCACTGTGATAGCTTTGCTGTTGAGACAGTGAATGCAGGGAAACCTTCACACCATGGTTACAATGGCTAATAAATACTGCAGATGATAAGTGGTATGTTGACCTTTATTGCTGGAAAATTTGAGCATGAGTAAAGATATATTACTGTAATTACACAGGGCCCTGGTGAGACCACACCTGAAGCACTGAGTCCAGTTTTAGCCTCCTTACCTAAAAAAAGGATAAATTTACTATAGAGAGAGAGAGCAGCAAAGATTCATTCAACTGTTCCCAGGATAATCTCATATGAGGGGAGATTGTGTAAACAAGGCCTCTATTCTTTAGTTTAGATGAATGAGGAAACCTTACAACAATGTTATTGAGGGCTCAATAGTGTAAGTCATGAGTAGGATGTTTCTCCTGGTTGAGGATTCCAGAACAAGGGGTCACAGTAAGGGGTGGGGCTGAGATGAGGAGAGATTTCTTCATTAAAAGGGAAGTGAATCTGTGGAATTCTCCTGCTCGGAAGGCTTTGGAGGCACAATCTTTTATTGCAGGGATTGATAGATTTCTGGACATTAGAAGAATCAAAGGGGTATGAGGGAAGTGGAGGAAAATGGTGCTGAGGTCAGTCAGCCCTGACGTTGATGGCTAGCAGAAGAGACACAAGGGTCAAATGGCCTCACCTGCTCCTATACCTGCTTTGTGCAGCTAATTGGTGTCATTCACATTGATACAACTGCAGTGTTCCATTGCATTCCAAGTGGTGCACCATTTTGCTTCACCAGCTGATGCACAGTTAGTGCTGTAACAAAAGCCTGAAAGCACATACCACCAGGCTCAAGGACAGCTTCTATCCCGCTGTTATAAGACTCCTGAATAGTCCCCTAGTAGGATAAGATGGACTCTTGACCTCGCAATCTACCTCATCATGGCCTTGCACCTTATTGTCTGCCTGCACTGCACTTTCTCTGTAACTGTTACACTTTATTCTGCATTCTGTATTGTTTTCCCTTGTACTACCTCATTGCAATGTTGTAATGAAATGATCTCTATGGATGGCATGCAAAACAAAGTTTTTCCACTGTACCTCAGTACATGTGACAATAATAAACCAATTTACCTATTTACAGAGAATTAAAGGGGCAGGCAATTCAAAACCCAGAGTCACGCCTGTGGACTAAACAAAGATGTTCTGCAAGGTGGTCATCCTTCTGCATTTGGTTTCTCCAGTATGGAAGAGATTACCTCGTGAACACTAAATACCGTGGCCAACTCGGAAGAAATCACTACTTCACCTGGAAAGTATGCTTGGGGCTTTGAAGCAAGGGTGGTTGCATGGGAAGGTGCTGTGAGAATGGGAGTGAGCACTGATGGAGACAGAAGAGTGGATCAGGGCATTCTGGAGCAATGGCCCCTGCTGAACACTGAAAGTGAGGGGGAAGACCAGTGGTGACTTCACACAGTGCTGGAGGGATTACCCATTGAATGCAGAGACTAGTGGGGTGGAAGGTGAGGACAAGAGGAACCTTATCCTTGCACTAGGTCGAGGGAGAGAGGGTCAGAGTGGGAAATGGAACAGATATGGTCATGGGCTCTTTCAACTATGCTGGAAGGAAAACCATGGTTGAGGAAGCGAGCTGTACTGGTGCGGAAGGTGGTGTTATTAGAGCAGATGCAGCAAAGAATCTGGGCAAAGGAGTTGTGAAATCACTCCAGGTGACTCCACTGCAGGGAGTTGCAATCTTTCACCATATTGGCCAGCTGCCCTTACAGGTTCTATCTTTGGACCTTTAATTTGTAATGATGTGGTTGTGGACCGGTCTCTCGGACAACCACCGAGGATGTGCAGTAGTCTGCAGTCTCCACTATCTCCGTTCCTTGCACTGGTGATCACTGTTGTGGCCACAGGTTGGGTACAGCACTGTCATTGTCCACACCTGTTTGATGTGGTTAAACTGATTCGCCACAACCTAGGATTAGCACGACGCCCTCACTCTTCACTGGTGCACCTTACAAGAGACATCAAGAGTCCCTCTGGACTCAGTGCTGCTCCACTAAAGCTCAGCAAGCAGCAAGGCAATACAAATGCTGGAGAAACAAACAATCTGCTGGAGGAAACTCAGCGGGTCAGGCAGCATCTGTGGAGGGAAATGGACAGTCGACGTTTCAGGTTGAGACCCTTCAACTGGACTGAATACAAATGCTAAGTCTGTCATGCTTGAAATCAGAAAGATAACATTTTCCTGCTTCTGGTACCATTACCCAGCCGCCAAAGGACCCTTCCCACTGTGGTTACAATACCTCTAATATACAATGAAACTATACAAGGAATGTTAACATTTTTTTTAACATTAGGACTAAACTGAGAGCAATAGCATTTAATTTCTGAAAGTGACAAACAAATAGCCAGTTCAGATTTAATGAGTAAACTTGGCAATTTCAAGCTTGCAGCATGGCCTCCCCTTGAAGGCAGCGAGAACCAGAGTCAGACCAGGAACACTGTGCACGCCCCCTATCTTCAAATGCACCTGCCCACCAGTCACATAGAGCTGGTGAATTTACCCCTCTGCTTCCCCAAGCGCAAGGGTTAGTTACACTTCATTCAGTCACCACGGGAAGGAAATAACACTCCAAACCAATATAACAGAAAGATGCACAATGCATAGCTTGTGCAATGCTCTTAAATTCATTAATTCCAATTGCTCCCGTTAGTGGTAGTAGTAGTAATAGCAGCAGTCTACATCTCCAATACACATCTCTGGATGTGTCCCAAGTTTGGAGGGACGTCATTTCACAGTATAGGTGGCCTAGTCTTTCAGATGATTCCCACACTTCCCCGAAGCCAATGACAACACTGTGGTCATTTCGTGAAGGCCTATCCTCCACCAAATTAACATTGCACTTGTGCATCCCATCCAACCCAGCCTGACAATGTCAGAACGTTCGGCTTATGTCAGTTTCTGTGGGTGAGGTCTGATCATGCACACACCTCCGAGGGCGACGTCCTCTGCTGCTCCCTCCAGACCAGCCCCTCTCCCACTGTCAATATTTCTTCTTTTTGGATTTGTGCTTCTTGTAGGTGTGTTTGCTGAAGCCCTGGAACTTGTGGCTTCTGCCGTCACTGTCACTGTCCGACTCCACGCTCCTGCCTCCTCCACTGTCGCGACCGTTCCCCTGGTCTGGGTCCCACGACGGCCAGCTGTCCTGTGCAGGAGGGCAGGGCCTGGCCATAAAGTTCTGCAGCTGACTGAAGTGGGGTACCTGAGGCACCGGGGCTCCAATCTGTTGTGAAACTGCCTGGTAGTACTGCTGCTGCTGTTGAAGCATCTGGGAGTTCAAGTGGTACTGCTGCAGTGCGTAAGAGCTCATCTGAAAAGAAAAATGGACTGCCTTCAGAGCAATAAACCTGTTGATATCTCCCCATCCCACTCCCCATCCCTGCCCTTCCCTTCCTCCCAGAGGAACCGGGTCACGCTCGAGTGCTCGCATCTGTCCTGATCAGCTAGCCCTCCTCCACAAGCACGGTTGGCAACCATCAACCCGTTCTAAAACCATAGGGGACATCACACAGTCAGAGTCATAGAGTCAGAGTTATACAGCAAGGAAACAGTCCCTTCAGCCCAACTCGTCCATGCCAACCAAGCTGCCTAACTGACCAAGTCCCATTTGCCTTTGTTTGGCCCACATCCCTCTTAACCTTTTCTCTTCCTGCAGGCACGGTAGCATAGCAGCTAGCGTAACTCTTTCACAGCGCCAGCGACCCGGGTTCAATTCCAGCCGCTGTCTGTAAGGAGTTTGTACGTTCTCCCCGTGTCTGCATGGGTTTCCTCCGGGTGCTCCGGTTTCCTCCCACATTCCAAAGACGTATGGGTTAGGAAGTTGTGGACGTGCTATGTTAGCGCCAGAAGTGTGGTGACACTTGCGGGCTGCCCCCAGAACACTCTACACAAAAGATGCATTTCACTCTGTGTTTCAATGTACATGTGACTAATAAAGATATCGTATCGTATCAACATCTGACTGATGAAGGCAAGAGTGCCAAAAACCTTCTTTACCACCCTGTCTACTTGTGCTGCCATTTTCAGGGAAGTATATACTTGCACCCCCAGGTCTCTCTGTCCCACAACACTCCCCAGGGCCCTACCAATTACCATCCAAGTCCTGCCCTGGTTTGTCTTACCAAAAGTTCAACATCTCAAATTAAACTCCATCTGCCATTCCTCGGCCCACTGGCCCAGTTGATCAAGATCCTGTTGTAATCTTAGGTAGCCTTCTTCACTGTTGTTTCGGCAATGATAGAGAGTGATTAATAGGAAGGTGAGGTGTCAGCCATAGAGCCAAGGGACTGGTGCTCAGTGACTGCGGAATCTCTGCAAATGCAATGCCATGGCCAATCCTTAAGCACATTGCACGTATTAGAGCGTACCGTGCAGCCTGCAAGGACATGGAGTCAGACAGCAGAGAATAGGCCCTCTGACCCACCATGTCCATGCTGACCATTGTACTTGTCTATACCAGAGGACAGTCAAGTAAGCTGAATTATTACGGAGCCCTGAAGAATGACAAAGAAAAGCAGTTGCATTTATACAGTGCCTACCAGACATGCCAAAGCCGATGGTGTACTCTGGGATGAGAAAACAAGATGCTGGAAAAACTCTTATTTAAATCTAGATTCCAGCATCTGCAGTCCTTTGTTTCTCTGGTGTACTTTGGGAAATACGGCAGACAATTTGTGCCCACCAAGCTCCCACACACAGGAATACGACAATGTCTACCTGTGAGTTTCTGCAACTGGCTAACCCTGAGACAAGGCACACACTGTCTGACATTGGGTGGGTACAGCTGGCTCGGAGGTGTGGTGGGAAAGGGAGGGGTGAGGGAGAGGAGGTCCTTCCTCTTGTAGAACTGCAGAGCTCACTCCAAAGCACCCAGGGCCTCAACAATTTTCATCAATGACCGGAGAGTTTCCCAGCACAGAAGCAGCCCCTGAGGGCCTACCTGTTTATATTGAACAAGTTGGCCCAGCTCTGATTTTAAAGTTTTACCTCTTGCTCAAACCCATTCACCAGGGGTGGTAGCTTCTCTCCAGTTGCCCTTTCAAAGGGTTTCATTAAGCTTCCCCTTAACTTCCACTCAAATGAGTACAGCCCAGCCCGTTAGATGTCTTTAACTCTCTCAGCCCTCAGATCATCCTGGTGAATCCGAGCTAGACCACCGACTCACCCCTCCGTCTGAGCCTCAGGCCCAGAACTGAACAATATTACTCTAGACAGGGTCTTAACAGTGTCCCGTACAGTGGAAGCATCACTTCCAGCTCTTGGCACACCAGCACTCCCTCTCCCCACCATCCCAAACCTCACCCCTGAGGTAGCCAATAATTCCATAGTAGTTATAGATAGAGAGATACAGCATGGAAACGGGCCCTTCGACCCAACATGCCTATGCCAACCATCAAGTACTCATCTATATTAATCCCATTCACCAGCCTACTGTGCTCTGGCAATTCAAGTGCTTGTCCAGATGCTTTTCGAGAAGTCTCTTAAATATCACACAGAACAGTACAGCACAGGAACAGGCCCTTCGGCCCACCACGTCTGTGCCAACCATGATGCCAGCGCGCATCCGCCTGCATGTGGTTTGTATCAATTCCCTGCCTGTTCGTGTGTCTATCCAAATGTCTCTTAAAGGTCTCTTAAACGTTGCTATTGTATCTGCTTCGCCCACCTCCCCTGGCAGCCTGTACCAGGCACCCACCACTCTCAAGGTAAAAAAAAACTTGCCTCGTAAATCTCCTTTAAACTTTCCCCTTCTCACCTTAAACCTATGCCCTCTAGTATTTGACATTTCCACCCTGGGAAAAAGGCCCTGTCGATGCCTCTCATAATTTTATAAACTTCTATCAAGTCACCCCTCAACCTCCGACATTCCAGAGAAAACAATCCAAGTTTGTCCAACCTCTCTATATAACTAATACTCTCTGATCCAGGCAACACCCTGGTGAACTTCTGCACTCTCTCCAAAGTCTCCACATCCTTCCTGTGATGCAGTGACCAGAACTGTACACAATATTCCAAATGTGGCCTGACCGAAGTTTTATACAGCTGCAACATGACTTCCTGACTTTTATACTCATTACCCCAAACTGATGAAAGGAAGCATGCCGTACGCTTTCTTTACCACCCTATCTACTTGTGTTGCCACTTTCAGGGAGCTATGGCCTTACACCCCAAGATCCCTCTGTACATCAATGCTTCTAAGAGTCCTGCCATTTACTGTATACTTTCCCCTTACATTTGACCTCCCACAGTGCAACACCTCATACTTGTCTGGATTAAACTCCATCTGCCATTTTTCTGCCCACATTTCCAACTGATCTGTATCCTGCTGAATCCTTTGACAAATTTCCTCACTATCCACAATGTCACCAAGTTTTGTGTTGTCTGCAAACTTACTAATCAGCTCACCTATATTTTTGTCCATATCATCGAAATACATCACAAACAAAAGAGGTCCCAGCACTGATCCTTGTGACCACTGGTCACAGACCTATAATCAGAATATTGTAGGAGTTCCAAGTAAAAGCATAGCAGATTCTTGGAAGGTGTAGCTGAGTTTAATGTAACATTTAAAGTTATGGTCAGCAGATTGACAGGACCTTGTAAATATGCTTTAAACAAGATCTAGTTAACTTACTGAAAGGGCTGGTAATGGAGGCAGATACGATAGAGGTGTATAAGAGGCTCTTAGATAGGCACATGAATGTGCAGAGAATGGAGGGATATGGACATTGTGTAGGCAGAAGTAGGCTTTTAATTACTAGTTTAATTAGTTTGGCACAACATCGTGGGCTGAAGGGCCCGTTCCTGTGCTGTACTGTGTTCTGTGTCCCCCATGACCACTTTGATCACTTTGCACTAAAATGGACTTTGTTTTTGTTTTGTTCTATTTGTGTTCTTTCTTGTAAAAATTGTGTATACTTTATGTTTTTCTTGTGAATGCTGCTTATCTGATGCTCTGTGCCTGTGATGCTGCTACCAGTAAGTTTTTCATTGCACCGGTGCACACATGGACTTGTGCAGATGACAATAAACCCGACTGTGACACTATTCATTTCCACTCTTACTGCTTCTGTATTATTCCATTCTGATTGAAACCACCAGTCATGGTTTAATTTACTAACCTGCACCTCTACAGTCCTTTCCATCTAACTCAAACATTCACCACAACGAGACATATATGACCATCAGTTCTGCTCTCTGACTGTCCAACCCCAGAGCCTACCACACTGGATTTGGCATTTTGCCCTCCATGGATTTACACATCCTATCAGTTGTGTAAGCAGTCTACAATCCATGTCCGCCTCTGCCTCCTAAATCATCTTTAGATGTCGTGGTCTAATGCAAATCTGCTTCAATAAAAACAGATTCATTTATTGGGGGGGGGGGGGGGGCAGCGCGGGGCGGTGGTGGGAGTTTAAAGGCGATGTGAGGGGAAGGTCTTTGTTACACAGACAGTAGAAGGTACCTGGAATGGGTTACCAGGGGTAGCAGTGAAAGCAGGCAGTTTGCAGGAGTTTAACAGGCTTTTAGATAGACACCTGAATATGAAGGGAATGGAGGGATGTGGATGATACACAGGAGGAGGACATTTAGTATAAACTGGCATCAAGATCGGCACAACATCGTGGGCCAAATGGCCTGTCCAGTGCTGTACTGTCCTATGTTATATTTTTAAAAATAAAAGCAGTATTTAAATCTCATAAGCAACAAAATACTGCTGAACAGTACCTGCCACAGTCTAAACTACTGTGAGTCACCATTTTTCCTAAAGATTATTCGGCTTTATTGCTGTAAAAAGGAATGCACTTGAGTAACATATTGCATATACATGGTTTAATTTACTTTCAAAATAATGCCATCTCTGAGAAGAACTGTAGCCTAACTAAAATAGTGTATCCTCTGACTTACCAATAGGAGCATCACTTAGGTTCTTCTAGTATACACTATGTAAAAATGGTACAAGTCCATACATTTTGTCCATCACACTCCAGTCGTAACACTTTGTTATAGAGGCAAAACAAGCTTCAAAAGATAAAAGGTAAGTTAGCCAACTAACAATGATTGCTTCTGACCCAGAAGCTGAAACAGACCAGTATTTTCCAATCCTCACTTCCCTCACACGATGGAACTCACGTTTACCTTCCGGTGTATAGAACATAGACCAGTACAGCATGGGATTGTTGCCATTCAGCCCACGATGTTGTGCCGATCTTGATGCCAATTTATACCAAATGTCCTCCCTCCTGTGCATCATCCACATCCCTCCATTCCCTTCAGATTCATGTGTCTACCTGAAAGCCTCTGAAAGTCCACCAAGCTGCCTGCTTCCACTGCTACCCCTGGTAACCCACTCCAGGCACCTACCACTCTCTGCATAAAAAACTTGCCCCTCACGTCGCCTTTAAACTTCCCCCTCTAATCTTAAAAAGCTTGTCCTCAGATGTTTGACATTCCTACCCTGGGGAAAAGACTCTGTCTACCCTATCTATGCCTCTCATAATTTAAAAAACCTCTATCCGGTCCCCCCTCGGCCTCCGACACTCTAAGGAGAACAACCCAAGTTCGTCCAAACTCTCCTTACAGATCATACTCTCCAATCCAGGCAGCATCCTGGTGAAGTTCTTCTGCACCCTCTCCACAGTCTCCGCATCCTTCCTATAATGGGCTGACCAGAACTCCAAGTGTGGTCTGACTGAAGTTTTATACAGCTGCAGCATGACTTCCTTACTCTTGTACTCAACACCCCCTACCAATGAAGGCAAGCATGCCTTACGCCTTCCTTACCACCTTATCCACTTGCATAGCTACTTTCAGTGAACTGTGGACCTGGACCCCAAGATCCTTCTGTACTTCAATGCTATTAAGGGGCCTACCATTTACTGTACACTTTCTCCTTTTATTTGACCTCCCAAAGTGCAACACCTCACACTTGCCTCGATTAAACTCCATCTGCCACTTCTCTGCCCATATCTGTAACTGATCTATATCCCGCTGTATTCTTTGATTTATGTTTACTCAATGACTGGTAAATGTTGTGGTCTTGTCTGGTCCTCTCTACTACACAGAACAGTACAGCACAGGAACAGGCCCTTCGTTACACTATGTCTGTGCTGACCACGACGCCAATTTTAAACTACACGTCTGCCTGCATGTGGTCCATATCCCTCCATTCCCTGCCTTGTTCATGTGTCTGTCTAAATGCTTCTTAAGCATTGCTATCATAACTGCGTCCACCACCTCCCCGGGAGCATGTTCAGGGTTCGCTCTTGGTAAACTTCAGCTCATCCAAAAATCTCTGACTTTTGGTCTAACGTGCACTGCCCATTACCCCCACAGTCACTGACCAAACCAGCTCCCAAGCACACGTATGTTCCTTGTTCACCGAATGGAAATGTTGAAAGAACTGAGTTTATTGTTCAAAGTAAATTGACATTGGTTTTAAAATTCCCACCCTTGTTTGCAAGTTCCTTCGTGATTTCACCTCTTGAAAGAGAGTTGGGCAGGTACATGGATCAGAAAGGTTCAGAGGGATGTGGGCCAAACATAGATAAGTGGGACCAGTTTAGATGGGCATCTTCGTTGGCATGGACAAGTTGGGCTGAAGGGTCTGCTTCCATGCTGTATGACCCTTCTCATCTCCCTTCTTCCCACTAAGGCAGTCCTTAAAATAGAGCTGTATAGTACAGATCAGTACAACATCTACAGCTTTGACCAAGCCTCAAGTCATTAACTGCCACTTTTGATAAATAACTATTCCGAGATGTATCAGCATGTTTTACTATGCTGAAGTTATTAATGTCAGCTGCTGGAGATCGATAATTCCAAGCTCCTGCACAAGTTTGAGTCTCAGGAGTCCCTTCGCTATGATGTAAGTTATTGATGTCTGCTGCTATTGACAATGCTGGTCCACCTCGACATCAGAGTGAGGTAGTGTGCATCTCACTGGAAACACTCTGCATGTTGAATTGACAAATTCCCCCTTCCCAATTTGCAATTTCTTTTGATCTTAGCTTTGTGTTTCTTTCCTCCAGCACCCCCATCCCACCCTCAGACTCTGGCTGGGCCTTCTCTGCACTTTATTTTAAACCCAGGGGCTGAAGGCAAGTTAAATGAAGAAACAACAAACAAACTGCTGGAAGAACTCAGCAGGTCGAGCAGCACCTGTGGGGGGAAAAGGAACGGTCGACGTTTTGGGCATCAGGACCGCAACGAAGAAACCCGGTGCAAAGTGAAAGGAAGCCTGAGGGAGCAAAGGAAATGCTTAGGGAGGAATTGTAAAGAGAGGAGACTCTGTGCTGGGTCTTGGTTTCAAAACAGATGAATGGAGAAGGTATGTTCTGACATCTGGCAGTGCAGAAGGTCTCAGGTTCAAAACCCACTTCAGAGACTTGAGCAGAAAATTCTCAGCTAATACTCCAGAGTATGAGTGTCTCTCTGGTGAGGTTTTAAACAAAGGTCCCACTCATTCAAAGAGAAGAAAGTTCTTCCCAGTGTTTTGAATTCAAAGTTGTTCCCTCACTCATCATCACAGAATACCTAGCCACTATTCATAGCTGGTTGTGGGAGCATGTGTACACAAATGGTTGTCTACATTACAACAGCAAATAGATCAGTGATACTTTGCCAGCTGTAAAGCTTTGAAATGTCTGAAAGGCAGTATATAAATTCAACATCTTTCTTACAAGCCCAGATTACATGCTTGTTTCTCTTAGGTGGGACTGACAAAGAACGAACCCTATCACCAAGGAAACAAGGTTCTATGAATGAAAAATTAACCATTCACCATTTTTGCCCTTCTCTGAGGCTGAACAACCAGCTGTGCATGTTCTTGTGCCTGGCTTCTAACTCTCCCCAGTTCCTAATATAAAATTTTCATCCTTCACTCTCTCTCATCCCACTCTTTGCAGCCTTAGTCATCTCCAGAAACCTCCAATCCACTGGATCTGGGCTTATGCTTTTCCTTTGGTCTGGCAATGAGGGCGATTCAGCTTCAGACTGTGAAATCCTCTGAATCCTCTCCATCACATCCTCCATGTTTAAAGACTTTCTGTCCAACCTACTTCTCTGATCATCCCTCTCTGAAGGGCCTTGGCAAGTTTCTCCATTAAAGTTTGGATTATAAATGGAACATCGTGTAAGAAATATAGCCAGTGGAGCCGAAACTGGATGGCTGCCCACAAACTAAGGCTTCAGACCAGATAGCCTTCCGGTGTCCAAAGCAGAGAGCTTACTAACTTCGTGCCCACTTTGAAGGCGTACTCACTATAGCTTGCCAATAGTAGGGGTCAGGACTGCTGAAGCTGTTGTTCATAGAGTATGGTGGAGTTAGAAACAGCGAAGAACTTGGTCCATCTTGGAATTGAGGGCTCCTAAAGCAATACAGAGAACACATTATCAGGAGACATAACTAGGCCTGCATTCTTCCAAGATTTTAAAACTGTCATTTTACTTTTCAAATTCCTCCCTGATCTTCATGCCATCCACTCCCTTTCTCTGTAAACTCCGCAAGAAATTGCAGCGAGTTGTGAACGCAGCCCAGTCCATCACGCAGACCAACTTCCCCTCCATTGACTCCATCTACACTTTCCACTGCTTCGGGAAAGTAGCCAACATGATCAAGGACCCCTCCCACCCAGGTCATTCTCTCTTCTCCTCTTTACTGTCTGGCAGAAGATACAAAGCTTGAGAACACGCACCACCAGGCTCAAGGACAGCATCTATCCTGCTGTTATCAGACTCTTGAACGGACCTCTCATACACTAAAAGATGAACTCATGATCTCCCAACCTATCCTGTTGTAGCCCTTGCACCTTATTACCTCCCTGCACTTTCTCTGTAACCGTAACACTTCATTCTGCATTCTGTTTTCTTTTTACTACCACGATGTACTTATGTATGGAATGATCTGTCTGGATGGCATGCAAACAAAAGCTTTTCACTGTATCTTGGTACATGTGACAATAATAAACCAATACCCCCCAATATACTCCTCCTGCCCTTCGATCCCCCAAATCTGAATTTGCCGGTTCCTGTGTTTTCTCAGCCCAGACATTCAACCGTGTGAGACATCACACCGAAAATTGACAGCACGTGTGCACAGACCTGACTAACCTTCCATTCAATCAATCATGAAGGTTTCCACATACCTGGAGTTGTCTTGTGGTGCCCGACACAGAGTGCTGTCTGCTCCCAGGTATGGCACACTTGGGTCTGCTGTATGGGAGCTTCCTGAAATACATACACACACATACCTGTTCTGTTACCTTCTCATAACAGTACATTTTTCCTGAACCGATTAATGACGATGCTTCAAAATAGCTTTGGCCTTGAGGTTTTAATTCTGTACAATGCATTTCATGCTCCACATTCTTAATCCATCTCAAACTGCCCCACCTACCAATGCAGCCCCGTTGGGGTGTCTTTTCTCTAATGTGCAGATCAGCCTGTAATTTTATACTAAAGATAAGATTTCTTTGTTCCCTTTATGTAATAGCTTTTGAAGGAATTCAGAGACTTCAAAGACCTTCAGAATTGCAGTCAGCCTATGGGTGGACTCCTCAGATACATGCGGGAGGTGGATGCACAACACAGCACAGGAACAGAGTCTTTGGCCCACAATGTCTGCACCGAACATGATGCCAAATTAAACTTCTGCCTGCACATGATCCACATCCCTCCATTCCTTGCATGTTCACGTGCCTGTCTAAAAGCCTCTTAAACACCACTATCGTATCTGCCTCCACCACCGCCCCTGGCAGCCCGTCCCAGACACCCACCATTCTGTGTAAAAAAAAAACTTGCCTCACACACCTCCTTGAGACTTTCCCCCTCTCACCTTAAAGCTATGCCATCTAGAATTGGACATTTCTACCATTGGAAAAAGATTCTGACTGTCTACCATATATATGCCTCTCATCATTTTTATTAGTTCTATCAGGTCTCCCCTCAGCCTCGGCCGTTCCAGAGAAAACAACCCAAGTTTTTCCAACCTCTCCTTACAGCACATGCCCTCTAATCCAAGCAGTGTTGTGGTAAACCTCTTCTGCACCCTCTCCAAAGCCTCCACACCATTCCTGTAATGGGGCAACCAGAACCACACACAATACTCCAAGTACAGCCTGACCAAAGTTTTATACAGCTGCAAAATGACTTCCTGACTCTTATACTTAATGCCCTGACCAATGAAGGCAAGCATGCCGTATGCCTTCTTTATGACTCTATCAACTTGTGATGCCAGCAACTGTTCTTGAATGAAAACTGTTCCTCTGAAAAGGGAAACACCATGTTTTCTCTAAATACCACAATGGAGATTTTAGGGGTGGAGGTGGAGTCAAAAATCATTCTCTGTCTATGCATCAAACACAAAATGTCAAAGCGCACACACACCATCCTCCCTTCCAAAATTCAGACCCTCTACCTTCAAGAGAAAAAAAAATTGGAAGCAGATATCGTCACGTATTTAACATGACACAGAGGATAAATTTTTATCCAAAAACTCATTAAAAAGTCAGCAGCACAAACTCACTCCATGAACTGACAACAAGTTGTTCGTTAAGTGACGTACCAGAACGATACTGCAGATTCAATGGTCTACCGTATAATCGGATCCCATTTAGCAAGGTGATGGCATATGGCACCGACTCTGTGTGCTTGAAGCAAACGAACCCATAGGTCTTCTGTCTGCCATCCTTATCTTTGGCTATGTGCACCTTGGTTAACGGACCAGCCTGCAATCACACAAAAGCACCAGTCGTAAGCTTTACTCAACTTAATGCTGCTCCATACCAGAATTAGAATCATAGAAACCTGCAGCACAGAGAGCATCCAGTCCACTGAGCTCTCCACCTAGTCCCACACTTTCCCCCACATCCTGCAAGTATTTCCCTTCTGACTTTATTATGAGTTTGCTTCTGAAAGTTACTGTTGTTATTCAGTTTCAATACCCGCTTCCACTCAAGTAGTGGGAGGTAGAAACATGAATGGGTTTTACACAGCAAGTGCTCCTTAGAATGGCAGCTTTGTGATCAATAGTCACAGACTTGGCTAAAGAACTAGAAGCAATAGAAGGAAACAACTTTTTGTTTTCATTCCATAATCTGCAGCCCTTAGTTGTCTCCAGTTATTTCAGAAGGAAAGTATCCCACATTCTGCCTGGATACTCTATAACCCAACAGCATGAACAATGAATTCTCCAATTTCAGGTAGACTACTCCTCCTCCTCTGTTCCCTTTCCTTCTGATCTATCTTGGTACACACGCACACACCCTCTTTCCAAACCACAGCCTACCTCCCCTCCAGCTCCCTATTACCTGCTTTTTTTTCCTGTCCCTCCCACCTAACCCATCTGCCTATCATCAGTCTTACCACTGGGTCCCATACCCTGGCCCCCACTGTTCCTATCTTCCCACTTTTCCTCATTTGGTTCCATTCTTCATCTTACTTTCTTATCAGATTCCATCATTTGTTGTCTCCACCTATCACCTCCCAGTCTCTGTCACTATCTCCACCCTTACCCCTCCACCTGACTCCATCTGCCAATCAATGCCTCTTTACCTGGATCCACCTATCGCTTGCCAGCTCTTTCTCCACCTCTTCCCCCTCACCTCTCTATACCGGTTATCTCCTCTCTATCTATTAGTCCAGCTGAAGGGTCTGGACCCGAAATGTCGACTGTCCATCTCCCTCCACAGATGCTGCCTGACCCGCTGAGTTCATCCAGCTCCAGGCTCTAGCATCTGTAGTCTCGTGTCTCCTTTGTTTTACACAGTGAGTTATTGTGACCGGGAATGGTCGTGGAAGCAGGTTCAACATTTATTTGTTCGCAAATGTGGATATTTCTGACAATATCAGAGTATGCTGCCCATCCCGAACTGCCCCTGACCTGAGGAGACAATTAAGAGTCAACCACGAGCGGTAACTTTAAAAAAAGGGAATTTACAGGGCTAAGGTGAGCTGGAATATTTGAATAGTTCTGCCAAGAGAAGGTGGTAAGGCGCCCTTCTGTACTAAGAACACAAGAAACAGATTTAGAAGGTGACCCTCAAGCCTACACTTCCAACTGACCCTACAGGGTGTTTCTTTAGGCTGTGTAGATAATTCTTGCTCTTGAATCTTATATTCCTATATTTCAACAACAACCTCCATTTATAAAGTTCCTTTAACACTTCAAATCAATCCAAAGTGCTTCACCACAGCTTTACCAACATTTGAAGCTGAGCACATTAGGTCAGGTGAGAAAAAGCTTGGATAAAGGGGCAGTTTTAAGGATCATCTTAAGAAGAGATCAGCAAGAGCAGTCAGCTGGGAATTTCACAAGTCGGGGCTCTGGCAGCTAGAGGCTGCCAGTGGTGGAAGTGATAGAAATTGGGTCTGATCAAGAGGCCAGAATTGGAAGAGCACAGAGGGCTTGGAGGGTCATAGGGCTGGGGATATTACAGAGACAGAGCGGGGCTTTAAACAGGGGTGAATTTTCAAATCCAGGTGTTCTTAACTGAGATCCAACATAAGAAGTTGGAATTGGTTTATTATTGTCACTTGTACCAAGGTACAGTGAAAACCTTATCTTGCATACCATTCGTACAGATCAATTCATTACACAGTGCAACGAGGTAGTACAAGGGAAAACAATAACAGAATGCAGAATAAAGTGTTACAGTTACAGAGAAAGTGCAGTGCAGGCAGACAATAAGGTGCAAGGTCATAACGAGGTAGATTGTGAGGTCAGAGTCCATCTTATCGTACCAGGGAACTGTTCAATAGTCTTATAACAGCGGGATAGAAGCTGTCCTTGAGCCTGGTGGTAGGTGCTTTCAGACTTCTATATCTTCTGCCTGATGGGAGAGGGGAGAAGAGAGAATGTCCAGGGTGGGTGGGGTATTTGATTATGCTGGCTGCTTTACCGAGGCAGCAAGAAGTAGAGGTCAGTGGGACGGCAGTGTTTAATTGTTATCAAATAACGTTCAAGCTGCCTCACAGCACCAAAGACCCAGGTTCAATCCAGAGCTCCAGTGTTGACTGTGTGGAGTTTGCATTTACTCCCTGTGACTTTGTGGGTTTCCCCCCAGTGTTTGGGTTTCCACCCACATCACAAAGGTCTGTGGCTTGGTCGGTTAATTAGCCATTGAGCTGCCTCCACTGTGCAGGGGAGTGGTAGAATCCAAGCAGAGTTGACAAGGACATGGGGAGAATTTAATCCAGACAAGTGTGAGGTAATGCATTTTGGGATGTATACAGTAAACGGCAGGGAACTCAGGAGTGTTGATGTACAGAGGGACCTTGGGGTGCAAGTTCATAGTTTCCTGAAAATGGTGACACAGGAGGATAGGGTAGTGAAGACGGCATTCAGCATGCTTGACTTTGTAGGCTGAATCATTGAGTATAAGAGTTGGGACATCATGTTGCAACTTTACAAAACACTGGTCAGACTGCACTTGGAGTACTGTGTACAGTTCTGGTCACCACACTACAGGAAGGATGTGGTAGCTATAGAGTGCAGAAGAGATTCATCAGGATGTTGCCTGGAATGGAGGGCTTTACATACAAAGAGAGATTGGATAGGTTAGGTTTATTCTCACTGGAACATAGGAGGTTGAGAGATGACCTTATAGAGGTTTACAAAATTATGAGGGGCATAGACAGGGTAGATAGTTAGAGGCCTTTTCCCAGTGTGGGGGGGGGGGGTCTAAAACTAGAGGGCACAAATTTAAGGTGATAAGGAAGGAATTTAAAGGAGATCTGAGAGGCAGGTTTTTCCACAGAGGGTGGTGGGTACATGCAACAAGCTGCCAGAGGAAGTGGTACAGGAAGATACTTTTACAATGTTTAAAAGGCACATGGAGAGATACTTGGATGGGAGAGGAGAAGAGGGATATGGGTCTACTGTAGGCAAAGAGAATTAACGTCAATAGGCATCATGATGGCATGGACAAGATGGGCCGAAAGGCCCATTTCTGTCCTGTATGACTCTTTACCACTTTAATAAAAGATGGGATTAATGTAGGAATAGTATAAATGGGTGGTTGATGGTCCTCAAGGACACAGTGGGCTGAAGGGCCTGTTTCTGTGTTGTATCTCTCTGTAACTTATTCTGAGGGAATACCGTGGATAGGTCCGCACGGACTACAGATCCAATTTCCTGCGTTTGGCCCACATCCCTCCAAGCCTTGCCACTCTGTGTACCTATCCAAGTGCTTCTTAAATGCTACCATTGTACCTGCCTCACCCACTTCCTCTGGCAGCTCATTCCATGTACTCACCACCCGCTGCATGAGAAAGTTGCCCCTCAGATCCCTTTTAAATCTTTCCCCTCTTACCTTAAACCTATGACCCCTAGTTTTGGACTCCCCTACCCTGGGGAAAAGACTGTTACCATCCACTTTATCTATGCCTCTCATAATTTTAAACCTTCTATAAGGTCGTCTCTCATTCACTTACAGCACAGAAACAGGCCACTTGCCCTTCTAGTCCTGGCCCAATAAAAGGATTCCCTGCCTTCTTCACCTACTTAAACATCAGCATATTCTTCTATCCCTCTCACCCACATAGGTTTATTCCCCTTCAATCTCTGTTATTTGCTTTGTCTACACAGTGGGACAGAGCTTCACATTCATCTCACTCTCTGGGTAAAGATGCATCAATCAGTGACCATTTTGTGTTCCCCAAATTCTAGTTAAATCTTTGGCTAGCCCTTCTTATGAGCTGCTGTCCACAACAATGTCAACCATCTGGATTTCAGCTGGGCACTCTGGAATTAAAAAGTGAACTATGATGAAATTCCTAAAAAAGTTAACGGGACTCTGATGAAGATTGAACTTCATAACCTCAGAACATCCTAAGGCACTTTCCAGCCAGTGAAGTTACGTTTGAAGTAAAGCCACCTCTGTAACACAGAATAAACAATGGCCAATTTGGGGATAGCAAGCTCCTGCAAACAGCAATGGGAAAACGGACAAAATCTGTTCCTCGGTGATGTAGACTGCAGATAACTTTTGGATCCAGGAAATGGAAGAGAATTCCCCGGGACTTCTACAAAATAGTACCACATCCAACTAAGAATGCCGGAGAATGCATCAATTTGTCCTTACTTGCAGGACAAGTACAGGAGGCTATTTGGCCCTTTTGGACCCATGCAGGCTCCTAGCAGAGCAATCCCATTACCTGTAGTCTGGTAATTTATTCTCTCTTGCATTTCCAGCAACTCCCCTTTGATTCTTTAACCACTTACATTAAGGGATAATTTAACCTGCCAGTACACCTTTGGGAAGTTGAGAGGAAACCAGAGCACCCGGGACAAACCCAAACAATCACAGGAAGAACAATGCAAACTCCACACAGACAGCACCCGAGGTCAGCCTCAAACCCAGACTGCTGGAGCTGTGGGGAAGCAAGGAGGAGCACTGCTCCACTGAATGAGCACCGTCACATCTGAAGGATACCCATCTCTGACAATGCAGCACTCAACTCTCTGGAGTGGTACTCCAACCCAGAACCTTTGGATTCAGAAACAAGAGCATCTCATTTTGAGTCATAGCTGACTGCTACGTGGGCTCGCCAAACACCAGAACTGAAGTAGTAACCCCAAAATCAACTTTTGATTCCAGCCTAAATGTGATATTCAGCAGTCATTTGATAATCATTGTACTTTACTTGCTGATAGGATGCCACAGAGAGCAGGCAATAACTTATCATGGATGAAAACACAAAAGGAATTAATGGGTTGCCAGGATGCAAGCAATGGGAAGTATGACAGTTACTTCTGAGTGATCTGAGGGGTAAGTTTTTCACACAGAGAGAGGTTGATATCTGGAACTCGCTGCCAGAGAAGGGGGTGGAGTCAGATACAGTCACTGCGTGTAAGAGACTTTCAGACAGACACTTAAACAGGATATGGTCCTAATGTGGGCAAATGGGATCAGTGTTGATGGGTAAAAAGGTCAGCATGGGCATTGTGGGCCGAAGGGCCTGTTGTACCCTTCCGTGGCTCTAGGGTTGCTGATGATACAAAGCTAGGTGGGAAAGTGAGGATGCAGAGTCTACAAAGCAATATAAACAGGTTGAGTGAATAAGCAAGGTAACAGATGGAGTGCTTGAGGGAAAACATGACATGGTTTAATTTGGTGAGTATAGAAGAGTATTTTTAAAAGGAATGAGTGGGTGTCTAATGGGCAGAGGTTTAGTGTGAGGGACAAGAGGTTTTGAACGAGCACAGAGCTCATTCAGACTACGCCCCAGGGTTCTGAAGGAAATCACTGAAGAGATTGTGGAGGCATTGGTAGTGATCTTTCAAGAATCACTAGATTCAGGAATGGTTCCAGAGGACTGGAAAATTGCAAATGTCACTCCACTCTTTAAGAAGGGAGGGAGGCAAAAGACAGGAAATTATCGGCCAGTTAGCCTGACTTCAGTGGTTGGTAAGATGTTAGAGTCCATTATTAAGGATGAGGTTTCGGGGTACTCGGAAGCTCATGATAAAATAGGCTGAAGTCAGCATGGTTTCCTTAAGGGGAGATCTTGCCTGACAAATCTGCTGGAATTCTTTGAGGAAGTAACTGGCAGGATAGACAAAGGAGAGTCTGTGGATGCTGTCTACTTGGTTTTTCAGAAGGCCTTTGACAAGGTGCCGCACATGAGGCTGCTAAACAAGTTAGGAGCCCATGGTATTACAGCAAAGGTACCAGCATGGATAGAACTTTGGCTGACTGGCAGAAGGCAAAGAGTGGGAATAAAGGGGGCCTTTTCTGGTTGGCTGCCGGCGATTGGTAACGTTCCGCAGGAGTCGGTGTTGGGTCCGCTACTTTTCACGTTATATGTTAACGATCTGGATGACGGAATTGATGGCTTTGTGGCCAAGTTTGCAGATGATACAAAGACAGGTGGAGGGGCAGGTGGTGTTGAGGAAGCAGGGAGTCTGCAGAAGGACTTGGACAGGTTGGGAGAATGGGCAAAGAAGTGGCAGATGGAATACAGCGTAGGGAAGTGTACGGTCATGCACTTTGGCAGAAAGAATAAAGGCGTAGATTTATTTTCCAAATGGGGAGCGAATTCAGAAATCGGAGGTGCAAAGGGACCTGGGAGTCCTAGTGCAGGATTCCCTAAAGGTTCACTTGCAGGTTGAGTCAGTAGTAAGGAAGGCAAATGCAATGTTAGCATTCATTTCAAGAGGACTAGAATATAAAGGCAAGGATGTACTGCTGAGGCTTTATAAGGTGTTGGTCAGACCACATTTGGAATATTGTGAGCAGTTTTGGGCCCCATATCTAAGGAAGGATGTGCTGGCATTGGAGAGAATCCAGAGGAGGTTTACAAGAATGATCCCAGGAACGAAAGGGTTAATGTATGAGGAGCGTTTGATGTCTCTGGGCCTGTTCTTGCTGGAGTTTAGAAGGATGAGGGGGGTTCTCAGTGAAACCTACCAAATATTGAAAGGCCTGGATAGGGTGGACGTGGAGAGGATGTTTCCAGTAGTGGGAGAGTCTAGGACCAGAGGGCACTTTAGAATTCCGTTTAGAACAGATGAGGAGTTTCTTCAGCCTGGGGGTGGTGAATCTGTGGAATTCATGGCCACAGATGGCTGTGGAGGCCAAGTCATTGGGTGTATTTAAAGCGGAGGTTGATATGTTCTTGATTAGTAAGGGCGTCAAAGGTTACGGGGAGAAGGCAGGAGAATGGGGTTGAGAGGGAAGAATAAATCAGCCATGATCAAATGGCGGAGCAGACTCGATGGGCCGAATGGCCTAATTCTGCTCCTATGCCTTATGGTCCTTAGAGGGGATCCAAGGAAGAATTTCTTTGCACCCAGAGGGTGTTTGGAATCTGGAACGCACTGCTTGAGGGGGTGGTGGATGCAGAGACTCTCACACCATTTAAGTATTTGGACATGGACTTCAATAACCAAGTCATGGTGGACTAAGAACAAAGTGCTGGTAAATGGGACTGCAGGCTGAAGCTCCCTGGTCTGGCAGCTCCTGAAGTCCGGCGTGGTTTGAATCTGGCACCATTAGTTTACAGAGCGGCCACCAGGGTGGCTGCATTAGTGTTTTATATTAGCAACATTTTTCTGTATTAGCAAAATGCAAAACACAGAATAAAAATTTGCTCTTAAAGAATTTATGTGAAAAAAATAAAAACAAAATGTACACTGGCCGTCCCTAGTTAACAAACGGGTTCCACTTTTACAGACGTCCATAAGTCGATTTTGTCCAGAGGTCAGAAAATACACAAAGAGCTCCCCAGTACTGTGGTTCAATTGCAGGCAGGAGCAGCAGTAGGAATGTTTGAATGTGCTGTAGAGGAGAGCTGACCTTGCAGCTTTTAAGGCAGGAGGTGGAGTAAAGTGGTCTGACTGGCTAATTTCTGAAGACGACAGCCAATAAAAAGAAGGCAAGGTAAGGTGGAGCGGCCATTGTCAGGAGTGGCAGTGTTACTGTTGTAACAGGCATGGAAGGGGATGTTTCCACACTGTATGACTTTGACAGTATTGTAATAAATGGCATCAAACACAGACAAGTTCTCAGTTCTGGTCGCCTCACTACAGGAAGGATGTGGAAGCCATAGAAAGGGTGCAGAGGAGATTTACAAGGATGCTGCCTGGAATGCGGAGCATGCCTTATGAAAGCAGGTTAAGGGAACTCGGCCTTTTCTCCTTGGAGCGACGGAGGATTGGGGGGGGGGGGGGGACCTGATAGAGGTGTATAAGATGATGAGAGGTATTGATCGAGTAGATATTCAGAGGCTTTTCCCCAGGGCTGAAATGGTGGCCACAAGAGGACACAGGTTTAAGGTGCTGGGGAGTAGGTATAGAGGAGATGTCAGGGGTAAGTTTTTTACTCAGAGAGTGGTGAGTGTGTGGAATGGGCTGCCGGCAATGGTGGTGGAGGCTGATACGATAGGGTCTTTTAAGAGACCGTTAGATAGGTACATGGAGCTGAGAAAAATAGAGGGCTATGGGTAAGCCTAGTAATTTCTAGCATAGGGATATGTTCGGCACAGCTTTGTAGGCCGAAGGGCCTGAATTGTGCTGTAATTGTTCTATGTTTTCTAAGACGGATAAGGAAGAACAACTACTAAAAGCAGAGAGAGGGAACGAGTAATGCTGTTCATAGTAACAAACGTGCGTACATATGTCCGACTTTTGAATTTAATCATATTATGGGAGCTGGTTCATATGTAGGGGTGTCTACAAGTCAGGTGTTCTTAACCAGGGGGACAGCCTGTACAGAGAACTGAACTGGTTTACTGAGGTTTAGAGCGGGAGATCGCTTAAGGAATTTGCTTTGGAAGCTGACAAGGCAATCTCTTCTATTGATTCCTGCAGTTGCAGCAGTGGGAAGCCACTTAAGGGTTGTGCAGTGTGATCTGGCAAGGCTAGGAGTAAGACATATTTTGATGTAGGGGGTTCTCAGGGCAATTTTTGTGCTCTGGCACCGGTCAGGTCCCAAGGATGCTGGACGAGAGAGTTTCAACCTGTGGTACAGATGTGTACTCAATGGTCGACACGAACACGGTGAACTGAAGCGTCTGTTTCTGTCCTGCGCGATTCTATGACAAAAGTTAACATGTGGGTACAAGAAGAAATTAGGAAGACAAATGGATGTTATTCTTAATCACAAAGTGCTAGAATATAAAAATATCACTCCAATTGTACAGGGATTTGGCAAGTCCACACCTGGAACACTGTGACATAAGAGATTCTGCAGATGCTGGATTCTGGAGCAACACACACAAAATACTGGAGGAACTCAGCAGGTCAGGCAGCATCTGTGGAGGGAAATAAACAGCCGACGTTTCGAGTCGAGTACAGTTCTGGGCCTCCTTACTTAAGGCAGGTTCCTGGGACGTCCTGTAAAGAGATATCGATTACAATAGGCTTAGGAGCATAGACGAATGTGAGGTGATCTCATTGGGACATGTAACAATCTGATAAGCTGTATCCTCTTGCTGAACAATCGGCAACTGTCCTCAAGATAAATTATAGAATCACTCCAGCATGGGAGGAGGGCATTTGGTCCGTCCATTCTATGCTGACCGACAGTCAAGCAACCTCACCAGACCTGTGTCCTTGCTCCTTCTCCACAACCCTGCAAACTACTCACTTCCAAGTGGCCACCCAATTCCTCTTTGGAAGTCCCAATTGACCATTTCTATCACTTCAAAAGAACTACAGATGTCTGGACACAAGAGAATCCAATCACATAGATGCCATGGCCAGGAAAGCACCTCCTCTACTTCCTCAGGAGGCTATAGAAATTCGGCACATAAAAACCCATTTTCAATCAAAGCATCCTATCCGGATGCATCACAGCTTGGTATGGCAACTGCAGAGAGTTGTGGACACAGCTCAGCACATCACGGAAACCAGCCTCCCCTCCGTGGACTCTGTCTACACTTCTCGCTGCCTCGGTAAAGCAGCCGACATAATCAAAAACCCCTCCCACCCTGAATATTCTGCCTTTTCTCTCCTACCCCCCAAAAGCAAATACCACCAGGCTCAAGGACAGCTTTATACTCACCACACTCCATGTCAAAAAGTTGCCCCCCAACATCCCTTTTAAACCTTTCCCCTCTCACCCTAAATCTATGCCCCTTAATTTTGGACTCCCCTACCCTGGGGAAAAGACTATTACCTTATCCACCTTATCTCTGCCTCTCATTCTCCTGTGTCCCAAGGAATAAAGACCTCGCCTGGCCGACCTCTCCCTATAACTCAGCCCCTCGAGTCCTGACAACATCACCATAAATCCTCTCTTCACTCGTTCCAGTTTAACCACGTCTTTCGTATAACAGGGTGACCAAAACTGAACCCAGTACTCCAAGTGCGGCCTCACCGATAACATACAACTGCAACATAATGTCCCTACTCCAATACTAAATGCCCTGACTGATGAAGGCCAGCGTACTAAACACCTTTTTCAGCACCCTGTCGATCTGTGACGTCACTTTCAATGAACTATACACTTGTACTCTTAGGTTCCTCTGTTCCATTACACTCCCTAGTGCCCTGCCATTCACAGTACAAGTCCTACGCTGGTTTGACTTTCCAAAATGCATCACCTCACACTTATCTGTATTGGAATCCATTCAGCACTCCTGGGAACACCAGCACGTGCAGGTTCCTCGGAGGTGCACAGTGCTGAGGCTCATCACCACCTTCCCGGACAGTTAGGGATGGGAATACATGACGACCTTGTCTGGGATGCACAGACATTGTTAATACAAGGCCCCAAGCCCTGGGACTGATGGATAGAACTTTAACAACTTTGTCCGATGTGCCACCCTGCACCCAACAGCACTCACCAACAGCTTCACACAACTGAACACCTCCATGCAAAGGATTCTCCAAAGTAGAGACTTGCAGTGATTACAACTGCATCAGGAATCGCTTCCTCCACCTCGGCCACAGAAACTGGCCCTTCAACCCATCAGATCCGTGCCAACCATTTGCCCATCTACACTCCGCCTCTTTCCTTCTGTACCTGGCCTATCTGAGCATCCGTCAGTGTGCTCCAGATATCATAACTGTAGCACTTTATTCCACATTCTGTTATGCAAGGTGAGTGGCAGGGGGTGGGGGGTTGGGGGTGAGGGGGGGGGGTTGGGGGTGAGGGGGGGGGGTGGGGGGTGAGGGGGGGGTAGGGGGTGAGTGGGGTGGAGGGTAGAGGGTGAGTGGGGGGTAGGGGGTAAGCGGGGTGGGTGAGAGGGGTGTTGGGGGTGTTAGAGGGTGGGATGGAGGATTAGAGGGGGAGGGAAGAGAAGAGGTTAGAGAGGTGGAGGGGGTGAGGGAGCTGAGGTGGATGGGGAGGTTAGAGAGGTGGAGGGGGAGGGAGGGGATATGGGGAGAGGGGGAGAGGTAGGGGCGAGAGGTGGGGGAGGGGGGATAGGGGGAGGGGGGGAGGGGGGATAGGGGGAGGGGGGGAGAGGGGGGGAGGGGGGGAGAGGGGGGGAGGGGGGGAGAGGGGGAGGGGGGGAGAGGGGGAGAGGGGGGAGAGGGGGGGAGGGGGGGAGGGGGGAGAGGGGGGGAGGGGGGGAGGGGGGGAGGGGGGGGGGGGGGGGAGGGGGGGGAGGGGGGGAGAGGGGGGGGAGGGGGGGAGGGGGGGAGAGGGGGGGAGGGGGGGGGAGGGGGGGAGGGGGGGGGAGGGGGGGGAGGGGGGGGGAGGGGGGGAGGGGGGGGGAGGGGAGGAGGGGAGAGGAGGGGGGAGAGGAAGGGGAGGAGGGGGAGGGGGAGGGGGGGGAGGGGAGGGGGAGGGGGGGAGGGGGAGGGGAGGGGGAGGGGGGTAGGGGGAGGGGAGAGTCGGGGGGAGGGGGAGGGGAGGGGGAGGGGAGGGGGGGAGGGGGAGGGGGAGGGGAGGGGGGGAGGGGGAGGGGGAGGGGAGGGGGAGGGGGGGAGGGGGAGGGGGAGGGGAGGGGGAGGGGGGGAGGGGAGGGGGAGGGGAGAAGGGGGGTGGATGAGCGGAGGGAGGGATGAGGGGGGAGGAGCTGGGATGGGGAGGGGCTGTCCGTACCCCGGGGGAGGGGGAGCCCCCGCTGTCCGTACCCCGGGGGAGGGGGAGCCCCCGCTGTCCGTACCCCGGGGGAGGGGGAGCCCCCGCTGTCCGTACCCCGGGGGAGGGGGGGCCCCCGCTGTCCGTACCCCGGGGGAGGGGGGGCCCCCGCTGTCCGTACCCCGGGGGAGGGGGGGCCCCCGCTGTCCGTACCCCGGGGGAGGGGGGGCCCCCGCTGTCCGTACCCCGGGGGAGGGGGGGCCCCCGCTGTCCGTACCCCGGGGGAGGGGGAGCCCCCGCTGTCCGTACCCCGGGGGAGGGGGGGCCCCCGCCGTGTCCGACCCGCCCACCTGCAGAAAGAGCTCGAACAGGATCTCCTCCCGGGCGCCGCTGTCCAGGTTGCCCACAAATATCGTCCGGTCCGCCTCGTCCTGTTTACTCATCCCCGCGGCTGCGGCCCAGCCCGAGCCCGAGCCCGCCACTCCTCTTCAGGCCCAGTCGCGCCGCCTCACGCCGGGGGACTCCGCAGTCCGTCGGCGCTGGGCCCGGGGCCGCCGTCGGTGCGAGCGGACGACTGACGCTGACACCCTCCCGGCCCACAGGGGGCGGTGGGGATCCCTGCGGCGGTGACGCCCTCCCGGCCCACAGGGGGCGGTGGGGGTCCCTCTGGCACTGACGCCCTCCCGGCCCACAGGGGGCGGTGGGGATCCCTGCGGCGGTGACGCCCTCCCGGCCCACAGGGGGCGGTGGGGGTCCCTCTGGCACTGACGCCCTCCCGGCCCACAGGGGGCGGTGGGGGTCCCTCTGGCACTGACGCCCTCCCGGCCCACAGGGGGCGGTGGGGGTCCCTGCGGCGGTGACGCCCTCCCGGCCCACAGGGGGCGGTGGGGGTCCCTCTGGCACTGACGCCCTCCCGGCCCACAGGGGGCGGTGGGGGTCCCTCTGGCACTGACGCCCTCCCGGCCCACAGGGGGCGGTGGGGGTCCCTGCGGCGGTGACGCCCTCCCGGCCCACAGGGGGCGGTGGGGGTCCCTCTGGCACTGACGCCCTCCCGGCCCACAGGGGGCGGTGGGGGTCCCTCTGGCACTGACGCCCTCCCGGCCCACAGGGGGCGGTGGGGGTCCCTGCGGCGGTGACGCCCTCCGGGCCCACAGGGGGCGGTGGGGGTCCCTCTGGCACTGACGCCCTCCCGGCCCACAGGGGGCGGTGGGGGTCCCTGCGGCACTGACGCCCTCCCGGCCCACAGGGGGCGGTGGGGGTCCCTCTGGCACTGACGCCCTCCCGGCCCACAGGGGGCGGTGGGGGTCCCTCTGGCACTGACGCCCTCCGGGCCCACAGGGGGCGGTGGGGATCCCTGCGGCACTGACGCCCTCCCGGCCCACAGGGGGCGGTGGGGGTCCCTCTGGCACTGACGCCCTCCGGGCCCACAGGGAGCGGTGGGGGTCCCTGCGGCACTGACGCCCTCCCGGCCCACAGGGGGCGGTGGGGGTCCCTGCGGCGGTGACGCCCTCCCGGCCCACAGGGGCGCTGTGGACACACCCCGGTACAGAACCGCTCTTCGTTCTGCCCTCGGCCCCCTGCAGACACACAGCAGGGGATTAATGTTACGTGACGTGAGCCGTGTTGCTGCCCCAAGAGGAGGGGCGCCGTTGAGGTAAGCAGCGGTGATGGGCCGAAGGGCTCCTGTGCTGCAGCAGATGGGTGTGGGGGCAGGGAAGGGGAGGGGGTGGGGGTTCTTCCCTGACGCTGGACGACTGGGTTATTCACACTGACCTACGTTTGATGGTTTCTATGTACGGTACGTGTGTGTCTGTCTGTCTGTCTGTCCACCCATCCGTCTCCCCATCCATCTGTCTCTCCATTTATCCATCTCTCCACCCATCCATCCATCCATCCATCTCTCCACCCATCCATCCATCCATCCATCCACCCAACCATCTCTCCACCCATCCATCCAGCCATCCACCCATCCATCTCTCCACCCATCCATCCAGCCATCCACCCAACCATCTCTCCACCCATCCATCCATCCATCCACCCATCCATCTCTCCACCCATCCATCCATCCATCCACCCATCCATCTCTCCACCCATCCATCCACCCAACCATCTCTCCACCCATCCATCCATCCATCCATCCATCCACCCAACCATCTCTCCACCCATCCATCCATCCAGCCATCCACCCAACCATCTCTCCACCCATCCATCCAGCCATCCACCCATCCATCTCTCCACCCATCCATCCACCCATCCATCTCTCCACCCATCCATCCACCCATCCATCTCTCCACCCATCCATCCATCCATCCACCCAACCATCTCTCCACCCATCCATCCAGCCATCCACCCATCCATCTCTCCACCCATCCATCCATCCATCCACCCATCCATCTCTCCACCCATCCATCCACCCAACCATCTCTCCACCCATCCATCCATCCATCCATCCACCCATCCATCTCTCCACCCATCCATCCATCCATCCACCCAACCATCTCTCCACCCATCCATCCATCCATCCACCCATCCATCTCTCCACCCATCCATCCACCCATCCATCTCTCCACTCATCCATCCATCCATCTCTCCATCCATCCATCCATCCATCCATCTATCTCTCCACCCATCCATCCACCCATCCATCTCTCCACCCATCCATCCATCCATCCACCCATCCATCTCTCCACCCATCCATCCATCCATCCACCCATCCATCCATCCATCCATCCATCTCTCCATCCATCCATCCATCCATCCATCCATCCATCCATCTCTCCACCCATTCATCCATCCATCCATCCATCCATCCAGCCATCCATCTCTCCACCCATTCATCCATCCATTCATCCATCCATCTCTCCATCCATCCATCCATCCATCTCTCCATCCATCCATCCATCCATCTCTCCACCCATCCATCCACCCATCCATCCATCCATCCATCCATCCATCTCTCCACCCACCCATCCATCCATCTCTCCACCGATCCATCCATCCACCCATCTCTCCACCCATCCATCTCTCCATCTCTCCTTCCATCTCTCCACCCCTCCACACATCTATTCATTCTTCTGTCACGATCCAGCAGTTACTGGCAAGGCCAGCATTTAAATGGCCAAGATGAGGATGAGCCGCCCTCTGGAACTGCTGCAGTTCTTCTGGCGAAGGTGTCCCCACAGTACTGTTGGCGAGGGAGTTCCAGGATTTAGACCTAGTGCCAATGAAGGACCAGTGATAGATTTCCAACTCAGGATCGTGGATGCCTCGGGGAATCTGGAAGGCAGTGGTGTTCCCATGCTCCTGCTGCCCTTGTCCTTGGTAGAGGTTGCAGGTTTGGGAGGAACTGTCGGAGTAGCCTGGGTGAGTAACTGCAGTGCATTTTCTGAGCAAAAAACAGGGCACACACTATTTGGGAGTGTAACTTGGAAACAGATGCTCTCAGGGAAATGCACAGCAGAAATGTGGAGGCTGTTTAGGGAACATGGGGTTCTGGATAGGTTTGTCCCACTGAAACAGGGAGAGGATGGCAGGGTAACAGAACCATGGTTGACAAGAGAGGTGAAACATTTAGTCAAGAGGAAGAGGGAAGCATACTTAAGGTTTAGGAAGCAAAAATCAGGCAGGGCTCTTGAGAATTATAAGGTAGCCAGGAAGGAGCTTAAGAAGGGACTTAGGAGAGCTAGAAGGGAGCATGAGAAGGCCTTGATGACTGGAATTGAGGAAAGCCCCAAGGCGTTCTACACGTACGTGAGGAACAGGAGGATGACTAGAGCGAGGGTAGGACCGCTCAGGGGTAAAGGGGGAAACATGTGCCTGGAGGCAGATGAGGTAGGGGAGGTCCTTAACAAATGCTTTGCCTCGGTGTTCACTAGGAAGAGGGACCTTGACGAATGTGAGGTCAGTGTAGAACAGGCTAATGTGCTGGAGCATGCTGAGGTTAAGAAAGAGACAGTGTTGGAGCTTCTGAAAAACACTAGGATAGATAAGTCCCCGGGACCAGATGGGATATATCCCAGGTTCTATGGGAAGCATTGGAAGACATTACTGGGACTTTGACGATGATCTTTGTGTCCTGCCTGGCCACAGGAGTGGTACCAGAGGATTGGAGGATGGCTAATGTTGTTCCCTTGTTCAAGAAAGTGAATAGGGATAACACTGGGAATTATAGACCAGTGAGTCTTGTGCTGGGCAAACTATTGCGGAGGATTCTTACAAACAGGATTTACGATCATTTGAAGGAGCATAGTCTTATTAGGGACCATAGAACCATAGAACCATACAGCACAAAACAGGCCCTTCGGCCCACCATGTTGTGCCGTCCATAAAACCAGTTTCACACTATCTAAACCTTTCCTCCCGCATGTCCCTCTATCTCACATTCCTCCATGTGGCTATCCAACAAACTCTTGAACCTGTCCAATGTATCTGCCTCCACCACCACCTCAGGTAGTGCATTCCATGCACCAACCACTCTCTGGGTGAAAAACCTCCCCCTGACATCTCCCCTGAACCTCCCACCCATAACCTTAAGCCATGTCCTCTTGTCTTGAGCACTGGTGCCCTGGGAAGGAGGCGCTGGCTGTCTACTTTATCTATTCCTCTCAATATTTTATATACCTCTATCATGTCTCCTCTCATCCTCCTCCTTTCCAGTCAATAAAGCCCGAGCACCTTAAGTCTCTCCTCATATTCCATACGCTCTAATCCAGGCAGCATCCTGGTAAATCTCCTCTGCACCCTCTCCAACGCCTCCACATCCTTCCTATAATGCGGCCACCAGAACTGAACACAGTCCTCTAAGTGTGGTCTAACTCGAGTTTTGTAAAGCTGCTTCATCACTTTGTGGCTCTTTAACTACATCCCACGACTTATGAAAGCCAACATCCCATTGGCCTTCTTAACTGCTCTTTCCACCTCTCAGGCAACTTTCAATGAACTGTGAATATGAACCCCCAGATCCCTCTGCTCCTCCACACTGTCAAGTACCTTGCCATTTACCCTGTACTCTGCCCTGGAGTTTGTCCTTCCAAAGTGGACCACCTCACACTTCTCCGGATTGAACTCCATCTGCCACTTGTCAGCCCAGCTCTGCATCCTATCAATATCCATCTGTAAGCTCCGACAGCCCTCCACACTATCCACAACACCGCCGATCTTAGTGTCGTCCGCAAACTTACTGACCCAGCCTTCCACCCCCTCACCTAAGTCATCTATAGATATCAAAAAAGTAGAGTTCCCAGAACCGATGCCTGCGGGACACCACTAGTCACTGCCCTCCAATCCGAGGGCACTCCCTCCACCACAACCCTCTGCTTTCTTCAGTCAAGCCAATTCCTAATCCACACAGCCAAGCTTCCCTGGATCCCTTGGCCTCTGACCTTCTGAAGAAGACTATCATGAGGAACTTTATCAAACGCCTTACTAAAATCCATATAGACCACATCCACCGCACTACCCTCATCAATCTTCCTTGTCACCTCCTCAAGTAATGCTATCAGGCTTATGAGGCAAGATCTTCACTTCACAAAGCCATGCTGGCTGTCCCTAATCAGTCCATGATTCTGTAGGTGTTCAGAGATCCTATCTCTTAGAATCCTTTCGATCAGCTTACCCACCACCGACTTGACACTCACTGCTCTGTAAATCCTTGGACTATCCCTACTACCTTTTTTGAACAAGGGGACAACATTCGCCACCCTCCAATCCTCCAGCACCGTCCACATGGATAACGAGGACTCAAAGATCCTTAGCAGCGGTTCTCCTCCCTCGCCTCTCGAAGCAGCCTGGGGAATATTCCGTCAGGCCCTGGGGACTTATCTGTCTTGATATTATTTAACAACTTCAACACATTCTCTCTTTTGATATCTACAACCTGGAGAACATTACCCTTACCAGCACTCCCTTCCGCGTCATCAAGTCCCCTCTCCTCGGTGAATACCGAAGAGAAGTATTCATTCAGAACTTCTCCCACTTCCGCCGCCTCCAGGCACATTCTCCCACCATTGTCTTTAATCGAACCTACTCTTACCCTAGCCATCCTCCTACCCTTCACCTACGTGAGAAAGGCCTTGGGATTTTCCTTAACCCTACTAGCCAACGCCTTTTCATGTCCCCTTCTTGCTCTCCTCAGCCCTTTCTTAAGTTCCTTCCTCGATACTCTATATTCCTCACGGGCCCTGTCTGAACCTTGCCGCTTATACCTTATGTACGCTACCTTCTTCTACCTAACTAGACGTTCCACCTCTCTCGTCACCCACGGTTCCTTCACCCTGCCATTCCTTCTCTGCCTCACCGGGACATATTTATCCCTAACATCCTGCATAAATTCCCTGAATATTGACCACATCTTCATCGTACATTTCCCTTCAAAAAAGACATCCCAATTTACACTCCCAAGTTCTCTCCCTGTAGCCTCATAGTTCACCCTCCCCCAATTAAATATCTTCTTGTCCTCTTTGCACCCGTCCGTGTCCATGACAATTTTTAAGTATATGGAGCAATTGTCACTGTCACCCAATGGCTCACCCACCAATAAATCCTTCACCTGTCCCAGTTCATTTCCTAAAGCTATATCTAGCATGGCATTCCCTCTCGTTGGCCTGTCGACATACTGCGTCAGGAATCCCTCCTGGACACACTTAACAAATTCCGTCCAATCTAATCCTTTGGCACTAAGCAGGTTCCAGTCTATATCTGGGAAGTTGAAGTCTGCCATTTTAACAAGCCTGTTATTTTTGCTTCTCTCCAAACACTGCCTGCCAATCTGCTCCTCTATATCTCTACTGCTACCGGGGGGCCTATAGATACTCCTAGTAGAGTAACTGCTCCTTTCTTCTTCCTTACTTCCACCCGTACGGACTCCAGAGATGATCCTTCTACAACATCTATCCTTTCTGCAGGTGTAACAGTGTCCCTGACCAGTATCGCCACCCCTCCTCCTCTTCTCCCCACTTCCCTATCCCTCTTCAAACACCGAAAACCAGGAATATCCAATATCCATTCCTGCCCTGACGTCAGCCACGTCTCAGTAATAGCCACAATATCATAATCCCCCATACTCATCCAAGCGCTCAGTTCATCTCCCTTATTCCTGACGCTACTTGCATTTAAGTAAACACACTTCAGTCCATCTTCTTTACGACTTTTATAGCCTGTATTCTGCTTCTCCTTCCCCGAAACCTCTCTACCTGTTTGATCTAACTTTTCCCCATCCCCTTCTTCCTCTGACCTACTCCTCCGGTTCCCTTCCCCCTCACAAACTAGTTTAAACCCTCCCGAACCACCCTAGCAAACCTAGCTGCAAGGATATTGGCCCCCTTCTGGTTCGGGTGTAACCCGTCCTCTCTGTACAGGTCCTACCTTCCCGAGAAGAGATCCCAATGATCCAGAAATCTAAAACCCTCCCTCTTGCACCAACTTCTCAGCCACGCATTTATCTGCCACCTCCTCC
The DNA here is from genome assembly GCF_009764475.1 of Pristis pectinata. NCBI lineage: Eukaryota > Metazoa > Chordata > Chondrichthyes > Rhinopristiformes > Pristidae > Pristis > Pristis pectinata. The sequence goes on along the minus strand of NC_067408.1, from coordinate 117,242,490 downwards.
TATTCCTACCTTCACTATCGCGTGGCACCGGCAGCAATCCCGAGATTGCTACCCTTGAGGTCCTGTTCCCCAGTCTTCTGCCTAGCTCCCTGAACTCGCTCTTCAGGACCTCATCCCCCTTCCTACCTATGTTGTTGGTGCCAACATGGACCACAACTTCTGGCTGCTCTCCCTCCCGCTCAAGAATCCTGTGGACCCGATCAGTGACATCCCAGACCCTGGCACCTGGGAGGCAACATACCATCCGGGATTCATGCTCACTGCCACATAACCTCCTGTCTGTTTCCCTGACTATTGAGTCCCCTATCACTACCGCATGTCTCTTTCCCACCCTTCCTTTCTGAGCAGCAGTACCAGTCCCAGTGCCAGAGACCTGGTAACTGCAGCTAAGCCCCTGCAGGTCATCCCCCTCAACAGCCTCCAAAGCGGAAAACCTGTTTCTGAGGGGAACAGCCTCCGGGGTTCTCTGCTCTGTCTGCCTACCTGACTTCTTCCTCTTCCCTCCCCTGACAGTCACCATTCTATCTGCATCCTGAACCTCAGATGTACCTGCTCTAAGGGGGGGTGACTGCCTCCTGATGGACTGCGTCTACATAACTCTCTCCCTCCCTTATGCTGTGCAGTGTTTGTAGCTGTGACTCCAGCTCATCAACTCTGAGCTGAAGTTCGTCCAGCCTCAAGCACTTACTGCAGTCAGCATGGTTTTGTGAGGGGCAGGTCATGCCTCACAAGCCTAATTGAGTTTTTCGAGGAGGTGACAAAACAAATTGTCGAAGGTAGAGCGGTGGATGTGGTGTATTTCAGTAAGGCGTTTGACAAGGTTCCCCATGATAGGCTCATCCAGAAAGTCATAAGGCATGGGATCCATGGAGACTTGGCTGCGTGGATTCAGAATTGGCTTGCTCACAGATGGCAGAGGGTGGTAGTAGATGGAGAATATTCTGCCTGGAGGTCGGTGACCAGTGGTGTTTCGCAGGGATCTGTTCTGGGACCCCTGCCCTTTGTGATTTTTATAAATGACTTGGATGAGGAAGCAGAGGGATAGGTTGGTAAGTCTGCAGATGACACGAAGGTTGGAGGTGTTGTGGATAGTATAGAAGGTTGTCGTAGGTTACAACAGGATATAGACAGGATACAGAGTTGGGCGGGGAAGTGGCAGATGAAGTTCAATCCAGACAGGCATGAAGTGATACACTTTGGAAGGACGAACTTGAAGGCAGAGTACAAGGTTACTGGTAGGATTCTGAGCAGTGTGGAGGAACAGAGGGATCTTGGGGTCCAAGTCCATAGATCCCTCAAGGTTGCTGTGCAAGTTGATAGGGTGGTTAAGAAGGCGTATGGTGTGCTGGCCTTCATTAATTGGGGATTTGAGTTCACGAGCCGCGAGGTAATGTTGCAGCTCTATAAAACTCTGGTTAGACCACACTTGGAGTATTGTGTTCAGTTCTCATTGTAGAAAGGATGTGGAAGCTTTAGAGATGGTGCAGAGGAGACTTACCAAGACACTGCCTGGATTAGAGAACATGTCTTTTGAAGAAAGGTTGAGCAAGCTAGGGCTTTACTCTTTCAAGCGATGCAGGGTGAGAGGCAACTTGATAGAGGTGTATAAGAATATGAGGGGCATAGATAGAGTGGACAGCTGGCACCTTTTACCAAGGGTGGCAATGGCCAATTCCAGAGGACACCAGTTTAAGGTCAGAGGAGGAAAGTTTAGGGGAGATGTTTTTTACACAGGGAGTGGTGGTTGCCTGGCACACACTGCCGGGGGTGGTTGTAAAGGCGGATACAATAGGACCTTTAAAAGACTCTTAGACACATGGATGTAAGAAAAATGGAGGGTTATGGGCTGTGTAGGAGGGAAGGGTTAGATTGATCATGGGGTAGGTTTATATAGGTCAGCACAACATCTTGGGCCAAAGGACCTGTACTGTGCTGTACTGTTCTATGTTCTAAAAACTTAGTGGGAAGCTAGAGAATTGGGAAGCTTTTAAAAAACAACTAAACAAACAATAAGGGGAGAAAAGGTGAAATAAGGTAAGCTAGCCAATAACATAAAAGAGGATTCCAAAAGTTTTTTCAGATATATAAAGAGTAAAAGGGAGACAAGAGTGGACATCGGACCACTGGAAAATGACGCTGGAGAGGAAAGAATGGGAAACAAAGAAAAGGCGGACAAATTGGTTAAGTACCTTGCGTCAGTCTTCATTGTGGAAGACACCAGCAACATTTGAGAGAGTCAGGGGGCAGAAGTGAGAGTAGTCGCTATTACTATAGAGAAGGTGAAAAAACAACAAGATGCTGGAGGAACTCAGAAGGCCAGGCAGCATCCGTGGAGAAAAGCAGGCGGTCAACCTCTAGGGTCAGGACCCTTCTTCAGGACTGAAGATAGGCAAAGGGGAAGCCCAGTATAAGGAGGGAAAAGCAGAGCAGTGATCGGTGGACAAAAGAGAGGAGACGGGGTGGGCACAGGGCGGTGATAGGTAGATGCAGGTAAGAGATAGTGATAGGCAGGTGTGGGGGAGGAGGGGAGAGCAGATCCACCGGGGGGTGGGTCACAGGTAAGGAGGCAGGTGCCCCATGGGGGAGGGGAGGAAAGGAAAAGGAGAGACAAAAAATTGACAGCATGAAAAAGAGAGATAGGCTGGGAAAGGGGAGAAAAGAAGAGGCACGGTGGGTGGGTGGGGGGGTTGGTTTACTTAAAGTGGGAGACTTCAATGTTCATGCCGTTAGGCTGCAAGGTCCCAAGACGGAAAATGAGGTGCTGTTCCTCCACTCTGCTCTTGGAATTCTCCCGGCAGTGGAGGAGGCCGAGGACTGACGTATCAGTGATAGTGTGGGAGAGGGAGTTGGTGACTGGCAGCGGGGAGATGCAGATCGCGGTTACAGATGGGGCGTAGATTTACCTGCACCTCTCCTAATATCATCTACTGCATTCAGTGCTCCAAGTGTGGCCTCCTCTACATCAGCGAGACCAAACACAGACTAGGTGACCGTTTCGTAGATCACCTGTGCTCCATCAGTAACCGCGATTTCTTTAGCCAGAGGGAGGAATTCATTGCCACAGATGGCTGTGGAGGCCAAGTTATTGGGTATATTTAAAGAGGAGGCTGATAGGTCCTTGAGTAATATGGGCGTCAAAGGTTACAGAGAGGAGGCAGGAGAATAGGGTTGAGAGGGGAAAAATAAATCAGCCATGATCGAATGGTGGAGCAGACTCGATGGGCCAAATGGCCTAATTCTGCTGCTATGTCTTAACATCTAAACATTGCAGCCCCTGTGCACCTGTGGTGGAGGGAGTGAATGTTAAGATGGAAGATGGGTTGTCAGTCAAGTGGGCTGCTTTGTCCTGGATGGTGCCAAGCTTCTTGACAGTTGTTGGAGATGCTCACATCAGGAAAGTAGAGAGTACTCCATCATACTTGCATGCTTTGTGGATAGAGGAAAGGCCTTTGGGTCAGGAGGTGAGTCACTCACTGCAGGATACCCAGCCGATGACCTGCTTTTGTAGCCAAGGTATTAATATGGCAGGTCCAGTCAGATTTCAGGTCAATGGTGATCCCCTCAGTAGGTGGCTCGGTGATGGTAACACCATTGAACATCAAGGTAGGTGTTTGACTCTCTTGTTGGGCAAGGTCATAGCCAGGCACTTTCGTCGGGTGAATATTACTTGCCACTATCAGCCTGTGTCTCAATGTTGTCCGGGTCTTGCTGTCTGCAGGCATGGGCTGCTTCATTTACTGAGGAGCTGTGAATGAAACAGACCATTGTAGCAATCAGGGAACATCTCCGCTTCTGACCTTGTGGTGGAAGGAAGGTCATTGATGAAGCAGTTGAGGATGGTTCGGTCCAGGACATTGCCCTGAGAACTCCTGCAGCGATATCTAGGGGCTGTGGGCACTCACACCCAGGACAACCACAACCATCGTACTTTGTGCGAGATATGCCTTTAACCATGGCAGTGTTTGATACCAGCTGGCTTCAGCTTTATCAAGGTGTCCTTATGTCACACATGGTCAATGGGGTCGGAAGCCACGGCCAAGAAAGCTCACCAGCGCCTCTACTTCCTCAGGAGACTAAAGAAATTTGGTTTGTCCCCTTTGACACTCACCAACTTTTACTGATGCACCATAGAAAGCATCCTATCAGGATGTATCACGGCTTGGTACGGCAACTGCTCTGCCCAAGATCGCAAGAAACTGCAGAGAGTTGTGGACACAGCCCGACACATCACGGACACCAGCCTCCCCTCCTTGGACTCTGTCTTTACCTCTCGTTGTCTTGGTGAAGCAGCCAGCATAATCAAAGACCCCACCCACCCGGGACATTCTCTCTTCTCTCCTCTTCAATTGGGTAGAAGATACAGGAGCCTGAGGGCACGGACCACCAGACATAAGGACAGCTTCTACCCCATTGTGATAAGACTATTGAACGGTTCCCTTATACAATAAGATGGACTCTGACCTCACGATCTACCTTGTTGTGACCTTGCACCTTATTGCACTGTACTTTCTCTGTAGCTGTGACACTTTACTCTGTACTGTTATTGTTTTTACCTGTACTACATCAATGCACTCTGTACTAACCCAATGTAATTGCACTGTGCGATGAATTGACCTGTACGATCAGTATGCAAGACAAGTTTTTTCACTGTACCTCAGTACAAGTCACAATAATAAACCAATACCAATTCCACGTGGCCCTGGCAACACCCAAACTGGGCATCAGTTAGTAGGCCTTTGGTGAGTAAGTGCCACTTGATAACACTATCGATGACACCTTCCATAACTCAGGTGAAGATGGAAGAATTAATTGACTGGATAATTAACTGGATTGGACTCGCCAAACTTTTTGTCAACAGAACTTACCTGGACAACTTTCTGCATTGTCAGGGAGATCCAGATGTGGGAATTGGAATTGGTTTATTTTGATTATTATTTACATGTTGTAACTACTGGTAAATTTGTTTATTATTGTCACGTGTACCGAGGTACAGTGAAAAACTTTGTTTTGCTTGTCATCCATACAGAACATTTCATCACATCAATACATCGAGGTAGTACAAGGGAAAACAATAACAGAATGCAGAATGAAGTGTTACAGTTACAGAGAAAGTGCAGTGCAGGCAGACAATAAGGTGCAAGGTCATAACGAGGTAGATTGTGAGGTCAAGAGTCGATCTTATCGTACTAGAGGACTGTTCAATAGTCTTATAACAGCGGGATAGAAGCTGTCCTTGAGCCTGGTGGTACGTACTGATGTACATGTATGATGTTCAATGGTGTTCAACTATTTAAAATTGAAGTTAGAAAAATATTTAAGATTTAATAAAAAAAACAAAGTTAACCAAAAACACTTAATGGTAATTGAAATAAATAAATAAATTGGAATATTTAAAATAAATCTGCTCGTTTAAAATCGCCACAGAAATGAATGGTGTTTTGGTCTGAGCTGCTGAGAATTTTGGGTACTGATTCCCCCAGCGTGGTGCTGTGATCGTTGGAGAGCTGGGTTCAACCACTTGGCTCTGGGGAGTCCAGAGGTGGGGGGAACTGGCTCATTCAGCCACACCATCCCCAAACATGCCTGCAGCTCCTGGATTTGATCCACTTGCAGAAACTCCAGTGCAAGAGCTCCCCAGGTGACTGAAGACATGCCTTGGAAATTGTCCATTTTATGCAAATTCTCCCATTAATTTTTAAAGCATTTTTCAAGACAGGAATGTAAGTCACAGAAATACAAAGGTCATCAGGAGTTATGATGTAGGGTAGCAGCTAGTTAATTCAAGAGGCAACCAGTCTTCAAGAAAAACTGTTTACGTGTAACCTCCCCACAGTAATCAGACACCATTGTCTTTAAGAATGGAGGTGCCAGTTTAGACCAGGAGGCCACTTAAGAGATTTGCTTTGGGAACTGACAAGGAAATCTCTTAGAATCATAGAGTAATACAGCATGGAAACAGGCCCTTCAGCCCAACTCATCATGCCGACCAAGGTGCCCACCTAAGCTGGACCCTTTTGCCCACGTTTGGCCCGTATCCCTCAAAACCTTTCCTCTCCATGTACTTACTCAACTGCCTTTTAAATGTCGTTACTGTACCTGCCTCAACCACTTTCTCTGGCAGCTCGTTTCATATATGCATCACCCTCTGCGTGAAGAAGTTTCCCCTCAGGCCACTTTTAAATCTTTCACCTTAAACCCATTAAACCTTAAACATAACATCCATTGATATAGTAAGGCCATCAAAACTGGCCTTTGGATGTGGGACATTCTGATTTAGTACCAGTGTAATACACAAGGGAAGACAATAAATAAAAGTTCATGTTAATCGATCCTCATTGAGGTTGTTCATTTCTGACTTTTGGAAAAATCGGTTTACGGACAGTTCTCAAGAACAGAACTCTTGCGGAACCCAGGGACTGCCTTCATTTTGAACGGTTGAACTGCCCAAAACTGAGTAGATTTATTCAGAGCATCAGTTAAGTGACATTTATGTGAAATTTTCTCTTTGTGCCTCAACAGCTGGGAGATATACCAATTAAAAATGTTTATACCTCGGTTGACTTGTTCTGTGATGGTACTTTCCTGAAGCTACAGATGCCAAGAGAAGGTTTCTCCTCAAGAACCAGGGTGCATGGTTTTCAGAATAAGGACCCCCATTTAAGACAATGATGAGGATCAATTTCTTCTCTGAGAATAATTGATCTTTGTTTTTTTTCCACCTCAGAGAAGTTGAGTCAGTGAATATGTACAAGGCAGAGAGATTTTGCACTAATAGGGGAATCAAGGGTGAGGGGAACAGGTAGAAGTCAAAATCACATCAGCCACAATCTAATTGAATGGCAGACCAGGCTCAAGAAGCCAAGCAGCCAACTCTCGCTCCCACATTTTATGTCAGGCAAGCACACTTCAGGAAGGATGTGGTGGCACTGGAGAGAGTGCAGAGGAGGTTCACCAGGATGTTGCCCGGCCTGGAGGGATGTAGTTATGGGGAGAGATTGGATAGGTTGAGCTTGTTTTCCTTGGACCGAAGGAGGTTGAGTGGTACCTGAGAGAGGTTTATAAAATCATGAAAGGCATAGACTGGTGAGAGAGTCAGAGCCTTTTTCCCAGGGTAGGGGTATCAGAAACAAGTGGGCATAGGTTTAAGGTGAGAGGAAGGAGGTTTAGAGGGGATCTGAGGGGTACCTTTCTTGATTGATATCTGGAACTTGCTGCCAGAGGAGGGGGTGGAATCAGATACAGTCACTGTGTTTAAGAGGCATTTAGACAGACACTTAAATAGGCAAGGCATGGAAGGATGCCGTCCTAATGTGGGCAAATGGGATTAGTGTAGCAGGGGAAAAAGGTCAGCATGGATGAGTTGGACTGAAGGGCCTGTTTCTGTGCTGTACAACTCTGTGATTCTATAATATTGTTCCCACCAACAGCATTTTCATGACTTCAGCATATTTAACAAAAATGCCCCGACAATCTTTTTCCCAGGTACATTGTCCAAGAGATTAATTCCTTAATCTAAAGGCTCAGCCATGATCTTGCTAAGCAGCAGATGAGACTGGTGGGGGCTGGGAGGCCTACTCCTGCTTCTATTTATGGTGATCTCCTGCTCTCATTCCTGGAAAATGAAGGAAAATCCCAGAGTGGCAACCCTGCACACCATTTGCCGATCCCCGCCACTCACAGTCTAGATCATGCCCGTCAGTCAACTCCAAACAGTAACTCAATAGCAGGAAAGCACAGAAGGCAACCACATGTGATGCATCAGCTTCCCGAAATAGCACTGGTGCTCTCTGTCTGAAATATCTGTCCTTAAATTGTCCATGCTATCTCCCCTGTGAATTCACACTCACCCCGCTCCGGGTAAGGTGATGTTAAAATGAATCCGCAATCTGCACCAGTTTCATCTATTACTGGGGCCCAATCTTTGCCTGGTTGACTTAAATAAAACAGCACAAAAAACTGACCATTTGGCTCAACCGATTTGTTTATCCCATTTCAATCCACCTCACCTTGTTTCATGGATAGTGTTTGCTCAGGAATGAATCAGAAGTCGAAAGCGAGGTGCTTTTAGGCTTGCACGATTCCTTCTGACACATCTGTTGGTACAGAGGACAAGTGGCCCCTTTTAAGAAACCTGGCAGCCCACGGTCCCGTGATACTTGAACACTCTGCAGTGCCTCAGTCCCTTAGCAACCTTGGCAGACCCATTGGAGGTGGAGACATGCAAAGCCCAACCTTGACTTAGCCCAGCCCAGTGTCAGCATGTGGTCGCGTGGCTCCCCGTTACTGATTGTCGCTGATGTCTTTCAGGGATCAACAGGGGATCCAGTCTGGGGCAGGAGAGAGTTTGACTATGAGTCAGTTCAAAAGACAACTGAATGCACTGAGCTCGGAGGAGATCGCAAAAGAAGAACAGAAGTCAGAAGGTATTGGTCAGTTAGACGATAGAAGCAATGACATAGATGTCTGAAGCCCTCACCCTTGCTGATCATGTTAAGTCTTCTCAACATTATGACTTTCTTGGCAGGATTTGGATGGTGTGAATGGCTGCTCATCATCTGCTCAATAATCCTCATTCTTGCAACCTTCCCCCTCTCAGTGTGGCTCTGCATTAAGGTAATTGTTTCTTGGTGCAGCTTTGAAGGATTGTTCAGTAACTATCCCCAGTACTCAGTTATTAATCCCCGGCCCAGATCACTAGGATCTGGGAAGTTTGCAGATGATACTAAAATGGTGGTGTTGTAGATAATGGAGAAGGGTTATGAAAAATTACAGGGGGATCTCGATCATTTGGGTATGGGGGCTGAAGATTGGCAAATGGCTTTCAATCCAGATAAGTGTGAGGTATTGCATTTTTGGAGATCAAGCAGGGTAGGACATACAGTGAATGGTAGGGCTCTGGGGATTGTTACGAAACAGAGGGACCAAGAAGTGCAAATGCATAGTTCACTTAAAGCAGCATCACAGGTAGACAGGGCGGTGAAGAAGGTGTTTGGCACGCTGGCCTTCATCAGTCAGGGCATTGAGCACAGGAGTGGGGAAGTTGTGTTGCAGTTATATAAGACGTTGGTGAGGCTGCACTTGGAGTTCTGTGTACAGTTTTGGTCGCTCTGTTATTGGAAAGATGTTATTAAACTAGAAAGAGTGCAGAAAAGATTTACCAGGATGTTGCCCGGACTTGGGGGCCTGAGTTACAATGGGAGGTTGTGTAGACAAGGACCTCATTTCCTGGAACGTAGGAGATTGAGGGGTGGCCTGACAGAGGTATATAAGATCATGAGGGGCATAGACAGGGTGAAAGCACACTGTCTTTTTCCCAGGGAGGGGGTGCTAAAAACAAGAGGGCAGAGGTTTGAGATCAGAGGTGAGAGATTTAAAAGGGACATCAGGGGCAGCTTCTTAATGCAAACAGTGGTGCGTATTTGGAATGAGCTGCCAGAAATAGTGGTTGAGGCGGGCACATCAGCAACATTTAAAAGCCATCTAAATAAGTACATGGATAGGAGAGGTTCAGAGGGCTACGGGCCAAACCCGGGCAGATGTGATGAGCTCACTGGGCAACGCAGTCGGCATGGATGAGTTGGGCTGAAGGGTCTGTTTCCGTGCTGTATGACTCTATGACTCTGTAAGCAAGGATACGTTGAGTTTATTGTCACGTGCACAAGCACGGTGAGGTACAGTGCAATGAGAAACTTGCTTGCAGCAGCATCACAGTGTCATATTGTTTCATTATTTTTCGACTTTGAACACCAGGTCTGGTGAAGTTTTCACATTGAAGTAAATGAATGATATGTCTCAGAGGTTTGGATTAACAGATAACTAATCCCACTGCCCATTGATCCCAGTAAGCATTCTGAATGAGGAGCATTTACCAGGAAATTGGATGTCACCCCTTTTTGGGTACATTAAATGGTTATGGTTGCTATGGTTGGTCCTATTGAGGCACAACAAAAGTGTCTGTGAAATTTACCTTTAAAACATGTTAAAGTATTTCCCTTTGCAGCTTTATTAGTGGACTGCTTGAGGGACTTCTGATGACAGGGTGTAACTGTCATGTCATTCCCACGGTGACCTCTGGGAAGTGAACCAGTGCCAAGGGTATATTCTCCATGGCACCCATTGTCCAGAAGGTTGCCGTAGATGTGAGGGAAAATGGAAGGGGTGATGGGGGGGAGGGTAGAGGGAGGGTGTCCCCAGTGTTATCCTATGCCCCTCCTCCAAACCCCACAAACACTGGCACCAATGGGATCTTGTGCCTTGAATGGCCCACAGTTCAGTGAGGCACAGGGTCGTACACTGATCTCTGCCGGTTTGTGTCCTGTGATTATCTCCATTAGGCACAGTGAGAGCCAACAACATACAGAGCAGTAACAGCTCTGTAGAGAATAAAATATTCCCATTCATTAACGTTTGCTTGCAACCTGCTGTGGGGTTTACTTCTAGTTAGTATTGGTACAGGTTTACTATTGCCACAAGTACCGAGCTACAGTGAAAAGCTTTGTTTGTGTGCCATCCAGGCAGATCATGCTTGACTGTGAGTTAAAAACCCAGGTTGTAGGTTGCATATCATTGGTCCAATTTCCACTGTTAAGGCAAAGATGAGCATCACGCACATTGATTACATCAACTTGTGTGTAAATGACACCGGAGAAATGATGGGTGCTCTGGAACGAGTCATGGCATGTAATGCTCGGTCCAGTTTCCCAGTTTTGGGTGAGACCTCAACAGGAATTGGGAGCAAATGCATCTAAACATACCTCAACAGGAATTGGGAGCAAATGCGTCTAAACATGCCCAAACAAGATTTCATGCAAGATTCGTATGTAAAAAATGAGGGCCATGCACTCCAATTTCCAGGTAATTATGAGGGGATGGACAAGTATGAGGGTTGCCATGATTGGTGATGAGGGGTAGGGGCTATGGATGGGAGGTAGGCAGGGATGCTCGGTTCAGAATCAGCTGTCAGCAGTGGTATAATTTTCGAGGAAAGTCTGGGAGAATTCATCCATAAATCCTTGATGGTGACTGACAATAGTTAAAAAACTGTTAACAAACATAAGTTCTTGTCCTCATAGAGATAAAGAACCTCTCACTTTTTATGGCTTCCCCACCAGAGGAAATCATTGCACAGGGCGGTCAAGGGTTTGTGGAGCTTTGGTGAAGGGAATCAAAGAGCATGAGGAAGTTTATGGCACAGAAAGAGGCCATTTGGCCCATCATAAAGGAGCAACCAAACCTTTTGCCAGCCGAAAGGACCAACTTAGACTAGTTCTTTTTCCCCATTTCCAATCTTTAGCCAAGAAGTTTATGGTACTTGGGGTACTCCACCATATCCTTTTAAATAACGATGAGAGATTCTGCCTCTAGCTTACGCAGTGAATTCTAGACCGCCACCATTCTTTGAACAATAAATGCTATCCTCAACTCACTACTGAGCCAAGTCACACCTTCTGCGCCTGAGTTATTGACTTCAGTAAGGAAAAGAGGCCTTTCCAGGACACCATACACCAGCCCTTGCTCATTTCATGCACTGATTAGGTCACTCCTGTTACAAAAGGTGAGATAGTAGGGAAGGCACATGAAGAACATGAATAGCAGCAGAAACTCGTTGAGCTGAATAGTCTGCTCTTGCGCTGTGACAGAACGATGAAAGAAAGGAAATTACGGAGCCTGTTTGGTGTTTCCACAGTCCAACTAACTAATCTGTTCACACCAGGGAAAGAAGTCTGCCGCCCTTACCAGAAGGTATTACACCCTCTCCATCATTACCATCCTCTGCAACACTCTTAGTTCGGGGGTGGGGTGGAATTAGTAAAGGACTCTCCCAGTATTGCACCTCCTACCATGAAGCCAGCCCTTAGTTCCATTGACAATGCAGCACTGTCTCAGTACTGCCCCTCCCACAGTGCGACACTCTCTCACTACTGCCCCCCCCACAGTGCGACACTCTCTCACTACTGCCCCCCCACAGTGCGACACTCTCTCACTACTGCCCCTCCCACAGTGCGACACTCTCTCACTACTGCCCCCCCACAGTGCGACACTCTCTCACTACTGCCCCTCCCACAGTGCGACACTCTCTCACTACTGCCCCCCCACAGTGCGACACTCTCTCACTACTGCCCCTCCCACAGTGCGACACTCTCTCACTACTGCCCCCCCCACAGTGCGACACTCTCTCACTACTGCCCCTCCCACAGTGCGACACTCTCTCACTACTGCCCCCCCACAGTGCGACACTCTCTCACTACTGCCCCTCCCACAGTGCGACACTCTCTCACTACTGCCCCTCCCACAGTGTGACCCTCCCTCAGTACCGCCCCTTTTTTTTGTATAAAACATTTATCAGTTAAAAGCACTACAAAAGACTACAAATATCGAATGTATACATCTAATACAGAAAAGATCATCTAATCAACTACATAACTTCAGAGATTATTGTAAACTGACACCCGCGAGAGCACACACACGTCGCTACGTCCTGTACCGCAACACTCAATATTTCATATCAAAATCGTATTGGTATCGTCCACGACGCATGCTATCTCTTGAGGAGCCCACCGAGCACGGAACTCAGCCAAGGTGCCCGCGGAGACCGTGCGCACGTAAGCACGGAAGACGGGTAGGCAGGCAGACCGGCCAGGACCCTTGGCCGCCCGCTGCCGCGTCCCGTGGATGGCCAGCTTGGCCAGGCCCAGCAGAAGACCCACCAGGAGATCTCCCTCGGTACCCGCCCCTCCCACAGTGTGACAAATTTATATACCAAATGTACCATTATGGGATTTAAACATGTCCTGACCACTGGATCACTACTCCAACAGTTTACCGCTGTCTGCTGTTCCCTCACAACTCCACAACTTCCACACATCTTACTGTCAGATCATTCAGTCAGGTGCTGCACCGGAATACCTTGGACCTGGATCCTGAGGTGTGTCAGAGTGTTACATGGTGGTATTTCCCGAAAACATTTAGAGCGAGGTTAAAAAAAATCAATGAGTTTCCTTGTGGAAATTACAACTTGGAGGGTTGGTGGACACAGGAAAGGTTATCAGTGAATGTTAATGTTCATTGGAGATTCCTTACAGACTGTTCAGGAATATGAAAGAGCCGTGGTGTTTCGGCTTGGCCGTATTCTTCGTGGCGGAGCGAAAGGTCCAGGTAGGTACAGAAACAGGTGATTTAACCCAACGAGTCCACGCCGGTGTTTCACCACACACACCAAATCTTTATCTCATCCTGGCCACACACATGCTTCTGTTCTGTCCTGTCTCACATCCCTTGAACTCCCCCCTGTTTGCCGCAAGCACTCCCTGTTGAAAGAAACTCCACATTCCAACTAGTCTCTGGATCAATGTTTCTTCTGAGTGCTATATTTATCGAGATTAGCGTTATTATAGGTCCTGGTTTTAATATCAACAATCAGAAATGGAAACGTCTTTCCTACATCTTGTCTCTTAATAGTTTTAAAACCCTCAATCAGGTGACCCCTCAGACTTCTGATTTTTTTTTGGAGAAAAGAGTATTTTTGCTGATAGCACTAACCTCTCTGTTCCGGTACACTCCAGTTCTGTAGCCATGGTTTCAGGTTCCTGCTTGGGAAGATTAAAGTCCAGGGGAAGTGTACACAGATTCTTCAAGGTGCAGTCCTGCATTCCCAGTCTCAAGACTTCCAGCACCAGTGCATTGCAAGCTGCAAGATACACTGCACCTGTTGCACAGGCATCGTTGCCAGTGCTCCCCAAACCAACACCTCAACCTCCAAGGTGCAAAAAGGCAGACAGCACATGGAGAGTGCAGCCTGCCCCTACATCTCAAGCTCAATGTCATCAGGCTATATGTGTCAGTTAGGTTTGGGTTGGATACATATTGGGTCCAGGTTGGGCAGTGATCTGCCAGCCCAGCAACTGTACAGCACATCAAGTCTTTCTTGCCCCTTTTCTGCAAATGCCTCCAGGTCAGGTTGTTTGGACTGTTTGGGTTTGGACAGGTCCAGGTTTTATTAGAGTCGTAGAGTCATACAGCATGGAAACAGGCCCATTGGCCCAACTGGTCCATGCCAACCAAGATGCCCATCCAAGTTAGTCCCATTTTCCAGCATTTGGCCCATAACCTTCTAAATCTTTCCTATCCATGTACATGTACAGAGGGGTTTTGGGGTCTAAGTCCACAGCTCCCTGAAAGTGGCAACACAAGTAGACAGAGTGGTAAAGAAGACATATGGCATGCTTGCCTTCTTTGGTTGGGGCATTGAATTATAAAAATCAGGAAGTCATGTTGCAGTTGTATAAAACTTTGGTTAGGCCACATTTGGAGTATTGTGTGCAGTTCTGGTTGCCCCATTACAGAAAGGATGTAGAGGCCTTGGAGGGGATGCAGGAGAGGTTCACCAGGATGTTGCCTGGATTGGAGAGTATCAGCTATAAAGAGAGGTTAGACAAACTTGGGTTGTTTTCTCTTGATCGTCAGAGGCTGAGGGGAGACCTGATAGAAGTTTATAAAAGGGTAGATAGTCAGAGTCTATTCCCCAGGATGGAAATGTCTAATACTAGAGGGCACGGCTTTAAGGTGAGAGGGAGAAAGTCTAAAGGAGATGTGCGGGGCAGGTTGGAATTAGTTTTAGAGTTGGTTTATTATTGTCACTTGTACCGAGGTACAGTGAAAAACTTGTCTTGCATACCGATCGTACAGGTCAATTCATTACACAGTGCATTGAGGTAGTACAGGGTAAAACAACACAGAATACAGAGTAAAGTGTCACAGCTACAGAGAAAATGCAGAGCAGGTAGACAATAAGGTGCAAGGTCATAACGAGGTAGATTGTGAGGTCAAGAGTCCATTTTCTCGTACTAGGGAACTGTTCAATAGTCTTATCACAGCGGGATAGAAGTTTATTACACAGAGAGTGGTGGGTGCCTGGAACACACTGCCAAGGGTGGTGGTGGAGGCAGATATGATAGTGACATTTAAGAGGTATTTAGACAGGCAAATGAACATGAAGGGAATGGAGGGATATGGATTGTGCAGGCAGATGGGATTAGTTTAAATTGGCATCATGGTCAGCATGGACATCGTGGGCTGGAGGGTTTGTTCTTGTGCTGTTCTCTTCCATGATTTATGATCACATTGCAACATGTTTCATTCCCTTTCACCACAGGTCAACCTCTCTGGAAATCAATTGGTTGCCTGTTTATTGCAGAACATATTAGTTTTGAGCGTGAAAATGAGGGACGACCTTACAGAAGTGTTTAACATTATGAAAGGCAGAGATAAGGTGGACGGTAACAGTCTTTTCCCCAGGGTAGGGGGTCCAAAACTAGGGGGCATCGATTTAGGGTGAGAGGAGAAAGATTTAAAAGGGACCTGGGTGAAGCTTTTTCACGCAGAGGGTGGTGAGTATATGGAACGAGCTGCCAGAGGAAGTGGGTGACGCAGGTACAACAGTTTCATTTAAGAAGCACTTGGATAGGTACATGGAGGGGTGGGGCCTGAAGTTTTATGGGCTGAATATAGGAAATTGGGACTAGATGGGTGGACAATGTGATCAGCATGGAATGGTTGGGCCGAAGGGCCTGTATCTGTGCTCTATGACTCTAAAAGAGATGGTCGATGGACGGGTGGTAGTTCTGGTCAGGTTAGCTTCCCTTTTACCTCTGGGTCCCTGATTTGAAATTGCCCATACCGATGGTGACAAGGTCTTTTCACTTTGGAAAGCAGGGATATCGACTGAGATAGATTTTACTCAAAAACCCACATCCACCTTTGCTGATGGTGGGGGAATGGGTCTGAGTGTGAGTTAGGATGACCAGTGACCTATTTTTTCCCTTATCTCTCTTCCCAATCTTGGCCGTATCTTCCTTCGGGATCTCTGCTCCCACCAGCCCTCTCCTTGTCTGCATTGAACTGGGAGATGAGTCATTATTGTAAGGCAGTGGAACACTTTTCTGTAGAATGCTTTCTAACATCAGTCTTTAGCCTTAGTATTCACCTGATAACACCCAAAAAACTGGCATTGCACAGGGGAACGCATTAATAATAAATTCTGCATGTGATTCTGTGTGAGCTAGTACTAATTATTAATATGGTCTGGTCCTTTTGCAGCAAATAATGTTTTCCTGCATAACCAAATGATGTAATCAGCTGTGTAACACCCAATATTCATTTCTGGTGAGAGTTTCAACAACTTTGTTGGTCCTGTTCACTCACAGAAGAACCAGCTTTTGATAAAACTGAAGGTTTAAACTGAAGGGTCAGGCACACCTCTTCTGCAGCAGACAGCAGACCACTGGCATCCCAGCTACCTCTCCGCCGAACCCCACCCTCCCACCAACACCCCAGGTGTTTTCAGGAGGTTTTCCCCTCAAAGTGGCCTAAAGTGGCAAAAAAAAAGCTGCAAACCATAGAACCATAGAACCATACAGCCCTTCGGCCCACCATGTTGTGCCGTCCATCAAACCACCCTCACACTACCTAACCCTTTCCTCCCACATATCACTCTATCTCACATTCCTCCATATGCCTATCCAACAAGCTCTTAAACCTGTTCAACGTATCTGCCTCCACCACCACCTCAGGTAGTGCATTCCATGCACCAACCACTCTCTGGGTGAAAAATCTCCCCCTGACGTCTCCCCTGAACCTCCCACCCATAACCTTAAAGCCATGACCTCTCGTCTTGAGCATTGGTGCCCTGGGAAGGAGGCGCTGACTGTCTGTCTATTCCTCTCAATATTTTATATACCTCTATCATGTCTCCCCTCATCCTTCTCCTTTCCAGTGAATAAAGCCCTAGCACCTTAAGCATCTCCTCATATTCCATACGCTCTAATCCAGGCAGCATCCTGGTAAATCTCCTCTGCACCCTCTCCAAAGCCTCCACATCCTTCCTATAATGAGGCGACCAGAACTGAACACAGTCCTCCAAGTGTGGCCTAACTAGAGTTTTGTAAAGCTGCATCATCACTTTGTGGCTCTTAAACTCAATCCCGCGACTTATGAAAGCTAACATCCCATTGGCCTTCTTAACTGCTCTTTCCACCTGTGAGGCAACTTTCAGTGAACTGTGAATATGAACCCCCAGATCCCTCTGCTCCTCTACACTGCCAAGTACCTTGCCGTTTACCAAAGATAAGTGGCTCCACGTTAATCAGATCAGAAAAGAGTAAAGAGTAACAGCTGGAGGGAGGTGAGGTGTCTGCCAGGGAGAGCGCAGTTACAGACCTGAACGAAGATCTGCTGTGCCTTCAGTTCCCTGGCCTTGAACTCTTGAACTCCCTCCTTAAAACTTTCTTCTCCTTAAAGATACTCCTCAAAACCCACTGCTTTGCCTAAATGACCTGGTGTCAAATATTATTTGATTACTGTCCTTGAGATTTTTACCCTGTCAAAGATGAGTTATTGAAATAGAGTAATTGAGAGATGCAGCACGGAAACAGGCTCCTCGGCCCACCAATTCTGTGCCGACTACCAAACACCCCATTTATGCCAATCCTGTATGAATCTCATTATTTTTTATCCTGCCCACAATCCTAAGAGCTGTCCCCAGATTCTACCCCTCATCTACAAACCAGAAGCAATTTACAATAACCAATTAGGCTACCAACCCGCACGTCTTTGGGATGTGGGAGGAAACTGGAGGACTCGGGGGAGATCCACACAGTCACAGAGAGAATGTGCAATCTCCACACAGGCAGCACCCGAGGTCGGGATTGAACCCAGGTCGCTGAAGTTGCGAGGCAGTGGCACTACCTGCTGCGCCACTGTGTCAACTATAAATCTTAAGTTGCTGCTTGTTTAAAAGGCTAATGGTACCTTTTGCCTACCTTTAGGTATTTTCTGGTTTCTACCCTGCACTGATACCTTTCACCTTGTCGATTTGAGGACCGTGTCATTCTCGGTTCCTCCTCAGGAGGTAGGTTCAGTGGTTGTTTGCTGCTTGTGTTGGTGGGGAGCAGTTAATCCATTAATAGTCATGGGCTTTCCATCAGTCGTTTGAGGAAATATATCAATGGTATAAAAAAAAGGTTGTCAAATCTCCACAATAAATATCCATGAATTGGAGGTTAACAGGATGCAAGCAAACCCTGGAAAACGGTAGTGGGAACATGAAGTAAATACACATCTTCTTTGAATACTTCTGTTTACTAGTTAAAAATATTTCAGTTGTTGCGGACGAGGGGTTGGAAAAATATTTAATTGACAGTCAGGCATCATCCAATCAGCCAACAAAGGGTCTCTTCGCTTTCTGATTGGCTGTGGGAAGGAGGACTCTGAGGACAGATGTGTTGAGCATCCAGTGGTGGCTTTTGCAAATCATGTGATGCAATCTCCCAGAATGCAAACAACCAATTTAGTATATATTAAACACATAATCTGCCGGGGATTTCCTCACTCAAGAACTGGAAGATTATCAGAGATGGATCTGCCTACTTAGAGGGGATCTCATTGGTTTGAATTGAGAGTCATTGACTTTGAAGTTGGAATTTGTGTTGGGCTATTGATACAATAGGAACGATATTACATAGAGCGAATCCACCATCGCCTAATGGGCCATGGTTTTAATGGGTATGGGGAGGGCACCTCAGAGGTGTGAAGTGTTGTTAGGAAGAGCAACAGTCTTGTCTGTTGAAACTCAGGAGAGATTTCAGCTTCCCAGGTTTCCCGAACATTGAACTTAGACTCCTGCTCAGTTCTTGCCTGCCAGTGCCTTTATCCCCCAAAAGTATGCAGCCTGTAGGATTCGGTCATGGGCACCTCCCTACACTGGTAGACCAGCAAGTTTCAGCCAGACCAAAGTGTATCTTTCACCAAGTTGTTAATCTTCCTGCAGCTGGTGACATTTGTCTTAGTGTGTGTCCCCAGAGCAGCCCATACAGCAGAGATCTGTGTCACGCAGCTGTTTGGGGCCTTAAAAAAGATCATTTCTCAAACTGTTTTGGCAAACACACATCCCAGAGGGAGATGGTGAAGGTCTCATTCCTACCACAGCCACCACTGGGGCTACATTTGATGACATTGAGACTCCAGCTGCATCTGAAGCTGGTTGGCCATCTCTATAGGTTGGGGGGGATTGGCTCATTGGAGGACATCCTGGAGCAGACACACATAAAGGGGGAGGTGGATGGGTGGGAGAAGTCCCTGACCACCCGACCCAGGATCCTCTGGTGGGACCTGGAGATGGAAAATGGCAAACCTCCACCTTGCCCTGGCTTCTGCTCTTCACAGGAAGCTGCAAAGGATTTCCTCACTCAAGAATCAGAAGATTATCGGAGATGGATGTGCCTGCTGAGAGGGGACCTCACTGGCTTGAGTTGAGAGTCATTGACTCCTGCAGTTTAAAGTTGGACCTATGCACATTGGTGCAGTAAAGGCATGGGTTACCCACCCCCCCCCATTCTATTCTGTATCACCTGACCTCCACCATCCCCAGCCTAGATTCCTTGATGAATTCGTAGTTCCTCTTGGGGTGTGGACCTCCTGTTGTTCTGCAGAGTTGAGCCACTGCACTGCTCTAGTTCCAGGTATGTGTCCTGAATTCCTCACCAGAACTGACCTTGCCCACAATCTCCATCTGCTCATGGGAAGTGGGTGCTGTCAGCAAGGACCTTCCTTGTAACTCTGAGACAGTGATTGGTTTGGTCAGTATCTTATCAAACCAATGGTTATTTGAATTTCTAAAACAATTTGGGCCTAAGACACCAACGGGGACTGACATCAGTTGAAAACTGATATGGATTAGAGCAGTTTATTGGCTTCTATTTGCCATCATAAACAAAAGCATTGCTCATAACTATGGAACACACTTTAGAACAGGTTAATCAAACAGTTCTTCAAGGGAAATACAAGAGACTGAAGATGCTGGAATCTGGAGCAAAAAGTAAGTTGCTGGAGGAACTCAGTGGGTCAGGCAGCATCTGTGGAGGGAAATGGACAGTCGACATATTGGGTTGAGACCCTTCATCTGGACTGAAAGATAGAGGGGAGGTAGTCGGTGTGAAGAGGTGAGGGGGACAGGGTGGAGCAAGGGCTGGCAGGTGACAGGGGGATCCAGGTGAGGAGGGGTGAGAGGCATATAGGGGAGGGTAGAGTGGGAAGAGCAACAGAAGCTGGCAGGTGATAGGTGGAGGTGACAGAGGGCTGAAGGTGTTGGAATCTGATAGGGAGGGAAGGTGGAGCATGGAACCGGGGGAGGGAGGTGGGGAGGGCAGATGGGAAAGGTGGGGGGGAAGGCACCCAGTGGGAGGGGTGTGTGGGTGGTGGGTAGACGGAGTGGGTGGAGGAGGGGGAATAAACAGGGTGATGGGGGCTGGGGCGGGTGTAGGAGGGGCTGGGTAGATCAGGAGGAGAGAGAAAAGGGACGGGGGGGTGGGGAAGCAGGTTATATGACATTGGAGAATTCAATGTTCATACCATCGGGGTGCGGACTACCCTGGGTGAATATGAGGTGGTGTACCTCTAGTTTGTCTTTGGCCTCACCCTGGCAGTGGAGGAGGCCGAGGACAGACATGTTGGTGGGGGAAAGGGGAGGGTCCCTTGAACTCTCAGTACAGATGAAGGGTTTCGACCAGAAACATGGACTGTCCATATCCCTCTACAGTTGCTGCCTGACCCAATGAGTTCCTCCAATTCTTCAGGGAAAACCAGCATGGCCATCACAGCCTTTTTCTTTCATGTTGCTTGTCCATTACACTCAGCACTTGGTTCTCCAGACATTGTCCTTCACTTAGAGTCTTTTCCTGATAATTTCCATCCATTGTTGGGCATCTTCTTAAGTGTGGCTTCTCATCCTTGGCACTAGGCAGAGTTATCAGCCATCAATTGACCTATTGACCAGTTGACCTATTTAATGAGCCTTATTGCAGGTCTTGTCGAAAGACTCTGTGGCAGTTATGGTGGATGCTATTGTCTACTACCGCATCTTCGATCCAGTGAGGTCAGTCGTCAGAGTGAATAATGTGGCCAATGTTACTCACCTGCTAGCTCAGACAACACTGCGCAACATACTGGGCACCAAGAACCTGTCGGACATCGTATCTGAACGGGAGCACATGGCGCAGCAGATGGAGGTATGGTCCGAGCAGATTAGCACTGAACATAGATTGCTACCTACCAGGGCAAAGAAAATTGGCCTCACCCTTAACCCTCCGTATACCGCTCAAAAACATAACACACTCTCAGTGTTTGGCTCCCAGGTGTAACACGCTCTCTGTTACACTCTCTCAGTATCTCTCTCTCTCTCTGTTATATGGTCTCAGTATAAGGCTCTCAGTTATAATTCTCCACGTTGTAATTCCCTCTGTTACTTCCTGTCCTCAGTAGAGCTGTAACTATCTTTAATCATTCCACCTTCAGTGTAAGGGGTACAGTTACAACTGAGGGATGGAGAATTGAAGTGACATTTAAGGCTGGAGTCTGAGTAGTGAGGATTTCCTGAGGGTATGTGGTCAGTGACTGTCTGGGAGACATGCCCTTTAACTCTCCATCTCTGACCAATCTGTCTGTGACCTCCTACACCATTCCAACGAAGCCCAGCATAACAGAGGCACGAGGGATGCAGATGCTGCAATCTGGAGCAACACACAATCTGCTGGAGGAACTCAGCAGGTCGAGCAGCATCTGTGGGAGGAAAGGAATTGTTGATGTTTTGGGTCAAACCCCTGCATCAGGATCCTGCTCAACCTGCTGAGGTAATTGGTAAGTCGTTTATTATTGTCACGTGTACCGAAATACAGTTTTGCATGCCATCCATACAGAGCACTCCAAAACATAAGTACGTCGAGGTAGTGCAAAGGGAAAAGCAATAACAGAATGCAGAATGTAGTGTTACAGAGAAAGTGCAGTGCAGTTTTGCTGTCTGAGTTCCTCCAGTAGATCGTTGCTCCAAAGCCCAGCTCCTCATCTTCACATTGCAATTTCGGGAATGCCAGAGGCTTTCTGTTCCTGGGTGGATTTTCCAATCCTCTCACTGGCTAAGTTTGCCTGGAGTTTCATCACCAAACATTCTGCTGGGATTCAATGTTACATTTAACAATTTCAGATAACTTGCTTTTCCTGTTTGTATTCGGATCAGTTAGTTCTGTAGTAAAGTTATTCTTAGTTTTTCTCTCCCCACGGACACAGTCTGATCCGCCGGGCATTTCCAGCATTCTCCTTTCGGTTTCAGTCTCGGCAACAGCTCTGACCTGTGGTTCACAGCTTTAGCATGTCCCTCTGTTTGCTTTCCCTCTCTTTAAATGCCCTCATTGATCTATTATAACCAGACATCTCCATAAACTGGACAACCCCAGCCTCACCCTTTGTCCGACCACCCTTTTTGCAAACTGAAACTGATGTGCTTTCTCGAGACACCAGAGATGGCAGACACTGGAATCCGGAGCAACACACAATCTGCTGGAGGGAGTCAGCGGGTCGAGCAGCGTCTGTGGGGAGGGGAAGGAATTGTCGACAAAAGGAATCATAACTTGTTCCGTCTCTTTTACAATTCTGATGAAAGGTCTTCAACCTGAAATGTTAACTGTTTTTCTTGTCCCACAGACGCTGCCTGACCTGCTGAGTTTTTCCAGCATTTTCTGTTTTTAACACGGTTGTAATACTCTGTTACACACCATCAGTGTAAGGTTTTTAATTACAATTCTCTATTTGTTACATCCCATTGCTAGAATCAGACTATTGGTTATATTTCCTTTTATTCCACCTATCTATATCATGCTTACAATTTTAGTTCTTGCTCCAAAGTATAAAGCTCTGATCATTATCTTTGTTGTAAACCATCTGCATAAGCTTCACATTAGTAATTTCTGCTTCACCCTCTGTGTAAGGCATTCTGTTATAATTCTCACTGTAACACCTCACCATTGCTGTGTCTCTTGGGCCACTGACTGGGGAGAACACGTGGTCCCCCCCCCCAAATCTGAATGCCTTGCCCTTACATCAGGACCTCCTGTTCGAAGCATCGAAGGAATGGGGCATCAAGGTCGAGCGTGTGGAATTCAAGGATGTGAAGCTGCCGGTGGGACTGCAGAGGATGATGGCTGCCGAAGCGGAGGCTGTGAGAGATGCCAATGCCAAGGTGAGGCAGCCGAGCAGTGATCGGACATTAGCTCAGAATGCACAGAGGCTTTCCGATCCTGGGTGGACTCTCCAATCCTCTCACTGGCTAAGTTTGCCTGGAATTTCATCAGCAAACGCTCTGCTGGCAGGCTCTCCCACTCCCCCTTCATTGTTCCTCTGATTGCAAACTGTTCGGAAAGTCATGGAAACAGAACAAGTCCCTTTGGCCCCTGTCCCACGCTGGCCAAAGAAAGCTTATCCTGCCCCCAGTTTTCAGTCTGTAGCCTCATGTGTTTCAATGGCAGAGGCTGAGGGGAGACCTGATAGAAGTTTATTAAGATTATGAGAGGTGTAGAGAGAGTAGACAGCCAGTATCTTTTTCCCAGCGCAGAAATATCAAACACTAAAGGGCATGCGTATAAGGTGAGGGAGGAAAGTTCAAAAGAGATGTGCGAATTTTTTACACAGAGGGCGGTGGGTGCCTGGAATACACTGCCAGGGGTGGTGGTGGAGACAAATGATAATGGTTTTTAAGAGGGTCTGAGATAGGCACATGAATGTGCAATGGATGGAGGGATATGGACATTGTGTAGGCAGAAGGGATTAGTTTAGTTACATAGAACATAGAACAGTACAGCACAGCACAGGCCCTTCGGCCCACAATGTTGTGCCGACATAGCTAATCCCTCCCACCTACAGAATGTCCATATCCCTCCATTTTCCTCTCATTCATGTGCCCGTCCAAGCCCCTCTTAAAAGCCCCCAATGAATTTGCCTCCACCACCCTATCAGGCCACGCATTCCAGGCATCCACCACTCTCTGAGTAAAAAACGTACCCCTCACGTCTGTTCTGAACCTACCCCCCTCACCTTAAATGCATGCCCCCCGGTATTGGATCGCTCAATAATGGGGAAAAGATATTGCTTGTCCACCCTATCTATGCTGCTCATAGTTTTATACACTTCCAACAGATCACCCCTCAGCCTCGGCCAAAAGAGCCGAAATTTGTCCGGCCTCTCCTGATAGCACATGCCCTCTAATCCAGGCAGCACCCTAGTAAACCTCCTCTGCACCCGCTCTAAAGCCTTGACATCCTTCCTATAATGAGGTGACCAGAATTGCACGCAATACTCTAAATGCGGCCTAACCAGAGTTCTATAGAGATGCATCATAACTTCTTGACTCCTGTACTCAATCCCTCGATTAACGAAAGCAATCATTCCATAAGCCTTCTGAAACCACCCTATCTTAACAACCCTTCTTAACCACCCTTACCCAATTAGGTGTTTAATGTCTAGTTTAATTAGTTTGACACAACATCGTGAGCCGAAGGGCCTGTTCCTGTGCTGTACTGTTCTATGTTCAATTTTTTATATATGCAGTATTAGTTGCAAAAGGGTAATTGCTGCTTTAAAGTGATCGACTGCTCTCTGAGTACTGTGAGTACTCTGAGTACTGTGAGTACTCTGAGTACTGCTCTCTGAGTACTGCTCTGTTCTATGTTCTATGTATACCATCCCACGTTTACCCACACACTCTGTGGCAAGCATTTCTACTTCCAACCTTGCAGGTAGTGAGTTCCATAAGCTGCTCCACTTTAGGTGAAAAAAAGGTCCTCTGCCCTGCTGACCCTTTTAATTATCAACATAAATGTATGTCCCTGAGTTATTGGCCTTCCAACTATTGATTACAGGGTCCTTCTGTGTTCTCTCCTGTCCAAGCCTCTACAGTTTTATACACCCAAACAAATCGAATCCTCCTTTTAAGAAAACACCCCAACTTAGACAGTGTATCCTCATAACTGTAACCCCACATCACCAGCAACATCCTTATAAACAAAGGGCTGACGGTGATGGAATCTAATAGGGAAGAAAGGTGGTTACACCACCTTCAGCCCTCTGTCATTCTTCCCTCCTCCATCTGCCTCTCACCCCCCTCGCCTGGATCCACCTATCGCTTCCCAGCTCTTGCTCAGCCCCTTCCCTCCACCTCTTTATACCGGCTATCTCCCCTCTAGCTTTCAGTCCGGGTGAAGGGTCTTGACCCAAAACATTGACTGTCCATTTCTTGCCACAGATGCTGCCTGACCCGCTGAGTTCTATGAGCAGTTTGTTTGAACTATTGCATATATATCACCTGGAATTAAAAATTTCATTTTGTATGAAAAGGCATGCAAGGTTCTGAGAGGGACTGACAGATAGCAGCTAAGGGACTGATTTCTCTTGCTGGATAACTCGGGATTCACCAAACAAGGGCTGTGGAAACTCAGTCACTGAGAACGTTCAAGGCAAGAATCTGATAGATTTTAAGATGTTTCAGGGAAAATAGGACCCCACTGAGGCACAGCTGGCGGAGCTGCTCTTTTACAGCTCCAGTGACCCAGGTTCAGCCCTGACCTCCGGTGCTGTCTGCATGGAGTTTGCACGTTCTCACTGTGACCGCGTGGGTTTCCCCTGGGTGCTCCAGCTTCCTCCCTCAACCCAAATACGCGTTGGCAGATTATTTGACTGCTGTAAATTACCCCTAGTGCGGGTGGGTGGCAGGAGGATGAGGGCAGGGCTGTTGGTATGTGAGGGAGAATGGGTCACAGGGAAATCAGTGGGGGAAGTGGGACTGATGAGAATGCTCTGAGAGCCAGCATGTACTCGATGGGCCGAATAGCCTCCTATGTCATGAAACTATGAGGATAGTGCAAGAAGGTGGCACTGAGGTGAGATAATTAGATGAGATCTTAATCAGAATCAGAATCAGGTTTATTATCACTGACATATGTTGTGAAAGTTGTTGTTTTGTGGCAACAGTACAGTGCAAGACATGAAATTACTATAAGTTACAAAAATAAGTAAATAGTGCAAAAGAGGAATAACAAGATAGTGTTCATGGGGTCAAGGACCATTCAGAAACCTGATGGCAGAGGGGAAGAAACTGTTCCTAAAGTGTTGAGCGTTGGTATTGGAATTGGTTTATTATTGTCACTTGTACCGAGGTACAGTGAAAAACCTGTCTTGCAACAACCATTACAAGCTGACCTTCTTCACACACACAATGAAACAAAGACAACTGCGGCTTTGAAGGAACCTCCCCAGTGCAGTTACAAAGTCTCCAGTACACTGTGGTTCTTGGAACATTGCCCACTGCATTACTGTGACCCCAGAGAAACTTTCCCACCGTGATAGGATTAGTGTCAAGATGGGTGCTTAATGATAGATGGACAGAATGTTTTTCCCATGGCAGGGTTATCAAAAACAAGAGGGCAGAGGTTTAAGGTGAGAGGAAGGAGATTTAAAGGGGATCAGAGGGGAAAGTTTGTTCCACAGAGAGTGGTTGATATCTGGAACTCGCTGCCAGAGGAGGTGGTGGAGTCAGATGCAGTCACTGCGTGTAAGAGACTTTCAGACAGATATCTAAATAAACAAGGTATAGAACTATACAGTCTTAATGCAGGCAAATGGGATCAGTGTAGATGGGCAAAAAAGGTCAGCATGGATGTGTTGGGCCAAAGGACCTGTTTCTGTGCTGTATGACTCTATGACCGTGACAGCTGCTATCAATGATGGTGCTTCATTCCTTCTCCAAGGGAGGAGACCTGCTGCCTTACATTGTCTGAACCAGACCCACAGCAATGAATGGGCTTTTAACTTGACACTGAAGTGGCACAGAAAGTTTCAGGGCAGTTAGTGATGGACAATAAATACCAGGCATGTCAGTAATGCCCACATTTCGGAGAGCAGTTAAGTCAATCAACAGTAAATACCCATCCCCAAAATACACTGGTGACTGAGAGGGTTTATGACCATCAAGCAGTTTACTAAAAGCAGTTTATTTAATTCATTGTATTGCATTTTCCGGCTGTCATGCTGGAATTTCAATCTGATTGTGTGGGCCATTTATCCAGTAATGTTACCAGTACTGCAATGATTGCAATCTTCTTCCAAACTGAAATAAAATTACTGGAAGATACAATGCTACAGTAAAGGCAAGATAACAAAGCAACTGTCTATCCCTGAAAAAAGTTAATGGTGAGATATCGGTGCAAATAATCTGGGAAATTTGTATTTATTTTTGTACTTTCTTGTGATATAGAAGGCCATTCAGCCCATTGAACCTACTCCAGATTACAGAGCAATCCCATCACTCCTTCACTTCAAGTCATAGAGTCACAGAGCAATACAGCACGGATACAGATCCTTTGGCCCAACGAGTTCCTGTCGACCACGGTGTCCACCCAGCTAGTTCCAGTTTCCTGTGTTTGGCCCATATCCCTCTAAGCTCTGTCCCCGCATGTACCTATCCAAGTTCTTCTTAAATGATACTATTGTACCTGCCTCACCCACTTCCCCTGGCAGCTCGTTCCATCTACTCACCACCCTCTGCGTGAAAAAGTTGCCCCTCAGGTCCCTTTTAAATCATTCCCTTCCCACCCTAGATCTATGCCCTCTAGTTTTGGACTCCCCTACCCTGGAGAAAAGTCTGTTACCGTCCACCTTATAAATGCCTCTCATAATTTTAAACATCTCTATAAGGTCACCCCTCATCCTTCTACGTTCTAAGGAATAAATTCCTAGCCTGGCCAACCTCTCCCTATAATTCAGGCCCTCGAGTCCTGGCAGCATCCTGGTAAATCTTTTCTGCACACTTTCCACTTTAACCATGTCTTCCCTATAAAAGGGTGACCAAAACTGTGGTCTCACCCACAACTTATACAACTGCAACATAATGTCTCAACTCCTATACTCAGTGCCCTGACTGATGAAGGCCAGCGTGCTAAACGCCCTTTTCACCACCCTGTCTACCTGTGACACCACTGATGATTCCCCAAGCAGAGGTCTCTCTGTATATTGACACAGGAAACTTTCCTGGACACATTTCACAAATTCGACCCCATCCAGGCCCTTAACACTCTGGGTGGCCCACAGGAGGCCAAGGCCAGAGTATCCACATACTGATTTTCCTATAACTTATCCCTAGGCACATGACCATCGACTCTTCTCTCCCTCCCCACCGCCATACCACCCCCTATCCTACGGGTAATTTACAGCAGCCAATGAACATATCAGCACGTTTTTGGGACATTGGGGGTCCTGGTGTGCAGAGAGACTGTTTTCCTTTCTGGAACAAGTCCAGAACTATGAGGTAAAACCTTATTAGAGTCAGAGATATCGAACAAGGAAACAAGCCCTTTGGCTCAACTGGTCCATGCCAGCCAAGATGGTAAATTTGGTAAATTGGTTTATTATTGTCACATGTAATGAGGTACGGTGAAAAACTTGTCTTGCATACCGTTCATACAGATCAATTCATTACAACAGTGCATTGAGGTAGTACAGGGTAAAATAACAGAGTGCAGAATAAAGTGTTACAGTTACAGAGAAAGTGCAGTGCAGGCAGACAATAAGGTGCAAGGTCACAACAAGGTAAATTGTGAGGTCAAGAGTCCACAATTTGCCCACGTTTGGTCCATATCCCTCTAAACCTTTCCCATCCATGTACTTGTCCAAGTGTCTTTGAAATGTTGTTAATGTACCTGCCTCACCCACTTCCTCTGGCAGCTCGTTCCATATACTCACCACTCTCTGGGTGAAAATTTGCCCCTCAGGTTCCTATTAAATCTCTCCCCTCTCACCTTAAGCTTACACATTAGATCGAGTTCACTTCAGAGGGAAACAGAGTAGCAAGATCTCATACAAAGGATTGTGGCAATGAGGAATGACCTTCCTCCTGATTGGCTGTGGATATTGGTGCCTCATGATTGAGATTGTCTGAGTTTTGAGACTTGTGAATCAAAGGCATGGGGTGAAGGGGGTGGAGGTGCGATCAGGTCGATGGGACCACGTGGCCCACTCTGTTGTTAATTCCCCCGTGTATTTCCTCCCTGTTGCCTCAGGTGATTGCAGCAGAAGGTGAGATGAGGGCCTCCCATGCCCTCAGAGATGCAGCCACCGTGATGGCGAGGAACCCTGTCGCCTTGCAGCTCCGCTACCTACAGACACTGACCGAGGTCGCGTCAGAGCACAACTCCACTATCTTCTACCCAATGCCCATCAACCTCATGACTGGCTTCCTGGAGAAATGAGTAGGGTTGCGCAGAGCAGAGGGGTGGCCGCAGACGTGAGGCGAAGATGTGCAGACTTGTCTGCAGTGTTGAATCCTGTGTTTGCAGACTTTGTGTTGGGAAAATGTGAGACATTTGGTTTGAAGATTCTAACCCCCCCCCCCCCCCCCTTAGCAAAAGCTGGATAAGGCATTCCGCCCACTTGCATCCATTCACTGTCCCAGAAAATGTTCCGTTTATTCGTTGCCCTCTGCTGCCTATCCTGGGCATCTGTTGCAGTCACGTTCCCTCTTGTGTTCACACTGTACGCATTGCCATTTTCAGACCTTTCTCATCATACCTTTCAGTTCTGTTTCCCGTCTTTGGGGCACAAGTTTCGACCTCATATATATAAATGATCTTCTTCCCAAATGCATTGCAAGTGGGTTATAGTGCACATAAAACTGGAGTAAAAACAGACACCACTGGAAGTACTCAGCAGGTCAGGCAGTGGCTGGGGAGAGAAAAACAGTTAACGCCTCAGGTCCATGATCTGCTGAGAATTTCCAGCATACACAGTTTGCTTTGCTTTTCGATCAATGTAACAAGTTGACTTGTAATCAATGCCTTCTGCTCAGTGGAGTCTCCAAACCATCTGTACCCTAAGATGGTGGGATGGTGGTCATTTAATATGGGCATACCTTCACTTTGCCCAGAAAGGTCAGGCCTTTATGATCTATTTCCTCTTATACAACACACTCGAGGAATACTTTCTCTTCTCTCTCTCTCTCTCCTTTTTCTCCTCTCTTCCTCCTCTCTATCTCCCCTTCTCTCTCTCACTCCCCCTTCTTTCTCTCCAACTCTCTCTCGTTCCCCCTTCTCTCTCTCTCCTCTCTCTCTCTCTCTCTCTCCCTCTCTCTCTCTCTCTCTCTCTCTCTCTCTCTCTCTCTCTCTCTCACTCACCTGTGCTATCTTTCTGCGGCTCCCTCTCTATCAGCTATAGCTCTCTGTTCTTGGACAGCTTGGGCCTTGAGTGTTTATTCAGCTGGGAACCCAAGTGATTCTCTCGGCTTGAATTTTTCTGGGAGTGCCCAGTTTACCCTATGGTTAGTGAGGGGTGTGTATTGAGTGGAGCTCCAGCGTCCTGGAGACTTATTCCTCTCTTCACCTGGCCTCTACTTCCCAACCACAGTGGGGTGGACCATTCTCCTCCATACAGTGACTGTGGTTTGCACTGATCCTGCATTAGGACTGTCAACCAGCAGCATTAGGTGGAAGTAGAGGGTAGCAGAATACTCCAGCCCCTCCCACACCACCATAGGTTATACTCCTCCTGGACCACCATTCCATCCAAAGTGGAATTGGCAGCTATCCATGGAGGATTGACATTACAGCAGTTGTTAAGGAGGAAGATACAGATGGTTGGTGAAACCGTTCTCAGCTTTTGCCAAGTGTCTCTGTAACTACCACTTCCCCTCTTTGAGCCCCGACCCAGCAATCCACAATCAGTTTTGAGAAATTACTGTTTAGAGTCATAACTTGCGCTGTGTTCTCAAATGTTAAACTTTCAGCTTTCTTCAAAGGTTGTTTATTACTGTTTTTTTTAACATTGGCAATTAAAAAGTTCTAAACATTTTTCTTTGACACGTTCTTTATCCTTCCACATGCTACTCTTGCAATGTTCAATTCCCCTTTCCATAACACCATTAGATATAGGAGCACAATTAGGCCATTCAGCCCATCGAGTCTGTGCCATTCAATCATGACTGATTTTTTTTCAACCCCATTCTCCCCCCTTCTCCCTGTAACCCTTAACCCCCTTACCAATCAAGAACCCATCAATCTCTGCCTTAAATACACCCATTGACTTGGCCTCAGCAGCCCTCTGTGGCAATGAATTACACAGATTCACTGTCCTCTGAAGAAATTCGTCCTCATCTCAGTTCTAAAGGGATGTCTCTTTGTTATGAGAGGCTATACCCTCAGATCCCAGACTCTCCTACTGATGGAAACATCCTGTCCACGTCCACTCTATCCAGGCCTTTCAGTATCTGATAAGTTTCAATGAGATCCCCCCTCATCCTTCTTAACATCCAGTACAGGGCCTGAGACATCAAATGTTCCTCATACAGTATGTTAACCTTTCCTGGGATCATTCCTGTGAACCTCCTCTGGACCCTCTCCAGGACCAGCACATCCTTCCTTAGATATGGGGCCCTAAATTGCTCACAACATTCCAAATGCGGTCATATAAAGCCTCAATAGTACATCTTTGCTTTTATATTCTGGTCCTCTTGAAATGAATGCTAGCATTGCATTTGCCACCTTTACCACCGACTCAACCTTTCTGTCTGTGAGACTTCTGTTTGAATGGACAGGAACAAGTCCCTGGTCTCTGTCACTGGCGGTCTGCCCAGAGTTCAGAGCTGAACGAGTTCCAGTGGATCATCTGAACATTAGGGTGGGGGAGAATGAGGGAGGAAGGTTGAAGAGGGGAGGGGAAGATATGTAAAGTGGGGAAGGGGGCAAGAGTAGGGGAGGGAGAAAGGGGGGGAAAGGGGTGGAGAGGATGGAGGCTGAAAGGGAAGTGGGTGGGAGGAAGGGGTGTGATGGAGGGAACTCTCTAAAAAGGACATCAGAGCCCTGAGAGGAACCTCTTTTTAGGCTGAGATAGGATTGGTCAGGATCTGAGACCCAGTCAGAGTGCAGTGTTCTGATCAATATTTAATCTGCATCATAATTAAGACAGGAGGAGGGAATTGTTCAAGTGCACTCGAAAGGTGCACCAGACTGGGGCTTTGGTCATTAACCCCTTACTTGGTGGGTAGGAGGAGGAGAGAGAAGGTGGCGTGGTACTTGGGCAGGGGATGGCTTTGGAGCCTTGTTCCTTGAAGATGGGGGGTGGGGGGATATCGGAATTGGAATTGGAATTGGTTTATTATTGTCACATGCACCAAGGTACCATGAAAAACGTGTCTTGCATACCAATCATACAGGTCAATTCATTACACAGTGCATTGAGGTTGTACATAGAACACAGAACATTACAGCACAGTACAGGCCCTTTGGCCAACAATGTTGTGCCGACATTTTATCCTGCTCTAAGATCTATCTAACCCTTCCCTCCCACATAGCCCTCCATTTCTCTATCATTTATGTGTCTATCTAAGAGTCTCTTAAATGTCCCTAATGTATCTGCCCCCACAACCTCTGCCGGCAGTGCATTCCACGCACCCACCAGTCTCTGTGTAAAAAACTTACCTCTGACATCACCGCTATACCTTCCTCCAATCACCTTAAAATTACGCCCCTTCGTGTTAGCCATTGTCGCCTGGGAAAAAGTCTCTGACTGTCCACTCGATCTATGCCTCATCATCTTGTACACCTCTATCAAGTCACCTCTCATCCTCCTTCTCCCCAAAGTGAAAAGCCCCAGCTCACTCAACCTATCCTCATGAGTCATGCTCTCCAATCCAGGCAACATCCTGGTAAATCTCCTCTGCACCCTCTCTAAAGCTTCCACATCCTTCCTATAATGAGGCGACCAGAATTGAACACAATACTCCAAGTGTGGTCTAACCAGAGTTTTATAGAGCTGCAACATTACCTCGTGGCTCTTGAACTCAATACCCTGACTTATGGAGGCCAACACACCATATGCCTTCTTAACAACCCTATCAACCTGCATGGCTACCTTGAGGGATCTATAGATGTGTACCCCAAGATCCCTCTGTTCCACACTGCTAAGAGTCCTGCCGTTAACCTTGTATCCTGCCTTCAAAGTTGATCTTCCAAAGTGTATTACTTTACACTTTTCCCAGTTGAACTCCATCTGCCACTTATCAGCCCAGCTCTGCATCCTATCAATGTCCTGTTGTAACCTACAGCAACATTCTACAATATCCACACCACCACCAACCTTCATGTCATCTGAAAACTTACTAACCCACCCTACCACATCCTCATCCAAGTCATTTATAAAAATCACAAAGAGCAGGGGTCCCAGGACAGATCCATGCGGAACACCACTGGTCACCGACCTCCAGTACAAGGCAAAACAATAACAGAATGCAGAATAAAGTGTTACAGTTACAGAGAAAGTGCAGAGCAGGCAGACAATAAGGTGCAAGGTCATAATGAGGTAGATTGTGAGGTCAAGAGTCCATCTTATCGTACTAGGGGACCATTCAATAGT
Source organism: Pristis pectinata (assembly GCF_009764475.1). Classification (NCBI taxonomy): domain Eukaryota; kingdom Metazoa; phylum Chordata; class Chondrichthyes; order Rhinopristiformes; family Pristidae; genus Pristis; species Pristis pectinata. The sequence goes on along the minus strand of NC_067408.1, from coordinate 117,209,220 downwards.
CTTATAACAGTGGGGTAGAAGCTGTCCTTGAGCCTGGTGGTACGTGCTTTCAGGCTTTTGTATCTTCTGTCTGATGGGAGGGGGGAGAAGAGAGAATGTCCAGGGTGGGGTCTTTGATTATGCTGGCTGCTTTTCTGAGGCAGTGAGAAGTGTAAGTGGACGGTGGAGGTGAGGTTTTGTAGATAGAACAATCCATTCTGTACCTCAACCCATTTCTTAAAAAAAAACCCAGGCCTATATAGGTCTTTCCTTGGAGATACAATCGTTCTGATGTGGTATTACTCTTGTAATATATTTTCTTTTACTGCATCTCTAGTCCCATTATAATATTATAACACGATCCCCAAATGTTCTCAGTATTCCAACTTTAGTTTAATGTTCAACAAAAGCTGTCTGCTTTTCAGAGCCATCCTAGACTGAGCCAGTGTTTAGTTATTTTCATGGGCTGTTTAACCTGTGTCTGTAGTAACCACAATTGTGCACAGAAACATCTACTGGCACCATCCCCAATCCCCCATTTTATTAACCTTCACACCAAATCCCCTGGTTTATTGGTACTTCCCCTAATTGTTTAATGGGGCTCTGATTCATGCATTTCCCCCATTTGGGAAGATATGGGGGAATTAGGAGAAGGAACATGGGGATTAGACAGGGTGGCAGGAATTGGGGAGGAATGCCACTGTAACAATTGTCCCTAAACAAGCTTTCCTGGGGTCTGTACTTGTGGGTTCTGCTAGCTTATCATTTCTATACAAAGGACCATAAACAGCTTCCACCAATGCACTATTCCAGTACTGACTTGCTGCCATGGTTTCTGCAGCTTGCTCCCCTTCAGTCTCTTTCTTCTTCAATCTTTTTGTTAGTTTTCAAATTAATACAGATTGATATATAGCATCAATATTTATACATGTAATACAAAGAGATCAGGATAACAATCATAGCATATATAATCATGAAGAACAATAAAATATTAAAAAAATCTGTAGATCCAACTATCTCTTAGCAAATGAATATAATATAAAAGAAAGGAAAGAAAAAGATGTATTATATAAATTTTTAAAAAAACCAAATCAATAAAAAAAATTATAAACAATATAAACTAAACAAAAAAAACTTTTTAAAATGAAAAAGAAACAACAGTAAAAAAAGAAAAAAAAACTGGGCTAAAATTTCTCAGTAGAAACAGAGCAATATTATGTTGTCAAGTCCGTTCCTCCAAGTTGGAAAATTATTGAAAGGGGATCTACATCATGTGAAAATATTGAATAAATGGACTCCAAATTTCTTCAAATTTAAGCGAAGGATCAACAGTACCACTCCTAATTTTTTCCAAGTTTAAACATGATATAGTTTGAGAAAACCATTGAAAAGTAGTAGGGGGGACTGGATCCTTCCATTTAAGCAAAATGGATCGTTTGGCCATCCCTTCAGTCTCCTTTGTCTCCAACACCGACACAATCTGCCCCGTCAGTGCTCCTGCTCCTGCCTTAACCAATTGTCCCCCATTCTTTCTGAGGAGCTTATAAACTAGAATACTTCATCAGTTATCGGCATTGCTGAGCTCAGAGCCAGCTCTCATTGACAGCCATTCCGTCACACACTTTAAAATGAACTTGTGCATCCAATTTACTCAAACTATACGATTTAAGGTCAAGAGCTGTTAATGAGGCAACAGATCTGATATTGTTAAAAAGACACAACTTAATTGATCACAACCCCCGTATTTTTATCATTTCTGGTGTATTTTTATGCAAAGTTTTGCTCTAATTTATGTTGAACCTGAAGTGTTTCTCATTGAATCACAGGAACTTGAGTTCTGGGAGGAGGCCATTTGGCCTGTCGAATCCATGCTGGTATTTCTATTTGTGTCACACCTAACACTATTGCAGATATATAGTTAGTCAATGAATCCCAGCACAGAAAGTGGCCATTTGGCCCATTATATCCTTGCTATCCTTTTGTAAAAGCTCTGGGATAGTCCACATCTGGGTGTCTTAAGAAATAAAACAACCTCAAAGCAACCAAATTTAAGTTCAAATAGGTCACGGGCATCCATACCCAGGGAATAAATACCATGAAAATTAGCTTTTTACAGCTCAGTACATTAAACACATGGCAAACAAACGTATCATAAACTTAACATAAATTATACAAAACTCACATGACAAAATAAACAAAACAAAGATAACGACACTAGTGCAAGTTGAGAAGGAAAAAACTATAGTCTGAGGCAGTGTTAGGATTTTTCAGGTGGGTTCAAGAACCTGACGGCAGTGGGGAAAAGCTGTTGAACCTTGAGGTGTGGGTCTTCAGGCTCCTGTACCTCCTGCCAAAGGTCAAGGAATCTGGGTGTCAGTCACTGGGTTTGAGAAGACTTACGAATGTCTGTAAAGTTAATCCTGTGACTATCGAAACTGCTTTCACTGCGATTTCAAGTGTAGCAGGGCAGATCTGAATAGCTGGCTGCCTAAAAAAAAATTCCCCATGTAGCTTCTGAATCACCAGGACATGTGCCATTCAAAACAGAATGGGTGATGTTTGCACAGTTTTTTATGAGTGGGGCTTGTTTGGAACCTATAGACACAAGAGACGGCAGACGCTGGAACCTGGAGCAACACACAGTCTGCTGAAGGAACTCAGCGGGTCGAGCAGCATCTGTGGGGGGGATCTTCAACAATTGCTTCCCCCCCACAGATGCTGCTCGACCCGCTGAGTTCCTCCAGCAGTGTGTTTTTCCTTGTTTTCACCCTGACCATGTGTCACAAGGAACCGAGCTAATTCTGGACTACAAACTTCATTGAGAACCAATTTATCTTTAGGACTTGTTTCTCAGATTCTACTGACAGTGACATTTAGAGCTGACGTAGAATTGTAGAGTCATGGCACAGGGAGTTGACATTCAGCCCATCGTGACCACGCCAGCCCAACATGGACAATGCCGCCGCCAGGGCAGACAGGGTGGATGCAGATCCTCATCTTGCATCGTGATCAGCCTCTGCTTGGGGGGGGGAGAGGGGGAGCGAGTGATTGTGCCCCTGTAGGGTAAGGAGTAGGCAAGGTCAAGTCAGGTCAAGTTTATTGTCATATGCACAAGTACAAGTATAATGAAAAACTTCCTTACAGCAGCATCACAGGCATGGGGGTACAGACAACACACAGAGCATCAATCACACATAAATTGTGTGCAGTTCTGGTCGCCCCATTACAGGAAGGATGCGGAGGCTTTGGAAAGGGTACAGAGTGGTGTACCAGGATGCTGCCTGGATTAGAGGGTCTGACCTATAAGGAGAGGTTGGACAAACTTGGGTTGTTTTCTCTGGAGCATTAGAGCCTGAGGGGGAGACCTGGTAGAAGTTTATAAAATTATGAGAGGCATAGATAGGGTAGAGTGGAATCTTTTGCCTGGGGTAAAAATGTCAAATACCAGAAGGCATTTAAGGTGAGAGGAGGAAAGCTTAAGGGAGATGTGGTGGGCGCCTGGAACAGGCTGCCAGGGGTGGTGGTGGAAGTACATACAACAATGGCATTTAAGAAGCTGTTAGGTAGACACATGAATATGCAGGGAGTGGAGGGATGTGGATCACGTGCAGGCAGGAGGGATTGGTTTGATTTGGCATCATGGTCAGCACAGACATGGTGGGCCGAAGGGCCTGTTCTTGTGTTGTACTGTCCTATGTTCTATATTATACAAGACAATGAAGAAAAAGACTTGTGCTAAACAAGACAATAGTACAACAAAACACAATCAAAGACAAGTCCACGGCAGTGCGAGAGGTGGTCCGTGGTGTCCCGTTGCTGAGGTGGGGTTAGGGTTCTGCAGGTTGGTTCAAGAACCTAATGGTTGTAGCTGTTCCTGAACCTGGTGGTGTGGGACTTCAGGCTTCTGTACCTCCTGCCCGATGGGAGCTGCGAGAAGATGGCATGGCCCGGATGGTGGGGATCCTTGATGATAGATGGTGCCTTCTTGAGGCAGCGCCTCCTGTAGGTGCTGTCAGAGGTGGGGAGGGCTGTGTCCACTACACTCAGCAGCCTCAGCAGTTCTCTCTAAAGTTCTTGCCAGTGTTAGTTACATTAGGTGACCCACTGTCATTGCAGTGCATCATCATAGCACTCATTCAAAGAGGGAACTGAGCTCAGGCTGAGGCGGAGAAGATGTTGGATCTTGTGAGTCTGATTGTACTTTGACTCTTTAAGCCCACCCCATGTCCTGAAGGTCTCAAAGCAGATAACAAGTATCCTGTTCACTACTGTCTATAAGCTATTTGTTCTTTAGCTTCTTCAACAGAGGCTGCCTCAGTTTATTAATGTCTTTGCCAGGAACCAACCCACATATTTAGTGAGCTCTAGTCCTGAACAACCCTGGTCTAGCACCTCCGTTAAGACAGCACAGAAGACAACAAAAGTTGTGCTGTATGTGCGTGTACTATGTAATTGCAGATGCTGTGGGGGATGCAACACAGTGTAAATTTAAATTGCTATCTCCACTCTTTTTCCAGTCCTGAAGAAGGGTCTCAACTCAAAATGTTGACTGTCCATTTCCTTCCATAGATGCTGCCTGATCTGCTGAGTTCCTCCAGCATTTTGTGTGTCGCTGAAAATTTAAATTGAACAAGTTAGGTTATACCACAAGGAGGACCCAACAAAGAGTTCTGTGCAAGCATGTCATTTTTAATGTTGTGGCTCAGAATGGCCTCTTGTACAATTAAAGGGACACAGTGTATGATTACCAAGAGTTGTACCAGATCTCTGGCCACTCTGAAATGTGATGTTTGTATCAGCCTGGGGTTGTACTTCACCTGATGCAAAGACCAGACAGTGTGAGATTACTCGTCAGGGGCGTCCAGCCCAACACAGCACGGCCACACCCTGTTCCACACCACTGGTTCCTCCTCCAAGCCACTGGGGTTTGGAGACTGAGGGGCAAATGTTGTCTTTGTAGGCTGGGATTGTATAGCCCAACTCCTCTCTTTGGGCAGTCCCTGAGGATTGAGGGTGACTTGTTTCCGCTGTGGTTCTGTGGGTTCTGAGGTGGTTGATGAGGCCAATATCGGAACTGCAGGGTCTTCCCCAGACGGGACAGGTGGGCGAGAGTTTGTGAGGTGGTGTGATCCTTGATGATTCCCGGAATGAAAGGGCTGATATACGATGAGCGATTGTCGGCTTTTGGACTGTACTCATTGGAGTGCAGAAGAATGAGAGGGGACCTCATAGAAACATTTCGAATGTTGAAAAGACTGAACAGAGTAGATGTGGCTAAGTTGTTTCCCTTGGTGGGTGAATCCAGGACAAGAGGACACAAGTCTTAGAATTAGAGGGTACCCATTTAGAACAGAAATGGGGAGAAATTTCTTTAGCCAGAGGGTCATGGATTTATGGTCGTGGAATTCGTTGCCACATACAGCTGTAGAGGCCTGATCATGGGGGGTGTTTAAGGAGGAGATTGATAGGTATCTAATTAGTCAAGGTATGGGGAAAAGGCTGGGAGTTGGGGCTAGATGGGAGAATAGTTTAGCTTATGGTGAGGTAGCAGAGCAGACCCGATGGGCCGAATGGCCTACTTCTGCTCCTTTGTCTTGTGATCTTGTGCTGTTTACACCTGGCTTCTATGTGCTCCCATTGCATGGCTTCAAGATCCTCAGTGACATCTGCTTTGAGCAGTGATGAGCCAGAGATTCCCAGCAGTCAGTGGGGATGTTGCACCTCTTCAAGGACCTTTGAGCACTTGTCTGCCTCTCGTCTGGCTGGAGCTCTTCCCATGACAGACTTTGGACTGGTCTGATTTGGGAGTCTGGTGTTGGACATGTGCACAACGTATTCCACCCACTGTCACTGACAGACAAACAAACAGGGTCTCAGGGTTGGAGATGCTGGCCTGGGAGAGGACACTGATGGCGGTTCCTTTTTCCTTCTAGTGCATTTGGAAGATTTTGCAGAGATATCATTGCCGGCCACACTATTTGCCTCACTTCTGACCACCCTAACCCAGATGCAAGGGAAGCTGTGTGTTTGCTACGCAGGTCTGTCCACAATCACCACTGGGGCAACGCACAAGGTGAGAAGTGGAAATCCTCTTCAAAGTGGGCATACCTTAAAGAGACCGCAGTGGAGTAGCAAGATGAGACCACAAAAGACCGCAAATGCTGGAATGATTCCACTGGACCACCACTGGACTATTTCCTCCTCCCCCAGCCCCAGTCCCACCACTTGCATCATACATTCACCCTGTGGTGTTCCTCCCGAAACCTCCTGTCTTTACCTCTCGTGGTCTTGGTGTAGCAGCAGCATAATCAAAGACCCCACCCACCCGGGACATTCTCTCTTCTCTCTTCTTCCATCGGGTAGAAGATACAGGAGCCTGAGGACACGTACAGCTTCTACCCCACTGTGATAAGACTATTGAAAGGTTCCCTTATACAATGAGATGGACTCTGACCTCACGATCTACCTTGTTGTGACCTTGCACCTTATTGCACTGCACTTTCTCTGTAGCAGTGACACTTTACTCTACTGTTATTGTTTTTACCTGGACTACATCAATGCACTCTGTACTAACTCAATGTAACTGCACTGTGTAATGAATTGACCTGTACGATCGGTATGCAAGACCTTCTTCACTGTACCTTGGTACAAGTGACAATAATAAACCAATACCAATATCAATACCCTTCTCCAAAAGTCACCGTTTTAACTAAGCTCTCATTCACCTCTCCTAAATGACTCCTCCCACCGTTTGTCTGTGTCCCTCCAGCCTTCTGTGAAACACTCTGAGACACTTGAAGTGAGCTGCAGCTGGCTGCTCGGAGGAGATGTGAAACCCAAGCTCCTCTGCTCTCTCAGGTGGGTACAGGTGAAGATAGAGTCTTAGAGGGGCAGGGGAGAGCTCCCAATCACCTGGAGCCAACATTAATCCATCACCAACGTTACTGAAACAAAGGATTATTTGGACATTAACTCATGCTGTTTGTGGGAGCTTGCTGTGTGCAAATTTACCACCACATTCCAAGAATGAGTGCTCTTCACAGAGCTCTTCATCGCCTGTTCGGTGCTTTGGTAAGTCTTGAAAGGGATGAAAAAGGAATCCTTTCTCTTCAGCGACTCCTGACGATCCCAGTGATCCTGTAACATCGTAAGTTTAAAGACATGTCCCTGCTTGGTGGCACCAAATATTCTGTACAATCACACCAGTGAGCAGTGCTCTGTTGCTTAATTCAGTTTCATTGAAAGCAGTGGTATGGAATTTTCGAGCACAGTAAACATAGTCAATAATGTTTAGTATGCATCGTGTGACTGGCCAGGAATATATTTGTCAATCAGCTGAATTCACAGTCTTTTTTTCAGTCCTATCTCTATGGTAACCCTGGTTGATATTTGACTGTCTATTGATCCTGTTTGAAGCTTGTTAGCAAAGGGACATTGCACTGTGAGTGGCTGAATGCTTTCTTACCAAGCCTCCTGATTGACTTCTCACCTGCCTTTTAATTTCACGTCGATCTAAGGGTGATGCTCCATTGGTTAACTCTGTTTCTGTGTGCCAAAGTTATCACATCAGGTAATTATTTCTACAGGGGGCTGATTGTGGTTTGCTTTATGGGCATTCGGCTTCGGACTAAACTAAAACTTGTTGCGTAGTAGGAGATTGAAAGTGGGCAGGAAAAGTCTGGTTTGGTCTCACGCCAGCTGGGTGGATAGGAACCTCCGAGCTGGGTTCCAGGCACCTAGTGCTGCACTGCTGAGGTCAGGGGTTCCATCCCCCGTCACAGAGCAGCTGCCTGCCCTCACCTTCAGTTGGATTCAGGAGTGCTGTGGCTACTCTGGGCCAGAGGTGGTGGAGGGTGAGCAGGAGATGGGAGTGGGAGGGGGAGAGAGAGAAAGAGACAGAGAGACAGACAGACAGACAGACAGACAGACAGAGACACACACACACACACACACACACAGAAAGAGAGAGAGAGAGAGTGGGGAGATTTACGGATGGTGGGGCTTTGTGCCAAGTGAGTCATGGAGAATGGGTTTCAGGGAGGGGATGGGGAAGAGAGAGAGAGAGAGAGAGAGAGAGAGAGGGGCATGAGGAAGAGAGCCTGGGAAGAGAAGGCGGAGGCGAGAAAGATTGGTTGAGATTCATAAATTCATAGAATTCATAGATTCACACAGCATGGAACCAGGCCCTTCGGCCTAACTCGTCCAAGCTTAACTGAGCTAGTTCCTATTGCCTGTGTTTGGCCCACATCCCTCTCAACCTTTTCTATCCATGTACCTGTCCAAATGTCTTTTAAACCTTGTAACTGTACCCACCTCTACCACTTCCTCTGGCAGCTTGTTCCACACCGCCCTCTATGTGAAAATGTTGCCCCTCATGTCTCATTTAAATCTTTCCCCTCTCACCTTAAACCCATGGCCTCTAGTTTTAGACTCACCCACTCTGGGACAAACACTGTGACCATTCACCTTATCTGTGCCCCTCATGGTTTTATAAACCTCTATCAGGTCACCCCTCAGCCTCCTTCACTCCAGGAAAAACAGTCCCAGCTCATCCGGTCTCTCCTTAGAGCTCAAGCCCTCCAGTCCTGGCAACATCCTTGAGATGCAGAAGGGTGAGAGAGATTTAGGGAGGCAGAGAGAGACAAGAGGTGTGGGAGGGGTAGAAGGGAGGGTGCAAGCAAAGGGGGAGATGGGAGGGTGAGAGATTTCAGCTAAAATCATCTAATGTCTGAGAAAGCAATGACGGGAGGGTGAGGGTGAGGAAGGGGAAATCTTAGAAGAGTGAAGGGCAGAGGGAGGCAGAATAATGTTGAAAGTAGGTAATGATTGTCGTATAATTTCTAGAAATCAGAACAGCCAATCGTTTGCATTTAATAAACACATTTGTGTGTTACGTGAGCGAACTTTAACTTGTGGAGGTATTTTGCACTGCTGCATCTTTGAACTGTCAATAGCACATGGAGACTGCAGAACAAAAGCATTGATGTTAACTGATTACAACACACTTTTGATATAATTTGTGGTATGTTTTACCATGCAGCCTTCAAACATTAAATCAGATCTTAACTGAAGGGCTAAGTCCAGCTTTGATATGAGTTAGAGTCCCTAGCCTACCTGGGCCACTGCTAGAGTCTCTGAAGGTGCTTACCTACTTCAGTAGAGTATCTTCCATTTCTTATCTTCAGTGAATTGGCCCAATTACTAACTCCTGATCCTAAACATTGACCACCTGCTTTTCTCCACGGATGCTGCCCGGCCTGCTGAGTTCCTCCAGCATCATCATGTTTTTCATCTAGATTCCAACTGTCCTTTGTTTCTCTACTAATCTGGAGTGTCCGGGGACTGTGGAGGGAATGGTCTTTTTGCGAGATTGCACAGCAAGGAGTGTTGTACTCTGGACGATGTCTTTGACCTTGTGTACTGTAGAACTGTGGAGCCTTGAACCAGTGAAGCCCCTCATCAGTGTGTCTTTTCAGACTTTGATGAACTTCTTGCCCAACAGATTTTCAGAGACTGATGGTCATAAACTTAAGAAGAAGTCAGAACAAGGATTAGCATTAAGACAGTCACAGGACAGCAAATTCTCGACGGCACCTTGAAGCAGGTGGGGAACATGCGGTCGTCAACCACTCATTTAAATTCCTACGCTAATCCCATTTTGTTTATTCTCCCCACATTCCCATCAACTCGCCCCAGTTGCTACTATTCACCCATACACCAGGGGCAATTTGCAGCGTCCAGTTAACCTATTGGACCTATATCTCCACAAATTAAAGTTCGCTCACGTAATGCACAAATGTTGTTATTAAATGCAAAGGACTGGCTGTTCTGATTTCCAGAAATTATACGACAATCATTACCTACTTTCAACATTATTCTGCCTCCCTCTGTCCCTCACTCTTCTAAGATTTCCCCTTCCTCACCCTGCCCCTCCCCTGTCATTGCTTTCTCAGACATTAGATGATTTTAGCTGAAATCTCTCACCCTCCCATCTCCCCCTTTGCTTGCACCCTCCCTTCTACCCCTCCCACACCTCTTCTCTCTCTCTGCCTCACTAAATCTCTCTCACCCTTCTGCATCTCAAGGATGTTGCCGGGACTGGAGGGCTTGAGTTATAAGGAGAGACCGGACGAGCTGGAACTGTTTTCCCTGGAGCGAAGGAGGCTGAGGGGTGACCTGATAGAGGTTTATAAAACCATGAGGGGCACAGATAAGGTGAATGGTCACGGTCTTTCTCCCAGAGTGGGGGACAATTGGAATGTGGGAGGAAACCGGAGCACCTGGGGGGGGGGGGGGAAACCCATGCGGTCACGGGGAGAACATGCAAACTCCACACAGATCGCCTCGAATATCATATTGAACCCGTGTCTCCGGTGCTGTGAGGCAGCAGTTTTACCAGCTGCAGCACCCCCGTCCACAAAACAAAATGTGGATCTTGTGGGGATTCCATAACACCTTATAAAAGCAGAAATAAGAGCCCAAAATGGTGCGTCCTTGTGCCAGGGTGAGAGATATTTCAAGTAGGCTTGTAGAGATTCATTGAGTCAGAGAGTGAAACAGAACAGAAACAGGCCCTTCGGCCCACCTTGTCCATACTGACCAAGATGCCTAGCTACGCTAATCCCATTTGCTTGCATTTAGCCCATATCCCTCTAACCCTTTCCTATCCATGTACGTCCGTGTCTTATAAACATTGTAATGTACCTACCTTTACCACCTCCTCTGGCAGCTCGTTCCATATACTCACCACCCTCTGTGTGAAGAAGTTGCCCCTCATGTCTCATTTAAATCTTTCCCCTCTCACATTAAACCCATGCCCTCTAGTTTTAGACTCCCCCACCCTGGGGAAAAGATAGTGACCATCCACCTTATCTGTGCCCCTCATGAATTTATAAGCCTCTGTATGGTCGCCCCTCAGCCTCCTTCGCTCCAGGGAAAACAGTCCCGGCCTATCCAGCCTCTCCTTATAACTCAAGCCCTCCAGTCCTGGTAATATTCCTGTGAATCTTTTCTGCGCCCTCTCCAGCTTAATCACATCCCTCCTGTAAGTGTGGCGACCAGAACGGCAGACAATATTCCGAGTGCGGCATAACAAATAACCACAGGCATTTGTACAACTGTAACATGGTGTCCTAACTCCCATACTCAGTGCTTAGGCTGATGAAGACAAGCAGGCCATACACCTTCTTCACCACTCTGTCTACCCGTGTCCCCAGTCGCAGGGAACGATGTACTTGTATCCCAAGGTCTCGCTGTTCAATGACGTTCCCCAGGGCCCTGCCATTCAATGTGTATGACCTGGCGTGGTTTAACTTTCCAAAATGCATCACTTTGCACTTGTCTGACTTAAATTCCATCTGCCACTCCCTTGCCCTCTTTTCCAGTTGATCTCGATCCTGCTGTAACCCTAGTATTGGTATTGGTTTATTATTGTCACTTGTGCCGAGGTGCAGTGAAGAACTTGTCTTGCATACCGATCGTACAGGTCAATTCATTACACAGTGCAGTTACATTGAGGTAGTACAGAGTGCATTGATGTAGTCCAGGTAAAAGCAGTAACAGTACAGAGTAAAGTGTCCTAGCTACAGAGAAAGTGCAGTGCAATAAGCTGCAACTTTCTTCATCATCCAGCACTCCACCAATTTTGGTGTCTTCTGAAAATTTACTAACTTTGCCACCTGCAATCTCATCCGGATCACAAATATATATGACAAGCAACAGACCTCAGACCTCCAACTTCTCCTCCTTTGTAATGGTGATATGCTCCAGCATATCACCGTTCCTTCCTCATGACCTCGCTAGCTTCCATGTCGTTCTCCTCAGTAAATACAGGAGTACGGTGGCCACAGATCTTGGGAAGTTCGGAGACTCTGTCCCAGTGTGCACCTGTTAATGGGGATTTGCATGTCAACCAGGGTCCAGTGAAGGACACAACCCTGGGACTGGTACTCCACCTCACAGCCCCTCAGGTAGGTTCCCTCACTTCCCTTCTCTCCACACCCATCACCACAGTACCAACCCCCTCTGCCCAATAAACCCCCTCTCCAGTCACCCCTTGATTACCCACTCTCAGCTCCCGATGGTTGACAACCTCATCCAACCTCCAATACAGCTCAGCAACCTTGACTTTGACAGATGCACCAATCCCCAGACCAAACCCTGGTTCTAGATTTCCCTCTTATTCTCATCTGTGAGCTTCACAATGGGGCAGAGTGCAAGGGAAGGGACTCCTGGATTCTTCTGTAAGAACTTGACCTTGCTATGCCGGGAATTGGGATTAATACATATTGGTGCCCACTCAAAGGGTCAGTATGGACATGGTGGGCCAAATAGCCTGTTTCCATGCTGTACACCTCTATGGCTCCATGACTGCCATCTCTTTCATCAGCATGGTCATACAGCATGGTGTTACATACCAGCAACGATAGAAACACAACGAGCCATGTTTAAATGTTAGAATCTATTTATTAATAACTACATGTAATTATAAGAGAATTAAAAACATTAGGTATCAAACATTGACCCCAAAATAAACCTGAAGTCTGTGTGTGTGTGTGTGTGTGTGTGTGTGTGTGTGTGTGTGTGTGTGTGTGTGTGTGTGTGTGTGTGTGTGGCAAGTTCCCAAATCCCAAGTCTAGGAACAGTTCTCAAAGTTCCGTTCAGCAAGTCATAAAGTAGAATGATGAGCAAAGGCTTCTGAAAACCACAGTAGAACGTAGAGAGAATGTAGCGAGAAGGAGTTTACGAATTCCACAAGTTCCACGATGGAACAATACGATGCCTCAACCACTGAAGATCTCCATTGCTTTGTTCTGAAGTATCTGCCACACCGAGGGCACTCGATATGTGGCCGCCCACAGATTATACCTGCTTTCCAGTACAGGTTAACGACAAAGTGGACTCCACAGATTGCTCCAAAAATCCATAGATGGATTGTATAGTGACCGTCACAGCTATTGTGCTTCACTCGTAGATACAGAGACTGGCAGTCAGTGTTACCAATTCTCTCTCTCCCTCCCCCTTCGTCTGTGCAATCACCAGCACTTCCAGTTATAGTCGTTTTTTTTTCACTCACAGTAGTCAGATAAAGCCACACACACTACCATTCAGGCATTTTAAAGGGACACTCATCAAGTAGCAACCTGGGCTCATAACAACAGAAGCAGGCCCTTCGGCCCAACTGGCCCATGTCGACCAAGGCACCAATCTAAGCTAGTCCATTTGCTTTTGTTTGGCCCATATCCTACTAAACCTTGCCTATCCATGTACCTGTCCGACTGTCTTTTAAATGTTGTTAATGTGCCTGCCTCAACCACTTCCTCTGGCAGCTCGTTCTGTATACGGACCACCTTCTGGGTGAAAAAGTTGCCCCTCGATTTTGTGTTAAAGCTCTCCCCTGTCATTCTAAATTTGTGCCCTCTAGTTCTTGATTTCCCAACCCTGGGAAAAAGTCATTCGGTCTCTCTTGGTCTCCGCTGTCGGTTCCGGTTATTTTCGAATCTGCAGGTTCTTTCAGGAATCCAAGAATGAGTTGGAAACAACTTGGTGCTTCACAAAGTTTTATTGGAAAAGTTTAAAACAAAGAAACAGTCACAGAGCACATGGCACTGGCTTTACTACTGGGAGATGAGCTGAGACAAAAGGAACTAAAATGAGCAAGAGGCAAGAGAACAAGAGAGAGATAGAGGCGAGAGGAGAACAAGATAAATAAGAGAGAGATTAACAAAAAAACGACACCTTTTATACCTGAGATAAGAGGTACTCCTTTGCAGACAATAGTCCAATCAGAAAACCTATTAGACACCTGTGGCAAAACCAACTAATGAGAAAACATGTATTCACCTGATGGACGAACCAATAAGCTAAGAGGCGGCCATTCCTTGTGCAACCACGAGGAGTATTAAACATTATACATGTTAAAAAACTACTTGAAACAGTCGAATCCAACACCACCCTACCACACACCCTCCCTTTGATCTCCCCATTCCTCCCCTTTCTCTTCAAAATATGCTTGATTTCTAACTTTCCTCAGTTCTGATGAAAGGTGATTGACCTGAAAGATTAGCTGTTTCTCTCTCAACAGATGCTGCCTGACCTGCTGAGTATTTCCAGCATTTTCTGCTTTTATTTCAGCTTGGTACATTTGTTTTATTTTTACTGTTATTTTGGGCTTACTTATGTTTCTTGCTCTGGCAATTGCAGCTCCTGCTCCAGAGATTGTGAACTGCTCTGTGTCACAGTAGTTCATTTCGAACATCTTCCACTGGCCTTGTCCGGTTTATCCATTACCAAACATAGCCACCTTACAGTGGGTGGCCCATGTCTCATCAAATAGTTACCCTTGCCCAAATCCAAAACCTTCATAGCCACTTTGTGTTAGCCACCATTATAAGACTATTGAACAGTTCCCTAGTACAATAAAATGGACTCTTGACCTCATAATCTACCTCGTTATGACCTTGCACTTTATTGTCTACCTGCTCTGCTCTTTCTCTGTAGCTGTTACACTTTATTCTGCATTCTGTTATTGTTTTACCTTGTACTACCTCGATGTACTGTGTAATGAATTGATCTGTACGAACGGTATGCAAGACAAGTTTTTCACTGTACCTCAGCACAAGTGACAATAATAAACCAATTCCAATTGTGTAGGCAGAAGGGATTAGTTTGGTTAGGCATTCGGTTTAATTAGTTTGGCACAATGTCGTGGGCTGTAGGGCCTGTTCCTGTGCTGTGATATTCCATGTTCTATGTTCTATGTTCTTTTACATGCAGTATTAGTTGCAAAAGGGTAATTGCTGCTTTAAAGTGTTACCTCTTTACGGAGTCAAAGGATCAACTGCTCTCTGAGTTTCAAGACACTGGTGCAGCTATTGGAATAAATAGCTGTAGTCGTTGGGAGCTCCTGAGATTTTGTGGGTTTGTTCAACACTTTACTCCACAGTCAAAACAGAAACCAGGTACCACTGACACCATTAATGTTTACAATTAATATTTACAGGAGCATTATCATAAGCCTTCAGGCCATCCAGATGCCATATCTCCAAATTGGTAAATTGGTTTATTATTGTCACATGTACTGAAGTACAGTGAAAAACTTGTCTTGCATTCCATTCATACAGAGCAATTTATTACACAGTGCATTGAGGTAGTACAAGGGAAAACAATAACAGAATGCAGAATAAAGTGATACAGTTACAGAGAAAGTGCAGTGAAGGCAGGCAATAAGGTGCAAGGTCATAACAAGGTAGACTGTGAGGTCAAGAGTCCATCTTATCATACTGTTCAATAGTCTTATAACAGGGGGATAGAAGCTGTCCTTAGATATTCTTCCAAATAGAGTGCTACAAGTAACTTTATCAGCATGCTGTCCTTTGAGGAATTATGTTTAACCAAAGTGAGTTCCGTTTACACAAGAGCGAGGTGATTCCAAATCTCAGCACCAATTAGATTTTTCCATAATGGGGACACCTGAAAATTTCGAATTTTGCTTACAGTCCCAAAGTCTAAATCATTAATTAAGTTATGAGGTACAGTGTGTCTTGGCACCATCCCTGTGGGACTTCACCTCTACTTGCTGCCACTCTAAATGTTTCCTTCTTGAGAAATCTTGACCTAACAATACTGCTCAGCTGGTAAATAGAGCATAGCATTGGTAGATGGAATGTAATTCTGACAAATGTAAGGTGATGTGTTTTGGGAGGACAAACACGGCTGGGGCATGCACCATGTATGGTAAGGCCCTGGGGAGTGTTGAGGAACAAAGGAACCTTGGTATACAAGTCCAAAGATCCTTGAAGGTAGCAGCACGATTAGATGGGGTGATGTAGAAGGCATATGGGATGCTGGCTTTCATTAGCTGGGGTGTAGAAATAAAGAACAGGGAGGTCTTGGTTACAACTTTATAAAAGCAACACACAAAAAGCTGGAGGAACTTAACCGGTCAGGCAGTAGTTACAGATGGGAATGGACGGTCAATGTTTCGGGTCGAGACCATTCATCCATTCAGATGAAGGGTCGTGATCAGAAATGTCGACTGTCCATTTGCCTCTGTAGATGCTGCTTAAACCCACTGAGTCCCTCCAGCAGATTGTGTGTTGCTCCAGATTCCAGTGTCTGCCGTCTCTCTTGTGTCTCCATACAACGTTATAAAACACAGGTGGAATATTGCATGCAGTCCTCATTGCCACACTGTAGGAAGGATGTGATTGCACTGGAGAGGGTGCAGAGGAGATTCACCAGGATGTTGCCTGGGATGGAATGTTTCAGTTATGAGGAAAAGCTATCTAGACTGGGTTTGTTTTACCTGGAGCAGAGGAGGCTGGGGGAACCTGATAGGGGTGTACAAAATTATATTTTGCAGAGGAGAGGAGTCTGTAACCAGAGGGTATAGGTTTAAGGTGAGGGGTAAGAGGTTTCAAGGGATCTGAGGAAGAATTTTTCACCCAGAGGATGGTTGGAATCTGGAACACTCTGGCTTGGCGGGTGGTGGAGGCAGAGACTCCCACAACTTCTAAGAAGCATCTGGATGAGCATTTGAATCACCAAAGCATTGTAGTCCAAGGATCAAGTGCTGGTAAGAGGGATTGGTAAAGATGAGTGCTTGAGGTCGGCATGGACATGATGGGCTGAAGGGCCTGTTTCCTGCTTTCTACTGCCTGCTTTCTGTTTAGAAGCCAGCCAGCCAACCAGTCGGGAGGTGTATGTGTTGATTATCGCAATGTACGTGCAACATGTCAAGGATTTCTGCTCCAAATGCTTTGGACATCAGAAGGGAAATGATGATGAGTGTGAAGTGTGAGCGAGGTGGTCTGGATGTACAATCAGTAAGGCAGCAGGAATGAACTGCAGAAGGCGCAAGCTGGCTGATCGTTCTCACCGCACATTCTTACTTCACTTTTATGTCCTCACTCACTTGTGCTTTCCATTTAGAAGCATCAGAATGCCATAATTTTACTAAACTTCCGATTACCGATACCATCATTGGGACGGACCTGGTGGTGAGACTACTCCTGTACACGGTCAGGAATTCAAAATGTGCCAGCTTGATCAATGCCACCCATATCAGCCCGCTCGACGTCAGGAAGAAGACGATCTTCTTTATCCATGGCTACCGGCCATTTGGGTCACCCCCAAACTGGTTGACGAAGGTGATAGAGACACTGTTGAGGGTGGATGACATAAACCTCATCATCGTTGACTGGAACAGGGGAGCAACAACTATCAATTATTCAGCCGCTGTCGCTAACACCAAGAGGGTTGCTGAAATTTTGAAACCTGTGATTAACTATATGCTAGTAAGGATTTTTGTTTCATTTCCTCTCTGCTCTGTTTCCCTTTGTCGTACTAGGAGAGGCTAGACAGTTTAGGTCCGTATTTCTTGAAGCTTAAAAAAATGAGGGGTGACCTTATACAAACATGAAAGATCCTCAGGGAGCTCGACAGTGTAGATGTTGAAATGTTTTCACTAGTGGGAGAGTCATGAATAAGGGAAACAGTTGTAGAATAAGGGGACGGTCATTTAAAACTGGTGTGTGCAGAAATGTCTTCTCTCAGAGGGCAGTGAACCTCTGGAATTCTCTGTCCCTCGAGGGTGCTGGAGGCTGGATCATTAGGTGTATTTAAGGTGGAGATGGATAATTATTTGAGAGGTTGAGGGTTATGGGGAAATGGCACAGAAGAGGAGTTGAGACCAGCCATGATCATATTGAATGAGGAGGCAGGCTTGAGAACCCTGGTGGCCTACTCCTGCTCCTATTTTCTTGCGTTCTTGTGTTAGATCAGCCTGGGTCATTGGGATGTTTGTATACATATTAGATTTCTCACGTTTCATCGCTATCATAAGGAGCAGGAGGTGAATCAGTCACTTACGCCTGCTCCTCCAATCAACATGACGACGATTAATCTCTTATCTCAGTGCCACTTTCCTGCAATACTCCCATCCCCTTTGGCTCCCACTTGTGTAAACACCTCCCATCTAACTTTCAAACTGAACATCAGAATTTTGGGGGTCCCATTTGGAAGCTAATACTTGCTGATGAAATCTGTGCACTGGATGGTTTTGTTCCTCAGTGTCAGAGCTGCAGGGTCCAGTTGCCAAACTGTTGAAGTAGAACCTTAACTTGTCTCCTCTCTTCTAATGGGTAGCTCGCATCTTCTGCCTCTAGGGTTCAGGTGCTTTACAAGAATTAATAATACAGAGGTATCAGTCTCAGCCAGCAATCCGCACAGAGGAGAGAAGAATTACCTAGTCTTTTTACCCTTGGGGCCAAGAAATAGGGTGTGGGAGCAAAGAGTGGCAATGGATGGGAGAATTAGAGGATGGAAAAGAGAGGGAAGGGTTGATGAGGAGGGGGGGTCAATGAGGAGGGGTGTTGTGATGGGGAGAGACGGGGCAGAAGCTGCTATCACTGCTTTGGTGAGAGAAATTGGGAGAAATTTAGGTTGAAGTGGATGCCTTAATTGAGAGGGAGTGTGAAGGAAGAGAGGCTCAATTAACTGGAAGTGTGTTAGGAATGTGGGAAAGAGAAGATAAGATATCTTTATTAGTCACATGTACATCTAAACACACAGTGAGATGCATCTTTTGCGCAGAGTGTTCTGGGGGCAGCCCACAGTGGGGGAAAGGGATGAGGTGCAAGATGAACTGGGACATGGAGTTGGAGCTCATTTCATGTCTTTGGGCTGTTGAGTTGTTTCAAGTGTGCTGTCTGGTTTCTTGAGCTACTTTCCAAGGGGTAGTGTTAAGTGAGAAATAAGTATTGACTCAGACACAAGAATAACCCCCTGCTTTCCTTCAAGTATCCCCATAATTTTTTTTGTTTTTTGTGGGGGTTTGGCACTTGGTGCTAATTAGTTTTGTAATACCTGGGGATTCATTTGGAGAGAAGTTTCTTGATACTTTTAGGGAAAAAGGAAATTTGATGTGCAGAATTTCACCTTCAAAATGTCTTACAGCCAATGATAAGAGATGAGATCTCTTTATTAGTCACACGTACATCGAAGCACACAGTGAAATGCATCTTTTGCGTAGTAGAGTGTTCTGAGGGCAGCCCACAAGTGTCGCCACGCTTCCGGCGCCAACAACTTCCTAACCCATACGTCTTTGGAATGTGGGAGGAAACCAGAGCACCCGGAGGAAACCCACGCAGACACGGGGAGAACGTACAAACTCCTCACAGACAGCAGCCGGAATTGAACCTTGGTCACTGGTGCTGTAATAGCGTTACACTAAGGACTACACTACCGTGCCTGTGTCATCAGTAGATTAGCATCAGGCCAGTTTCTCCACAGCAGGATCCAATCAAAAGGGATAATCGTCAGATCATTTGCTTCAGAGAGCATTGGTGGAGGAATACTGCTCAGGACAGGGATAACACTACTTCCTTCTTCAGATACCGAAGTCTTTCATGTGCACATTGAGAGAACAATTGTGGCCTCATTTGAAACTGTTGGAAATATGACAACCTTGACGATGCAGTGTTGAAGTTCATGTACTGGTGTTGGTTACCAAGTGTGATCACATCAAAGATATACACTAGATCACGAGTGAAACTCTCAAGTTAGAGAACAGCTTTATTTTAGTGCCATCGTTGGGACATTGGGCACCTTTCTGGCTCAGAGGCTTCCAAGAGACAGGAGCAGGATTATCCCAACAAATACCATGGGGTGGTGATTAGGGAGGAGTGCATTGTAGAAGAAGTCTTTTGACTGAAACATTAAACTGAGGTCCCATCTGCTCACAGGTGGATAGAGAAAAATTACGGGGATACTTGAAGGAAAGCAAGGGGTTATCCTTGTGTCTGAGTCAATACTTATTTCCCACTTCACTCAAGTAGATCATTGGATCACTTGCTGTGTGCAAATTGGCTGTTGCTTCTCCTGCATTACACATGGCCTGGATGTGAAAATCCTGTCATTGGAAGCAAAACACTTTTAAGGTCTTGCAAACGAGGCAATCTTTCCTTTTTCTCTGTTTTGTGATATTGGTTATTTGTTGTTCATCCTCAATTCTGTTTCTTCAGAGTAACGGAGGCTCCCTCAGATTGATTCATCTGATTGGTGTGAGTCTGGGTGCTCATATAGCCGGCTTCGTCGGAAGCAAGTTTGATGGAAAGATTGGATGGATAACTGGTGAGGAATATGAACTAATTTCTTGATGAAAATTCTGCATGTTCTGGATATTTAAAATAAAGACAATTGCTGGAAACACTCAGCAGGTCAGGCAGTATCTGTGGAGAGAGAAACAGGACAGTGAAATTTCATCAAAAGTTGGAAACTATAAAGGTCTAACAGGTTCTTAATAAATACAGGGGAAGAACGTCTCCTTCTTTACCTCCTCCTTTCCCATTCCAGTGATCCTAATCAATCAGTTACTTCCAATTTATTATAGTATTTATGTTGTCCACAACACAGTAGCATCTTCATTTTGGAGACTGGATGCAGATTGTGTGATTACTTTCCATTCGAGCCCTGTCACTTTAGGTCTCTGCTCACTCCCACCTCAACCGTTCCGTCCTCAATCTCATGGATTAAATTCCAAGGAAGCTCAATGTGACCTTGAGGAACAGCACCTCACCTCGAGAAGCAGTGTTGCTTGCTTTATAGGGGCACTTTACAACCTTCCAAAACCAAGGTTCTGCTCTGGCTCAGTGGACAATGCTTTGGCCTTTGGGTTAGAGGATTCCTTTCAGGTCCCATTCCAGAGGCTTCAGCACAAGAACCTGGACTAATGTTCCAACTCCACTCTGAGAGAGTGCTGCACTGTTGAAGGCACCAGCTTGTGGATGAGATACCTGCAGGCTGAAAAGCTATATCACAATCTGTATTTATTCTCCCCAATGAAGATGATACTGTGTGGTGGACAAAAAAATATACTATAATAAACTGAGGCCCTTTCTGTTGTAGAGTCATAGAGTCACAGAGTTGTACAGCATAGAAACAGGTCCTTCGACTGACCACATCCATGCTGACTGTTTTGCCCACCGACCCCATTTGCCCACATTAGGACAGTATCCTTCTGCACCTTGCCTATTTAAGTGTCTGTCTAAATGCCTCTTAAACAAAGTGATTGCACTCTGGCAGTGAGTTCCAGATATCAACCACTCTCTGTGTAAAAAACTTACCCCGCAGATCCCCTTTAAATCTCCTTCCTCTCATCTTAAACCTACCCCCTCTTGTTTTTGATACCCTTGCCGTGGGGAAAAAGGTTCTGACTCTCTCTCCTATCCATGTCTCCTGTAATTTTATATACCTCAACCCTCTGCTTCCTGCACTCCAGGGAAAACAGTCCCAGCCTGTCCAATCTCTCCCCATAACAACGTCCTCCAATCCAAGCAACACCCTGTGGAATCTCCTCTGCACTCTCTCCAGCGCAGCCACATCCTTCCTGTAGTGTGGTGGCCAGAACTGCACACAGTGCTCCAAGTGCAGCCTAACCAGTGTTTTATAAAATTGCAACATAACATACCAGGTCTTACATTTTATGCCCCATCTTATGAAAGTAAGCATGCCATACACCTTCTTCACCACCCTATCGACCTGTGTTGCCACTTTCACGGAACAATGGACTTGAACCCCAAGGTATGCAAGACAAGTTTTTCACTGCACCTCAATACAAGTGACGGTAATAAACCAATCCCAATTAAGATAAGATAAGATATCTTTATTAGTCACATGTACATCAAAACACACAGTGAAATGCGTCTTTTTGCGTAATGTTCTGGGGGCAGCCCGCAAGTGTAAATTCCAATTCCAATTCCAATTCCAATTCCAATTCCAATTCCAATTCCAATTCCAATACCAATACCTCCTATCACCAAGCCAATTGTGGATCCAGTTAGTCAGCTTGTCTTGCATCTCATTTGCCTTGACCTTCTGGTCCTGTTCTCTCAGGTAGATCTTACAGCACTGTGTTGAAGAGAAACAGGGAAGATTCTCCTGGTGTACTGCTGAGAAATTATCCCTCAACATCATGAACAAAATAGATTATCTGTCATTACCACATTGTTGTTTGTGGGAGCTTGCTGTGTACAATTGGCAGCTACATTTCTGGCATTATAGCAGTGATGGTACTTCATTGGTTAGGATGTCATTGAAGGCTTGGACTAGAAATGAAAGCCTTTTCACTGACTTCAACAATTTCGGATATTGACCCTGGATTCCCATTTAAGCCTCCTCAAGACTACCTCCTCCCTCTCACCTCTTCCCCTTTCATAAATAGGACTGCCTCCAATGACAGTATAACCTTATTTTAAATAAGGGGACAAAAACTGTGCACAGTACTCCAGCACCCTGTAAAATAGCTCAACACATCACGGAAACCAGCCTCCCCTCCATGGACTATGTCTACACTTTTCACTGCCTTGGTAAAGCAGCCAGCATAATCAGACTGCACCCACCCCAGACATTCTCCCTTCTCCCCCCTCCCATCAGGCAGAAGATACAAAAGCCTGAAAGCACCAGGCTCAAGGACAGCTTCTATCCCGCTGTTATAAGGCTATTGAATGGTCCTCTAGTACGATAAGATGGACTCTTGACTTTACAATCTACTTCGTTATGACCTTGCACCTTACTGTCTGCCTGCACTGCACTTTCTCTGCAACTGTAACACTTTATTCTGCATTCTGTTATTGTTTTCCCTTGTACTACTTCAATGCACTGTTGCAATAAAATGATCTGTATGGATGGCATGCAAACCAAAGTTTTTCACTGTACCTCAGTACATGTGACAATAATAAACAAATTTACCAATTTAGTTTACCAATTTAGTGGACGGATAATTGTTGGCTAGATCAACTCCTCTGCCCCTCAAAATGTTCCCATTACATCTGTTGGGAAGACAGATGAGTCCTTAGTTTAACGATTCATTTTGTCATCTCTGGCTATGCAGCCCTGCAACAGTACTGAACTGGAGTGTCAGCCTGGATTTTGTCCCTGTTTGAAGAGCAAGTCTTGAGGTGACAACACTGCAAACTGAGCTTTGGCAGAAAATTCTCCCTCTGCTTCCCCTCCCCACCTCCTTCCCGTTATTCCATGGTCCACTGTCCTCTCCGATCAGATTCCGTCTTCTTCAGCCCTTTGTCACTTCTGCTCATCGCCTGATATCATTCCCACTCTCCCTTCTCCCTCACCTGCCTATCACCACCCCCTCCGCCCCCTCATCTGGACCCACCTATCACCCACCAGCTCTTGCTCCCCCCCTCCCCCCACTGTTTATACCAGCTATCTCCCCTCTATTTTTCAGTCCTGATGAAGAGCCCAAAACATCAACCAAAGATTTCCCCCCACAGATTCTACCTGACCCGCTAAGTTCCTCCAGCATTTTATGTGTTGCTCCAGATCTCCAGCATCTCCAGTTCCTCTTGTGTCTCCCTTTGGCAGAAAATTTATGTTTCTCTGAGTTTTTCTTCCCCTAACAAAGAAGGACACCATTTGTAACAACAGTAATCCCTCCACATAACTGTTGTCACAGAAAGACAAACGATGTTATATATTCTATGGGTCTTTGATTATGTTGGCTGCTTTCCCGAGGCAATGGGAAGTGTAGACACAGTCAGTGGAGGGGACGCTGGTTTCCGTGATGGACTGGGCTGTGTCCACAACTCTCTGCAACTTCTTGCAGTCTTGGGCAGTGTATACCAAGCTGTGATGCACCTGGATAGGATGCTTTCTATGGTGCATGTATAAAAATTGACGAGGGTCACCGGGGACATGAAGAATTTCCTTAACCTTCTGCGGAAGTAGAGGCGCTGGTATGATAACACCTCTAGGGACAGGCATATTGCATCCACATGGATGTCAAAACCTCCACACTGGTGCCCAAGCACCCAGGTGACATTCTCTGATTGGCTCACACCGAAACCATGACCACTGAGGGTATCTCAATGCACTGTGTAATGAATTGATCTGTATGAACGGTATGCAAGACAAGTTTTTCAACGCACCTTGGCACATGTGACAATAACAAACCAATTTACCAATTGAAGGCTGTCAGGGCCAACTAAAGGAAGGAAAATGAAAGCTTTAAGTTCCACAGCCCCTGTTAAGTCATCCCAGTGTGCTTCAGCCAATGAGGTGTGGCCACCATTATCATGTGACAGGCAGCCCCTACAACCAGCAGGGTGGTTTTTGTAGCCAGCTTTGCAGTGTTGTTGGCTGAAGGGGGTGTGAATATTGTCCAGGAATTCTAGATATAAGACTGAAGGTGGAGGTAAAGGAAAGTGGAAAAGTCTCCTGAAGGACTCTGTTGCCGGATTTGTTTGCCAGCTTTGTCTTTCGTTGACAGGTCTGGATCCTGCCGGGCCCTTATTCACGGGGAAGGGAGTGAACGACAGGCTGGATCCCTCTGATGCGCAGCTGGTTGATGTCCTGCACACAGACATTGACGGTACTCCTGCTGACTCCACCGTCTGCACGCTGATATACAGGGGTTTATATAAAGATGGGAGGGGGCATTCTGACAATTATTTGGGGTCTTGACTTGGGGGGGTTTAGCCACACTGTGTTCCTGGTTTCAGGTTCATTTTTTTAATCAAACTCTCCCATTGAAATCCATCCCTCCAGTCTCGTAACCCTCTCCAAATAACACAGCCTTCCAGTAGAGTCATCGAGATGAACAGCACAGAAACAGGCCCTTCAGCCCATCGAGCCCGTGCCAACCATCAACCACCCATTTACACTAACACTATGATGCAGGGTTTCAGCCTGAAATGTCGACAATTCCTTTCCCCCCCACAGATGCTGCCCGACCCGCTGAGTTCCTCCAGCAGATTGTGCGCTGCTCCAGATTCCAGATTCTGCAGTCTCTGGTGTCCCCACTATACTAACCCCATTTGTTTTAATCCCTCTCACATCTCCCTCACTTACAAACTGGGAACAATTTACAGTGGCCAATTACCCCACAAACCTGCATGTCTTAGGGATGTGGGAGGAAGATATAGGTTTAAGGTGAGAGGGGGAAGGTTTAAGGGAGATATATGTGGCAAGATTTTTATTTACACAGAGAGTGGTGAGTGTCTGGAACACACTGCAAGGGGTGGTGGTGCAGGCAGATATGAGAGCCATGTTTAAGAAGCATTAGGAGAGGCCCATGACTGTGCAGGGAATGGGGGGATATAGATCATGTGCAGGCAGATGGGATTTGTTCAGAATCAGAATCAGGTTTATTATCACTGACTTATATGACGTGAAATTTGTTGTTTTGCGGCAGCAGTGCAGTGCAAAGATATAAATTGACTATAAATTACAAAAATAAATAAATAGTGAAAAAAAAGGAATATCGAGGCAGTGTTCATGGGTTCATGGATCGTTCAGAAATCTGATGGTGGAGGGGAAGCGGCTGTTTCTGAATCATTGGGCCTTCAGCCTCCTGTACCTCCTCCCTGATGGTAGAACGAGAAGAGGGCGTGTCCCGGGTGGTGAGGGTCCTCAGTGATGGATGCCGCCTTCTTGAGGCACCGACTCTTGAAGATGCCCTCGATGGTGGGGAGGGTTGTGCCCGTGATGGAGCCGGCTGAGTCTGCACCCCTCTGCAGCCTCTTGCAATCCTGTGCGTTTAAACTGGCATCATGCTTGGCACAGACATGATGGGCCGAAGGGCCTGTTCCTGTGCTGTTCTATGTTCACTCAGAGAAAACCCACGTGGTCACAGGAAGAATGTGCATACTTCCCCGCCCTCTCACTGAACTCCAATCTAGTCCCCATAATTTCCCCTCAAAATTCAACCCCTCCAGTATCCCCTCTCTCTCATTAAAATAGCTAAACCCTGGAACTCCCTCCCCAACAGCACCGTGGAGGCCCCTTCACCCGAAGGACTTCAGCAAGAAGATGGCTCACCCCAACTTCTCAAGGAGAAGTTCGGGATAGGCAATCAGTGCTGACCTTGCCAGTGTTAACCTGATCCTGGAGAAATAGCAGAACCCTGAATTCCGCAGTGAATACATTCTTCTGGGTCCTGCATTCTATATTATAAGTTTGTCTTGTTTCTGTGTTGATAGTAAATTGATTATAAAACGATATTTAAAACATATTTATACCTGCAGCTCTTGGCTATCGAGAATTTTTGGGGCACATAGATTATTACGCTAACGGAGGCACCGACCAGCCAGGCTGCCCTGCGACCATACTGAGCGGTCTGTATTGGCTCCAGCTTCATTCTTGTCGTTGCCTATTCCTTTGAACGTTTTATTGATAGTTCGTCACTCCTCGTGAAGGGTCACCCTGTTCCCTGACCTGTGCAAAACTGACCGGGGCTTCACACCTTCCTGCCTGCAGTCTCCTGTAGGGAAACATTGTGCCACTGGCGGTTCCCAGAGACTTCCTCGCCTGCTCTCAGTGGAAATGGGAAGTGAGAATGGAGAATGGAGGGGCTGCTATGGAAATATTCATTAGCCTTCATTAGTCAGGGTGTTGAGTTCAAGAGCCGCGAGGTGATGTTGAGGCTCTAGAACCCTGGTTAGACCACACTTGGAGTATTGTGTTCAGTTCTGGTCGCCTCATTATAGGAAAGATGTGGAAGCTTTAGAGAGGGTGCAGAGGAGATTTACCAGGATGCTGCCTGGTTTAGAGAGTATGGATTATGAGGTTGAGTGAGCTCGGGCTTTTCTCTTTGGAGAGAAGGAAGATGAGAGGTGAATTGATAGAGGTGTACAAGATGATAAGAGGCATAGATCAAGTGGACAGTCAGAGACTTTTTCCCAGGGAGATGATGGCTAACACGAGGGTGATTGGAGGAATGTATAAGGGGGATGTCAGGGGTACGTTTTTTTACACAGAAAGTGGTGGGTGCGTGGAACACACTGCTGGCAGAGGCTGTGGGGGCAGATACATTAGGTACATTTAAGAAACCCTTAGATAGACACATGAATGACAGAAAAATAGGGGGCTACGTGGGAGGGAAGGGTTAGGTGGATATTAGAACAGGATAAAATGTCAGTATAACATTGTGGGCCGAAGGGCCTGTACTGTTCTGTAGTGTTCTATGTTCTATGTTCTAACATTCATAGGCCGTGAGAGGTCCAGGAGAAAGATAGGGAACATTTGTTCTCACAACTGCAAAAACATTGTGCAACGTGAATTGGGTTATCCCAGAGTAGAGCAAATTTTCATGATTTCTTGGTGTCCCTATGTGGAGTCATGGATTAATACAGCACAGAAACAGGCCCTTCGGCCCAAATGGTCCATGCCGACAAAAATGCCCATCTAAGCTATTCCCATTTGCCCACATATCCCTCTCAACCTTTCCTATCCGTGTACCTGACCAACCGTCTTTTACATGTTGTTATTGTACCTGCCTCTACAACTTTCTCTGGCAGCTCGTTCCATGTACCCACCACCCTCTGTGTGAAGAAGTTGTCCTTCAGGCCCCTTTTAAGTCTTTCCCCTCTCACCCTAAATCTATGCCCCCTAGTTTTGGACTCCCCTACCCTGGAAAAAAGACTGTGCACATTCACCGTGTCTACGTCCCTCATGATTTTATACACCTCTATAAGATCACACCTCAGCCCTCTACAAGGAATAAAGACCCAGCCTGCCCGACCTCTCCCTATAACTCAGGCCCTCAAGTCCTGGCAACATCCTCGGAAATCTGCTCTGCGCTCTTTCCAGTTTGATGACTGAACACAATATTCCAGGTGCGACCTCACCAACATCTTGTACAACTGCACCATAACCTCCTATACTTGATGCCCTGACTGACGAAGGCCATCTGATGAAGAACATCTGTCCTAACATCTGTCAGGAAGTTGCTCTGCTCATTATTCACCAGGAGTTTCATTCTCCCTTGGACTTTACCCCAGTGATGCCAACAATGGTGCAAGATGGAGAACTCACCTAGAGCGTGATCTCCAATCAAATGGTCTGAAAACCATCAGTTCTTGTTTTCTCAGTGAACAGCAGGTTTTACTAACCCTTCCTCCCTGGAACTATTGAAAGGGCTGGCAGTCAAACTGCAATCTTTGTCCTCGTATCTTCTGTGGACTCCTACAGCCTGAACTACCGGCTCCCATGTGCGGCTGCTGGTCAGGGTCACTCTCAGCTTCCCAGCCTCAGGGCTATTCCTGGCCTCTGCTGCTGATCTCTGCCCCACCGGCTCACTGTTGTGATAGGGAGCTCACCCAGACTCCAACTCAGGGGGAACACCCTTCATGTACTTCTCTCTCAGCCAGCAGGGGTGGGCAGAGAAGGCACGGGCACTTACTTGCATTGCCGTTTTCCCCAGACTGTGGGCATTTAGAGACTGCCCCTCATGTCCTTGAGTAGAGTTCTCTGGTAACCTCCTGCCAAGAAATCTTGGCTGTAGCTGTGGAGGGTCATAGAGTCATACAGCACAGAAACGGGCCCTTCAGCCCAACACGTCCATGTCGACTGTGTTGCCCAGCGAGCTAGTCCCATCTGCCCACGTTTGGCCCATAGCCCTCTAAACCTCTCCCATCCATGGACTTATCTTGATGGCTCTTAAAAGTTGCTAATGTGCCTTCCTCAACCACTATCTCTGGCAGCTCATTCCAAATACGCACCACCCTTTGAAGAATCTGCCCCGATGTCCATTTTAAATCTCTTGCCTTTGATCTTAAACCTCTGCCCTCTTGTTTTTAGCAGCCCCTTCCTGGGGAAAAAGACTACGTGCCTTCACCCTCTCTGTGTCCCTCATGATCTTATATCCCTCTATCAGGTCACCCCTCAATCCCCTACATTCCAGGAAATAAAGTCCTTGTCTACACAACCTCTCCTTGTAATTCAGGCCCCCAAGTCCGGGCAACATCCTGTTAAATCTTTTCTGCACTCTTTCTAGTTTAATAACATCTTTCCTATAACAGGGCGACCAAAACTGTACACACTACTCCAAGTTAAGTGGGTCTGCAGACATTTCTTCATTAGCCTATCCAATTCCTCCTAAGCCCCTGGGAACACTCTCCCACCCCCTCCCATTTATTAACTAGCAACTCTCCTCAGTAGCTGGAAGAGTGTTTTACATAGAGTGGTATGTCCTTTAAGAGGAGGTTGCAAAGATTACTCCTTCTGTGCTATGTGGTGACATTTGCAGGCAGTTTCAACACACCAGTAGGTGACACTGTCGTGAGACCAGCGACATCAGTTTCAGCACCAGGGTTACACAGGGAAGGCTGACAACCCTGTTCTGTGAATCTCACTGTTCAAGCTCTTGCTCTTAGTGTGACTTTCATAAACAGTGTTTGTGTCAATGTTGTTTCATGCCAATACAAAAGGTGGTGTGAAGCAAGTTCTAGCTCAGGCTCTGTTATCTTAACAGAGGACACTTTCTGTTATCACAGTAATATTATTAGCCTTGACCATGTAGGTAGCTCCATAGCCTTGGAGTCGGAAGGGGTCTAAACTACAAGTCCGAGGACTGTGTGTACAGTCTGGGCTGACACATCCAGTGAGGGAAGACTGCACATTCAGCTGTGGATTAAAGGTCTTATGCTGAAGTAAGATTTAGTATTAGATTTCTCTCTACCACTCCATCAAGTAATAACTTCTCATTCTCAACGCATGCTGGGTTTTTAAATCTCCCATATATTGAGGGTCTAGTCCTTCGCACAAACCAGCCTCCCCTCCATTAACTCCATCTACATTTCCCGCTGCCTCGGGAGAGCAGCCGACATAATCGAGGACCCCTCCCACCCCGGGCATTCTATCTTCTCCCCCCTTCCTTCAGGGAGAAGATACAAAGGCCTGAAAGCACGTACCACCAGGCTCAAGGACAGCTTCTATACCACTGTTATAAGACTATTGAACTGTTCCCTAGTACAATAAGATGGACTCTTAACCTCACAATCTACCTCATTGTAACCTCGCACCTTATTGTCTGCCTGCACTGCACTTTCTCTGTGACTGTAACGCTTTATTCTGCATTCTGTTTTCCTTTTGTACAACTTCACTGCACTGATGTACGGAATGATGTGTCTGGATGGCACGCCAACAAAAGCTTTTCACTGGATCTCGGTACACGTGACAATAATAAACCAATTACCGAGTCCTGTTTTACGCACCTCATGGAATCCTTATCTGGGTTGTCATTGGTTGGCAAGCCACTTGAACTCACCTAGCATCTGCCTACTAACCAACCCCTACCTGGAGTGTGTCCCTGGATGTGTTTCCATGGCGACACCGGCTCCCAGTTGATGGGAGAAGTTCAGCACATTGCAGCGTCTTTTGTAAGTGGCACATCCTGTGCCCACAACTGTCTGCCTGTTGGTTGAACCATGTTCCTAAGTTTACCAGCTGTCAAAGCGAGTCGTAGTTGGTTTATCATGGTCACATGTACCGAGATACAGTGAAAAGCTTTTTTTGTATGTCGTCCAGGCAGTTCATTCCAAACATTACAGTAGTACAAGAACGGAAAAAAACCAGAACGCAGAATATAGTGCTACAGCCACAGAGAAAGTGCAGTGCAGGCAGACAACAAGGTGCAAGGGCCACAATGAGGCAGATTGAGAGATAAAGATCTTTAGCATATGAGATATCCGTTCAAGAGTCTGACGCAGCAGGATGGAAGCTCTCCTCGAGCCCGGCGGCACGCACTCCCAAGCATGACATTCACAATTCACAATTCGGTCTGTGGTCAGGGACAAGAGGGTGTGACTGCGAGTGAGGCAGGTAGGGGGATCCAAGAGGCGGTGCCGGAGGAGCCTCAGCCGTCAAGCTTGTCCAACAGGTCTGAGATTCTTGCTCCCTGTGCGGATGAGCGTGGGGGCTGTAGGAAGGATGGACAACTGAACTATGGCACCGTGGTTCAGGGAACCATTCAAGGGGGGGGGGGGGGGGGAGGGGGAGAGAAATGTAGTTGCAGTTGGGAATAGTATAGTCAGGAGAATAGACTCTCTGTCGCTAGGATTGAGAGACCTGAAGTCTGCGATGCCTGCCTGGTGCCTGGGTTTGGGACACCTCATCTGACCTGCAGAAGAATTTGGAATGGGAGGGGAAGGATCCAGTTGGCATGGTCCATGTGGGCAGAACAAGGAAAGAGGTTCTGCTGAGGGAATTTGAGCAGCCAGGGACTAAATTATAAAGCAGAACTAAAAAGGTAATAATCTCTGGATAAGATCAGAGAGTTAAATGCGGAGCTCAAAGATTGGTGTGGGAGAAGTGGGTTTGAATTCGTGGGACATTGGCACCAGTATTGGGGAAGGGGGGAGCTTTTCCGATGGGACAAGCTCCACCTGAACCACGCTGGGACCAGGGTCCTGGCGAATTGCATAACTAGACTGTAGACAGGGCTTTAGAGTAAATAGTAGGGGGTGGGTTCAACAGATTGGAAAAGTATGGATAAAGTAAAAGGGAAGGAGAGTGCAGGAGAGGTTACTGAAGTCTCCAGAATAAAGAATAAGACAGGAAGTTTAGAAAGGGATAAGAATTTAGCTTCAGGCAACATGGAGGCAGATTTGAGAAGAAGGCTGGTGAATACTGGACTGAAGGTGTTATATCTGAATGCACGCAGTGTACGAAATTAGGTAGATGAGCTTATAGTGCTGTTAGAAATTGGCAGGTCTGACGTTGTGGGCATCACAGAGTCGTGGTTGAAAGAAGATCACAGCTGGGAGCTAAATATCCAAGGATACACATCCTATCGAAAAGACAGGCAGGTAGGCAGGGGGTGGGGGGTGGCTCTGTTAGTAAAAAATGAAATCAAATCCTTAACAAGTGACATAGGATCAGAAGATGCAGAATCCTTGTGGGTAGAGTTAAGAAACTGCAAGGGTAAAAAGACCCTGATGGGAGTTATATACAGGCCTCCGAATAGTAGCCAGGATGTGGGGTACAAATTACAACAGGAGACAGAAAAGGCGTGTAAAAAGGGCAATGTTACGGTGGTCATGGGGATTTCAATATTCAGGTAGATTGGGAAAATCAGGTTGGTACTGGATCCCAGGAGAAGGAATTTGTAGAATACCTATGAGATGCTCTTAGAGAAGCCTGTGGTCGAGCCCTAGGGAAAAGAATTCTGGATTTGGTGTTGTGCAGTGAACCAGATTTGATTAGGGAGCTTAAGGTAAAGGAACCGTTAGCAGGCAGTGCTCATAATATGATAGAATTCACCCTGCAGTTTGAGAGGGAGAAGCTAAAATCAGATTATCAGTATCACAGTTGAGCATGAGAGGGGAGCTGGCCAAAGCTGACTGGAAGGGAACCCTAGCAGGGATGACGGTAGAACAGCAATGGCAGGAGTTTCTGGGAGTAATTCAGAAGACACAGGATCAGTTCATCCCAAAGAAGAAGAAGCATTCTAAAGGGAGGATGAGGCAACCGTGGCTGACAAGGGAAGTCAAAGACAGCATCAAAGCAAAAGAGAGGGCATACAATATTGCAAAAACTAGTGGAGGATTGGGAAACTTTTAAAAACCAACAGAGGACAACTTAAAAAGCAATAAGGGGAGAAAAGATGAAGCTAGCCAATAATATAAAAGAGGATAGCAACATTTTTTTCAGATATATAAAGAGTAAAAGAAAGGCAAGAGTGGACATCGGACCACTGGAAAATGTCGCTGGAGAGGTAGTAATGGGGAACAAAGAAATGTCAAACAAACTGAATAAGTATGTTGCGCCAGTCTTCACTGTGGAAGACACCAGCAACATGCCAGAAATTCAAGAGTGAAGTGTAGTCGCTAAAGGCAGAAGTGAGTGTAGTCGCTATTACTAAGGAGCAGGTGCTTGGGAGCTGAAAGGTCTGAAGGTGGATAAGTCACCTGGACCGATGGACCACACCCCAGGATCCTGAAAGAGGTAGCTGAAGAGATTGTGGAGGCATTAGTAGTGATCTTTCAAGAATCACTAGATTCAGGAATGGTTCCAGAGGACTGGAAAATTGCAAATGTCACTCCACTCTTTAAGAAGCGAGAGAGGCAAAAGACAGGGAATTATCGGCCAGTTAGCCTGACTTCAGTGGTTGGTAAGATGTTAGAGTCCATTATTAAGGATGAGGTTTCGGGGTACTTGGAAGCTCATGATAAAATAGGCCGAAGTCAGCATGGTTTCCTGAGGGGAGATCTTGCCTGACAAATCTGCTGGAATTCTTTGAGGAAGTAACAGGCAGGATAGACAAAGGAGAGTCTGTGGATGTTGTTTACTTGGTTTTCAGAAGGCCTTTGACAAGGTGCCGTACATGAGGCTGCTAAACAAGATAGGAGCCCATGGCATTACAGCAAAGGTACCAGCGTGTATAGAAGATTGGCTGACTGGCAGAAGGCAAAGAGTGGGAATAAAAGGGGTAAGTGAGGTGAGGTAGCGCTCTTAATTAAGAATGAGATCAGGGTGATAGTGAGAGACGATATAAGATCTAAGGAGCAGAATGTTGAATCCATCTGGGTAGAGATTAGGAATAGTAAAGGGGAAAAAAACACTGGTGGGAGTTGTCTATAGGTTACCGAATAATAACATTACAGTGGCACAGGCAATAAACCAAGACATATTTGATTCATGTAAGAATAGAACAACAGTTATCATGGGGATTTTAACTTCCACATAGATTGGGCGAATCAATTGGTCGAGGCAGTTTTGAGGAGGACTCCATCGATACATCTGTGATATCTTCCTTGAACAGCAATGTTAGTGAACTACAAGGGAAAATGCTATCTTAGATCTGGTCCTGTGCAATGAGAACAGGTAAAATTAATGACCTTGTAGTTAGGGATCCTCTTGGAAAGAGTGATCACAGTATGGTTGAATTTCTCATACAAATGGAGGGTGCAATGGTTCGATCTAAAAACAGTGTATTATGCCTAAACATGGGAGACTGCAATAGGATGAGGGAGGAGTTGGCTAGCGTGGACTGGGAACACAGACTGTATGGTGGGACAGTTGAGGAACAGTGGAAGACTTTCAAAGTGATTTTTCACGGTGCTCAACAAAAGTATATTCCAGTTAAAAGCAAGGACAGGAAGGGTGGGGAGAGCCAGCCTCGGATAACTAAGGAAATAAAAGAAGGCATCAAGCTAAAAGCCCGTGCATACAATGTCACCAAGAGTAGTGGGAAACTAGAAGATTGGGAAAACTTTAAAAAGCGACAAGGAACCACTAAGCAAGCAACAAGGAAAGGGAAGATAGATTATGAAAGTAAACTAGCACAAAATACTAAAACAGATAGTGGAAAATTTTATAATTATGTAAAGCGGAAAAGGGTGACTTAAGTGAATGTAGGTCCCTTGGAAGATGAGAAGGGGGAATTAGTATTGGGTAATGTGGAAATAGCTGAAGCCTTGAACGACTATTTTGTGTCGGTCTTCACAGTGGAGGACACGTCTAACATGCCAAAGAGAGATGTTATGGATGCGATGGGAGTTGAGGACTTCGATACAATCGCTGTCACTGAAGAGGTAGTGATGAGCAAACTAGTGGGCCTAAATGTAGACAAGTCCCTTGGTCCTGATCGGATGCATCCCAGGGTACTAAAAGAAATGATGGAAGTTTGAGTGGAGGCGTTTGTGATAATTTATCAAAATTCTCTGGACTCTGGGCAGGTCCCGGCAGAGTGGAAGACAGTGAATGTCCTGCCACTGTTTAAAAAAGGATGTAGACAAAAGGCAGGTAACTATAGGCCCGTTAACTTAACGTCTGTAGTTGGGAAAATGTTTGAAGCTGTCATTAAGGAAGAAATAGCGAGACATCTGGATAGGAGTGGTTCCGTCAGGCAGACACAACATGGATTCAGGAAGGGCAGGTCCTGTTTGACAAACTTACTGGAGTTCTTTGGGGATATAATGAGCGCAGTGGATA
The DNA here is from genome assembly GCF_009764475.1 of Pristis pectinata. Lineage (NCBI taxonomy): Eukaryota > Metazoa > Chordata > Chondrichthyes > Rhinopristiformes > Pristidae > Pristis > Pristis pectinata. Next base: position 117,174,510 of record NC_067408.1, on the reverse strand, counting down.
GAGGGGAACAGGTGGATGTTGTATACTTGGATTTCCAGAAGGCGTTCAATAAAATGCCGCATAAAAGATTTATCTATAAGATAAGGATGCATGGAGTTGGGGGTAACGTATTAGCATGGATCGAGGATTGGTTAACCAATAGAAGGCAGAGATTTGGGATAAATGGGTGTTTCCCCTGGCTGGCAATCAGTGGTGAGCGGGGTGCCGCAGGGGTCGGTGCTGGGCCCACAACTGTTCACGATGTACATTAACGATTTGGAAGAGGGGACCGAGTGTAGCGTAACTAAGTTTGCTGATGACACTAAATTGAGTGGAAAAGCAAATTGTGCTGAGGATGCGGAGAGTCCGCAGAGAGATATAGATAGGTTAAGTGAGTGGGCAAGGGTCTGGCAGATGGAGTATAATGTTGGTAAATGTGAGTCATCCACTTTGGAAGTAAAAATAGAAGATCAGATTATTATTTAAATGGTGAAAGATTGCAGAGCTATTGTGCAGAGGGACTCGGGAATTGCAAAAGGTTGGTTTGCAGGTGCAACAGGTTATCAAGAAGGCAAATGAATGTTGGCCTTCATTGCTGGAGGGATTGAATTTAAGAGCAGGGAGGTCATGCTGCAACGGTGCAGGGTACTGGTGAGGCTGCACCTGGAGTACTGCGTGCAGTTCTGGTCTCCTTGCTTGAGGAAAGATATACTGGCTTTGGAGGTGGTGCAGAGGAGGTTCTCCAGCTTGATTCCGAGAGATGAGGGAGTTAGCCTATGAGGAGAGATTGAGTCACCTGGGACTATACTCACTGGAATTCAGAAGAATGAGAAGGGATCTTATAGAAACATATAAAATTATGAAAGGGATAGATAAGATAGAGGCAGGAAGGTTGTTTCCACTGGTGGGTGAGACTAGAACTAGGGGACATGGCCTCAATGTTCAGCGGAGTAGATTTAGGACAGAGAGAAGGAGAAACTGCTCCCAGAGAGTAGTGAATCTGTGGAATTCTCTGCCCAGGGAAGCAGTAGAGGCTACCTCATTAAATATATTTAAGACACAGTTAGATAGATTTTTGCACAGTAGGGGAATTAAGGGTTATGGGGAAAAGGCAGGCAGGTGGATCTGAGTCCACGGCCGGATCAGCCATGATCTTATTGAATGGCAGAGCAGGCTCGATGGGCCAGATGGCCGACTCCTAGTCCTATTTCTTATGTTTTTAAATCCTCCTACCTCTGCATTCTTATGTAAAATGGAGATGAAAACTGTGTCCATCTCTGTTGTTGAGTCAGGTATGGCGTAACTGCTTTGCTTTTTGTGTACTTGGCTTTCCTTAACTCTTGCAGGAAAGAAGTATATGGTGTGTGACCATCAGAGGTCGGTCTATCTATATATAAACTCCATGACCTCGCCTTGCAACATCACCATATATCCTTGTGAGTCGTACGCAGAATTCCTGGATGCCCAGTGCACACAGTATGACAGCACCTATCCGATATTCGGTAAGGAGTACCTTTCCAGAGGCTCTTGCTAGTTACCTCCTCTTCACATCTGATCACACTGATTCCTTTTGAGGGATGAATTTACTGAAACAACTGAACTATCTCTCTCTGTCTCCCTCTCTCCTCTCTCTCTCTCTCTTCTCCCTCTCCTCCTCCTCTACCTCTCCTTGCCTCCCTCTCCTTCCTCTCCCTTCCCTCTCTCCTTCTCCCTCTCTCCTTCTCTATATCCCCTCTTCTCCCTCCATCCCCTCCTCCCACACCCCATCTCTTGCTCTCCTTCTTCCTCTCTCCATTTCTCCCTCTCCATCTCCCCCTCCCTTCCCCTTCACTGGTGCAGTGACTGCACCTTCCTTGAGCGTTCATTAGTTTATGATGTCGGGGTCAAGGACAGTTTGATGCAGTGCAACTCTTTGGTCAGATATACTCACATGGCAGCGTAAGTGGGCTGCTCGGGAGATCTGACCTGTATCGTGGCTTCTGGTGACTGTAATACCATAGCCCCTGTTATTCAGCAGTGACTCACTAATCCTCACCGTTAACTTGTCTGCTTTGGACTGCAGGCTATCACCTCGACAAGTGGAAAACCAGCAGCAGTGTCATGAAGTTTCCAAATAAAGTGTTCTTTCAAACCTCCCCTCAAGAACCTTTCTGTAGTAAGTAGATATTTGTAATACCACCAACCACTTAGTCCCCATGACCCACCTCTCCATCCACACCAGCTCTTCCCCTTGTTCAACCCTAAAACCCACCGCCTGCCTAAAACCCTCAACACAAATGCCACCTCCTCATCCTTCACCCTCAGCGACCCACCTCCCTCATTCCCAGTGTAATGAGGAGACCAGACCCATATTTAACCATGTCCCTTGTGTTTGTGTTGTGCAGTGTACTATTACCTTTTGGACATCATCCCTTGGAACAAAAATGCTCGAAAAGGCTACATTACGATTGGACTAGAAGGAGAAAATGGAATTGTGGTCAAATCAAAAGACAATCAGTGAGTACGCAAAGCTTCAGGTTCGGTAGTGTAGCGGTTAGCGTAAAGCTATTACAGCGCCAGTGACCCGGGTTTAATTCCCACTGCCGTCTGTAGGGAGTTTGTACATTCTCCTTGTGTCTGCGTGGGTTTTCCTCCGGGTGCTCTGGTTTCCTCCCACATTCCAAAGAGGTACGGGTTAGGAAGTTGTGGGCATGCTATTTTGGCGCTGGAAGCATGGCGACACTTGCGGGCTGCCCCCAGAACACCCTACACAAAAGATGTATTTCACTGTGTGTTTCGATGTACATGTGACTAATAAAGATATCTTCTCTTAACCAACGGGCCAACCATTTCCCACAGACGACTTCTTGGGCTGACTACGTCCGTGCCAGGGTTTTGGTTTCACATGATTTCCTTCCGGGTTTGTTTTCCTCCACACCCTTCTATTCACCAGGCTCAGGGCAGCTTCTATCCCATTGTTATAAGACCATTGAACAGTTCCTTAGTACGATAAGATGGACTCTTGACCTCACAATCTACCTCGTCTTGCACCTTATTCTCTGCCTGCACTGCACTTTCTCTGTAACCGTAACACTTTACTCTGCATTCTGTTATTGTTTTCCCTTGTGCTATCTCACTGCACTGATGTGATGAAATCATCTGTATGGATGGCATGCAAAACAAAGTTTTTCACTGTACCATCGGCAAATGTGACAATAATAAACCAATTTACTAACTTATTCCTTTTGATTTTCATAGCATTTATGGAATGTGAAAATTACATAAACTGGAAATCTGAAATAAAAACAGAAAATACTTGAAATACCTGGCATAGTCAGTCAAGGATCTGCAGAGAAAGAAGCAGTGTCAGATGTTTTGGGTCAATTATCTGTAATCAAAGGATTAAGACAAAACCCTGACTAGTCTGTAACTGTTTCATTATCCATTTTGATTTGGTTGTAGTTTAGACAGATCATTCCTGGCAATAATCAAAAAAGATCTGATTTTGTCAAAACTAAAAAACTACCTCGACTGAATGAAAAATAAGCTCCAAAACAATTCAAGAGCCCTCCTTTTGTTTATGGTCCCAGTTTTGATCTCCCACTAGAAGCAGAAAGATCTCCACATCTCTGCCAGTGAACTCCGACTCATTGTGTTACGGATCCATACAGGCTAACCCCCTCAGTCTCTCTCTGCTGGAGAAGACAGGGCCAGCCGTCTCCGCTTCCCTGGGTTACCACTACAGCCAGTCTTCCTCCTCTGGCACAATCTGCCATCTGCAACTTCTGTGGGTCATTGTACTAGATGCCTGAGAGAAGGAGACTCACAGACTTAACATAAAGTCATTGAGATATATACCATGGAAACAGGCCCTTCAGCCCAACACATCTATCCGAGCTAGCCCTGTTTGTCCGTGCTTAATCTGTAATCCTCTAAACCTTTGCTATCCATGCACCTGCCCCAATGTCTTCTAAATGTCATAATTGTACCTGCCTCTACCACTTCCTCTGACAGCTCGTTCCATATCCCCACCACCCTCCGTGTGGAAAACTTTTTCCTAGGGTCCCTTTCAAATCTTTCTTCTCTTCTCTAGTTTTAGACTCCCCAACCCTGGGGAAAGGACTGTGACCATCCCCCTTATCTATGCCCCGCATGGTGTTATAAAACCTCTATCAGGTCACCCTCAGCCTCCTTCGCTCCAGGGAAAACAATCCCAGCCTGTCCAGTCTCTCCTTATAACTCAAGCCCCCAGTTGTGATAACATCCTCATGAATCGTTCTGCACCCTCTCCAGCCTTTATATGCCATAGAACATAGAACATAGAACACTACAGCACAGTTCAGGCCCTTCGGCCCACAATGTTGTGCCGACATTTTATCCTGATCTAAGATCTATCTAACCCTTCCCTCTCACATAGCCCCCTATTTTTTTTATCATTCATGTGTTCATCTAAGAGTCTCTTAAATGTCCCTAATGTATCTGCCCCCACAACCTCTGCCGGCAGTGCGTTCCACGAACCCACCACTCTCTGTGTAAAAAACTTACCTCTGACATCCCCCTTATATCTTCCTCCAATCACCTTAAAATTATGCCCACTTGTGTTAGCCATTGTGGCACTAGGAAAAAGTCTCTGACCGTCCACTCGATCTAGTGCCTCTTATCATCTTGTACACCTCTATCAATTCACCTCTCATCTTCCTTCTCTCCAAAGAGAAAAAGCCCTAGGTTGCTCAACTTGGACTAAAAACCTGGCTTGGTCCGAAACTGGTGTCTTTTGAACTTACTTTAGTTCCAATAAAAAGGGTACAACAGCAATCTCTACCCTGATGATTCCTTGCACTCTAAAAACAACAGCTTGATGTTGAAACACCAAGGTCAGCTCCCTGTGTTTTAAAAGCTTCCCCCAGTTCTGGAGGAAAACTCCCTGACCTGACACGTTGACCGTTTTCTCTTTGCACAAATGCTGCTTGACTGGCTGAGTTCTTCCAGCATTGTTTCTGTTTAATGCTTTCGATTTAAAAGCATTCCCATCCAAAGTCAAGGTCAAAGTCCAGTCAAAGTCAAGTTTATTGGCATATGCAATATGCAATTGTACATGTGTGCACAGGTGTAAACGAAAAACTTACTTGCAGCAGCATCACAGGCACAGAGCGTCAGATAAGCAGCATTCACAAGAAAAACATAAATTAAACATAAATTATACACAATTTTTACAAGAATGAACACAATTAGAACCAAAAGAAAAACAAAGTCCATTGTAGTGCAAAGTGGTCATAGTGTTGCTCTACTGAGGTAGTGATGGGGGTTATATTTGTTGGTTCCAAGAACCGAATGGTTGAAGGGAAGTAGCTGTTCCTGAACCTGGTGGTGTGGGACTTCAGGCTTCTGTACCTCCTGCCCGATGGGAGTTGTGAGAAGATGGCATGGCCCGGATGGTGGGATCTTTGATGATGGATGTTGCCTTCTTGAGGCAGCGCCTCCTGCAGATACTACTGATGGTGAGGAGGGATGTACCCGTGATGTATTGGGCTGAGTCCACTACTCTCTGCAGCTTCTACGTTCCTGCACATTTGAATTGGCCGTACCAAGACCATGATGCGCCAGTCAGGATACCTTTCAACAGTACATCTGTAGAAGTTTGTTATAGTGTTAAATCAACTGATGATCTTGGGGTTTCATTCTGAAATGTGGCAAAGCTCTGATTTCTGTTTTGGTTTTACAGTTCTGCAAAAACCTTTGAACGGTTTAAGGAGGTTACTCTCCTCGTGAGTGTTGACAGAGACCTGGAGGATATCACTAGCATTTCGCTCAAGTATAGCTCAGCCATTGTGGTGGAAGCACAAACTGACGCTGGAATCCTCCGTCTGAGGCTGAGGTCGCTGAGCTATCCCGACAGGTCAGGCGCAGCGATTCTCCTGAGCTTGGGGGTGGGGGGTGGGGGGGTGGAATCTGGGACAGGCAGTTCGAGAGGGCCAGAGACCAAGAAGGAGGCAGAGAGGGAAAGACCAAAAGGAGAAAGAGAGAGCAAAGGGTTGAGGTGGGGGGAAAGAGGGACAACGAGAAAGGGAGAGAAGTGAGAGGCAATGTCATAGGGTGAATGAACACAGTCTTTTCCCCAGGGAAAGGGAACCAAAATCTAGAGGGCATGGGTTTAAAGTGAGAGGGGAAAGATTTAATCGGAACCTGAGGGGCAACTCAATCAGCAAGGATTGGTGGAGTAAAGGATACAGCGGGATTAGATCAGTTGCAGATATGGGCGGGGGAAATGGCAGATGGAGTTTAATCCGGCCAAGTGTGTCAAGTCAAGTCGAGTTTATTGTCATCTGCATTAGTCCACGTGTGCACAGGTGCAATGAAAAACTTACCTGCAGCAGCATCACAGGCACAGAGCATCAGATAAGCAGCATTCACAAGAAAAACATAAATTAAACATAAATTGTACAAAATTTTTACAAGAAAGAACACAATTGGAACAAAATAAAAGTCCATCTTAGTGCAAAGTGATCAAAGTGGTCATAGTGCTGCTAAACTGCAGTGATTAGGGTTGTGTTGGTTGGTTGAAGAACCGAATGGTTGAAGGGAAGTCGCTGTTCCTGAACCTGGTGGTGTGGGACTTCAGGCTTCTGTACCTCCTGCCCGAGAAGATGGCAAGGCCCGGATGGTGAGGTGTTGCACTTTGAGAGATCAAATGTAAAGGGGCAGTACACAGTAAATGACAGGACCCTTAACAATGTTGATGTACAGAGGGATCTTGGGGTCCCAGTAAGTGACAGAACAGCTTGATAGGGTGGTAAAGAGAGAGTATGACATGCTTGCCTTTATTAGTTGAGGCACTGAGTTCAAGAGTCAGGAAGTTATGTTGCAGCTTTATAAAACTTTGGTTAGGCCGCATCTGGAGTATTGCATTCAGTTCTGGTTGCCCCATTATAGGAAGGGTGTGGAGGCTTTGGAGAGGGTGCAGGGGTTCACAAGGATGCTGCTTGGAGTAGAGGGCATGTACTATAAAGAGAAGTTGTTGGACAAACTTGGGTTGTTTTCTCTGGAGTGACAGAGTCTGAAGGGAGATCTGACAAGGTTATGAGGGGCATAGATAGAGTAGACAGCCAGTATCTTTTCCCCAGGGTTGAAATTTCTAATACTAAAGGGATTGCATTTAAGGTGAGAGGGGTAAGTTGAAAAGAGATGTGCAGGGCAAGTTTTTTACACAGACAGTGGTGGGTGCCTGGAATGTGCTGCCAGGGGTGGAGTTGGAGGCAGATACGATAGAGGTGTTTAAGAGTCTCTTAGATAGGCACATGGATGTGCAGAGAATGGAGGGATATGGACGTCGTGTAGGCAGAAGGGATTAGTTTAGTCTGGCGTTTAATTACTAGTTTAACTGGTTTGGCATTTTGAGACCATTTAATTGGTATCACAGCATTTTGTATCGCGCGGTTTAACCTGTAGAGCTGTGATAGAGTCACAGAGTTATACAGCACAGAAACAGGCCCTTTGACCCATCTCATCCATGCTGACCCTTTTACCCATCTACACCAATCCCACTTGCACGCACTAGCTCCATATCCTTGCCTGCACATGTCTATCTAAATGTCCCTTTAACGTTGGGAGTGAACCTGACTCCACCACCTCCTCTGGCAGCGAGGTCCAGATATCAACCACTCTGTGTGTAAAAAAAAAACCTACCCCTCAGATCCCCTTCAAACCTCCTTCCTCTCACCTTAAACCTCTGCCCTCTTGTTTTTGATACCCCAACCGTGGGAAAATGTTTCTGATAATCTACCCCATCTGTGCATCTTATACACCTCTCTCAGGTCACCCCTCAGCCTCCTTCACTCCAGGGAAAACAGTCCCAGCCTGTCCAGCCTCTCCCCATAACTAAACTCCTCCAATCCAGGCAACACCCTGGTGAATCTCCTCTGCACTCTCTCCAGTGCAGCCACATCCTTCCTGTAGTGTGGTGACCGGAACTGCACACAGTGCTCCAAGTGTGGTGTAACCAGTGTTTAGTAACGTTGTAACACGGAGTGATCATGGAGTGGATTCGCAGGGAGGCCCCTGTATATGTGCAGAGTCCTGCAGGAGCACCTAGTTAATGGTCAATGTCACACTGGCAACCCGTTAATTCACATCTTGCTGCCAGTCCTTTGCAAGCTCTGCCCCCTGCTTGATAAATGAAGGTCATTGTTGCACCCTGACATATCAACCTTGTTGGTAAGCATGGGAATGTCCGTGATGATGTGATCTGTTGTGTGGCTGAGGCTGGGCAAACATCGGCTCTGCTGTAGGGAGCCACCCACAGCTAGTTTCCCAATGGGCAGCAACACACAAAGCTCTGGAGGAACTCAGCGGATCAGGCAGCTTCTGTGGAGGGAAATGGACAGTCGATGTTTTGGGTTGACACCCTTCCTCTGTACATGGTCTTTTTCCCAGGATGGGGTAGTCTAAGAGGGCATAGGTTTAGGGTGAGAGGGGAAAGATCTAAAAGGGACCTGAGGGGCAAATCTTTCACACAGAGGGTGGTGGGTGTGTGGAACAAGCTGCCAGAGGAAGTGGTTGAGGCAGGTACAATAACAACGTTTAAGAGACAGTTGGACGGGTACAGGATTAGGAAAGGTTTAGAGGGATGTGGACCAAATGCAGGTAAACGGGACTAGCTCAGGTCGGGACCATGGTCAGCATGGACAAATTGGGCCGAATGGCCTGTTTCTGTGCTGGAAAAACTAAAACAAAAATTCAAAAGCATCCAAATAAAGTGTTTGCTCTCCCAGCTTCTTTTGTTCTCAGGCCTCACCTGTGCAGGTACGACGTGGCTCTCGAGAGGGACGAGGAGGTGAAGTTCCAGCCTTTCGAATGTCAGGTGCAGGAGACATAGGGAGCAAATCCCTCCCCACTGCTCTGGTGCCAGAAGTATACTTGATGCATAAAACTTGTAATTTTACAAAACTGGACGTTGCGTAGTCTTCATTCACAGTATCCAGCACATCCCTGCATTTGCTTGCAATATGTACATCTTGTCAACATGGCTTCAGTGTTTCCTCCTCCAACAATGCACCAGTGGAGCCCAGACCCTCAGTGCCCAGTGGCAGAAAGACCCCAGACTGTGGACCTTCCCCACAGAGCCTTTGCATTGGCTGCACCGAGCTTCAGTGCGTCCCTCAGCACGCACTCCTGCACCCTGGAATGTGCCAGTCAACAGCATTCCCTTATGGACAAGAGAAACAAGGACTGCAGATGCTGGAATCTAGACAAAAAACACGATGATGCTGGAGGAACTCAGCAGGCCAGGCAGCATCCGTGGAGAAAAGCAGGCAGTCAATGTTTCGGGTCAGGACCCTTCTTCAGGATCACCAGGTTTTCTCCACAGACGCTGCCTGGCCTGCTGAGTTCCTCCCGCATCATCGTGTTTTTCCCTCATGGACATCTCCTCACACTGGAAGACCAAGTTTTAGACAGATCAAGGTTTGTTCTTCACCAGGTTGATGATCTCTCAGCAGCAGTCGATGTTTGTTTTAGAGTGTGTCCCTGGGAGCAGCCCGCAGATCACAGAGTCCTGTGTTGTGTAGCTGCTCAGGACAAACCTTGACAAGGACCACTGCGTTCCTTTCTAGACCTCCTTGGCAAACACACGGTTCACAAGGAGGTAGACAACTGTATCCTCTACCTGCAGCCACTTCGAGGGCAACATGTAGTGAGGCAGAGACACTGGCTGTGCCAGGAGGTCTCACCACCAACCAGGTGAAGTCTTGGTCTGTGTTCCAGAGTTCTGGTGATGAGGTATTCTGCCAAGTGTCTTTTACAGTCTGCTTAGCAAACCATCCTACACAATGCACCACGTCCTTCTCCCACAGGGATCCAGGACATCCCATACCAAGCACAACCTGATGGACTTATGGTCAAAGTTGTGTCAACTTTTCTACGAAGGACAGGTCATGCAGTGATGAATGCAACATTTCACGGTGACAAGGCCGGGCTCGTTCTTCACAACGCTGGGGTCAGGTAGAAGCTCAGCATTGGGTGACACTTGGTGTTTGTGTACCAGGTTCTACACACAGCTCGACGCAGCCACACACAGAGGTGGCCGTCATGTGGGCTACATTGGATACACTTCCCCCTCTTTCTCTGGAGACATGTACATCACATGCTGGAGGATGTGATCCATTCCGGATCGCCAGATGAAGCGGAAGATGGCTCGGGTGAGTGCTGTGGTGGTGGAGAGGGTACGGGCCACACCGGCACCACGTACAGCAACGCCGAGGGCACCTCACACCTGGTGACCATGTTCCTTCCCGCCGTACAGAGGGAGCGCCGCTCCCACATTCCCAACTCCTGCTTCACTTTGGCTTTCAACTCCATCCAATTCTTCCCGGCTCCTCCAATCCAGATTCCCAGCACCTTTGCAGAGACATCTCTTCACCGCTTCCTCGAGGACAGTTAGAGCTGGACCATGAATGATGGCTTTGCCAGTGAGCACTAGATCCTTATAATGAACAAAACAAATGGAGATCAAGGTCCTGTGATGTAAGTTGGACCGTTTGTGTCCTTTGAGGGAGGAATGGGTTGGAGTTTGGTGGGGAACAGGGGTAGGAGGAAGCTGATGGGATACAATCAGTAAAGCTCAGGAGAGCACTCTCAGGTTGGAATGGTTCATGTCCGGGAAACCTCAGCAGGTAATCCCAGTGCCAATTCAAAGGGAGCCCTGTACCACCAGAGGTGCTTCCTTCTGGAGGTCACTCTCGGCTGATCTGTACATGAACACCTCCCTCTGTTCCTTGACCATAATATCATTACCCAAGACAATTACACCAGGCCCAGCTCAGTGTCTCATCCTGCGGACATTACCTCTCACAGTGACAGGCTCCCTTTGTGCTGGGGCTAGTATTATCTGCTCAAGGTGATGTACAGAGGGAACTTGGGGTCCAAGTCCATAGCTCCCTAAAAGTGGCCACACAAGTAGATGGGGTGGTAAAGAAGGCATATGGCATGCTTGCCTTCACTCGGTTGGGGCATTGCGTATAAGAGTCAAGAAGTCATGTTGCAGCAGTCTCAAACTTTGGTAGGGCCACATTTGGAGTATTGTGTGCAGTTCTGGTCGCCCTATTACAGGAAGGGTGTGGAGGCTTTGGAGAGGGTGCAGAAGAGATTTATAGAACATACATACAGTAGAATATAGAACAGTATAGCACAATACAGGCCCTTCGGCCCACAATGTTGTGCCGACCTTTAAACCTCACCTAAGACTATCTAACCCCTTCCTCCCACATATAACCCTATTTTAAATTCCTCCATATGCTTATCTAGCAATCTCTTGAATTTGACCAATGTACCTGCCTCCACCACCGCCCCAGGTAGCGCATTCCACGCCCCAACCACTCTCTGGGTAAAAAATCTTCCTCTGATATCTCCCTTGAACTTCTCACCCCTTACTTTAAAGCCATGCCCTCTTGTATTGAGCATCGGTGCCCTGGGAAAGAGGCGCTGGCTGTCCACTCTATCTATTCCTCTTAATATTTTGTATACCTCTATCATGTCTCCACTCTCCAAAGAGTAAAGCCCTAGCTCCCTTAGTCTCTCCTCATAATGCATACTCTCTAAACCAGGCAGCATCCTGGTAAATCTCCTCTGCGCCCTTTCCAGCACTTCCACATCCTTCCTATAATGAGGCGACCGGAACTGGACACAGTACTCCAAGTGTGGTCCAACCAGAGTTTTATAGAGCTGTATCATTACCTCGCGGCTCTTAAACTCGATCCCACAACTTATGAAAGCTAACACCCCATAAGCTTTCTTAACTACCCTATCCACCCGTGAGGCAACTTTCAGGGATCTGGGGATATGGATCCCCAGATCCCTCTGCTCCTCCAAACCAGGATGTTGCCTGGATTAGAGGGTATGAGCTATAAGGAATGGTTGGACAAACCTGGGTAGTTTTCTCTGGAGTAGTGGAGGATGAGAGGAGACCTGATAAATAGGTTAGATGGTCAGAATCTTTTTCCCAGGGTAGAAATGTCAAATACTAGAGGGCGTGCATGTAAGGTGAGAAGTGGGAACGTTTAAAGAAGATGGGCAGGTTTTTTTACACATGGAGTGGTGGGTTCCTGGAATGGGCTTTGGTGGTGGAGGCAGATATGATATAGGCTGTTAGACACATAAATATTCATGGAATGGAGGGATATGGATGCAGGCAGAAGGGAATTAGTTTAATTTGGCATCGTGTTCAGCACAGACATTGTGGGCTGAAGGGCCTGTTCCTGTGCTGTACTGTTCTGTGTTCTGTGTTCTGTGTTCCAGGGTAGGACTTGAACCGTTCTGAGCCAGGAACTAGAGTGCTCCCCCTCAGGATTTACTGACGTTTTCCCACGGATACGATCAGAAGCCAATGGTCTTCCAGGACTGCAGTCACTCTCAGTAAGATCACTGGGTGCAGGCACCCAACACCCACAGTCCTTGATCTGTCCAACCGTTCTGCACCCATGGGTGCTCCCTCCTCCCCTGCGATTTTCACTCTCACTTCTTCACCACCTTGCATTCCATCCCAGTCTTACCACCACCCCTCACACATAGAACATAGAACATAGAACATAGAACAATTACAGCACAATTCAGGCCCTTCGGCCCACAAAGCTGTGCTGAACATGTCCCTACCCTAGAAATTACTAGGCTTACCCATAGCCCTCTATTTTACTCAGCTCCATGTACCTATCTAACAGTCTCTTGAAAGACCCTATCGTATCCGCCTCCACCACCGTTGCCGGCAGCCCATTCCACACACTCGCCACTCTCTGAGTTAAAAACTTACCCCTGACATCTCCTCTGTACCTACTCCCCAGCACCTTAAACCTGTGTCCTCTTGTGGCCATCAGTTCAGCCCTGGGGAAAAGCCTCTGACTATCTACCCGATCAATACCTCTCATCATCTTATACACCTCTATCAGGTCCCCCCTCATCCTCCCTCGCTCCAAGCAGAAAAGGCCAAGTTCCCTCAATCTGCTTTCATAAGGCATGCTCCACCTTCCAGGCAGCATCCTTGTAAATCTCCTCTGCACCCTCTCTATGGCTTCCACATCCTTCCTGTAGTGAGGTGACCAGAACTGAGCACAGTACTCCAAGTGGGGTCTGACCAGGGATCTATATAGCTGCAATATTCCTGAAGGTTCCAGTACGTAGCCTTTAGTCACCCTGCTCCTTCACTTCCACCATCAGTAGCCTGAAACGTCCGTCTCCAAAAGTGTCATGGCCAATCAGGACAGAAGGAGGAATACGGTTACCTTATTGGATGATTCTTGACTGTCAATTAAACAGCCTTCTGCCACCTGCCTATAATATTTTTTGTGCTTAAAAACAAAGTGCTGGAGGAACTCAGCGGGTCAGGCAGCAACTGTGGAGGGAAATGGACAGTCAATGTTTTGGGTCGAGACCCTTCATCTGGACTTGAGCGATAGAGGGGAGATAGCCGGTATACAGAGGTGGGGGGAAGGGGTGGAGCAAGAGCTGGCAGGTGATGGGTGGATCTAGGTGAGGGGGTTCATAGGCAGATGGAGGAGGGGAGAGTGGGTATGGCGATAGAGTCTGGGAGGTGATGGGTGGAGGTGACAAAGGGCTGAAGATGGTTTAATCTGATAGGTGGAGCATGGAACCAAATAAGGGAGGTGGGGAGGGCAGATGGGAACAGTGGGGGGAGGGGACCCAGTGGGAGGGGCGTGTAGGTGGTGGGCAAATGGAGGGGGCAGAGGATGGGGAAGAAACAGGGCGAGGGGAGCTGGGGTGGGTGCAGGAGGGACTGGGTGGATCAGGAGGAGAGAGAAAAGGGACAGAGGGGAAGCAGGTTACCTGAGAACGGAAAGCAGTCCCTTGTGTCCCTGTAATATTTTTACAAATGATTGACAGGAGTGTTCCAAGGCAACGATAAAATAGCCGCTCACACAGTTGTGATCAGTCTCCGGAGTTTGGTTCAGAGCAGTCTCTCGGGGATGAGGCTTTAATTCCCCACCTCCAATGCTCCCAATACTCTCTTGGGTTAAATCGAAGAGCACCGTGAGAAAACACAGGGCAGTTCGAAAAGTCCTAGAGACATACAGCACGGAAACAGGCCCTTCGGTCCAACACGTCCATGCTGACCAAGATGCCCATCAAAGCTGGTACCATTTACTTGCATTTGGCCCAAACCTTTCCCATCCATGCACCTGTCCTAATGTCTTTTAAGATATTAAGATATTTATTTATTAGTCACATGTACATCGAAACACACAGTGAAATATGTCTTTTTGCGTGGCTAAGAATGTTCTGGGGGCAGCCCACAAGTGTCGCCACGCTTCTGGCGCCAACACAGCATGCCCACAGCTCCTAACCTGTACGTCTTTGGAATTTGGGAGGAAACCGGAGCACCCGGAGGAAACCCACGCAGACACGGGGAGAATGTACAAACTCCTTACAGACAGCAGCCGGAACTGAACCCGGGTCGCTGGTGCTGTAATAGCATTACGCTAACCGCTGTGCTTGTACCCACCTCTACCACTACCTCTGACAGCTCGTTCCATAAATCTACTGCCCTCTCAGTGAAAAACTTGCCTCTCAGATCCCCTTTAAATCTTTCCCCTCTCACCTTAAACCTGTGCCCTCTGGTGCTAGACTCCCCTACCTGGGGAAAAGACTGTTATCATCCACCTTTATCTACATCCCTCATGAATTTATAAACCTCAATGAGGTCATTTCTCAGCCTCCTTCGCTCCAGGGAAAACAGTCCCAGCCTGTCCAGCCTCTCCTTGTAACTCAAGCCCTTCAGTCCCAGCAACATCCTGGTGAACCTTTCCTGCCCCCTCTCCAGCTTAATCACGTCCCGTCACCGTGGAGAGAAAGTTGTTGCTGCAAAATATGTTGCCGCATGGGGGCAGTGTCAGCTCACAATAATTACAAAGTTCCTGCTGTGAAGGGCTCCGGTGTAAGTGATAGCACAGTCTTGAACTTTTTAAAGTGTTTTCACATTCTCAGGATGTCCCACAGCGGGCACAGGCAATGGGACATGTTTGTTGTTGCCATTGTTGCAATGCAGAGGACACTGTAGCCCACGAGCTCCCACAAACATCTTTGGGATAATTGTGACTTTGGTGAAGTTTTTTCTGGGGCAGGAATATGGAATGTCCACCTGAGAGGGAAGTTGGGACTGCGGGTGTGTGTGTGAGTGAATGTGTGTGTGAGAGTGTGTGTGTATGAGAGTGTGTGTCTGAGTGTGTGAGAGAGTGTGTGTGTGTGAGAGAGTGTCTGTACGTGCGCGTGTGCTGCGTTACCTCCATCTCCCAGTCCGTGCCATTTCTCTCTCCGAGTCCCACCAGACCCTCAGCTCTCACTGTCCTCTGCTCTGCGATTTATTTCCCTTCCTGTTGTCCCCAACCTCCTTGACCTCACGGGCAACCACAAATCAGCTTAGTGCTCACTGCAGACTTTTAATATTTACTTGCACAGGGACCTATGAAAAGTTTACTGCTGTCAAGGTCGGGGTTGCTTAATCAATTTGGTGTTTCAAGGTCACACCGGTTCCTGCAGCAGGGTAGAACATTACTTCAACCCTTCTGCTGGTTCATCAACATGCATTTGTGACAATGGGCAAAATGTCCCAAGCTGCTTCACAGAGGTGCAATGGAGAGAATACTGGCCACTGAGCCACACGAGGAGATGTTAGTCATAGCACGGAAACAGGCCCTTCGGCCCACTGAGTCCGTGCTGACTATCAAACACCCACTTACACCAATCCTACACCAATCCCATTTCATTCTCCCCACATTCCCTTCAACTCCTCACAAATTCTACTCCTTACCTACACACCAGGGATAACTTACAGCAGCCAATTAACTGACCAACCTGCAGGTCCTTGGGATGTGGGGGGAAACCGGAGCACCCGGAGGAATCCCACATGGAAGAACGTGCAAATTCCGCACAGACATCTTCTGAGGTCGGGATTGAACCTGGGTCACTGGAGTTGTGTGGCAGCAGCTCCACCAGCTGCCCCGGAGCTTGGATGAAGGGGAAACTTCTAAGGTGCACCTTAAAGGAGGTAAGAGAGACAGAGAGGTGGAGAGGCTCGGTGAGGGAACTCCAGAGTTCAGAACAGCTGACCTCATCAGGAAGTTGGGCTCTGATACATTCCGGCGATAGTCCCGGTGTTTCAGAGCTTGCCGTGCCCTTGGCCAAGCTATCCCAGGACAGCTACAACCCTGGCATCTACCCGACAATGTGGAAAATTGTCCAGATGTGTCCTGTCCACAGGAAGCAGGACAAATCCAACCCGGCCAGTTACTGCCCCATTAGCCCCCTCTCGATCATCAGGAAAGGATAATCGGCAGCACTAACAAGCGGCATCTGCCTAGCGACAACCTGCTCAGGAAGCTCAGTTTGAGTTCCCCCAGAGTCACTCATCTCCTGACCTCATTGCAGCCTTGGCCCACGCATGGACAAAAGGAGCTGAACTCCAGAGGTGAAGTGAGAGTAACTGCCCCTGACATCAAGGCAGCATTTGATCGAGGATGGCTAAAGTGGAGTTGATGGGAATCAGGGGAAAACCCTCCACTGGTTGGAGTCATAGCCAGCACAGAGGAAGATGGTTGTGTGGTTTTGCAAGTCAACCATCTCGGCCACAGGACATCTCTTCAGGAGTTCCTCAGGGCACTGTCCTCGGCCCAACCATCTTTCGCTGCTTCATCAATGACCTTCCTTCAATCGTAAGGTCAGAAGTAGTGATGTTCGCTGATGATTGCGCGATGTTCAGCACCGTTCACAACTCCTGAGATAATGAAGCAGTCCGCATCCCAGCGCAGCAACACCTGGACAACATCTGATGGGTGACAGGTGACATTCATGCCACGCAAGTGCCGGGCAATGACAACATCCAACAAAGGACAATCCAGCCATCACCACCTGACATTCAATTGGTATTGGGATTGGTTTATTGTTGTCGCTTGTACCGAGGTACAGCAAAAACTTGTCTTGCATACCAATCGTACAGATCAATTCATTACACAGTGCATTGAGGTAGTACAAGGTAAAACAATAACAGAATGCAGAATGAAGTGTCACAGCTACAGGGAAGTGCAGTGCAGGCAGACAATAAGGTGCAAGGTTAAACAAGGTAGATCGTGAGGTCAAGAGTCCATCTCATCATATAAGGGAACCGTTCAATAGTCTTATCACTGTGGGATAGAAGCTGTGCTTGAGCCTGGTGGTACGTGCCCTCAGGCTCCTGTACCTTCTGCCTGATAGGAGAGGAGAGAACATAGAACATAGAACAGTACAGCACCGAACAGGCCCTTCGGCCCACAATGTTGTGCCGACACAGCTAATCCCTCCTACCTACAGAATGACCATATCCCTCCATTTTCCTCTCATTCATGTGCCCATCCAAGCCCCTCTTCAAAGCCCCCAGTGAGTTTGCTTCCACCACCCTATCAGGCAACATATTCCAGGCATCCACCATTCTCTGAGTAAAAAACGTCCCCCTCACATCTGTTCTGAACCTACTCCCCTCACCTTAAATGCATGTCCTCTGGTATTGGATCACTCAGTAATGCCCCTCATAATTTTATACACTTCCAATAGATCACCCCTCAGCCTCTGCCGCTCCAGAGAAAACAGCCCAAGTTTGTCCAGCCTCTCCTGATAGCACATGCCCTCTAAGGCAGCATCCTGGTAAACCTCCTCTACACCCTCTCTAAAGCCTCGACATCCTTCCTATTGTGAGGTGACCAGAATTGCATGCAATACTCTAAATGCGGCCTAACCAGAGCTTTATAGAGATGCATCGTAACTTCTTGACTCCTGTACTCAATACCTCGATTAATGAAAGCAAGCATTCCATAAGCCTTCTTAACCCCCCTGTCTACCTGTGTAGCCACTTTCAATGACCCATGGACTTGCACCCCAAGGTCTCTCTGCTCTTCAACACTGTTAAGGGTCTTGCCCTTAAGAGTGTACTGCCTCTTGACATTAGTCCTACCAAGGTGCAACCCGTCACATTTATCTGGGTTAAACTCCATCTGCCATTTCTCTGCCCACATCTGCAACTGATCTATATCACGCTGTATCTGTCGTCAGTCTTCTACACTATTCACAACTCCACCAGTCTTGGTATCGTCTGCAAAGTTACTAACCCACCCATCAACATACTCATCCAGGTCATTTATGTAGATCACAAACAGCAGAGGTCCCAGTACAGATCCCTGCGGAACACCACTACTCGCAAGCCTCCAGCCCGAATAAGTACCTTCAACCACCACCCTCTGTCTTCTGTGGGCAAGCCAGTTCTGGATCCACACAGCCAATTCTTGACTGACCCCACCCACCCCAACTTTCTTGATTAACTGATGATTTTGGACTTTGTCAAATGCCTTACTGAAGTCCATTTAGATGACACCTACAGCTCTACCTTCAGCAATCTCTCTCATCACCTTGTCAAAAAACTCAACCAGGTTAGTAAGACACGACTTGCCCCACACAAAGTCCATGCTGGCTTTCCCTAATCAAGTCATTGGATTCCAGATGTTTGTATATCCAATCTCTAAGAATTTTCTCCAGCAATTTCCCTACAACTGACGTGAGACTCACCGGTCTATAGTTCCCCGGATTTTCCCTTGGAACAACATCAGCCACTCGCCAGTCCTCCGGGACCTCACCTGTGGTCAAAGAGGACACAAAGATACTCACTCAGTTCCAAATTCTGCGTCCTGCATGTCCCTTTCCTGGGTAAATACTGAAGAGAAATACTCATTCAGAACCTCACCCACATCCTCTGCATCCAAACATAGATTCCCTTCTTTATCCTTGTGGTCCTACCCTCTCCCTCGTTATCCTCTTATTACTTACGTAGGTATTGGTATTGGTATTGGTTTATTATTGTCACATATACCGAGGTACAGTGAAAAACTTGTCTTGCATACTGATCGTACAGGTCAATTCATTACACAGTGCAGTTACATTGAGTTAATACAGAGTGCATTGAGGTAGTACAGGTAAAAACAATAACAGAGTACAGAGTAAAGTGTCACAGCTACAGGGAAGTGCATTGCAGGTAGACAATAAGGTGCAAGGTCGTAACAAGGTAGATTGTGAGGTCAAGAGTCCATCTCATCGTATAAGGGAACCATTCAGTAGTCTTAACACAGTGGGATAGAAGCTGTCCTTGAGCCTGGTGGTATGTGCCTGATGGGAGAGGAGGGAAGAGAGAATGACCCAGGTGGATGGGGTCTTTGATTATGCTGGCTGCTTCACCAAGGCAGCAAGAGGTATAGACAGATTCGAAGGAAAGGAGGCTGGTTTCCGTGATGTGCTGGGCTGTGTCCACAACTCTTTGCAGTTTCTTGCGGTCCTGGGCAGAGCAGTTGCCATACTAAGCCATGATGCATCTGGACAGGATGCTTTCAATGGTGCATCGATAAAAGTTGGTGAGTGTCAAAGGGGACATGCCAAATTTCTTTAGCCTCTTTTGGTATAGCCAAATTTCTTTATGTATAGAATTCCTTTGGATTTCCCTTAATCCTACTTGCTAAGGACTTTACATGGCCCCTCCTGGCTTTCCTAATTCCTTTCTTGAGTTCATTTCTAGCTTCTTTATGGTCCTCACTTGCTCTGTCTGATCCTAACTTCCGAAGCTCTATATACTTGTCCTTTTTCTTTTTGACTAAGTTCATCACTTCTCTGGACATCCAAGGTTCCTTTATTTTGTCATTCATATCCTTCCTTCTAATCGGGACAGACCTATCCTGTACCCTGTGTATTTGATCCTTAAACACTTCCCACATGTTTGACGTGGACTTGCCAGCAAAAAGGCGTTCCCAGTTTACTCCACCTAGTTCCTGCCTTATGCCTTCATAATTAGCCCTGCTCCAATTTAAAACCCTCCTGCTAGCCCCATACCTGTTCTTATCTCTAGCTGTCCTGAAAGTTAATGAGCTGTGGTCACTGTTCCCTGATTGCTCACCCACTGACAGGTGAGTCACCTGGCCAGGCTCATTACCCAACACCAGGTCCAGAATAGCCTCTCCCCTTGTTGGACTGTCAACATATTGATTTAGGAACCCCTCCTGGATACATCTAACAAATTCTGCCCCGTCTAACCCCTTGCACTAAAAAGGTCCCAATTTGTATCAGGGAAGTTGAAGTCTCCCATGACCACAACCCTGTAGTTTTTACACACTTCCCTAATCTGTTTGCATATCCATTCCTCAATGTCTCGATGGCTATTGGGAGGTTTATAGTACACCCCCAAGATAGTGATTGCACCCTTCCTTTTCATGAGTTCTACCCATATATAGCCTGTGTCCGAGCCCTGCAGAATGTCTCCCCGGAGTGCAGCTGGTATATTATCTCTAATTAGTATTGTCACTCCTCCCCCTCTCTTACCCCCCTCTCTATTCTTCCTAAAACTTCGAAACCCTGGTACATCAATCACCCATTCCTGTCCCTCCCTCAACCAAGTCTCTGTAATGGCCACAACATCATAGTTCCATGTACTGATCCGTGCTCTAAGTTCATCACTCTTGCCCATCATACTCCAAGCATTATAGTACAAACACTTCAAACCATTTATCCCATCACATCTGTTATTAGGAATCTACAGGATGCACTGCAGCAACTCACCAAGACTCCTCCGTCAGCACCTTCCAAACCCACCATCTCTACCGGCGGTAAGGACAAGGGCAGCAAAAGCACGAGGAACACCACCCCCTGGGAGTTGCCCTCCAAGCCCCACACCGTCCTGACTTGGAAATATATCGCCGTTCCTTCACCGTCGCTGGGCCAAAGTCCTGGAACTCCCTCCTGAACAGCACTGTGGGTACACCCACACCTCAGGGACTGCAGCGGTTCAGAAAGGCAGCTCACCACCACCTTCTCAGGAACAACTAGTGACGGGCAGTTAAATGCTGGCTCAGCCTGTGAATCCCATGTCTCTCGAATGAATAAAAAGAAAAAAAGTCTGTAACCTTCTCTGCCTTGGCAATTCAGTGCATGGATAAATACTTCTTAAACGTTGTGAGAGTCTCTTTCTCCACCACCTCCTCAGGCAGTGCATTCCAGGTTGCAACCACCCTGTGGATGAAAAAATTCTTTCTCAGATCCCCTCTAAACATTTTCATCCTCGCCTTCAATCTCCGCCACCTGGTCTTCGATGCCTCTGTCAAGAGGAAACGTTTGCACCGTTGCTTGAAACTAACTCCAGTAAGTTGTCCAGCACCGGTTGACCTAACTGGTCTGTTTGTTGCTTTGTCCCTTTCTAAACAACAACTTACAATGAGGACTGAAGATTTAAAGGAGAGTGTGATAGAAGCCTCGTGGTGCAGGGTGGATATGGAACAGGGTGTTATGAGCCAAATGAAGAAGAGGATTTCAGGAACTAAAGATGAATCCACGATCTGCATGGAGGAAAACCACAGGCATTAAATAACAGAGTTTTAAAGAATATTTTGTAATTTGCTTTTTGATTATTAATTACACAGTGAACATGGAAATGAGCGAAGAAACGTCCAGTTAGGTAATGGAAGGTCGGTTTGCTTTCTGATTGGTGTGGAGCAGGCCCCAATGGGGATGGATGTGCCTGACAGCCAATGGTGAACCTGTTGAGGTGGGACACATGGTCATGTGATGAAACCCGGATGAATTTGACTTTCAGAGTTGTCAGCCCCAGTGCAATGCAGGAGACAGCAGGTTATAATGGGTGCAACAGAAGGGGGCCTTGTAATGAGGTGAGTCATTTGTTTTCACGCAGAGAGAGGTTGATATCTGGAACTCGCTGCCAGAGGAGGGGGTGGAGTCAGATACAGTCACTCTGTTTAAGAGGCATTTAGACAGTCACTTAAGTAGGCAAGGTGTAGAAGGATATGGTGCTAATGTGGGCCAACGGGATTAGGCAAAAAGGTCAGCATGGATGTGTTGGGCCGAAGGACCTGTTTCTGTGCTGTACAACTCTGTAACTCTACATACAAAGGAACGATGGTACTTAAGTGAACAGCATTCTCTTTGAAGGTTGTAATATCTGTGCTTTCATCCACATGGCAAAGGAGAGAGCCTGTCGTCTCTGTCAGAACTGGGAGGGAGTGAAAACAGAGAAGGTGGGGGAAGGATGAGTAGAGCAGAGAATATCTATGATGGGGTGAGACCAAATGAGTTATTGGCGGTAGTTGCCAGCACATTAAGCTTCTTTGTGCAATGTGTCATTAGTGCTGAGGTGGGTCAAACCACAGGGACAGAATAAGACCGTATCTGTGGAGAGATAAGATAAGATATCTTTATAAGTCCCATGTACATCGAAGCACACAGTAAAATGCATCTTTTTTTGCGTAGAGTGTTCTGGGGGCAGCCTGCAAGTGTCGCCACGCTTCCGGCGCCAACATAGCATGCCCACAACTTCCTAACCCATACGTCTTTGGAATGTGGGAGGAAACCGGAGCACCCGGAGGAAACCCACGCAGACACGGGGAGAACGTACAAACTCCTTACAGACAGTGGCCAGAATTGAACCCGGGTCGCTGGTGCAGTAATAGTGTTACACTAACCGCTACACTACCGTGCCTGCATTAGTGCTTCACCTGAGTGTTTCAAGCATTTTCTGCTTTTATTTTAGTAGAAATTTAGGATCTCTTCCAAACAAAAAACTGTTGATTGCTCCAGCTCAATCAGAATCTGAATCAGGTTTATTATCACTGACTTAAATGTTGTGAAATGTGTTGTTTTGTGGCAGCAGTACAGTGCAAGACATAAAATTACTATAAATTACAAAATTAGATAAATAGTGCAAAAAAAAAGGAATAATGAGGTAGTGTTCATGGGTTCATGGACCATTCAGAAATCTGATGGCGGAGGGGAAGAAGCTGTTCCTAAATCGCTGAGTGTGGGTCTTCAGGCTCCTGTACCTCCTCCCCGATGGTAGTAACGAGAAGAGGGCATGTCCCGGGTGGTGAGGGTCCTTAATGATGGATGCCACCTTCTTGAGGCACCACCTCTTGAGGATGTCCTCGATAGTGGGGAGGGTTGTGCCCATGATGGAGCCAGCTGAGTCTACATCCCTCCGCAGCCTCTTGTGAACCTGTGCATTGGAGCCTCCATACCAGGCGGTGATACAACCAGTCAGAATGCTCTCCACCGTACATCTATCGAAATTTGCAAGAGTCTTTGGTGACGTACCAAATATCCTCAAACTCCTAATGAAGTAGAGCTGCTGGCATGCCTTCTTCGTGATTGCATCAATGTGTTGGGCCAGGATCGATCCTCCGAAATGTTGACACCCAGGAACTTGAAGCTGCTCACGGTCACTCTCTGGAATAGCACGCTAATACGCAACAACCAAGTTCATGTGGTTAAACATGGACAAAGACTTGGGACCCCCGCCACTTGTACAGGATAGGTCAGCAGTCCAGGGAGTGGGAAGAACCAGTTCCACTTTGTTGGACATGACAGGTCTCTTTTTCATTCGGTTCTATTTGGAGTTGGCTTTTAACTGCTGTTAACATTGTTTTCATTTTATTGAGAGCTTAGTACATCTTAGAAAAAAATAAAGATGGTTGAGTGAGAGTAAAAGGCTGTAATTTAATGAGAAGGTTCAGATCACATCCATAAACCATTCCAGTTCAGCTCTTGTGGTCTGTGATGTCAGCCAACCTTCCCTGATTGAATTACAGAGTATTACTGAGGACCACACAATCCATAACTCTATATATATCTGTTCAAAGGCAATGATCTCACAGTAACTGCACCCTCTCAATCCACAAAACTGGCAGAAGCCACAAAGCTCAGGCTCTGTAGTCACTTCCCTGCAAACGCAAATTAATGTTCAGGGACAGAGAGAAACTCTTTGTGTCCAATAAATCAACAATTAATAAAAATCCTCAAAGGTTTATCTGATCCAAGTCTATCTAGTTACCTCTGGAACAGTGTCTTCTCTTAAATGTTACCTGGGAACAAGGGTTCAGCTTTGGCACGTACAGTGCCTCATTAACCCTCCTCTGACCAGAGTGAAGGTCAAGCACGAATCAGAGTCAGAATCAGATTTATTATCACTGACTTAGATGAAGTGTAATTTGTTGTTTTGCGGCAGCAGTACAGTGCGAAGACATAAACATTACTATGAATTACAAAAATAGATAAATAATCTGAATAGAAAAGAATAATGAGGTAGTGTTCATGGGTTCATGGGCCGTTCAGAAATCTGATGGCGGAGGGGAAGAAGCTGTTCCTGAATCATTGGGTGTGGGTCTTCAGGCTCCTGTACCTCCTCCTCGATGGTAGTAACGAGAAGAGGGCATGTCCCGGATGGTAAGGATCCTTAGTGATGGATGCCGCCTTCTTGAGGCACCGCCTCTTGAAGATGTCCTCGATGGTGGGGAGGGTTGTGCCTGTGATGGAGCTGGCTGAGTCTACACCCTCTGCAGCCTCTTGCAATCCTGCGCATTGGAGCCTCCATACCAGGCAGTGATACAACCAGTCAGAATGCTCTCCACCGTATATCTATAGAAATTTGTAAGAATCTGTGGTGATGTACCAAATCTCCTCAAACTCCTAACGAAGTAGAGCCACTGGCATGCCTTCTTCGTGATTGCATCAATGTGTTGGCCCCAGGATAGATCCTCTGAGATATTGACATCCAAGAACTTCTCTGATCTTGGCCTTAGCTCAGTGGATCAGGCATCGTTGTGAGCATCCTGAACTCCAGGACCACCATCTCCAGGAAGACTTGCCTAATCCCTGCCCCTAACTCTCAGTTCTCCAAATTCTCACACTTGCCTTTCTCAATGTGGGCCTGCTTGCCTCCAAGTTCTCGCTTACTTAACTCTGGTGCTTACCGTGATCCTGAACACTCTCTGACCTCCCAACTCCCTACTGCCTTCAAGGCACAGGTCAGGAGTGGGACTTGGCTGCAGCTCCAACACTCAGGAAGCTCAGCACCATCTGGGACAAATCAGCCTGCTTCGACTCGATGCGGGCTGCTCTCTGCAGATCCACTCATTACTTCGATGAAAATTGGTCTACCCTTTTAAATCTAAACTCCGTGCCTCTACCTGCACTGCACTTTCTCTGTAACTGTAACACTTTATTCTGCATTCTGTTATTGTTTTCCCTTGTACTACCTCAATGCACCGACGTGATGAAATGATCTGTATGAACGGTATGCAAGACAAATTTTTTCACTGTACCTCAGTACAAGTGACAATAATAAACCAATTTACTGTCGTAACTGACTGCAGTGTGTACTATTTAACTGTACAATCAATGTTCACCAACTACAAAATGCACTGCAGATTATTGCCTGTCCTGGTCCAACCACATAGACGCCACGGCCAAGAAAGCTCACCAGCGCCTCTACTTCCTCAGGAGGCTAAAGAAATTTGACATGTCCCCATTGACCCTCACTAATTTTTATCGATGCACCGTAGAAAGCATCCTATCTGGATGCATCACGGCTTGGTACGGCAACTGCTCTGCCCAGGACCGCAAGAAACTGCGGAGAGTTGTGGACACAGCTCAGCACATCATGGAACCCAGCCTCCCCTACATGGACTCAGTCTACACTTCCCACTGTCTCGGTAAAGCAGCCAACATAATCAAAGACCCCACCCACCCCGGTTATTCCCTCTTCCCTCCCCTCCCATCAGGCAGAAGATACAAAAGCCTGAGGGCACGTACCACCAGGCTCAAGGACAGCTTCTATCCCACTGTTATAAGACTATTAAATGATTCCCTAGTACAATAAGATGGACTCTTGACCTCACAATCTACCTCATTATGGCCTTGCACCTTACTGTCTGCCTGCACTGCACTTTCTCTGTAACTGTGACACTTTATTCTGCATTCTGTTATTGATTTCCCCTGTACTACCTCAATGCACTGTGTAATGAATTGATCTGTATGAACGGTATGCAAGACAATAATAAAACAATTCTATTTCCAGGTTACTCCCACAGCACCTCCCAAGCCGGTGACCATTGTCACAGGGCAGCAGCCACGTGAGAACCGACAAGTTCCCTCCACGTCACACACTATTCTGACTTGCAAATTCAATGTCACTGGGTCTAAGAGTCATAGATCAATACAGCACGGATACAGGCCCTTCGGCCCAACCAGTCCATGCTGACCATGGTGCTCACCAGGCCGGCCCCAATTTCCTGCGTTCGGCCCATATCCCTCCAAGCCCTGCCCCTCCATGTACCTATCCAAGTGCTTCTTAAATGATACTGTTGTACCTGCCTCACCCACTTCCTCTGGCAGCTCGTTCCATATACTCACTACCCTCAGTGTGAAAACCTTGCCCCTCTTAAATCTTTCATCTCTCACCCTAAACCTATGTCCCCCAGTTTTGGACTGCCCCACCCTGGGGAAAAGACCACTACCATCCACCTGATCTACGCCCCTCATGATTTTATAAAACTCTGTAAGATCACCCCTCATTTTCCTACTCTCTGAGGAATAAAGACCCAGCCTGGCCAACCTCTTCTGATAACTCAGGCCCTCTGGTCCTGGCAACATCCTCGTAAATCCTTTCTGCGCTCTTTCCAGTTTAACCATGTCTTTCCTATAACAGGGCGACCAAAACTGTACACAGTACTCCAAATGCGGCCTCACCAACGACTTACACAACTGCAACATAATGTCCCAATCCTATACTCAGTGCCCTGACTGATGAAGGCCAGCGTGCTAAACACCTTTTTCACCACCCTGCCTACCTGTGACGCTGCTTTCAATGAAATCCTGGAACTCCCTCCACAACAGCAGTTTGGGAGTCCCTTCACCAGAAGGGCAGCAGCAATTCAAGGAGACAGCTCACCACCTTTTCAAGGACAATTAGGAATGGGCAATAAATACCTTACGACAGACACACATGTGTTCTGTGGATGAAAGGAAAGGTGACCTTATTGAAATGCACAAAGTTCTTAGTGGTCTCGACAGAGTAGATACAGGGAGGATATTTTCCCGGTTGAGCAGTTTAGAACTAAGGTCACAGAATCAGAACCAGGGAATTGGAATATTATTGTCACTTGTACCAAGGTACAGTGAAAAACTCATCTTGCATACGGTTCACACAGATCAATTCATTACACAGTGCATTGAGGTAGTACAGGGGAAAGTAATACCAGAATGCAGAATAAAGTGTTACAGTTACAGAGAAAGTGCAGTGCAGGCAGAGAATAAAGTGAAAGGTCATAACGAGGTAGATTGTGAGGTCAAGAGTCCATCTTATCGTACTAGGGGACCGTTCAATAGTCTTATAACAGAAGTTGTCCTTGAGCCTGGTGGTACGTGCTTTCAGGCCTTTGCATCTTCTGCCCGATGGGAGAGGGGAGAAGAGAGAATGTCTGGGGTGGGTGAGGTCTTTGATTACGTTGGGTGCTTTACCGAGGCAGTGAGAAGTGTAGACAGAGCCACTGAGCACAGAAACAGGCCCTTCATCCCATCTAGTCCATGCTGACCTGATCTTCTACCTAGTCCCATCTACCTGCACCCGGAGCATATCCCTCCAAACCCCTCAGATCCATGTACCTATCCAAACTTCTCTTGTGGAGGGGAGGCTGGTTTCCGTGATGCGCTGGGCTGTGTCCACAACTCTCTGCAGTTTCTTGAGGTTATGGGCAGAGCTGTTGCCGTACCAAGACGGGATGCATCCGGAGAGGATGCTTTCAGCGGTGCATCGATAAAAGTCAGTGAATGTCAAAGGGGACATTCCGAATCATTTCCGACTGAAATGAGGAGAAGGCAGTGCATCTTTGAAATTCTCGACCCTGGAGCGCTGTGGAGGCTCGTTAAATGACAGAGCAGGCTGGAGGGGCCGAATGGTCTTCTCCTACAGAGTCAAATGTCTGCTCTTCCACCCCCCCCCCGACCCCATCTTCCTCCCTCCATTATTGGTGATCTACTTATCCCTGCCCCTCCATCCCAACGTCAGCTCACTCCCATTCCCACACACCCTCCTTTAGCTGGGTCACCCCTCCCTCTCGACAAGCACTCCTGAAGATCCCACTCTTCGCTCCCACCCACTCTCCAGCTTCCTCTTTCTCTTCCAATGCTCATTTCTGATCCATCACCCATGAAGAAGGCGCACCCGTGCACTACGTTCTGAGAAGCTTAAGGAGATCTGGCATGTCAACAAATACTCTAATGTCTACAGATGCACTGTAGAAAGTATCCTGACTCTTTACATCACGGCCTGGTATGGCAGTTCCAATGCACAGGAATGCTAGAGGCTGCAGAGAGCAGTGGATGCAGCCCGGTCCATCACGGGCACAGCCCTCCCCACCATTGACAGCATCTACAGGAGGCGTTGCCTCAAGAAGGCACCATCTATCATCAAGGATCCCCACCATCCGGCTCATGCCATCTTCTCGCAGCTACCATCAGGCAGGAGGTACAGAAGCCTGAAGTCCCACACCACCAGGTTCAGGAACAGCTACTTCATCAGGTTCTTGAATTGACCTGCACAACCCTAACCCTACCTCAGCAACGGGACACCACAGACCACCTCTGGCACTGCCGTGGACTTGTCTCCGATTGTGGGTTTTTTTGCACGAAGATCTTGTTTTGCACACTTTATTTTCCTTCACTGTCTGGTATAATTTCTGTGTAATTTACGTTCTGTGCGTTGTCTGTACCTACGTGCCTGGGTTGATGCTGCAAGCAAGTTTTTCATTGGACCTGTTGCTCACCATACTTGTGCACATGACAATAAACTCGACTTGACTTACGAGCACTCAACCAAACAATCATAGCGGAGACACCGGAGACTGCAGATGCTGGAATCTGGAGCAACACACAATCTGCTGGAGGAACTCAGCAGGTCGAGCAGCGTCTGTGGGGGGAAAGGAATTGTCGATGTTTTGGGATTATGAAGCTTCAGAGCCAAATTAAGCTAATGGCATTATTTTTCTCTTTTTTGTGGTTGTCTTTAACCTTCTGCTATTCATTGCTTAAACTATTAATTTAAATTTCAGACCAGTTTTTAGAACTCCAGTATCTCCATCTTTGTAGAACCGACTTTATCCACCAGGTGGCGTATAGCACCTACCTGACTGTTGTAGTACCCCACAGCAGTCACTTGGTGGGGCTGTGCAGTCAACTTCCTGTTCTACTCAATGACCTGAAGACCCAATGACCTGAAGACCCAATGACCGTTGGCTGTAAGTCTGTTGAGTGTGAAGTTCTTTATTATCCATGAAAAGTATTTCAAAAGAACTTAGAGGTTTTGAGTATAGGAGTGAAGGTGTCTAACTGCAACTGTATCGGGAGTTGGTGAGTATTGTGTAAAGTTTTGGTCTGCTTATCCAAAAAAGGATGTATTTAGCATGGAGGGAGTGCTACATACATTCGCCAGACTGGTTCTGGGGATAGTGGGTTGCCATAGAATCGATTAGACTGGGCCTTATTCTCTAGAATTTAGAAAAATGTGAAAAATTGGTAAATTGGTTTATTATTGTCACATGTACCGAGGTACAGTGAAAAACTTGTCTTGCATACCGATCGTACAGGTCAATTCATTACAACAGTGCTTTGAGGTTGTACAAGGTAAACCAATAACAGAATGCAGAATAAAGTGTCACAGTTACAGAGAAAGTGCAGTGCAGGCAGAATGGTGCACGGCCGTGACGAGGTAGATTGTGAGGTCAAGAGTCCATCTTATTGTACTAGGGAACCATTCAATGGTCTTATAACAGTGGGATAGAAGCTGTCCTTGAGCCTGGTGGTACGTGCTTTCAGGCTTTTGTATCTTCTGCTCAATGGGAGAGGGGAGAAGAGAGAAGGTCCGGGGTGGGTGGGGTCTTTGGTTGAGGCGGGGATAATAACAACCTTTAAACAACATTTGGATAGGTACATGGAAAGGAAAGGTTTGGAGGGATATGGGCCAAACTTGGGACTAGCACCATGATTGGCGTGGATGTTGGGTTGAGAGGCCTGTTTCCATGCTGTGTTACTTTGTGACCTGGTGATGCAGTCAGTGTGACCAGGACGTTACAGTGAGATCACTGGACTGGGATACGGCAGTCTTTTTCATTTAGTCCTTGATTAAAGAAGGACTTGCTTTGCTATAGCACCTTTCCCATCCCTTTCAGTATATGCCAAAGCCAGTTAAAGCCAATGAGATACTTTAGAAGTTGGAAAGGCCGGCAATAATTTGTGCACAGCAAGCTCCCAGAAACAGCATTGTGAAGTGACCAGGCCAACTGACTGAGATGTTGGCACTGGTCCAAAGAGAATCCCCCGGCTCTGGGTGAGATCCAGTGCAGGTTAAACGACTTAAATTGTCACCTTAACTCAAAAGTTGGTCTTAAGCGTTCATCCTCACAGAGGATCCTTGTGCCCGGGAGATTTCTGTCCAGTCACATGCACCCCTCCCCGTCATGTTTGGACAATGACAGTACCTTCCTTGCTTGACCAAGATTGTCCAGGTTCTGGCAGCTTCTCCCATGTGGCTATTCCGAACATGGGAGCTCAAATACGACATGCCCTTGGCTGTTCGATGATGGGACACACTTTCCTCAGAGGTCCCTCTGTGGTACCCAGAGGTCCTGAGGGAACTGAAAACAAAAATAACCTGGTCCTTTTGTACAACCTGCAAATACTCATCGTTGAATGTCTCATCAGCCTCCTGTGAAGGCCAGAGATTGGGTGTCTCCCTCAACACACCTCAAAGGACACTTTGCACAATTCGGTTTCAGAATCTGGGTGACACTTGCATTTATTGCCCATCCCTGAGAAGGTCATGGTGAGCAGCCTTCTTGAACCGCTGCAGTCCTTCTGGTGAAGGTGCTCCCTCAGTGCTGTCAGAGAGGGAGTTCTGGGATTTAGACCCAGCGATGGTGATCTATGTCCAAGTCAGGCTGGGGTGGGACTCGGAAGTGATTTTAACGGTGTGGCTCTTGTTGCAGCCAAGGTAAGACTTACAAAATAACTTAATTTATGTTGTGCCTTCAGCACAGAAAACTTCTCAAAGTTTCTAAAGTATAGTAATTGTTTCCTTTAAAAGATTCTTGTGGTTTGTCAGCCTGGTGTACAATAAACAGAAAATGGTGAAAATACTCACCAGGTCAGTCAGCATCTGTGAAGTCGCAATCAGAAAAGAAACACATTTGAGATGTAGTGGTTTTGAAGCAGGCGCAGAGGCAGGAAGTTGGAGGGTGGGTAGAAATTGACAAAAAGAATAATGGAAGATGTTGAAAGAAGTGCGAGTGAGACGGGTAAAGAATGAAAGGTTTGTTGTGGAGAAGATGTCAATGGGAACAGCAGAAACATTATTAGAAATTGCCGAACTCATTGTTGAATCTGGAGGGCTGTGATGTACCCAGTCGGAAGATGTGATGCTCTTTACTTTGGAACAGTGTAGAAAGCCAAGGACAGAGATGGAGATGGAGAACTGAGGTGATGAGCATCTGGAAACCTCTGGCTACGTTTGAGGACTGCGGAGGTGTTCCATGATGTGATCATCCGATCGACGTATCATCTCCCCATTCCAATGAGAGATGTGTCCTGAGCACTGAACATCAGACTGTAAATATTGGTATTGGTTTATTATTGTCACATGTACCAGGATACAGTGAAAAGCTTTTGCTTGCGTGCCATCCAGACAGATCATTCCGTACATTAGAACATTGAGGTAGTAAAAAGGAAAACAGAATGCAGAACATTGTGTTACAGTTACAGAGAAAGTGCAGTGCAGGGGCCACAATGAAGTAGATTGGGAGATCAAGAGGTCATCTTTTTAGCGTATGAGAGGTCTGTTCAAGAGTTTGATAACAGTGGGATAGAAGCTGTCCTTGAGCCTGGTGGTACATTCTTCCAGGCTTTTGTACCTTCTGCCGGATGGGAGGGGGGAGAAGAGAGAATGTCCGGGGTGGGTGGGGGCTGCTTTCCTGTGGCTCGGGGAAGAATAGAAAGAAATGATGTGATTGGTCTGCCCATCACTGCCATTGATTCACTGATATGAATGGACACAGGCCAAGATAGTCCTGCAGCCAAAACTCACTGCAATTATACATGGTGCATTAGCACAATTCCAGTAAAAGTCCAACCATTCCACCCCCTCCACCGCCCCCCCCCCCCACCCCCTGTGACATCTGTCAAGAAACCTTCACTTGAACATCTCCTGGAAACTAGAATCCGAGTCACACAGCACGGAAACGGCCTTCGGCCCAACTGGTCCGTGCTGGCCAAGATGCCTATCTAAGCTGGTCACATTCAGCCCACATCCCTCTAAACCTTTCCCATCCATGGACCTGTCCAAATATCTTTTAAATGTTGTTAATGTACCTGCCTCACCCACTTCCTCTGGCAGCTCATTACACATACATACCACCCTCTGTGTGGAAAAAGTTGCCCCTCAGGTTCCTATTAAATCTCTCCCCTCTCACCTTAAACCTATGCCCTCTAGTTCTTGATTCCCCAACCCTGGGAAAAAGACTGTTTGCATTCACCCTATCTGTGCCCTTCATAATTTTATACACCTCTATATGATCACCCCTCATTCTCTTATGTTCCAATGAAAAAAGTCTCAACCTCTCTCCATAACTCAGTCCCTTGAGTCCCGGCAATATTCTTGTAAATGTCCTCTGCACTCTTTCCAACTTAATGGCATCTTTCCTAGAGCAGGATGACCAAAACTGAACACAATATTCCAAATGGAGCCTCACCCACATCTCGTACAACTGCAACATAACATCCCAACTTCTACAGTCATTGCCCTGACTGATGAAGGCCAGTGTGCCAGAAGCCACTTTCGCCACCCTGTCTACCTGTGGCACCACTTTCGGTAAATTGGGGCGGCGATTTTTGTGGTGGTGGAGAGAGGTCAGCTCTCTTGCGATAGGTGTCAATCAGTGACACCTGAGCCAGAGGCATGAGTACCAATACCTCAGTGCAGTGCTGAAGAAGCGCTACGCACCGGGCAATTTGCCCTGTGGATAAACACTAATCACTGCTCATTTTCCCCCGTAGAGAGATGTGAAGGCCCCGTGTATTATTCTGAAGACTGGGGCAGTTATTCCTGATGTCCTGGGACAATCCCTGAATAAGCAATGAGTTGGATGGCACTGATCTGAGTGGCTAATTAACCTACCGGCCTGCATATTTCTGGGATGTTGGAGGAAACCAGAGCTCCTGAGGGAATCTCGCACTGTAACAGGGAGAACACGCAGCGTTCACACATACAGCACCGGAGGTCAGGATTGGGGCTCACTGGCAGCTG
Source organism: Pristis pectinata (assembly GCF_009764475.1). Lineage (NCBI taxonomy): Eukaryota > Metazoa > Chordata > Chondrichthyes > Rhinopristiformes > Pristidae > Pristis > Pristis pectinata. The sequence goes on along the minus strand of NC_067408.1, from coordinate 117,141,356 downwards.
GGCCACGAGCAGTGGAAAGTTATTGGCCCTTCCAACGCCAGCCTTGGTCAAAGTCCTTTCACTGTGTCCAAACTTCTCCGATAATTGGACGGATTTGGGAACAGCGCCAGCGATCGGGGTTCAATTCCTGCTGCTGTCTGTCAGGAGTTTGTATGTTCTCCCGTGACTGCGTGGGTTTCATAGAACATAGAACACCACAGCACACTATAGGCCCTTCGGCCCACAATGTTGTGCCGACATTTTATCCTGCTCTAAGATCTATCTAACCCTTCCCTCCCACATAGCCCCCTGTTTTTCCTCCTAGTTTTCCTCTGGGTGTTCCAGTTTTCTCCCACGTTCCAAAGATGTGCGGGTTAGTAGGTTAATGTGGGTGTAATTGGGCGGCGTTGGGCTGGAAGGGCCTGTGACTGTGCTGTATAAATAAAGTTTAAAAAATAAAGTTTTAAAGTCAAAAATTTATTCAAAAACACATGAAAACACTAAGTAATTTAAAGTATAAATCTTCATTAAAATAAATGATATGCCTAACCTTACTTTTTAATGAAGGTTGGTGACCCTGCTCAACAAGATGGAGCATTTAATGTTTCTGGGCCTTTACTCAATGGGTTCAGAAGGATGAGGGGGGAATCTCATTTAAACTTACCGGATACTGAAAGGCCTGGATAGTGTGGACGTGGAGAGGATGTTTCCAGCATTGGGAGAGTCTAGGATCCGAGGGCACAGCCTCAGAATAAAGGGATGTCCCTTTAGAACTGAGATGAGGAGGAATTTCTTCAGCCAGAGGGAGATAAATCTGTGGAATTCGTTGCAACAGAGGGCTGTGGAGGACAAGTCACTGGGTGTATCTAAGGCAGAGATCGATGGGTTCTTGATTGGTAAGGGGGTTAAGGGTTATGGGGAAAAGGCGGGAGAATGGGGTTAAAAAAATCAGCCATGATTGAATGGCACAACTCGATGGGCTGAACAGCCTCATTCTGCTCCTATATCTGTTGGTCTTGTAGGACTGGATGAGAAGCGCTGTGAAAGCTGTCAGACACAGAGAACACCTGGCCCCTCATTTTGGAATGTACTTGGACTGACTGATGAAGCCAGCGCAGAGGAAGAGGCCACAAATGGGCTCGCCAATGGCACGTTCTGGACTGTGAATAAAAAGCAAACAGATGATCTGCCCTGGGTGCATAGAACATAGAACAGTACAGCACAGGAATAGGACCTTCGGCCCACGTTGCTGTGCTGAACTAGTTAAACTAATGACACTTAACTAATCTAATCCCTTCTGCCTGCACATGGCCCATATCCCTCCATTCTCTGCATATCCATGAGCCTATCTAAGAGCCTTTTAAATGCCTCTATTGTATCTGCCTCCACCACCACCCCTGGCAGCACATTCCAGGCACCCACCACTCTCTGTGTAATAAAAAAACTTGCCCCACTCATCTGCTTTGAATTTTCCCCCCTCACCTTAAATCCCTGCCCTCTGGTATTAGACATTTTGACCCTGGGAGGAAGATAACGACTGGCTAAGCTGTCTCTGCCTCTCATAATGTTATAAACAACTATCAGGACTCCCCTCAGCCTCCAATGCTCCAGGGTGCACTTCCTGCATTGTTGCAGAAGGCAGCTGTAAAGGGGATTTACGGCACTACGGAAATGCAGGTCACTTCAACAGGGAAAGGCTGATGGGGCCTTGGTTTAACATCGAATCTGAAGTTAATTAACCTTGTTCCCTTGATGCAGCAGCCCCCCTCGGCAAGAGGGAGAACCCAGCTTTCACCCTGGTTAGCTTGCCAGGGGTGGAACTGCCGGATGAAGAACTGGGTTGAGATTCATTCACAGGTCCCTTCAGATGTTCCCACCTCGACCTGTGCCCTGCGCAGGGACACAACACTACAGGCAGGCTGCTGGGGCCACCCAGGGTGATGGCAAGGTGTGAGGGGATTGAACAGGAAGGCAAGACTAACAGTTACATTGGCTGTATTTAGACGTGTTAATGCGATCAGACTCATTCAGTTAAATTAAGACACAAGAGGCCTATGCAAATGTGTTTTCTAATTTCCCTTCTTCCTGGGAACATTGCTAAAACTGAAGGCAGCTATACTTCTCCAGAGGTGTTTGCGCACTCCAGCGGCTGGTAGTCAGGGAGGAGGAGGAACCTTTTCTATACTAATTGATGAGGTTTCAATTGATCTCAGAGCCTGGCAAAGGACCTGCCAGGACTTTGGGGTGAGGGTTGTGAGAGTTTCAGTCCTGTGGAGGGCAAGGACAGAACCACACCCTTGTCCTCCATCCACACGTCCATTACAGCAGGCCTTATGGACGATAGGTATCTGCTGTTGACAGTAGTGGCTCCAACCTCTGAGATAGAAGGTTGTGGGTTCAAAACCCATCCCAGAGAATTGAGGACAAAACCAGGGCTTGTCCCTCTGGAGTGTCAGAGATGCCAACATTGGGATGACCCTTGGAATCTGGTTTCCTCCCACATTCCTAAAACGTATGGGTTAGGAAGTTGTGGGCATACTATGTTGGCGCCAGAAGTGTGGCAACGCTTGCGGGCTGCCCCCAGAACACTCCACGCAAAAGATATATTTCACTGTGTGTTTCAATGTACGTATGACTAATGAAGAAATCTTAGTCTGCTTGTTTAGGTGATTGTAACAGATCTCACTGTTTTATCCTCGTATGATAAGATGGACTCTTGACCTCACAATCTACCTCGTTATAGCCTTGCACCTTATTGTCTGCCTGCACTGCACTTTCTCTGTAACTGTAACACTTTATTCTGCATTCTGTTATTGTTTTCCCTCGTACTACCTCAATGCACTGTGTAATGAATTGATCTGTATGGACTGTATGCAAGATAAGTTTTTCACTGTACCTCAGTACAGGTGACAATAATAAATCAATTCCAATTCTATCTCCAGGCAGAGGAAGGGAGATTTCCCCGGTGACCTGGGTCGATGTTCATATTTCAATCAGCATCACTGACGTACAGTAGGTCATCTAACCATTATTATGTTGCAGTTTGTGGGAACTTGCTGTGCAGAAATTAGCTGCTACAGCACCAACAGTCCAAAAAGCACTTCTTGGCTGTCAGTGGGAGGTTTTAGTAACCTCAGCGCCGATTTGTATTTCAACCCATTTACTTTTAGTGAGGGTGATGAAACAAAGGCTGTGCTCATCCTTATCGAAAGAGGAGTAGCTGCTAGATCTGCTACCTCACAGCTCCAGAGACCCCTGTTCAGTCCTGACCCCCTCCATGGAACAACCTGCCAGAAGAAGTGGCTGAGGCAGGGTCTTCGACTGAGGCAGGTACAATAACAACATTTAAAAGATACTTGGCCAGGTCCATGGATAGGAAAGGTTTGGAGGGATATGGGCCAACTGTAGGCAAATGGGACTGGCTTAGATGAGAATCTTGGTCAGCATGGACTAGTTGGGCCGAAGGGCCTTTTTCTGCGCTGTATGACTCTGCGACTCCGGTGCTTTCTGTGTGGAGTGTACATGTTCTCCCTGTGACCGTGTGGGTTTCCCCGGGTGCTCCGGTTTCCTCGGTTGGTTAATTGGCTGCTGTAAATTGCCCCTAGTGTGTGGGTCAGGGGTAGAATCTGGGGGGAGTTGATGGGAGTGTGGAGAGAATAAAATGGGATTAGTGTGAATGAGTTGGCATGGTTTTAGCAAGTCTGTTCCCGTTCTGTATGGCTCTCTGACTCAATTCTTGGAGCAGGGCTTGAACCTTTTGCCTTGAAGCTCAGAGACAAGAGCATTGCCCGCTGAGCTCATGGACAAACAGCTGAGCTTGGTCACCACTCTCCGAGAGAAGGGGACTGCTTACTGGGGAAAGAAAGGTAATGCATGAAAAGGTGACAACCTCCAGAGATAGATAGAGAGTCACATGTACATCGAAGCACACAGTGAAATGCATCTTTTGTGCAGAGTGTTCTGGAGGGCAGCCCGCAAGTGTCGCCACGCTTCCGGCGCCAACATAGCACGCCCACAACTTCCTAACCTGTACGTCTTTGGAATGTTAGAGGAAACCGGAGCACCCGGAGGAAACCCACGCAGACCTGGGGAGAACGTACAAACTCCTTACAGACAGCGGCCAGAATTGAACACGGGTCACTGGCGCTGTAAAGCGTTATGCTAACCGCTACACTACCGTGCCTGCCCAGTCCAAAGCCTGGACTGTGGTCCTGGAGACCAAAGAAGATTGAAAGGTTATTTAATAGATTTTAAAATTCTGAAGGGTTTTGATGAGTTTTTGAATGCAGAAGTGTTTCCAGTGGTTGGTCAGGAACCGGCTTTAAATCTTTGCAATGGAGCAGAGGTGAAGAGAGTGGCTTTGTGTGCGCTGTGATCTGGTTCACATTGTTTGTGTGAGTGGTGGAAGAGGGTGTATCCAGAGCTTTCAAAAGGCAATTGGATGAACACTTGTGGACTTCCAGGGGAAGAGCACGGACGTGGACCTTTCAGGCATCTGGGACACTAGCACAGGATGATGTGCTGAATGGCCTCCTCCTGGGCTGTATGATTCTGTGGAACACTGACCCACTTCCAAATCTGTGGCCGGCCACAGCGGCTTCCCTTACTGCAGATAAGGGAGACCGCAGATGCTGGGATCTGAAGCAGGAAACAAACTGCTGGAGGAACTCAACGGGTCAGGCAGCATCTGTTTTGGGCTGAGGACCTACTGCAGAACTTGACCCGAATTGTCAACCATCCCCTTTCCTCCACAGATGCTGACTGACCTTCTGTCCCTCCAGCAGCTTGGTTTTGGCTTCTTTTACTGTCCAGAGACCGAGCCCAGGCTTTGTCCATTCTGCTCACTTCACCCATTGCCCACTGCTCGCTGACCCACACTGCTTCCTGATTAAAAAACAGCTGGAGGGAGTCATTCTCATCCTTTTCATATCCCTCCATGGCCTCATCTATCCAGGTACAGTGAAAAACTTTGTTTTGCATGGCATCCATACAGATCATTTCATTACATCAGTGCATTGAGGTGGTACAAGGGAAAGTAGTAATAGAATGCAGAATAAAGTGTTACAGTTACAGAGAGAGTGCAGTGCAGGCAGACAATAAGGTGCAAGGCTTATAGGAAGGATGTGGAAGCTTTAGAGAGGGTGCAGAGGAGATTTGCCAGGATGCTGCCTGGATTGGAGAGCATGTCTTATGAGGATAGGTTGAGTGAGCTCGGGCTTTTCTCTTTGGAGAGAAGGAGGATGAGAGGTGACTTGATAGAGGTGCACAAGATGATAAGAGACATAGATCGAGTGGACAATGAGAGACTTTTTCCCAGGGTGAAAATGGCTCACACAAGGGGGCATAATTTTAAGGTGATTGGAGGAAGATACAAGGGGGATGACAGGGGTAAGTTTTTTTACACAGAGAGTGGTGGTGCGTGGAACGCACTGCCGGCAGAGGTTGTGGGGCAGACACATTAGGGACATTCAAGAGACTCTTAGATAGCCACATGAATGACAGAGAAATGGAGGGCTATGTAGGATGGAAGGGTTAGATAGATATTAGAGCAGGATAAAATATCAGCACAACATTGTGGGCCAAAGGGCCTGTACTGAGCTATAATGTTCTATGTTCTTTAAGGCCACAATGAGGTAGATTGTGAGGTCAAGAGTCCATCTTATCATACTAGAAGACTGTTCAATAGTCTTGTAACAGCGGGACAGAAGCTGTCATTGATCCTGGTGGTATGTGCTTTCAGGCTTTTGTGTCTTCTGCCCGGTGGGAGGGGGGAGATGATAAAATGCACAGGGAGTGTGGGGTCTTTGACTATGTTGGCTGCTTTATTGAGGCAGCGAGAAGTGTAGACAGCATCCACGGAGGGGAGGCTGGTTTCTGTGATGTGATGGACTGTGTCCACAACTCTCCGCAGATTGTTGCGGTCTCAGGCAGAGCAGTTGCCGTACCAAGCCGTGATGCATCCGGATAGGATGCTTTCTGTGGTGCATCAATAAAAATTGTTGAAGATCAAAGGGGACTTACCAAATTTCTTTAGCCTCCTGAGGAAGTAGAGGCGCTGGTGAGCTTTCTTGTCCGTGGCCTCGATGTGGCTGGACCTGGACAGGCTATTGGTGATGTTCGCTTCCAGGAACTTGAAGCTCTCAACCCTCTTGACCTCAGCATCATTGAACATGTGACAATATCAAACCAATTCCAATTCCTCTCTGTGACCTCCTCCAGCCCAACCTCCCTCCAAGGTAACCTGAGATCCTCTGATTCCAGCCTCTTGAACATTTCTGACTTCAGTCGCTCCACTATTGTCGGCGGTGCTCTCAGCTGCCTGAGCTCTAGGATTCCCTCCCTCAACTTCTCCGTCTCCCTCTCCTCCTCTCATACACCCCACTCCTATGATCCCCCCCTCATTCCCACCTGTATTAATATCTCTTTCTACGGCGTGGCATCAGCGTTGGTTTGGAAGTCATCCTGGGAAGCCCGTTGGGAAATTTTGCTACAGTAAAGACAATCTATAAATACAAATGTTATTGTCATTAGGGATCTTATGTTTTAAAAAGGAGGCAAAGTATTATTTACCATCTGGGGAAAAGTGCACAATCATCCAAATCTCCTGCAATATACTTTCACTTTTATCACTTTTAAATCGAGACAGATTGGATTTAATTTCCTCAGTTCAGTGGCACATCATTTTTCACCGGGGAGCTTAGACTCTTAATATGAAATAATGTGTGCCTTAAAAGTGAATCTGTTGGTGTCGTCTGTGCTGGTGATTTGCAGGAGGCAGAATTTTCTATTCTCTCATGGAGACTGGTGCAGAGCAAGGCTGGAAGCAACAGTAGAAATGAGCCTGGACTTTACGAAGGTTTACCAATGACCACCTGCATCGCCAGTGTTTCTGAGGGAAGGCTTTTATTCTGAAGAGTGCCTGAAGGCAAGTCTTATTCTATGTATTGGATTACAAGGAATGCAAGACCTGTGGGCAGTCTCCATTATTTTCAGTTATCTCCCTCTGTCCCTCTCCCTCTCTCTGTCTCTCAGCCTGAGTGAAAGGACATTTAACTTGTCCAGCTGGCCTGGAGTTCTGCGGGCAGCTGTGGAGAAGCGGGAACAGGCAGGATAGAGAGTCCACTCCTCCTGCCAAGGATTGCCGATAGCCCATCCTTTCCCTCCTCTCAATTCAAAACATTAACAGCATAAGGCAGCGTCTGTAACAAGCAAGCACAAGGTAAGTTAGAATACAATCAGCAGTAATATGCAATCTATAAACATTCATTGAATAGCAAAGAACTTCGTTCCGTATGCACCATGCATTTTAAGTGTTGAAATGGCTGATGATCTTGTTGTTTGGATTTGATTTCTAGTCTGGTGGGATTCATTAAATTAGAAATCAAAGATCAAAAAGAAACTGCAGATGTCGGAAATCTAAAATAAGAATAAGGAATGTAGGAGATGCTCAAGAGGTCCAGGTAGCAGGTGAGGAGAGAGGAATAGAGTAGAAGCCAAGTTGTGTTTAGTATGGAGTATACATTACAGCTGGAGGCCATTTGTTCAATGCTGATAGTTCTGCTCCTCAGGATTAATCCTTATCATTGGGGAGAGTATAGGATAGAAAGCAAGAATTCTTATTCTAAAGGTGTCAGCTGAGCAACAGAAAGCCAAGATTTGTAAACATCGGAAGTGTTTTGAGAGTAGATTTTGGGAGTTACTGCAGGAATGCACAATTTCTGTCTCTGATCTACTCAGTGGTGTTGGAAATCTCCCCTTTCGTCGTCTTCCGGGTGTCCAAGAGGTGGCAGGGTCAGTCGCTGGTCTGGGCAGATGTCGGTCGTTCACTGACGTCTCTGGGTCAGGGTCAAAGGGGGGAACCAGAATTCCTGCTTCCAGCCGCTGATTGGCGTGCAGATTTTTCCTCGGTTGCATGCGGTTTTATTGCAACTGCACGTCGCACGCTGCTTCCTACGTTGGATCCTCCTGAAGCCAATGAAAGTGAAGTTCAGAGGAGAGGAAGGTGATGTTCAGCCACTGCCACAGGTGGGGCTTGGTGCAGGTGACTGAGGGTGAATTTCCACCGCTCTGTCGAGTTGAAGTGGGATGTCCTCCCAGTTGACTGTCCCAAACCACAGAGAGGTCAGTGGAGTAGAGGGTGAATTGGCTCCCTCATGGAGATGGTGTGGGAAGCGAGTGGGTGCTCCCCAGTCTGGGCTGGGCATGCACAGGGTTAAAAAGATGAGTGTTTTCAAGCCCTTTGTGAATCAGCATTGCAGTGTGGCATTTAGAACTGAACAGCTTTGCAGAGCATCTGATCCTGTTCTCACTCAGCAGATTTCCCGCACTCTCCCTCCCACTTCAAAGCACTTTTAGGCTATTTAGGCAGAGAACAATGATTTCTGGAAGTCTCTGATTAGGGGGAACAAGGAGTCTATCTTGCTACTGATCAATGTGGATTAACCTGTGGTGACCACTCGTAATTGAACTGATGTTGACCCAGGCTTGGGCAAGGTGAGTTCAGACAAGATTTTGGAACTTCTGATCATTAGTCGGTTATCCCATTACTGGAAAGCATAACCCTGTGGACGGGATCTCTGAGGTATATCAGACAAGGGCAGGAAATAAGTTAACCGGCTGGTGGGGAGTTGGCCTTTATCTTAAGAGAGCTGGCGGTAGAAAAGTATGGAGGTTATGCCACGACATCCAAAACTCTGGTTAAGTATCCCCATGTGCAGTTCTGTCCACCAAGCCCCAAGAACAACCAATGGCCTTTGAAGTGGAGCTACGTAGATTAAGGATGATAGCAAAACCAAATGGGTTAAATTAGGAGGAGGTGTTGCACAGAATAGAATCATAGAACAGTACAGGTCCTTCGGCCCACAATGTTGTGCCGACCTTTAAACCTCGCCTAAGACTATCTAACCCCTTCCTCCTACATATCCCTCTGTTTTAAATTCCTTCATATGCCTATCTAGTAATGTCTTGAATTTGACCAATGTACCTGCCTCCACCACCGCCCCAAGCAGTGAGTTCCATGCCCCAACCACTCTCTGGGTAAAAAAACCTTCCTCTGATATCTCCCTTGAACTTCCCACCCATTACTTTAAAGCCATGCCCTCTTGTATTGAGCATTGGTGCCCTGGGAGAGAGGTGCTGGCTGTCCAATCTATCTATTCCTCTTAATATTTTGTACACCACTGTCATGTCTCCTCTCATCCTCCTCCTCTCCAAAGAGTAAAGCCCGAGCTCCCTTAGTCTCTCCTCATAATGTCTTTAAACCAGGTAGCATCCTGGTAAATCTCCTCTGCGCCCTTTCCAACACTTCCACATCCTTCCTGTAATGAGGCGACCAGAACTGGACACAGTACTCCAAGTGTGGTCTAACCAGAGTTTTGTAGAGCTGCATCATTACCTTGCGGCTCTTAAACTCAATCCCACAATTTATGAAAGCGAACATCCCATAAGCTTTCTTAACTACCCTATACACCTGTGAGGCAACTTTCAGGAATCAGTGGATATGGACCCTTAGATCCCTCTGCTCCTCCACACTACCCAGAATCCTGCCATTAACTTTGTACTCCGCCTTGGAGTTTGTCCTTCCAAAGTGTAGCACCTTACACTTCTCCGGATTGACCTCCATCTGCCACTTCTCAGCCCAGCTCTGCATTCTGTCAATGTCCCTCTGCAATCTTTGACAGTCCTCCAATCTGAATGCACTCCCTCCACCACAACCCTCTGCTTTCTACAGGCAAGCCAATTCTGAATCCACACGGCCAAGCTTCCCTGGATCCCATGCCCTCTGACCTTCTGAAGGCTTGTATTCACTAAGATATGGGAGTTATGGAGGGATTTGGTTGATTAACAGGGTAGATGAGGAAAATCATACAGTTGCACAGCACAGAAACAGGCCCTTTGGCCCAACTTGTCCATGCTGACCTTTTTGCCTATCTATACTAATCCCATTTGCCCGCATTAGGACCACATCCTCCTACGCTTTGCTTATTTAAGTGTCTGTTTAAATGTCTCTTAACCGAAATGACTGTATCTGATTCCACTATCTCTTCTGACAGTGAGTTCCAGATATCAGCTATTCTCTTTGGGGCTTCATAAGGCATTGGTCAAATCGGATTTGGAATGCCGTGAGCAATTTTGGGCCCTGTATCTAAGGAAAGATGTGCTGGCCCTGGGGAGGATGTTCACAGGAATGATCCCTGGAATGAAAGGGTTAACATATCAGGAGCGTTTGATGTCTCTGGGCCTGTACTCGATGGGGGGATCTCACTGAAACCTACCGGATACTGAAAGGCCTGGATAGAGTGGACGTAGAGAGGATGTTTCCAGTAGCGGGAGAGTCTAGGATCCGAGGGCACAGCCTCAGAATAAAGGGACGTCCCTTTAGAACTGAGATGAGGAGGAATTCCTTCAGCCAGAGGGCGGTGAATCTGTGGAATTCATTGCCACAGATGGCTGTGGAGGACAAGTCATTGGGCATATTTAAGGCAGAGCTTGGTGGGCTCCTGACTGGTAAGGGGGTTAAGGGGAGAAGGCAGGAGAATGGGGTTGGAAAAATCAGCCATGATTGAATAGTGGAGCAGACTCGATGGGCCAAATGGCCTAATTCTGCTCCTATATCTTATGGTCTTATGTTCCCTCTCTGTAAAAAAAAACTTGCCCCTCAGATCCCCTCTAAAACTCATCCCTCTCACCTTAAACCTACGCCCTCTTGTTTTAGACACCCCTACCCTGGGAAAAAGATTCCAACTGTCTACCCTATCTCTGCCTCTCATATTTTTATGAACCTCTATGAGGTCAGCCCTCAGCCTCCTTCTCTCCAGGGAAAACAGTTCCAGCCCATCCAGTCTCTCCCCATAACTAAATCCTCCAATCCAGGCAACACTCTGTGGAATCTCCTCTGCACTCTCTCCAGTGCAATTATGTTTTATGCGGATGGGGGAAGTGGTTCCAGACTAAGGCAGGAATAGGATTAAAACAGGAGTGATGGTGGGAACTACTATGCACTGGAAGTCGGCAGCTCTCCCTGGCCCACACCCTCCCCCCTCCACCACCCCCCCCCCCCCCCCAACGTGGTCTTTTACAAGGGAAAGGGTATTCAGGGTGTGGGGTAATGTGATTGGGCTCCTCCTGCCCTGCATTGAGAGTTGTGGACAGCAGTACACTCAGCAGTGATGCCTCCCAATGGTTGAATTGCCCATTGTTCTGCTTTGGACAGCAATGCTGCTGCAGTGTCGGAGGTTGTGTGCTTCTAACGAGATGTTGAAAGTGAGCAGGATTGTCTGAAGTCTGAAATAGAATCAGAAAATGTTAAAATACTCGATGTACCACCCCGATGTACTGATGTGACAAAATGATCTGTATGGATGACATGCAAATCAAACTTTTTCACTGTACCTCTGTACATGTGACAATAATAAACCAATTTACCAAATACTCTCTCAAAAAGCTGGAGGAACTCAACGGGTCAGGCAGCATCTATGGAGGGAAATAAACAGCCGACGCTTCGGGTCGAGACCCTTCATCAGGACGGTGTGTGTGTTAGCAGATACTCACCGGATCAGGCAGCCTCTGGGGAGAGGCAAGCAGAGTCAACGGCTTGGGTTGGTTGAAGGTGATAGGGTTGTGTTAGTTATTGAACAGTCACACAGTGGGGTCAGACACTGATGTGAGAAACAGGATTCGATATGTGACCACCTCGCCAGTTGTTGGCTGAGAACTGTTGGACGGTTGTAAAAATCCAGTGGGTCCACTGAATGCCTGAGGGAAGGAATCTGTCATCTTCATCCTGCCTGGCCTCATCGCCTACACTGCCTTGATGACTGTTTCAAAGGATCCCAGAGCACAGAAGGAGGCCATTCAGCCCATCTTGCCTTTTGGCTATTTGAAAGAGCTCCCCAGTAGATCCGCTCACCTGCTCCTTCCCCCAGAGACCTGGGCAGTTTCTGCCCCCCCTCCCCCCCCCCCCCCCCCCCCCCCCGTTTCTCTATCAGAGTTGGACAGCCCAAGGACATCTGCTCCTGTCTGCCCCCCTCAGGTGAGTCTCTGCATTGTCCCCACAGTCCCTGTTGGGGACTCCACCCATGGGTCCTGGGCTGCAAACAGTGACACAGTTAAGGAGCTGATCATTTAACACTGAGGGGTGTAGAAATCTCTCCTCGGAGGACGGTGAATCTCTGGAATTCCCTGCCCCCGAGGAGGTGGTGGAGGCCGGATCATTAGATATATTTAAGGTGGGGATAAATGTTCGAAAGATTGGGGAATTGAGGGTTCTGGGGAACTGGCAGGAAAGAGGAGTTGAGGCCAACATGGATATCATATTAAATGGTGGAGCAGGCTTACGGGGCCGAGTGGCCTCCTCCTGCTCCTGTTTCCCTGTGATAATAACCGGATAATGTGCTGCTTTTAGTGATATTGACAGCGGTAAATATTGGCTCGACAAAATAATTCTTATGCCATCGTGTCCCATCTGGAAGCACCATTCAGGAGAGGAGCTTGGGTTATGTCCTTGAGTTTCTAGGTGGAGAGTTGAGCCCATAACTGTCACAGTGAAGAGAGTTCTCCTACTGAGTCACAGTTAAGGTGAATGATGATAGTTTGGGAGATGATGTGCTCCTTTCACTGCTTGCTCAGTGTTAGGCCAAGGTTCTCAATGCTATCCCAAATGGTTCTTCTCTTCATTGTGTGGTACTGATCCATGAGTTCACAAATGTCAGTGGAAGTGCTACACGTTTTCAATGAAGCTTTGAGAGCATCCTCGAACCTTTTGCTCTGTCCACCTGGTAAGCTCTGGCTGTGATGGAGCCGGGAATAGACGTCTACTTTGGGTGTCTGGAGTCAGGCATGTGAACAACAGGGCCAGCCCAGTGTGGTTGACCCAGTGTAATTATGTTGGGGATGTTGGCCTGGCAGAGGACGCTGATGTTAGTTTGCTTATCCTGTCAGTAGATGTGGAGGATTTTGCAGAGACACTGTTGGTGATATCTCTCCAGTGCTCCAGTGATCACCTCTGTCTGCTAGACCTTGAACTTTGTGCGGGTTTGAGGTCTTGATTTTCAAACACTTTTCACCTGAAATGGCCACAGGGTGTGCTGGTGCATCCAAGGCAATGGTGGATGCCTTTGCTGAGACCCACTTCTGAGATATGGGAGGTGGTCCATGTTGTCCAGGATCGGTACAGGGAATGGTGTTGTAGAGTAGGGACAGGTTGGTGGACATCCTTTGTTTTGCAAACATTAGGTCTAACCTTGTTCTCTCTCGTCCTTCGTGCATAATGCAGAGTCGTGGAGAAATGCAGCACGAAAACAGGCCCTTCAGCCCACCGAGTCCCTGCTGTTCATCAACCACTCATTTACATCAATCCTACACGAATCCCATTTTATTCTCCTCACATTCTCATCAACTACCCCAGATCCTACCACTCGCCTCACACCAGGAGCAATTTACAGCGGCCAATTAACCTCTCAACCTGCAAGTCTTTGGGATGCAGGAGGAAACCGGAGCACCTGGGGGAAACTTGCGTGCTCATGTAGAGAACCTGCAAACTCCACCCAGAAGTCAGGATTGATCCTGAGCCTCAGTTGCTGTGAGGTGGTGCCTGCCCCCTAACTATGGTTTGGAACTGGGCCTCTGAACATCCATCCTACACAAACATCATCTACATTCCGTCGTTTGGTGACTGAGGATGGGGTGACCTGACCTCTGAAGCAGAGTGGAGGTAGCCTGACCATTTTGCCATTAGTTCTGTAAATTAGCTCCATGCTCGAGGGAAGCTGATTGGAGACAATGAAGTAGTCTTCTTTTCATGCTCCTTTACTGAGATTGGGTCTTTGGTTGGTTAGTTTCATGGATTGCATGCCAACGTAATGCAGACTTAAGATGGAGTGAATTTCTGCAGGCAACTGAATTTGTCGTACAGTTGTGGACCATGGAAAAAGGTATGTTAGTCCGTATACACTGATCCCACACTCTCCCTACATTCCCATTGCTACCCCAGATTCTACCCCTCATCCACACACTAGGGGCAGTTCACAACAGCCAGTTAACCTACCAACTGGTTTCTCTACTTTTCATCCTAAGGTGTTCATGAGAACAGTGTGTGTGCGTGCGCGCGCGCGTGTCCTTGTGTGCGTGTGCGTGCACATGTGCGTGTCCTTGTGTGTGTGCGTGCATGCACATGTGCATGTGTGCATGCGTGTGTGTCCTGTGTGTGTGTCCACCTGTGTGTGTCCTTGTGTGTGTGCATACACCATGTGACTAGCAATGTTGAGGAGGGATGGCAGAAGCCCAGCGTCACAACAAAGAGCAATGGACAAGGGAGAGATTCACAGATATTCTCCACAGATGTGTCAGCAGGTCCCCTGAAATTCTAATCCCACCTTCCCAGCAGGCTGTTTCCATGGGCAGAGTAACTACCAGGCAGTGGTATAACTCAGGACATCAGCTGCTAATCCAGCACTCCCTCACAAGCCTTGAAAGGAGGTCCAAAGGTTCCACGGTGAAGCCGATGATTCAGAGACATTTTAAAGTCACCAGCCTTAACCCCATCCTTTATCATCCCATCTGCTCTGAGGATCTTCCTGGGATATTAGGGGGAATCCACTGGAGTAGGAGTGGAATGTTTATTCCCTCTCAGCTATCCGCCGATCTGTGACCTAACTTTCCATTTCTCTCATTCTTGGTCTCAACTTGTAAAGCAACCATGAACATGGCTTTGATTGTCGGTTACAGGCGGGAGTTCTACACTGGCACCAACTCTGCATGCAGAAGTGTTTCCTGACATTAACTTTTCCGACCAACAAACAAGCTGCTGGAGGAACTCAGCAGGTCGAGTAGCATCTGTGTGTGTGGGGGGGGGGGGGGGGGGGGGGGAGGGAGAAGGAATCCTTTGCAGTGGGGGATGTTCCCAGTCAGGCTGGGCATATCCTCCACTCCCTGAGGGATGGAAAGGAAAGAATCAAATAAGCTGAGCCCACATCACATGTGGACAACTAATGCAGACCAAGAAATCAAGTTACCCAAAGTTGTAGAATTCAATATTGAGTCCAGAAGGCTGCAAAATGCCCAGATGGAAGATGAGATGCTGTTCCTCAAGCTTGTAAATTGGTTTATTATTGTCACTTGTACTGAGGTACAGTGAAAAAACTTGTCTTGCATACCATTCATACAGATCAATTCATTACACAGTGCATTGAGGTGATACAGGGAAAAGCAATAACAGAATGCAGAATAAAGTGTTACAGTTACAGAGAAAGTGCATTACAGGTAGACAATAAGGTGCAAGGCCATAACGAGGTAGATTGTGAGTTCAAGAGTCCATCTTATTGTACTAAGGAACCGTTCAATAGTCTTATAACAGCGGGATAGAAGCTGTCCTTGAGCCTGATGCTACATGCTTTCAGGCTTTTGTATCTTCTGCCTGATGGGAGGGGGGGGTGGAGAAGAGAGAATGGGCTGGGGTCTTTGATTATGCTGGCTGCTTTACCGAGGCAGCGAGAAGTGTAAACAGAGTCCGTAGAGGGGAGGCTGGTTTCCGTGATGTGCTGAGCTGTGTCCACAACCCTCTGCAGTTTCTTGTGGTCCCGGGCAGAGCAGTTGCCGTACCAAGCCGTGATGCATCGATAAAAACTGGCGAGGATCGACAGGGACAAATTTTTTAGCCTCCTGGGGAAGTGGAGGAGCTGGTGAGCTTTCTTGGCTGTGGCGTCTACATGGTTGGACCAGGACAGGCCGATGGTGCTTATGTTTGTGTTGGGCCTCATTGTGACAGTGCAGGAGGTCACAGACCAACAGTCAGAGTAGGAGTGGGATAGAGAATTAAGGTGGCAGGCAACGGGAGGCTCAGTGTCGCTCTGGTGGACTCTAGGGGCTCCACAGATTAATCACCAAGTCTGGATTTGGGTTTCTCCAGTGTAGAGGAGGCCACACTGTGAACACCGAATGCAGTGCAGTCGACTGGAAGAAGTGCAAGTGAATCACTGCTTCACCTGGACAGACTGTTTGGATCCCTGGATGGTGGAAGGAAAGAGGGGAAAGGAACGGTGTTACATTGCCTACAGTCGCGTGGAAAAGTGCCGTAGGTAAAGGGATGGTTGTGGGAATGGAAGAGTGGAGCAGGGAGTCACGAAGGGAACGGTCCCTGCGAAATGCTGAAAGGGGAGGAGAGGGGAAGATGTCATGATCAAAAGGGAGGTATGAGGAGATGTTTGATGTCTGGCCTTCGCGAGATAGGGATCAGCTTTGCCAGATCACAACAGCAACATCCTTGTCAATGGGTGGGTGCTGATGATATTGGAGTTGGTTCTTAGTGAATGGACTTGTCTCTCGCTCTCTCACGTTCCGGCTTCTGCCCTCTTCCTTTCCAGTCCTGATGAAGGGTCTCGGCCCGAAACGTCGACTGTTTATTTCCCTCCACGGATGCTGCCTGACCTGCTGATTTCCTCCAGCACTTTTTGTGCATTGCTTCAGATTCCAGCATCTGCAGAATTTCTTGTCTCACACTCTCTACCTCTTTCTTTGTGTGTCTCTCTCTCACTCTCTGCCTCTCTCTGCCCACCCTCCCTTCCCCTCATTTTTATCAAGGTTCTCCAACCTGAAACATTAACTCTGTTTCTCTCTCCGCAGACGCTGCTTGACCTGCTGAGTGGTACCAGCATTTTCTAGTTTTGTTTCAGATTTCCAGCATCTGCAGTTTTCTATTTTTCTCCCTCTCCCTCCGCCGCCCTCTGTCAGCATTGGTGAAGCTTGTACCCCTTCGACACAGTCTAGACTGATGGCTAACATTCCTTCAAGTGGGACGGGGGCTGAGTATTGCTGGTTCCCAACAAGCTGCAGATTCTTTGTTCAAAGTCAGCCCACATCTTCAGGGAGGCGAGGATAAAAAATTTAGGGAAAATGAAAGGCCAGGCCTGTTTTTTTTTCAAATGCCTTGTATATTATTTATTAGGATTGAAGTAATCCATGTGTGCGGGGCAGAGGGCTGGATGGGTAAGTGTGTGTCTCTCGTGCCCATTATAATGTATCACCTTTCAGGGTAACCTTGTTTACTGGGACTCTGAAAGATGAATGGCTAATTGGGTGAGTCACTTGAATTGATTTTGTTGGTATGGTTCTCTCTCTCTCTCCTCTGTGTGTGTGTCCACTTATTCATTTACCATCACTAATGGTCTGTGCTTCTGAGCAATAGCACTTACTGAACTAAGGATCAACAAATAGCAATTATTTACCCAAAAAAAAGGGCTGAGATGCTGTTGCATTTATTGCTGAGTCAGTAGCAGAAGTCCTTAATATCTCAGGAGCTGTGCTGTGTATTATGTTAAGGATATAATAGAGAGATGTTATTGGTTGTGAGTTCATTAAGCAACCGCTCCATTTTAAATTCACAAATACCTCCTTTCCTGCTCTACCTCGAGGTCTCTCCATTCCCCAAATGTGGCCCTCCTTAAATGTTCCAGCAATGGTGTCATGCATTGAGATTCTAGAATTCCCTGCCCAAACCTCCCCACCTCTCTGCAACCCTGTCCCCCTTGAGATGCTCCTTAAACTGTCTGCGATAGAACAGTTCTTCAAAGTTCTTCTGAAGTGTTAACTCTGTTTCTCTTCCCACAGATGCTGCCTGACCTGCTGAGAGTTTCCAGCATTTCCTGTTTTTATTTCAGATTTCCAGCATCTGCAGTTTTTTTATTATTCAGCCTGAATATCTCCCTCCATGTCTCAGCGTCACTGTTTGTTTGATAATGCAACTGTGAAGCCCCAGGACAAGTAGCACAGCTAGTAACACCACTCACAGCTCCGGTGACCCAGGTTCGATCCTGACCTTGGGCACTGCCTGTGTGGAGTTTGCACGTTCTCCCTGTGAGTTTCCCCTGGGTGCTCCGGTTTCCTCCCACATCCCAAAGACGTGCGGGTCGGTGGGATAATTGGCTGCTGTAAATTACCCTTATCATTGCTCTATCAAAATAGAGCAACAAACAATCTGCTGGAGGAACTCAGCATCTGTGGGAGGAAAGGAATTGTCGACATTTTGGGTGAAAACCCTGCATCAGGGCATTCTGTCTCCAGAATAAAAAATAGCATTAGTGTAAATGTGTCATTGAAAACTTGATGGGCCGAAGGGCCTGTTTCTGTGTCGTGTGACTCTATGACATTACATTTAAAGAACAAAAACAGTAGTATTCGACTTTTAACTATCTTCTCCATCCAGGGGTAATAGAAACACATAAATTCTGGCATTGCCAGTGACATCCACATCCCATGAACAAATAAATTAATTTAAATGAAAGTTGTTGTAATCTAATTTTGATGAAATGTTGGACTCAGATCATCTAAATGTGAGGTTTGAGCACTTTGAGAGTAACCAAGCTACCATAATTGACCCATTATAAAGGAAGTATAGCAAGTTATTTGGAAAATCATAATGTAAACCCAGCAGATTCAATGTGGTTTAATGAAAGGAAAATAATGTTTCAGGATCAGATTTATTATCACTAACTTATGTGGCGTGAAATTTGTTGTTTTGTGGCAGCAGTACAGTGCAAAGACATAAAATTACTGTAAATTTCAAAAATAAATAAATAGTGCAAACAAAAATGAATAACGAGGTAGTGTTCATGGACCATTCAGAAATCTGATGGCAGAGGGGAACAAGCTGTTCCTGAATCGCTGAGTGTGGGTCTTTAGCTCCTGTACCACCTCCCCGATGGT
This sequence comes from Pristis pectinata, assembly GCF_009764475.1. Lineage (NCBI taxonomy): Eukaryota > Metazoa > Chordata > Chondrichthyes > Rhinopristiformes > Pristidae > Pristis > Pristis pectinata. The sequence continues at coordinate 117,122,681 of NC_067408.1, read as the reverse complement.
AGTAATGAGAAGAGGATGTGTCCCGGGTGGTGAGAGTCCTTAGTGATGGATGCCAACAATTCCTTTCCCCCCCACAGATGCTGCTCGACCTGCTGAGTTCCTCCAGCAGTGTGTTTTTTCCTTGTTTTCACCCTGACCATGTGTCACAAGGAATCGAGCTAATTCTGGACTACAAACTTCATTGAGAACTAATTTATCTTTATGACTTGTTTCTCAGATTCTACTGACAGTGAAGTTTAGAGTTGATGTAGAATTGTAGATTCATGGCACAGGGAGTTGACATTCAGCCCATCGTGACCATGCCAGCCCAACATGGTCAATGCCACCACCAGGACAGACAGGGTGGATGCAGATACTCATCTTGCATCGTGATCAGCCTCTGCTTGGGGGGGGGGGGGAGAGGGGGAGCGAGTGATTGTGCCCCTGTAGGGTAAGGAGTGGGCAAGGTCAAGTCAGGTCGTTTATTGTCATATGCACAAGTATAATGAAAAACTACCTTACAGCAGCATCACAGGCACGGGGGTACAGACAACACACAATTATACATAAATCGTGCGCAGTTCTGATCGCCCCCTTACAGGAAGGATGTGGAGGCTTTGGAAAGGGTACAGAGCGGTGTACCAGGACGCTGCCTGGATGAGAGGGTCTGAGCTATAAGGAGGCTGGACAAAATAAGGGGGGAAAACACAAGATGCTGGAGGAACTCAGCAGGTCAGGCAGCATCTATGGAGTCAGAAGGTGAATCATTCCCATCCTCATCTGCCTATTGACCCCCCCCTCCCCCCCCAACTGCCAGCTCTTGCTCTACCCCTTCCCTCCTCCTTTTTACACTGGCTATCTCATCTTTTCTTTTCAGTCCAGATGAAGGGTCTCGACCTGAAACCTTGACTGTCCATTTCCCTCTGCAGATGCTGCCTGACCTGCTGAGTTCCTCCAGCATCTTGTGTGTTGCTCCCTTATTTTGTAGCTATTGTTCTGTTGTTGTGACTCTCCCATGAGTGGAAAGGTCTTAATGTCTACCATGTCAAATTTTCTTGGGTTCTTATGTGTTTGAATGAGGTTGCCTCTCATTCTTCCACATTCCAACAGTTATATACCCAACCTGCATTTGGCCCATATCCCTCTAAACCTTTCCTATCCATGTACCTGTCCAGATGTCTTTTAAATGCTGTTATTGTACCTGCCTCAACCACTTTCTCTGGCAGCTTGTTCCATACACACAGCACCCTCTGCGTAAAGAAGTTGCCCCTCAGGACCCTTTTAAATCTTTCCCCTCTCACCTTTAATCTATGCCCTTTAGTTTTTGATCCCCTTTCCCTGGGGAAAAGATTGTGTGCATTCACCCTAAGCCTAACCCCAACCCCCTACCTCTTCTCTTTCCCTGTTCTCACTGAATCTCTCACTCTTCTGCACCTCAAGGATGTTGGTAGTACTGGAGGGCTTGAGTTATAAGGAGAGTCTGGATAGGTTGGGGCAACACACAAAAAGCTGGAGGAACTCAGCAGGTCAAGCAACATCTGGGGACAGCTGACGTTTTCAGGTCAAGACCCTTCATCAGGACTAGAAAGAAAGAGGGGAGACAGAGCTGGTATAAAAAGGTGGGGGGAAGGGGTGGAGCAAGAGCTGGCAGGTGATAGGTGGGTCCAGGTGAGGGGGTGATAGGCAGGTAAGGAGGGGGAGAGTGGGAATGATGTAAGAAGTTGGGAGGTGATAGGTGGAATGACAAAAGGGCTGAAGAAGATGGAATCTGATAGGAGGGGACAGTGGACCATGGAATAAAGGGAAGGAGGTGGGGAGGGGAACCAGAGGGAGGAGTGTGTGGGTGATGGGCATATTGAGAGTTGTGGGGGAAGGAAAGAGAAGGAGTGATGGGGTCAGTGGGGTAAGGGGGGAGAAAAGGGACAGAGGGGAGTGGTTACCGGAAGTTAGAGAAATCGATGTTGATGCCGTCAGGTTGGAGATGACAAGGTGGAACATGAGGTGCTGCTCCTCTAATCTGTGTCTAGCCTCAACCTGGCAACAGAGGAGGCCGTGGACAGATATGTCTGTGTGGGAACGGGAAGTGGAATTAAAATTGCTGGCCACCGGGAGATCCCAGCTGGTACGGTGGACAGAGTGAAGGTGCTTGAGTTTTTCCTGACTGTTTTCTCTGGAGTGAAGGAGGCTGAGGGGTGACCTGATAGAGGTTTATAAAATCACGAGGGGCACAGATAGGGTGAATGGTCCAGAGTCGGGGAGTCTAAAACTAGAGGGCATGGGTTTAAGGTGAGAGGGGAAAGATTTAAAATGGACCTGAGGGGCAACTTTTCCACACAGGGTGGTGGGTATGGAGAACGACCTGGAATCTAATCAAGTGGCTCAGAGTGTTCCCATGTGCAATAATGGGTAATCAATGTAACCCAGCGATCCGGGTTCAATTCCGGCCGCTGTCTGTAAAGAGTTTGTACGTTCTCCCAGTATCTGCGTGGGTTTCCTCCGGGTGCTCCGGTTTCCTCCCACATTCCAAATACGTACGGGTTAGGAAGTTGTGGGCATGCTATGTTGGCGCTGGAAGCGTGGTGACACTTGGCTGCGCCCAGAACATTCTGCGCAAAAAGATGCATTTCACTGTGTGTTTCGATGTACATGTGACTAATAAAGATATCTTATCATCTCCACTTTAAACTTAAAGTTTTTCGGTTTCTCTGTTTGCTCCTGCAGTTGCTGGGGACGATGATGAGCCAGAGGTGGTTGAGAGGATTGGCTCTCAGAGTGCTGGGCGCCTTGCTGGTTATTTGGTGGCAACCGGCCACAGCTCAGGGACAAGGTAAGGAAGAGGCTTTCCTGTTCTGTGCATTCTCCAGCTGCTGTTGATCGCTGGTGTGTTGGCTATTGCTTCTGGTTCTAGGTTGTGTGGTATAGTGTGGACAGCAGAGTGGTTTGTGCTGTTGACGTCTTCACAGTTGGATTGTTTGAGAGAGAAATGGCCGCTGCTTACAGCAGGGTCTTTGAACGTCAAACCTTTACTATTGTGAAGTCTCCATAGTTACGTTAATTGAAATGGCTATCTGTGTTTCTGATGGGAGGCAAGGAAGTGTGTCTGCATTGTGTCCCACATTCTGGAATGCCCTCTGTGATCTGTCAAACAGTTGCAAGAATTGTACCAACATCAACAACAAATCCACTTTGGGATCAGACTTACTTGGAACCTCTCCGAATCCTCCCAGCAGAGCTCTCTACCAGCCACGTGCTTGACTCGGGGACATAACGAATCATTATTTTGTAAAACCAGCAAATGAGCTGCTTTAAAAGTGAGAGATATTTGTGAACTGCTTCTCAAGGTGTTCAGGAGAGTTGGACAAAAATAATGGATCGGTCGTAAATTACAGGCTGGAACCTGACGGAGGAATTTGGGAGATTTAGACACGGAATAATGGGTACTTGTGAATTATTTACAACTTATGATGTAGTCAACAGGTTTGGACACTGACATTGCATCATAGTGAAATCTGGGAGTGTAGCCATTTGTAGATGGATTGTTTTCCACTTGTGTTTGCCTTGCTCCATTGCTGAAGCTCTCCCCACACTCTTGCACTCTCCCTCCTGGAGAGAGAAAAGTCTTGCTCAATTTAGGGGCAATTTACCACCTCTGCTCCCGACGGGATGAACGATTCTCTCTATATCCAACCTTGCTCTGTCTCCAGCCTCTTGGCTCCACCAGCAATATGTAAGAACATCACAATAGAAGCAGGCGGTGGTTATGTGACCCCTCGTGCCTGCTTTGCCATTCAATAAGGACGTGGCTGGCTGACCTTTTACCTCAGCACCATTTCCCTGCACTGACCCCATTTGCCTTGATTCCTGTAACATCTAAAAATCTATTATGACTGTGACCCCTTGGTCTTGACACCCCATCCAGGGGAACATCAACACCGTATCTACCCTGGGAAGCCACGTAGGAACTTTGTGCATTTCAATGAGATTACTGCTCACTCTTCTAAACTCAAAACTGCAGGCATAGTCTGCTTAATCTCCCCTCATACAATAAAGCTGCCATCCTGGGAATCAATACAAGACCTCTATATCCCTAGGCCTCGTTGAATTCCCTTGCTCAGCTCGGTGTCCTTCTACCTCTTAACACTTCAGGTAGTTGTCTAAACTTTAGGTCCCATCCTTCAATTAGTGCCTTGTTGGCTTCAAGTCCCATATACTTCCCAGAATAATTTATGGCCATTAAAGACTTCACAGTCGTATTGCTGATAGCAATTCTTGTTTGCTACCTGAGGAAATTGGGTTGAAGATCTCGTTCCACTAACACCTCTTGAGAGAATTTTGTGTGTGAAATTTTATCTTGTGCTTGTATCCATTTTCTCTTCAATGTGCATGTCTGTCTTGTTGCCATTAATAGCTTTGAGCCTTAACATATCGGAGACTGTGAAATGGAATTTAGCTTTAATTCTTTAGGGTCTTTTGTTATTTGCGTGTCTTGGAAAAGCAGTGGGGAAGAAGTGTTGAATTGAATAATTGAACTCGTGCTAGTTCATGAGAAAGGATTAAATTACTTCCTATTGCAGCCCTTGAGCTCTGAGACCTGGGGATAGAAACTGGACTGAAATTGGAGCTAATGAATAAACTGTAAATGAACAAATTAGTCAGAGCTGGGTCTGAGGGCACACACTGAAACCTGGGCCAGCTGTTTACCTCTAGTAAACTAGCTGGCTGTGTTAAACTGTGAAATAAACAGTCACCATCACGCGTTGATATTCATTCTGTCTGGGAACAGGTAATGGGTCTGTTGTCAGTCTGGGAATGGGATGTGGACCTATGTGCTGGCTGAGAGCAGAACGCAAGGATCTGAGACTATTGTCTCCACCTGGAAACAGGACCAAGGTCTATACTTGTGTTTGGAAGCAGGTTAGAAGCTCATACTCAGTCTGGGTGCAAGGCACAAGCCGACATCCATTCTGGGCCCAGAGCATCAATCTGCCAGCAGAACTGGCCCTACAGTTGACGTTCTAGCCCCAGCCATGTGACCTGTGAAGCCAGGGCAAGCCAGATCTGGAGGAATCCATGGAGGGGTTAAGGACTGGCCCTTTGTCAAACCTTGCATTGCTCTTATCTCTGAGTGTTGTTTTGCAGTTTTATTTTTCTGGATCTTGTGGGTGTGAAGGTTTGGAGAGGTTCCTAGTGTGGTTAGCTCATTAAGTCCTCTATCTGTGGATCTTTTAAGCATATTGAGAACATGGGAATAAACAGCGACCAAGTTTGTTTACTGGGCTAAATCCAAACACCGGGAGCTGCCGATGTGGTGGATTGGAAATTCAGAATGTCCAAATGTGAACCAGAAGAACATAGCAATGGGTTCAAGGTTGGACATTGATGGGAGAGGTCATGAACTCAAGGATTCAAATGAATGGCTCAGCTAACTCATGAGCTGAGCTCAGGAGATGACATGGTTTACTCCGCCCTGGCTCAGAATCTTATTTCGGGTGAGAAGGAAGCCAAACAAGTGGGATTAAAAGAACAACAGGAAATGGTAGAAATTCAGAGCAAGTTGTTAGCATCTGGACAGAAGCAGAATTGGCCACTTCAGGGGATTCACCTTCAGCAGCTGGTGGGAGGGATTTGGGATCATGTGCCTGCCCCTGCTTTTTGTGAGAACAATTTGGGATTCATCCCAACTGAACACATCTGCAGTGCAGGGATCTGAGGGGGAGGCACTTCTTCAGACAAAATGTGGTGGGGAAGGGGTTCTCGAACGTGGTGCCTGAAAGGGTGATGGAGGCAGAAGCCCTCCCCACATGGAAACAATACCTGGATGAGCCCTTGAAGTGCCGTGACCTGCAGGGCTACAGAGTGGGAGCTGCGGACAGGTATTTTGCCGTGGGTTTTGGCAGGGGGTAGCGGCCTAGGAACCTGCTCCAACCTCTAAAGCAGAGACTTGAACCTGAATGTTTGACTCAGTCGAGAATACCATTCGCTATATCTCAGTTGAAAATTGGATCACAAATATCGTCTGTCCTAAGCACCTAATATCCACTGTCTCTCCATATCACTCAACTTGTCCTCCTTGGTGGGAGAGGTCACGGGTTTGGGAAGTGCTATTGGAGTAGCCTGGGTGAGAAACTGCAGTGCATTTTGTAGGTAGTACACCCTGCGGCAACTGCTCGTCAGTGGTGGAGGGAGTGAATATTTCGGGTGGTCGATTGGAGAGCTGCTCTGTCCTGGATGGTGTTGAACTTCTTGAGATTTGTTGGTGCTTCAGTCATCCAGGCAGGTGGAAATTATTCCATTGTGCTCCTGAGTTGTGCCTTGTAGATGGTGGAGAGGCCTTGGGGTGTCAGGAGGTGAGCCACTCACTGCTGGATACCCAGCCTCTAACCTGCTCTTGTAGCCACATTATTTAAGGGGAGGTTGGATAAGCATAAAGGGAGAGGAAATAGAGATCAGGCTGATGGATTTGGATGGGAGGAGGCTTGGATGGAGCATAACTAAAGATACACTGTTGAAGCTTTATAAGGTATTGGTCAGACTGCAGTTAGAGTATTGTGAGCAATTTTGGGTCCCGTATCTAAGGAAAGATGTATTGGCCCTGGAGAGGGTCTAGAGGAGGTTCACAAGAAGGCTTAATGTATGAGGAGCATTTGATGGCTCTGGGCCTGTACACGATGGAGTTCATAAGAATAAAGAGGGATCTCATTGAAACCTATCAGATACTGAAAGGCCTGGATAGAGTGGATGTGGAGAGGATGTTTCCACTAGCAGGAGAGTCTAAGATCCGAGGGCACAGCCTCAGAATAAAGGGACGTCCCTTTAAAACTGAGATGAGGAGGAATTTCTTCAGCCAGAGGATGGTGAATCTGTGGAATTCGTTGCCACAGAGAGCTGTGGAGGCCAAGTCATTGGGTGTATTTAAGGCAGAGATTGGTGGGTTCTTGATTGGTCAGGGGGTTAAAGATTACAGGGAGAAGGCAGGAGAATGGGGTTGAGAACAAATCAGCCATGATTGAATTGCGGAGCAGACTCGATGGGCCGAATGGCCTAATTCTGCTCCTATATCTTATGGTCTTATGGTTTAAATGCTGGCAGGGAGTGGTTGGGCCTGTTTCTGTGATGTGTATTTAAGAGAGCTCACATAATATAGTTCCCAGGAATCGAAGATTAATCCCTCTAGCACTCCCGGGAAGCAAATCCCGGGAAGAAAAAAAATTAAAAATATGCTTTTCATTTTGCATGATGATTTGTTGGCAAGGGGCAAAACAAGGTGTTAAACTCACAGTTTAAGAATTAACAAATTGGATCTGATCCAATTGGCCTTGCCCACAGGTCTGGTCAAGCCCTGTGACCAGTGGCAGGAGTATTGACATGGGGCAGTTGTAGGTTGGAAGTTAAGTGATAAAACCTCCAGTCATGTAGGTAGAGCTGGCAGCTAAAGTGGAGTTACCACTGCAACCACTGAAAGTCACAACGGTAGAGCCACTGCCTCACAGCTCCAGTGACTCGGGTTCGATCCTGACTTCCGGTGCTCTATGTGTGGAGCCTGCACGTTCTCCCTGTGACCCTGTGGGTTTTCCCTGGGTGCTCCGCTTTCCTCCCACATCCCAAAGACGTCCGGGTTCTTAGGGTAATTGTTAATATAAATTGTCCTTTGTCACCGAAACGCAGACTGATACAGCATGGAAACAGGCCCTTCGGCCCAGCCAGTCCAGGTCTACTCCCAGAAACATCGCCACGAATCTCTTCTGCATCCTTTTCAGCTTAGTGGCATCCTTCCTATGGCTGGGCGACCAGAACTGCACACAGTACTCCAAGTGTGGTCTTACCAACGACTTGTACCTCTGTAACATGACGTCCCGACTCTTGTGTAGGTGGATGTTGGTGAATCAAGAAGGAGTTGAGGAGAATGTGAGGGAGAATAGGTTACAGGGAGATAAAGGGAGTGGGTCAGATGGGATTGCACTCACAGCCAGCGTGGGCTTGATTGGCTGAATCTGTGGGGGAAGGAATTGTCGACGTTTCGGGTCAAAACCCTGCATGAGGACTGACTCCAAGAGAGAAAACGTTAGGCTGGGAGGCAGAGAAACTGCGGGAGGGCACTGGGTGGAACAAAGGGAAGGAAAGGGTGAAATAATGTGACATTTATTGAGCTCCTTTGTCTGTGTAATGAGTTGCTAATGTTGTAAAGTATTGTATATTGTGGTCCACTGGGAACTTCCCTCTGCTCCTCCCCATTACTCCCCCCACCTACTCTTCTACCTGGACCTGCTTATTTCTCTCCTTGGAGAGACCAGAGACTGCAGATGCTGGGGTCTGGAGCAACACACAGAGGAGCCGGAGGATGTCAGCGGGTCAGGCAGCATCGGTGGAGGGAAATGGACAGTTGACGTTTTGGGTCGAGACCCTTCATCTGGACTGAAATATAGAGGGTAGATAGCCGGTATAAGGGGGGGGGGGGGAGAGGGGTGGAGCAAGGGCTGGCAGGTGATGGGTGGATCCAGGTGAGGAGGGGTGAGAGGCAGATGGAGGATGGGAGAGTGGGAATAGCACCAGAGGTGAGAGATGGACTCGTACAGGATGGAAACAGGCCCTTTGGCCCAACTGGTCCACGCCGGCCAAGATGCCCCAGAGGGGACAAAGGGCTGAAGATGATGGAATCTGATAGGGGAGGAAGGTGGATTGTGGAATAAAGGGAAGGAGGTGGGGAGGGCAGATGGGAGTACTGGGGAGAGGAATCAGTGGGAGCTGTGCGTGACTGATGGGCAGGTGGAGACACCGTAAGATAAAGGAGCATAATTAGGCCATTCGGCCCATTGAGTCTGCTCTGCCATTCAATCATGGCTGATTTTTTTTTCAAACCCATTCTCCTGCCTTAACACTGAACCCCCTTACCAATCAAGAACCCATCAATCTCTGCCTTAAATACACCCGATAGCTTGGCCTCCACAGCCCTCCATGGCAACGAATTCCACAGATTCACCACCCTCTGGCTGAAGAAATTCTTCCTCATCTCAGCTCTAAAGGGACATCCTTTTAGTCTGAGGCTGTGCCCTCAGATCCTAGACTCTCCCACTGATGGAAACATCTTCACCACGTCCACTCTATCCAGGCCTTTCAGTATTCAGTAGGTTTCAATGAGATCACCCCACTCATCCTTCTGAACTCCATCGAGTACAGACCCAGAAGCATCAAACACTCCTCATTATGTTAATCGGTTCATGTTCACGGTGCTACTGAAGGACTGTCGCACTGTCGGAGAAGGCATCTTTCAGACCCCTTTGCCCTCTCAGGTGAATGTAAAAGACCCCACCGCCACTACTCCCCAGTCTCATGACCAACCTTGCTTCTTCTGCATCAAGCTAACTCCTTAATCTGTGTTTCCCTGCAAGATGAAAGAAATAACGTTAGCAGCCCGTGCATTTAAGATGAACAGATATTTTAAATTCAGTGATTGGTGCTGTCTTGAATTTTAAGTACCTCTCAGCTTATTGAATGACTGTACCTTGAGTAATGGTCTAGTCAGATCTGGGCTTCTGTTTTGAAAAATTGCACGATTTTAAAAGTAGCTTTAATTTCAAGGTCAAGGATTCTTTCTCCGCTAGGCTCTTTGCAAGTTTAATTTGTTAAATTCCCAAAACAACAAGGAGCTTTGAGTAATTGTGTGGAAGGGGCAGAGGAACCAGAAAACATCACTGGTTTCAAAGGAACAACTGATAGGATTCACTGCACAAGGTAATTCCATGGGTAGGTGGACTGGCTGGATTTGTGGGAATAGAGACTGGAATACTAGGAGGTTTGACTGGCTGGGATCAAGGTGGTAATGACCAAAGCTGACATTCACCTGTTGATTAGAAATAGAGATGTGCTGAATTGTGCTTTAGTTTAACCTCTCCCATGAACATCATTGCCTCAGACATAGGCACATTTAGTGATGCTTGGTATATAATGCACAGCAGTGTTAAATGATGCTTGCCCTGAAGTCTCTTGTTTGGTTCATGCTGACATCACCCATCACCCCGTTATACAGCATGTAAACAGGCCCTTTGGCCCAACCCGTCCATGCCGACCAAGATTTGTCTAAGCAAGTCCCATTTGGCCCATATCCCTCTAAACCTTGAGCAACAAACAATCTGCTGGAGGACCTCAGCGGATCGAGTAGCATCTGTGGGAGGAAAGGAGTTGTCGACATTTCGGGTTGAATCCCTGCATCTTGACCCGCTGAGTTCCTCCAGCGCATTGTTTGTTGCTCCAGATTCCAGCATCTGCAGTCTCTTGTATCCCCCTCTAAACCTTTCCTATCCATGTACCTGTTCAAATGTCCTTTAAACATTGTAATTGTACCCGCCTGTACCACTTTGACGGCTCGTTCCATGTACCCACCACTGTCTGTATGGGAAAAAGTTGCCCCTCAGGTCCCTTTGTAATCTTTCCCCTCTCACCTTAAACCTGTGCCCTGTAGTTCTGGACTCCCCTACCCTGGGGAAAAGGTTGTACAGCTGGAGGATATTGAGATAGGGAGGGAGTGAGACCATGGAAACATCTGAACATAATGGTTTGAGAATTTTAAAATAAACCTGTTCAGAGGACTGGTGGAATGGAAGAGGATCTGATCAGAATTTGAATTGGAGGATGAGCATGTTACAGATGTTGTCCCGGATGCTGGCAAGTGTGGCTGTTGGTTATTACAGGACCCTGTGTGTGGTTGGAGGCAGTTACAGAGCACCAGATGTAGTAAGGGTTATGTATAAGATATCTTTTTATTAGTCATGTGTACATCAAAACACACAGTGAAATACATCTTTTTGCGTCGAGTGTTCTGGGGGCGGCCTGCAAGTGTCGCCACGCTTCTGGTGCCAACATAGCATGCCCACAACTTCCTAACCCTTTTGGAATGTGGGAGGAAACCGGAGCGCCCGGAGGAAACCCACGCAGACACGGGGAGAACGTACAAACTCCTTACAGGCGGCGGCCGGAATTGAATCCGGTTCGCTGGCGCTGTAATAGCGTTACACTAACCGCTACATGGTAATAAAGAGGCAAAGGGCTGAAGAAGAAGGAATCTGATAGGGGAGGACAGTGGACAATGGATTAAAGAGAAGGAGGTGGGGAACCAGAGGGAGGGGTGGGCAGGTCGTGAGGGCGGGGGGGGGGGGAGGGGAACGAAGGGATAATAGAGCTGGAGAGTTGGCGAAGCATGTGGGGGAAAAAAAATTGGAAGGCTCAAAGATTTCCAACATCAAGACTTTTGTACAATGAAATTTTATTTAAAAAGTTGCAAATGCTGGAAATCTGAAATAAAAACATAAAATGTTAGAACACAACAGGTCAGGCAGCATCTGTGGAGAAAGAAGCACATGTGGAGAAGGGTCTGAGACCCTTTATCTGAACCTTTGAATGATCCCAACCAAGTAGAAAATATTCTTTCTGTTTTAGACAAATGAACGTGGGTCAGTCCTGATGAAGGGTCTCGACCCGAAACGTTGACTGTTTATTTCCCTCCACAGATGCTGCCTGACCTGCTGAGTTCCTCCAGCACTTTTTGTGTGTCTTGCTCCAGATTTCCAGCATCTGCAGAGTCTCTTGCGTCTCAGGTATGAGGCACGTGTGGGTTGAGACAGGGAAAACAGTGTCAGGCTGAGAATACGCAGGCTGGTTGAACTTTTACACAGAGTGCGTGGATTGCAAAGCTAAATAAAGTTGAGGAGTGGAGGGGCGGGGAGTTTGGGGAGGCTGTTTCAGAAGTGAAGATGAAGCAACGAGGTGGGATTTGTGGAGCCACTTTTCACAGAATTCTGGACACTTCAACAGTACTGCGAGAAACGGGCCATTTGGCCCATCTGCTTAGTTCTCACGGTCACTGTCCTCTCAAAACCACGGCACCCTCCTGACCCACAGGATTTCCAAAGGCCCCAGGCACAGTGGGGGCAGAGATAGAGGTGGGTGAGTTCACGAAGGGTTTGAAGATGAGCATTTCAAATCCAATGTTCGATCAGAGAATTAGAAGGAGATATTTAACCCCTGACAGGAGTTGTGGAACCTGTTTGGATGCAACGTATGATCATGGAATCATAGAATTATACAGCACAGAAATGAGGCCCTTCAGCCCACTGAGTCTGTGCTGACCATCAAACTCCCATTTACACCAATCCTACACGAATCCCAATGATGCTGGAGGAACTCAGCAGGCCAGGCAGCATCCGTGGAGAGTCCTGACCCAAAACGTTGACCGCCTGCTTTTCTCCACGGATGCTGCCTGGATTGCTGAGTTCCTCCAGCATCATCATGTTTTTCATCTAGATTCCAGCATCTGCAGTCCTTTGTTTCTCTACATTAATCCCATTTTATTCTCCCCACATTCCCATCAACTGCCCCCAGATTCTACCCCTCACCAATACACGAGGAGCAGTTTACTGCACCAATTACCCTACGGCTCACATGTCTTTGAGATGTGGGAGGAAATTGGAGCACTCTTGTTAACGATAAAATATTTTTTGCTTTCTTCAAAATAATGATTACTAATTTGTGAAGCATATCCTAACAAAACAGTTTTTCCTTGAGGAATGGGAGGTATTCAAGTAACACACAGCCATCTGTCCTTCTGTCTACGGTCTGTCTTTCTGCGCTCTCAGTTGAGGTCTGATAGCCGACCATGTAAGACTTCCCAGGGCAATGGATGTGGGAGTATTTCACTGGAGATGCGCATATGATTAATGAAGTACGATATTCATCAGGGCTGCTTGCCAAAGTGGTACAGCGAGTAAGTTTAAGGCTGATTTCAGATAAGTGTTGGGCGTGCACCCTGGGACGTTCTGGGGGCAGTGCAGAGTTCATGGGTTTTTCAATCTTTAATTGGAACAGGGAACCACTTATTAGATCAGACAGATCTGGGCGACTCATTGGTGTCTGTCAGATCGGGAGACTCTAAAATTGGACCAAGAATTGGCAAGGATTGTTAATTGGACTAACTAGGTACAAGTTGTTAATTGGATAGGGAAGTGGGGAGTCCACGGAAGAGGTAGGATTGAAGTGGATGGGCTGGGGTGGAAAGGGGAGTCTAATTGCTGTCAGTGGACTGGTGTCTCTAATTGATGAAGCTCGGGTGCCTGTATTGAATCGGTGGGCTGCGGATTCTAATTACAGTGGGCCGTGGCTCTTTAATTGCTCTGAGTGCTTCGGAGGTCTGTAATTGGGATTGATAAACTGGGGGGGAGGGGGGGTCATTAATTGGAGCAGGAGCTAATTGTAGATGGTGGGCTAAGGTTGCTATGCAACAGTTTCTCCTGAACTCCACTGCCCTAGATAGGGACATTGGGGCCAAGTGGATTAGTTTACTGGGAAGGTTAACATACTTGGCCGTCTTCCTTTGTCAGCCTGCTAACTGTGTACAGTTGGTCTCACATACACGTGAGCACACGCCTGCATGTACTTACTGACTGACTCACTCTCACACATAACCTCCCATGTACACAAAGACACACATCGAGAGATGATTTTGTCAGGAATTATTGTAATTGGCTTATTATTGTCACATGCACTGAGATACAGTGAAAAGCTTTTGTTTGCGTGCTGTCCAGAGAGATCATCCCATACATAAGTGCATCAAAGTAGTACAAAAGGAAAACAGAATGCAGAATATAGTGTCGCAGTTACAGACAAAGTGGAGTGCAGGCAGACAAGTAAAGTGCAAGGGCCACGACAAGGTGGACTGGGAGATCAAGAGTTCATTTTTTTAAGTGTACGAGAGGTCCATTCAAGAGTCTGATAACAGCGGGATAGAAGCTGTCCTTGAGCCTGGTGGTACGTGTTCTCAAACTTATGCATCTTCTGCCTGATGGGAGGGGGGAGAAGAGAGAATGATCTGGGTGAGAGGAGTCCTTGATTATGTTGGCTGCTTTCCCGAAGCAGTGGGAAGTGTAGTCGAAGTCACTGGAGGGGAGGTTGGTTTGCGTGATCGACTGGGCTGTGTTCACAACTCTCCGCAGTTTCTTGCGGTCTCGGGCAGAGCAGTTGCTGTACCAAGCTGTGATGCATCCGGATAGGAATTAGTGCAGAGATCCAACAGATTATTAATGATGGACTCTGGAACTCAATGAATCAAAACAGAATGATGCTGCTGTGAATATTCCATTGAAATGTGCTTCAATAATTGGATATTTGGGCTACCAACTTGCACTATTATTCCCCCTGTGTTGTTTTAGCTCAGGTGCCTGTCAACCAGAAAGCATTTGGTGTCAGAGGTCAGAAACTCCCAGTGCTCCAGTCAGATGGTTGTTGGGTTCAAGCCCCCAGAGGTATAGTCCAGGCTGACTGTTCAATGCATTGCAGCAATCTTGGAGATTGTACCCTGAAGATACCCTGAGGCTCCGACTGCCCTCCTGAGCATAGCCAAAAAGATCTCATCAATTATGACCACTACGTTTATATAAATGCCTTTAATACAGGAAAGTGTCCGGACACATCCCAGGAGTGTTATGAAACAGAATTTGACACTCAACCAGGTAAGGAGATCTGGTGGGTCAATGAGATGACTGAAGGGATAGTTTAAACACAGATGGTGTAGGGAAGGAGTTCCAGAGCTGGGCCCTATGAGCTGAAGCTGAGTGCACGGCGCCAGAGCGATTCCAGTCGGGGATGAACAAGATGCCAGAATTGGAGGGGCATCGAGATCTGGGGTGAAGGGGTGCAAAGCTGATGGAGATTCAAGAGGGCAGGGCAAGATGGTGGAGTGAGCTAGAGTAAGGACAGAAGTTTAGGTCAGCAAACCCGGGGGCAGTGGGTGAACAGGATGCTGGGGTGTGGGCAGCAAGGGGTAGGATGATCAGATGTGGGTGAGGGGAGAGCGGGGGGCAAGTCATGACTGAACTGCAGTGGCTGAGTGCGTGGATGACGGTTCAAGCAGTGGGAGAGAAAAGGAAGGGATGGGTGGGTGATACTGCTCAGGTGTAACTGGTAATGATGTAACTAAATGAACCAAAGCTCATTTGGAGCTTTAACACACCCCCTCCCACAGTGTGACCCTCCCTCGGTACTACCCCTCCCACAGTGTGACCCTCCCTCAGTATTGTCCCTCCCACACTGTGACCCTCCCTCAGTACCGCCCCTCCCACAGTGAGACCCTCCCTCAGTACCGTCCCTCCCACACTGTGACCCTCCCTTAGTACCGCCCCTCCCACAGTTGACACTCCCTCAGTACCGCCCCTCCCAGTGTGACCCTCAGTATCACCCCTCCCACAGTGTGACCCTCCCTCAGTACCAACGCTCCCACAACGGTGCACTCCCTCGGTACTGCCCCTCCCCTCAACTGCCTATCACTCCCCTCACCTAGATCCACCTATCACCCGCCAGCTCTTGCTCCACTCACTCCCTCCATCTCTTTATTCTGGCCACCTCCTCTCGATCTTTCAGTCCAGGTGAAAGGTCTCGACCTGAAGCGTCAGCTGTCCATTTCCCCCCAGAGATGCTGCCTGACCCGCTGAGTTCCCCCAGCACTTTGTGTGTTGTTCACGGACCAGTTGTCACCCATGCCAACTTGTCTATTTTGGACAACGCAGGTAGGCATTAACATTGGGCATTTGCTGATAACATTTAGTGTCTGAACTACGTTACTGAGGTTGCTGCTCATTATCAGTGGCTTCACACAAAACAGGTACGGGTAATTACTAACCTAGACTTTGTTAACTATAGAATTGACTATTTCATGGAAAGAAGAATTAATTTGAAGCTAAAATGCAGCAATTAGCAACAGCAGTGTGTGAACTACAGAGAACCACGTTTACACCAGACAGGAATACTGAGCACTCTATTTGGTCCTGTTTAAAAGGGGGATCTTGAGGTGGTGGACAAGGTACAGGAGCGATTCATGAGGATGATACCAGAACAAGGTGGTTATAACCCAAGGAAAGACTTAAGACAAGTCAGAAAGCAGCAGGACCTGATTGAGGTCATTAAGATCTAGAGTTGATTCTCAAAGTCAAAGTCGAGTTTATTGTCACATGCACAAGTACATGTATGTACGGGTGCAATGGAAAAGCTTACAGCAGCATCACAGGCACATAGCATTAGAGGCACAACATTCACAAGAAAAACATAAATTAAACAGAAGTATATAAGAAAGAACACAATTAGAACAAAAAAAAAGTCCATTGCATTGCAAAGTGGTCAAAGTGGTCACAGTGTTGCTATACTGAGGTAGTGATTAGGGTTGTGCCGGTTGGTTCAAGAACTGAATGGTTGAAGGGAAGTCGCTGTTCCTGAACCTGGTGGTGTGGGACTTCAGGCTTCTGTATTTCCTGCCCGATGGGAGCTGCGAGAAGATGGCATGGCCCAGATGGTGGGGATCTTTGGTGGATGTTGCCTTCTTGAAGATTTTCTTTTGTGAAGTCCAGATGCAAAAAGCTGGAGTCAGAAAGAATGATTGTGAAATACAAACAGAAAATCTGGAAATACACGGCAGGTCAGGCAGCATCTGTGGAGTGAGAAACAGAGTTAATGTTTCAAGTCGATAACCTTTTGGCAGAACTGGGAAGTTGAGTAAACAATTGTGTTTGAAGATGCTGAGAGGGGGAGAGCTGGAGAGAATGAAGGAAGTCTGTGATAGGGTGGAGACACAGGTCCTGAGGCAAGGTCTTGACCTGAAACGTCGACAGTTCCTTACCCCCCACGGATGCTGCTCGAACCACCGAGTTCCTCCAGCAGATTGTGTGTTGCTCTAGATTCCAGCATCTGCAGTCTCTTGTGTCTTCTGGAGTAAAAGGTGTTTGGGAGACACACAGTTCTTTTGGTGGCATGTAGTTAATCACAGTCAACCACAGTCCAGCCCTCTACCTCGATGATGGGCTCTGAATCACCCTTACCCTGTTCTGTGCTCGTGGTGTTCATGCCCCTTACAGAGAACAGCTATGAATGGGCAATAAACACCAGCACCTCCCACAGCCAGAGAGTAAATAACAAGGTGAAAGTTTATCACACTGCACGGGGCTAGGGTGCTTTGAGGATTTCCTCGTTAAGCAAGGGCTTGGATTTCATGCTCCAACTTTAATGCATTTCCGCAGACCTCGGGAGTTCCGTTACTTGGGGGAAAATGTTTTGGTTGCTCATTAAGCCTGAACCAAGCTCTTATTCAATCATCCAAGATGATGGATCATGTGTGACAAACTTTATTTTTAACTTGATTTATACAGCACGGTAACAGGTCCTTCCGGCCCAACGAGCCTGCGCCGCCCAATTACACCCATGTTAACCTGCTAATCCGCACGATTTTGGAATGCAGGACAAGCTTCTGAAATGTCTGTGGCGGTCAAATCTGAATAGTAGTGGGGGATTCTATGCAGAATTCGGAACGAGCAGTCGAAGAGACTCCACGGGGTAGTTGCAGTGGTTGGTTCTGAGCCCAGCAGAACTTGTTCTGAATCAGCATCACCAGCTGCTGGGAAGCTTTTAATTAAGGGAGCTGGGAATACGTTAGATGAAAAAATTTGGTTTAATGAAGAGCTGGCTCGGGGTCAGTGGGTCAAATGGCCACCTTCTGTGCTGTAAGAGTTTGTCAGTTTCTTTCCCCCACTGCATCTACCACAGGGAGCAATGCAGAGGGTCCCACTGTGATGCCTCAAACAAGGAGAAACCTGGCACGTACATTTTGATTCAAAGTAAAGCCTTCATCAGAAGCTCCCAGGGTAAGTACAGCAGGGTTATATACAGCATAAAGTTCCCTCTACACTGTCCTATCAAATCCTCCCAGGACAGACAAAAATAGTGGGTTTGAATGGACTGAAGGTCCATCTGCACTGGGGATGCCCAAATTATGGCTCCTGGCTCACATTTAATTTAAGGCAATCCTTAGTTTAGAAACACTGTCCCATCACACACTCCCAGGGCAGGGACAGTGTTGGGTTAAGTTCAATACACTCAGTTCCCTCTGCAGTGTTCCATCAATGTCCACTCATCACTGTATCATGGACACTCTTGAGGGACACAAATGCCCGTGAAACACTGCTGTAGAAAAGGGGATTGTTTTATTCAGTTGCTGGTGGTTCTCATCCCAATGTGGGAAGGAGACCCACCACCCACCACACTGACTTGGACTGTAGCGGGAGGTCTCAACGTCTGACACACACGCCTGAAATTCATGGAAATTCATAAGTTACACAGCATGGATACAGGCCCTTTGGCCCAACGTCCATGCCAACCAAGTTGCCTATCTAAGATAATCCCATTTGCCCATGTTTGGCCCATACCCCTCTCAACCTTTCCTATCCATGTACCTGTCCAACACACAAAAATTGTTGGAGGAACAGAGCAGGTCAGGCAGCATCTATGGAGGGAAATGAACAGTTGACGATTCAGGCGGAGACCTTCCATCAGAACACATATTTTGTGTGCTCCAGATTTCCAGCATCTGCAATCTCTCTTGTGTCTCCATGTACCTGTCCAAGTGTTTTCAAACATCACCGTTGTACCCGCCTCTATCACTTCATCTGACAGCTCATTTCATATACCCACCACCCTGAGTGTGAAAAATTATATACCCACCACCCTGAGTGTGAAAAATTTGCCCCTCAGGCCACCTTTAAATCTTTCCCCTCTCACCTTAAACCTATGCCCTCTAGTTTTAGACTTCTTCACCTGGGGAAACACTGCGACCATCCACTTTATCTATTCCCCTCAATTTTATGAACCTCTACAAGGTCACCCCTCAACCTCCTTCATTCCAGGGAAAACAGTCCCGGCCCATCCAGTCTCTCCTTGTAACTCAAACCCTCTGGTCCTGGTAAGATCCTTGGGAATCTTTTCCTCACTCACTGTGGTTTAATCACATCCTTCCCAATGATGTGGTGACCAGAACTGGAGATGCTAGTTCTCTACCACTGGAATGTTAACATAGGAAATAGGAGCAGGAGTCGGCCATCTGGCCCGTCGAGCCTGCTCCGCCATTCAATAAGATTATGGCTGATCTGGCCGTGGACTCAGATCCACCTGCCTGCCTTTTCCTCATAACCCTTAATTCCCCTACTGTGCAAAAATCTAACGGTGTCTTAAATATATTTAATGAGGTAGCCTCTACTGCGTCCCTGGGCAGAGAATTCCACAGATTCACTGCTCTCTGGGAAAAGCAGTTCCTCCTCATCTTCATCCTGAATCTACTCCCTCGAATTTTGAGGCTATGTCCCCTAGTTCTAGTCTCACCTACCAGTGGAAACAACCTTCCTGCCTCTGACTTATCTACCCCTTTCATAGTTTTATATGTTTCCATAAGATCCCCTCTCATTCTTCTGAATTCCAGCGAGTCTAGTCCCAGGCGACTCAGTCTCTCCTCTTGGACAGTAACAATTAACAGGGACAGTAACTAGGCTTTATTTTGACAACTTCAGGAGAATCCAAACACGGTCAAAGTGCTTTCTCTTTAATTTTCTTCTCCTCTGCATTGTTTGATTTTTTTTTTGAGTTCAAAGACTCGTTAACCTGAGGCCATTGACTCCAGTTTCAATCTATTAGAACCTCCGGCGCCGTCTGTGGTCCCTCAGTTCCATGTTGCCCTTGCTTATTGATCCTGTGTGAACCGATCGATTGGCAGTGACTGCTGGGGTCACCTGCACAGAGGGGGAAGGAATCGGGTTGTGTGCACATCTGTTTGCTTTCCGACAACGGATAATCTTCAGGTGTGAATCGTCTGGGTCTTAAACCCGGGGGCTTGTGGTGGGAACAGAGCTGGACAATCACACTGAAGGATCTTGACCAGCCTGTTACACAGAAATTACAGCTTGCCCATCCAGTGTAAGCTGGTGCTTGGGGGCCACACTCAGCTTCCTCCTGGCACATTGGGACTACACAATTTCAGCAAAGTGTAAATTTACAGTAGTATTGCATGAAAACAGACCCTTTGGTCCTTTAAGTCTGTGTGGACGATTAATCATCCATCTCAAGTCGAGTTTATTGTCAAAGGCATAAGAACATAAGAAATAGGAGGAGGCCATCTGGCCCGTTGAGCCTACTCCGCCATTCAATAAACTTAATTTTATGTTTTTATAAGATACCTTCTTATTCTTTTGAATTCCAGCGAGTATAGTCCCAGGCGACTCAATCTCACAAGTCCTTTTTATTGATGTACCATGGAAAGCGTCCTATCCGGATGCATCACAGCTTGGTATGGCAACTGCTCTGCCCGAGATCGCAAGAAGCTGCAGAGAGTTGTGGACACAGCTCAGCACATCACAGAAACCAGTCTCCCCTCCGTGGACTCTGTCTACACTTCTCGCTGCCTTGGTAAAACAGTCAGCATTATCAAAGACGCCACCCATCCGCGACATTCTCCCTTCTTCCCCCCTTCCATCGGGCAGAAGATACAAAAGTCTGAAAGCATGTATCACCAGGCTCAAGGACCGCTTCTATCCTGCTGTTATAAGACTATTGAATGGACCTCTTATATGATAAGATGGACTTTTGAACTGACAACTTACCTCGTTATGGCCTTGCACCTTATTGTCTGCCTGCACTGCACTTTCTCTGTAACTGTAACACTTTATTCTGCATTCTGTTATTGCTTGTACTACCTCAATGCACTGATGTGATGAAATGATCTGTATGGATGACATGCAAAACAAAGTTTTTCAATGTACCTCAGTACACGTGACAATAATAAACCAATTTGCATAGCATTAGTGACACAATATTCACAAGAAAAACAAATTAAATATAAATTATATAAAATTATACAAAAAAACTGAATTAGAACAATAAAAAAGTCGTTTGGAGTGCAAAGTGGTCATAGTTTAACTATACTGAGGTAGTGATTAAGGATGTACAGGTTGGTTCAAGAACCGAATGGTCGAAGGGAAGTAGCTGTTCCTGAACCTGGTGGTGTGGGACTTCAGGCTTCTGTACCTCCTGCCTGATGGTATCAGCGAGAAGAGGGCATAGTCCGGATGGTGGGCATCCTTGATGGTGGATGCCGCCTTCTTGAGGTAACACCTCCTGGAGATTCTTCGATGGTGGGGAGGGCTGAGCCCATGATGGACCGGGCTGTGTCCTCAACTCTCTGCCGCCTCTTGCTTTCCTGTGCGTTGGAATTGCCATACTAGATTGTGATGCAACCCGTCAGGATACTTTCATCAGTGCATCTGTAGGTGTTTGTTAGAGTATTTGGTGACCTGCCAAACCTCCTTAAGCTATGAAGAAAGTAGAGGTTCTGGGTCACCTTCCTTGTGATTGCATCAACGTGGATGGCCCAGGACAGGTCATCCAAGATGTTAATGCCGGGAATTTGAAGCTGCTGACTCTCTCCACCTCTGACCCACCAGTGAGAAGTGGCATGTTGTCTCCCGTCTTCTCTCTGTATTTATGTGGGGATGGCATGCAGCATCCAGGAAACAAAGCATGGTACACTCAGACATTGAAGTACTTCACAACCAATGAAAGTGAATACCACTGTAATGTTGGAGAAATGCGGATCAATTGTGCTCAGTAAGCTCCCATGCAGCAAAGATGAACTGTTCAGATAATGCCTTTATCACAAAATGGACCTGGTTGCTTGGCAGGACAGTGTACCATTGATTTGAAGAACAGTTCTCCAGGAAACAAAAGCAACGGAGAGGATATTGTGGTATTACGTTTCCCAATAAGCCCAAGACCAAATGGGCTCCCAAGCGAGCCAGCTGCCTCCCACACTGGGGAATTGTGGGTTGTCGTTTGTCACCTGGAGGCATTTCAATTGATTCTCCTGAGATCTTGGGTTCCCTGATTCAAAGTTTCACTTCAACACGTCATCCGAGACCAACGGTGAGGTCAAAACAGCCGGGAATTCAGAGATTTGCTAAATGTCAGCACAGTTTGTGCATCCTTTCTATTGAACGGGGAAATACAAGGGGTGGGGCTTTATCCAGGGGACTAGCACACGGGGAAGTAGAGCTGTACCACAGTGAGTGTCCTACAGCCCGGAATCAGGCCCTTCAGCCCAACTCATCCGTGTCGACCAAGATGCCTACCTACTCTAATCCCATTTGACCACGTTTGGCCCACATCCCTCTGAACCTTTAGTATCCATGTCCCTGTCCAAATGTCTTTTAAAATTGTACCTGCTTCTACCACATAGTTTGAAAGATGGTACCACTTACAGCGAGGCACTCCTTCAATACTGCGCTGTTCCTGCACAGAGCGCATTGAAATGATCCCACAGCTTTCTGACTCCAAACCAAGAGTGTGCTCACTCACTCTACCTCCACCAAGGGTGGTTATAAATTCAGCTGGGGTAAAACCAGCTGCAGATAACTTTAAAAAGTGAGATTTAAAATTTAACAGTTGTATCTTCCTTGCCAAAGGTGGTTTGTCAGACTTGGAGATGGAGGCAGTTCATCATATCCCAGAATGGTACACAGGAAGGGTCTCGGCCCGAAACATCGACTGTCCAGTTCCCTCCATAGATGCTGCCTGACTTACTGAGTTCCTCTAGCGTTTTGTGTGTGGCGCTAGAATAGTGCTGCTCGGGAGGTGGCCATTCCGTCCATCAAGCTTGTGCTGACACTGAAAGAAGGATCCAATTAGTCCACTGCCCACTTCTTCCCCAAGAACCGTAACTGGTTCCTTCTTGAGTGTCGTTTTATCTCAATCCGTTTTGGAAGATCCTGTTGAATAGGCATTCACTGACCTTTCAGGCTGTGTGTTCCAGATCACAACATTTAAAGCAATAACTCCTCATATATTCCATACAATTGCTTTTGCTAAAAGGTAAATGGGGACGGACGAGTGGGTGGTGATGGTGAGGGTCTTGGGGGCGAGCCGAGAAGGATCATCCACTGGCACTTCTGGGTGAACATGGTAAATGCTGTAGCCTTACCTCCAGCAGACACACACTGGGTTCTGCCATCGTTAGGATGGGAATGTTCTTCCTCATTCCATTAGCTGTTTAATTGTCCATCACCATTCATGATGAGATATTCTTCCAGCTGACTGGTCGTAGGATTG
Organism: Pristis pectinata; assembly: GCF_009764475.1. Taxonomy (NCBI): domain Eukaryota; kingdom Metazoa; phylum Chordata; class Chondrichthyes; order Rhinopristiformes; family Pristidae; genus Pristis; species Pristis pectinata. The sequence continues at coordinate 117,099,752 of NC_067408.1, read as the reverse complement.
GCGTATGGAACGCTTGCCATCACTGGTCAGGGCATTCAGTATAAGAGTAAAGAAGTCACGTTGCAGCTGTATAAAACTGTGATGAGGCTGCGCTTGGATCATTGTGTACAATTCTGGTTGACCCATTGCAGGAAGGATGAGGAGGTTTTGGAGAGGATGCAGAGAGGTTCACTAGGATGTTGCCTGGTTTTAGAGAGTATGAGCTGTAAGAAGAGGCTGGACAAACTTGGGTTGATTTCTCTGGTGTCACAGGCTGAGAGAAGACCTGATAGAAGGTTATAAAATTATAGGAGGCGTAGATTGGATAGACAGTCAGAATCTTTTTCCCAGGGTAGAAATGTCAAATACTAGAGGACATACATTTAAGGTGAGAGGGGGGAAGTTTAAAGGAGATGTGTGGGGCAAGTTTTTTTACACGGAGAGTGGTGGGTGTCTGGAGTGGGCTACTGGGGGAGGTGGTGGAAGCAGATATGACAGTGGTGTTCAAGAGGTTTTTAGACACATGGCTATGCAGGGAATGGAGGGGGCTGGATCATGTGCAGGCAGAAGAGATTTGGCATAGTGCTTGGCACAGACATTGTGGGCTGAATGGCCTGTTCCTGTGCTGTACTGTTCTATGTTCTAACTGTTTATAGTCTATAACAATGACTTATGTGAAGGGGCTAATTGTGTTGTCACCAAATTTGCTGAGAATAGGATGGGTGGGGAAGGGTCCTGAGAGGTGGACAGAAAGACTCTGCAAAGACTGGTTAAGCATATGGATCAAAACTTGGCAGGTGGAAATGTGAAGATGAGTACGAAGATTAGGAAAGTTGGCACACTGATACAGAGGGTGATCTGGGTGTTCTTGTACACAGCTCTATCACCTGCGGGTAGAGAAAGTGAGGGCCTGTTCTATGTTCTATGCTGAGCTCTGTCAGTTACATGCTGTGTCTTGCTGCTTTTCAGCAGGCAGTGGATTAGTCCCTTGTTGCAGCTTCACCATTCTGGTACCTCTGCATGTTTAGATGTGCCTGATGCTGCTCTGAGCATGTCCTTCTGCACCCCTCATTCTTCGGGCTTGGTGATAAGGATAGACAGAGATTCAATTGCTCCACTAATGTGCATGCATACACATTGAAAGCACGTACCCCCAAGATCAAGGACAGCTTCTACCCCGCTGTTATAAGACTATTGAACGGTTCCCTAATGCGATAAAACAGACCCTTGACCTCACAATCTACCTCGTTACGACCTTGCACCTAATTGTCTACCTGCATTGCACTTTCTCTGTAACTGGAACACTTTATTCTGCATTCTGTTATTGTCTTAACTTGTACTACTTCAATGCACTGATGTAATGAAATGATCTGTATGAATGGTGTGCAAGATAAGTTTTTCACTGTACCTCAGTACATGTGACAATAATAAACCAATTCCAATTCCAATGAAAGCACCACTTTGGTCAAACCTTTGCCCTGTATCTTTGATTGTCACTCCCGTGAAGAATGGAGCAATGATTTGCTTCATGTACATGGAGTATTGTGTGCAGTTCTGGTCGTCCCATTATAGGAAGACTGTGGAGAGGGTGTAGAAGAAGTTCACCAGGATGCTGCCTGGATTAGAGGGTATGAGCTACAAGGAGAGGTTGGACACCTTGGGTTGTTCTCCCGAGAATGTCAGAGGCTGAGGGGAGACCTGATAGAAGTTTTTCATAATCTTATGAGAGGCATAGATAGGGTAGACAGTCAGAATCTTTTCCCCAGGGTAGAAATGTCAAACACTAGAGGACATGCTTTTGAGGGGGGCGATGTTTCAAGGTGACATGAGGGGCAAGTTTTTTACGCAGAGAGTGGTAGATGAGTTACCTGGGGTAGTAGTGGAAGCAGGCAGTTTGGTGGAGTTTAAGAGGCTTTTAGATAGACACCTGAATATGAAGGGAATGGAGGGATGTGGATGATACACAGGAAGAGGACACTTAGTATAAACTAGCATCAAGATTGGCACAACATCGTGGGCCAAATGGCCTGTCCAGTGCTGTACTGTTCTATGTTCTATGTTCTTGCTTAAAGGCATAACACTGTGGCGATGTTGTTTGCTAAAGTAACACACAGTTTCCTGACGTCTGAACGTTGTAGTTGGAACTTGGATATTGCCCACGGCCGATATTGTAACATCTTTAGCAGAAATTTAATTACAATCTCCCCCCAGCCAACCCAACTCCTCAATCCAAGGGCCAACATCTGTTCAGTTAATTAGAATGAATGTTTATCTAAATTAGCTTTTAATCAGTTAGAATGCTTGCCTTTGTGGTTTAAACATCTGGAGCTATCCTGTCAGAATATCCAAAGGGGATTTCATCATTAAACTCTTTTTGTTCCCAGGAAAACAACTTCTTCTTTGTGCTTGTGGTAATCTTGTGCTAGTCAAGGTGAAAGCTTCCCCTGTACAGAACAGAAACCGTGTCTGCTTCAGGTTTATGTGAGCAGTCCTTTCATTGGATACAGTATGGACTGGACTTGATTGGAAAGTGTCTCCTGTTGTTTGTGTTCGTCATTGTGGGGATACTGCCAATTACTAGTACCATTTTAAATATTCCTTCCATGACTAGTCCTTCGATTGTTGATGTCCAGGAAATGAAATGGAAAATTAACCTCTGTTAGAACATTGGTGGGGGTGGGGGGGGGCGAAGTTGTGACGCAGGGTAGAGCTGGTTGGAAGGGCAGGGACAAAAGAGAGGAAGTAGGAGGAATAGAACATAAAACATAGAACAGTACAGCACGGGCACAGGCCTTTCGGCCCACCATGTCAGTGCCGACCACGATGCCAGAGTAAACTAATCCCATCTGCCTGCACATGATCTGTATCCTTCCATTCCCTGCGTATTCATGTGTCTACCTAACAGCCTCTTAAATGCCTTTATACTATCTGCCTCCATCACCACCCCAGGCACCCACCGCTCTGTGTAAAAAAAAACTTGCCCAGTACATCTCCTTTGAACTTTCCCCCATCTCACCTTAAATGCATGCCCTCTAGTATTAGACGTTTCAACCCTGGAATGATTGTTCCAGGGTTGTGACCGGCTGTCTATTCTGCCTATGCCTCTCAAAAAACTTCTATCAGGTCTCCCTTCAGCCTCTGGCGCTTCAGAGAAAACAACCCAAGTTTGTCCAACCTCTCCTCTTCGTGGATGGAACCGGGAGGAGGAGGGAGACAAAGATGGGGGGCTGGAGGGTGTGTGTGTGGGAAAGGGGACAAAACTGGGAGGACTGGAGGAGGATTGGAAGGAAGAGTGGGGCAGGGGAAGGAGGGGGAATAGCAGGGAAAAACCCACTGGAGGGGCGGGTTACCTAAAATTTGGAAACTCATTGTTCATGCCATTGGGTTGTAGATAAGATATCTTCATTAGTCACATGTACATCGAAACACACAGTGAAATGCATCTTTTTGCGTGGAGTGTTCTGGGGGCAGCCCGCAAGTGTCGCCACACTTCCGGTGCCAACGCAGCATGCCCACAACTTCCTAACCCGTACGTCTTTGGAATGTGGGAGGAAACCGGAGCACCCGGAGGAAACCCACGCAGACGCGGGGAGAACGTACAAACTCCTTACAGACAGTGGCCGGAATTGCACCTGGATCACTGGCGCTGTAATAGTGTTACGCTAACTACTACACTAATGTGCTAGACTACTCAGAAGGTGGAGATCTTGTACTCATCGATGTCTCACTCAGATGGGATGATGAGTCTGAGGGTTGGGGCTGTCACGACATCAAGATCCCATTACCCAATTACTTCCTGTGATGGCCAAGGGCACAGAATAGACTGTGGCACCCACAGTGAACTCCCTCAGTGAGGGTGTCACACTCCTTTTCTATTATAGGAATAAGATGAGTGGGAACCGTGTTGGAGAGACAGAAACAAGGGACAATTAATTCTGGGCAGTCCAAACAAAGACAGGACCTTCTCTTGTAGCTTCACAGGAGCCAGCGATCTCTGCCTCTGCAGCTCTGGCAGAGATGACAATGATCAAGATAACACAGCAGGAGGTCCTCGGAGAGGCGACTGTGCTCTCAGCAGAAACCTGACCCATACAGAACAGTTGATCACAGCTCTTGCAGGTGCTCATTACTCGGTCTTCTTGCCCAGCACATTGCCTTGTCAGGTGGAGACGATGGAGCTGCTGTATCTCAATAAGACATAGAACATAGAACAGTACAGCACTGGACAGGCCATTCGGCCCACGATGTTGTGCCGATCTTGATGTCAGTTTATACAAAGTGTCCTCCTCCTGTGTACCATCCACATTCCTCCATTCCCTTCATATTCATGTGTCCATCTAAAAGCCTCTTAAACTCCTCTAAACTGTCTGCTTCCACTGCTACCCCTGGTAACCCACTCCAGATATCTACCACTCACTGCGTAAAAAACTTGCCCCTCACATCGCCTTCAAACTTACCCCCCCCAACCTTAAAAGCACGTCCCCTGGCGCTTGACATTTCTACTCTGTGGAAAAGGTTCTGTCTACCCTGTATGTGCCTCTGATAATTTTAAAAACCTCTATCAGGTCTCCTCTCAACCTCCGACGCTCTGGGGAGAACAACCCTTTAATCCAGGCAACATCCTGGTAAACCTCTTCTGCACCCTCTCCACAGCCTCCACATCCTTCCTGTAATGGGGCGACCAGAACTGCACACAATACTCCAAGTGCAGTCTGACTAAAGTTCTATACAGCTACAGCATGACTTCCTTACTCTTACACTCAACACCCCTACAATGAAGGCAAGCGTGCCTTACGCCTTCTTTACCACGTATCCACTTGCGTAGCCACTTTCAGTGAACTATGGACCTGGACCCCAAGATCCCTCTGTACCTCAGTGCTATTAAGAGGCCCATCATTAACTTGACTTGTGAGGGAACAGAAGCTACACTGGTGGATGTGAAATGCACGGTGACACACTGATGCAGTTATACACTTTATTTTTGAAATACTGTTTGTGAAACACAGTAGACTAATCTATTTGTACTCCCACCGCAGGAGTGACAGGTTCAAAGTCAGCAGCAGGTACCTGGCTGATTTCCTGTTCTTTTCCCTTGACCAGATGTGCGCATGCAGGTGTGTGTGTTTACACATCTGTGCATGTGTGTGTAATTGGTGTATTATTGTCACATGTACCGAGATCCAGTGAAAAGCTTTTGCCTGCGTGCCACCCAGACAGATCATTCCGTACATAAGTACATCGAGGTAGTACAAAAGGAAAAAAATAGAATGCGGAATATCGTGTTACAGTTACGGAGGAAGTGCAGTGCAGGCAGACAAATAATGTTCAAGGGCCACGACGAGGTAGATTGAGAGATCATTTTTATTGCACAAGAGGTCCGTTCAAGAGAGGATAGAAGTTGTCCTTGTGCCTGGTGGTACGTGTTTTCAATGTGTATGCATACATGTTCCTGCGTGCATTCATGCACATGCATATATGTTTGTCTTATTATGCTGTATGTTTGTCTATCTAAAGTAATGCATATTTTTGCAATGTAAGAAAATGTGTAACTTTAAACGTGTGTTCTGCACAGAAGCATCAGTGGGTATTGTCCATGTGCACATGCCTTGTTTATGGTATTTTGACATAAGATGCAGTGTGCAGGTGTCATCCCCACCCATCAGTAAGTTAGATGTGAGAGTGGAATGTCATATATCCAAGTTCACTGTCAGTACAAAGTTTGTGAGGAAATGATCTGTGAGGAAGTTGCAAAGGGATGTGGGTTGGTTAAAAAATTGGGAAAGTAGGTGGCAGGAACTGCTTAGTATGGGAAGCATGATATTTTGCTGGAAAGGATGTAGATGTTGTCCATATGGGACTTGAGAAAGGGATTTGACAAGGTCCCACATGGTAGGCTGGTCCAGAAGGTTAAGACAATGGGATTTAAGGCAAGCTGGCTAATTGCATCCAAACTTGGCTTAGTGATAGGAGTCAGACGGTAGTGGTGGAAGGATGTTTTTCCTATTGGAAGCCTGTGACCAGTGGTGTACCGCTGGGATTGGTGTTTGTGCTGTGTATTAAATACTTGGATATGAACGTAGGAGGTGTGATTAGTAGGTTTGTGGATGACACAAAAGTTGGTGGTGTTGTTGGTAGTGACGAAAGTTGTCAGAGGCTACAGCAGGATGTAGATCAAATGGAAAGTTGGGCAGAGCATTGGCAGATGGAATTTAATCCTGACAAGTGCAAGGTGATGCATTTTAGGAGGTCAAATACAATAAATGGTAAGCTGCGAAGGAATGTTGATGAATAGCGGGAGCTTGGAATTCAAGTTCATTATTCCCTAAAAGTGGCAATACAGGTGAATAGTTTGGTGAAGGAGGCGTATGGTATGCTTGCCTTCATGCTTGCCTTGGGACATAGAATACAAGAGTTGGGACATTATATTGCAACTTCACAAAACACTGGTTAGGCCGCACTTGGAGTATCGTGTACAGTTCTGGTCACCACACTACAGGAAGGATGTGGCTGTACTGGAGAGAATGCAGAGGAGATTCACCTGGATGTTGCCTGGCCTAGAAGATTTTAGTTCTATGGAGAGACTGGACAGGCTGGGTTTGTTTTCCCTGGAGCGAAGGAGGCTGAGGGATGACGTGACAGAGGTACATAAAATTATTAGAGGCATAGATAGGGTAACTAGTCCGATTATTTTCCCCCTGGTAGTTATCGAAAACAAGACACCATAGGTTTAAGCTGAGAGGGAGAAGTTTTAAAGGGGATCTGAGGGAAAGTTTTTTACACAGAGAGGGGTTGATTTTTGGAACTCACTGCCAGAGGAGTTGGTGGAATCACTATATTTAAGAGGCCTTTAGACAGACATTTAACTAGGCAGGGCATAGAAGGATTTGGTCTTAATGCGGGCAAATGGGATTTATGTTGATGGGCTAAAAGATTGGCATGGACGTGGTGGGCCGAAGGGCCTGTTTCTGTGCTGTACAACTGTGTGACCATAATGGAAAGGTGGGATTTAGTTTGTATTTACAGGTGGAATCTATAAGTCAGAAGTTAAAACGCCCATTAGCTTTTGTCACAAGAGGCTTAGACTGGAGTGAGGCCGTCACTGTGATCACACAGGGCTTTCGTCAGTGCAAATAATCTTCATGCAATTTAAAATATTTGCCCTTGTGTCCAATGCCCTTCAAAACACAGACACAGGCCATTCAGCCCAACTGTTCAGTGCTGGTATTTAATTCTGCATGAGCCAACTCGCACTCTACCCACGCCGTCTCCTGTTCCTCTTTTCCCTCCCACACATCCACCCATCCATCAGTCTGTCTGTCCATCTGTCCGTCCATTTGTCCATCCACCTATCTGTCCATCTGTCTGTCCATCTGTCCATCCACCCATCCGTCCATCTGTCCGCCCGTCCATCCACCCATCTGTCCGTCCACCTATCTGTCCATCTGTCAGCCTGTCTGCCAGTCTGTCCATCCATCCACCCATCTGTCAGTCCGTCCGCCTATCTGTCCATCCACCTATCTGTCCATCTGTCGGCCTGTCCGCTGGTCTGTCCGTCCATCCACCCATCCGTCCATCTCTCCATCCGTCCATCTGTTCATCCGTCCATCCATCCATCTCTCCATCCGTCCATCTCTCCATCCGTCCATCCACCCATCCACCCATCTGTCCATCCACCTATCTGTCCATCCGTTGGCCTGTCTGCCAGTCCGTCCATCCATCCACCCATCTGTCCATCTCTCCATCCATCCATCCACCCATCCGTCTATCCGTCCATCAACTCATCTGTCCATCCACCTATCTGTCCATCTGTTGGCCTGTCTGCCGGTCCGTCCGTCCATCTGTCCATCCATCCATCTGTCCATCCATCCATCTGTCCATCTGTCCATCCGTCCATCTGTCCATCTCTCCATCCATCCATCTCTCCACCTGTCCATCTGTCCATCTGTCCATCCGCCCATCTGTCCAGGCAAACGGTCCGAAGCAGAAGTTACAATGTTTTCACACCGGTTCTGGGACCAGCAGTCCTCGATTTTAAAATTCTCATCCTTGCTTTGAAATCACTCTGTGCCACAGCCCTCACCATCTCTGGGATCTCTACCCCGCACACTCACTGTTTTCCTGAGCTCTCTGAACTCTTTCCGTCCTGCCAATTTCAGTTCCTCCACCACTGGCAGCCGTGCTCTCAGCTCCTGAGACCAGAGACTCAGGAATTCCCTCTTCAAGGACAGCTTCTATCCCACTGTTGCCAGACTCTTGAATGGACCTCTCATACGCGAGAAGATGAACTTTTGATCTTCCAATCTATCTCGTCGTGGCCCTTGCACTTTATTTGTCTGCCTGCACCTCACTTTCTCTGTAACTGTAACACTTTATTCTGCATTGTTTTCTTTTCAGTACCTTGATGTACTTATGTATGGAATGATCTGTCTGGATGGCAAGCAAACGAAAGCTTTGCACTGCGTTTCAGTGCAGGTGACAATAACAAACCGATACTCTCAAATACCTTCTCTGTATTCCTACCTCAGTATCCTGCTTCAGGATGCATCGTAATGCTTTACACTTTGACCAGCCTTTGAGTTCCTTGACCTGTTGTCCATTTACGTGGCTTAGTATCAAACCATTGCTGCTGTGAAATACCTTGGCGGAATTGATGTTGAGATGAGACAAAAGAGACAGCAGATGCCAGAGTCTGGAGCAACAGCCAATCTGCTGGAGGAACTCAGTGGGTCGAGCAGCATCTGTGGGGGAAAGGAATTGTTGAAGTTTCAGGTTGAAACCCTGCATCGTAGATGTTGAGATGTTTTCACTAGTGGGAGAGCCTCGACTGAGGGGATATGGTTTCAAGGTAAGGGAAATAAACCGTGGAACGTAGGGAGGTGAACCTCTGGAATTCTCTTCCCCAGAGGGTTGTGGAGGCTGGATCTCTGGGGGGTATTTAAAGCAGAGGTGGATATGTTTTTGAAAGATTGGGGAACTCAGGGTGATGGGGATCTGACAGAGAGAAGGAGTTGAGTCCTGGAGTAGATGTGACATTGAGTGGCCAGCTCCTGCTCCTATCTTCTTGTGTTCTTGCTACGTTATACTCTACTAAGGAGAGGTTGTTGTTGCACACCTAACTCCAGAGTGCACTGCGATCAATAAACTTATATATTCCAGTACCAAATGAGTGTGCATCTACCCACTGACCCTTTGTGGGAGGGGTACCACTGCTCATTGTTAATCAAATTTTGTGCGCGACCTCTTGTTGGATGAGTTTTAAGTATATGCATCGGGTGTTATTTTGATGGGATGTACAAGGCTTTAATCTGCTGATCTTGCAGCAGTACTTAAATATCAGGAAGAAGATGAATGTAACTTGGGTCCCACTGCCACAGGCTGATGTTTTCAAGGCTGCTGCTTTGACAGCTGAGTTGCTGATTAATTGTTACCATCTGCCTAAGAGATTGTACCTCTCCAGTTAAATCATCCCAGGCTTCTGCTGAATGTTCAGGAGGTAAGTGGTTGCTGTACGAAGTCAGTGTGAAATTACTCCACGTTGCCTCGGAGCAGGTGGGCCTGATTTCTCGTCCTTGGGGCTTGGCAGGTTCAGGGCTGGTCTGATTGAAATGTTTATAATTGGAGGATACATAGAGTTGTACAGCATGGATACAGGCCCTTTGGCCCAACGGGTCCATGCCAACCATTTGCCCACATTAGGACCATATCCTTCTATAACTTGCCTAGTCAAAGTGTTTGTCTAAATACCTCTTAAACATTGTGAGTGTACCTGATTCCACCACTTCGTCTGGCAGCAAGATCCAGATATCAAACACTCTCCCAGTTACAACAAAACTTGTCTCTCAGATCCCCTTTAAAACTCCCTCCTCTCACCTTAAACCTCTGCCCTCTTGCCTTTGATACCCTTACCGTGAGAATAAAGATTCTGACAACCTACCCTGTCTGTGGCTCTTATAACTTTATACATCTCTATCTGGTCCCCCCTCAACCTCCTTCGCTCCAGGGAACACAAGCACAGCCTAACCAATCTCTCCCTATAATTAAAGTCCTCCAATCCAGGCAGGCACCGTCCTGGTGAAGCTCCCCTGCACTTTCTCCAGTGCAACCACACATACCTTAGAGTGCACATATCTCATATTGCGAGAGAAAGGTAGAGAGAAAGTTTCCTCTGATTTGTCCTGCTGTTTGTCCAATGTTCAGGAGTGGTTGAGCAGGAATTCTGTCCATGAGTTACGGATGAGACTGAAGCCACTGTCTTCAGTCCGTGCCACAGATTCTGCCCTCCAGACTCAACTCCGCCTGGTCCATTCACAACTTGGGACTGAAGCCGAGTCTTTTCAACCCTGACCGCTCTCATGATCCTCAGCTAGGGTCTGAGCCCATGTCCCATGAGTTCAGCTCTGCCACCTCTGTAACGTGAACCTACTGGGGTCATGGAACATAGAACAGCACAGCACAGCACAGGAACCACCATGTCTGTGCTGACCAGACGTGCCTGCACATGGTCCATATCCCTCCACTCCCTGCCCGTTCATGTGTCTGTCTGAATGCCTCTTAAACAGCACTATCGAATATACTTCCACCACCTCCCCTGGCAGCCTATTCCAGGCACCCACCACTCTCTGTGTGTAAAAAAAAAGCTTGCCTTGTAAATCTCCTTTAAACTTTCTCCCTCTCACTTTGAAGTATTCCCTCCAGTCTGTGACATTTCCATTCTGCGAGTCCTCTCCCATGACTTTCTGACTTCCAGACGCGATGATTCCAGTGTTCTCCTGGCTGATCTTCCTTCCTGTACCTGTTGAAAAGAAGTCCATGCAATTCCCTGCTCCACATCCCAACTTACACTGAATCCCAATTACTGATCAGCCCACACTGCCCCTATTGGTATTGGTTTATTATTGTCACTTATATTGAGGTACAGTGAAAAACTTGTCTACTGAATACATCTACTGAAAACCTCTCATCCCTGTTTCCAAACTGTCAGACCCTCCCACTCTCGGCCTCTGCAGACTCCTTGAAGAGCTCTGCACTTTCCACTTCTGGCCTCGTCTGACCTACGTATTCTCATCAGCTGTTTCTCCAGTCATGTCAAGACCTAGAGTAGCCTGGAGACACAAGAGATGACAGATGCTGGGATCTGGACCTGGAGGAATTCAGCAGGTTGCACAGCATCTGTGGAGGGAAATGGACAGGGAAGCTTCTTTGAAGACAAAACTTCATCCAGGTGAAGTGTCTTGACCCAATGCTGGGCATACCTGAGGTTCTCAAAATGTAGGAAGTAGAGCTGTCAATTTGTGGTCGGCAAACTCCCACAAGCAGTTTGATAATAGGCTAATCTGCCTTGTCTATTTCCCTCCACAGATGCTGCCTGACCTGCTGGGTTCATAGAAACATAGAAACATAGAAAACCTACAGCACAATTCAGGCCCTTCGGCCCACAAAGCTGTGCCGAACATGTCCCTACCTTAGAAATTACAAGGCTTACCCATAGCCCTCTATTTTTCTCAGCTCCATGTACCTATCCAAAAGTCTCTTAAAAGACCCTATCGTATCTGCCTCCACCACTGTTGCCAGCAGCCCATTCCATACGCTCACCACTCTCTGAGTAAAAAAAACTTACCCCTAACATCTCCTCTATACCTACTCCCCCCAGGTTCCTCCAGTACTTTTTGTTTATCCCTCTAGAGTAGCCTCCCTGAACCCCAATGTCTCTCTGGTGTGGAAGGAGGCTTTGGTTAAATGGACAGAACACAACTGTGCCACTTTGGGCTTGGGTTGGGGGAGGGATGTGCCGTGACTTGTGGGGTACCCCGGGATCAGTGCTGGGGCCCTGAAGCAATGACTTGGAAAAGGAGATTGTGCGATTATCTAAGTCTGTTGATGATTCAAAGCTTGGAGGATGTATGGGTTGAGGAAGAAGGAGATGGACTTCAGAGGGATAGGTGGACAGACTAAGAGAAAGTGTGAGGACATGGCTGTTGGAATATAATGCAGAAAAACGTGGGGTAGAAAAATAGAGAAGGAGGTGTTTTCTAAATGGTGAGAAATTTGAAGTTGGTGTTCAGATGGAGCTGATTGTCCTTGGACACAGTCACTAGAAGTTAACCTTCAGGTACAACAAGCATTCAGGGTGGTAAGTGGTATGTTTTCTTGTATTGCAAGAGGATTTGCGTACAGGAATAAACACATCTTACCTGAAGTTTTGTGTACAGGTCTGATATCTCACCGTAAGGAAGGATATACTTGTAACGGGTGTAAAGAAGGCTGTTCACCCTGAGATGGGGGAGATGGTCATACAAGGTGAGGTTAAGCAGTCTGAACCTATACTCTTTAGAATCTAGCGGATCTATAAACTTCTTCTGGGGCCTGGTGGGGTAAATGCAGGTGTAATGCTTCCCCTGGTTGGAGTGTCTAGCACTGTGGGGAGGTGGGGACTTGGAGGGTGGGGGTGGTAGGGGAGACAACAGTCTCAAATAAACAGTCGGCCATCGAGATGGGAAGAAATCTCTGTATCCAGGGAGTGGTGAATCTTTGGAATTCTCTTTCTAAGGGCTCTGGATACTCAGTCACTGAGTAAATTTGTTGATGGAGATTAAAAACAAGAGAGAGGGTAGAAGCACTCAAGGACAAAGGAGGGAGTTTATGCCTGGAATCAGAGGAAGTGGGGGAGGTACTAATTGAGTACTTTGCCTCGGTATTCACCAAGGAGAAGGACGTGGGAAATCCGGGAGGACTATGTGATATTCTAGGGCACGTTGATGTTAAGGAGGTGTTGGGTCTTGTGAAACACATTAAGGCAGATAACCAGAGTGATCACAGGGAGAACGTGCAAACTCCACACTGACAGCACCGGAGGTCAGGATCGAACCTGGGTTGCTAGAGCAGTGAGGCAGTGGCTCTACCTGTTGCTTCCCCTTGTATTTCTTGCTTCTACTTTAGTGGCTATCTTATATTTGTGGTTCTTCCATGTGCATTCACCAGCCCGAAGTGTGACATGCACCAGCTGTGTGGGACGGATTCCAAGTATTGATCGCCACATGTTGGCCTTTGGTGATCATGGGCCTAAGGTCCTGGGAACTATCGATCAATAGCTCAAGTACCTTGTTATTTTAACTTAAGAGTGATATAACCTCTTGACGTCCACCTGCAAAGAACACAAAGGAATTGATTCAGGAACTGAAATTTTAAACCATGTGTTTTCAGGCAGGGCCTTGCAGTGTACACACGCACTGACACACACACACACACACACACTGACACTCACACAGACAGTCACACAGGCTCACACTGACACACACACTCTCCCACACATATTCTCACACACACACTCTCTCACAAACACAGACACACACTCCCCTACACACACGCTCTCCCACACACATTCTCCTACACACACACAGACACACATGCACTCTCCCACACACACACTCCCACACACACACACACACACTCTCTCCCACACATGCACACATACACAGATTCTCCCACATTCACACACTCACACACACACACACACACACACACACACACACACACACACACACACACACACACACACACACAGAAGGTTTTGCTGAGGTCAAAGAAAGCCTTGGGTAGAGGTTAATTCTCTTACCTTTCTGATGAACTTGCAGCACAGTGAGGAAGATGTCCGCATTCCTCAACAATGCCTTCAGGGTACACCTGAAGGGTACACCTGAAGGCATTGTGAATGGGTAGACATGAACCGGAAGGAAAGACCAAGACCAGACACCATGGTACTGAGAGAGTGAAGGGGAAATCCAGTTGGGAATTCAGGAGAAATGTCTTTACCCAGCAAGGGATGAGAATGTGGAACTCACTCCCACCGGGAATGAAGCAGGGAAGCAGTGTAGGAAACAGTGAAACACTGAGCTGGATAGATGGGTAAGGTGATGTTGATTGAGTTGGACAAAGATGTGGATGAGGTCGCTTTGGAGGACATACAGCAGGATGGACCTGTTCTCTCACTTCTCCAGATCTGAGTGACCTGAAACACTGGGAAATGCCATCCTGTTGTGAAGTATTGCCACAGGAAGGATGCCATTAAGTTGGAAAAAGTGCAGAGGAGATTTACGAGGATATTGCCGGGACTCGCATTATGGAGAGATGTTGAGCAGGTTGGGACTTTATTCATTGGAGTGTAGGACAATGAGGGGTGACCTTATGGAGGGGCATAGTATGGGTGAATGCACGCAGTCGTTTTCCCAGGATTTGGGAATCAAGAACTAGAGGGCACAAGTTTAAGGTGAGAGGGGAGAGATTTAAGAGGAGCAACTTTTTCACCCTGAGAGTGGTCAGTATATGGAATGAGCTGCCAGAGGAAATAGTTGAGGCAGGTACATTGTGGCACAGTAACGCTATTACAGCACCAGCAACCCAGGTTCAATTCTGGCCACTGCCTGTAAGGAGCTTGTATGTTCTCCCCGTGACTGCGTGGGTTTCCTCTAGGTGCTCTGGTTTCCTCCCACATTCCAAAGATGTACGGGTTAGGAAGTTGTGGGCATGCTATGTTGACGCCGGAAGTGTGGCGACACTTGTGGGCTGACCCCCAGAACACTCTACGCAAAAGGTGCGTTTCACTCTGTGTTTCGATGTACATGTAACTAATAAAGAAATCTTATCTACGACAGGAACATGGATAGGGAAGGTTCAGAAGGATGTGGGCCGAACACAGGCAAATGGGTTGGAGATCTTGGTCAGCATGGGCCAGTTGGGCTGAGGGGCCTGCTTCCATGCTGTGTGACTCTCTGATGATAATTTCAACATCAAGGTGTTGGTGAAGGCAAGGACTATGCAGGTCAGTGATGGGTGAATAGGACTGTGCATGAGTTTGAACAGGGGCAGTGAAGGAAGCGGTAGTCCTGCTGACTACTGCGGTCTTCTCCCTCCCTGTACCAGGCTTGTGCACACGGAACTGCTGGTGAATGTGTGTCTAATGGAATGTTAGTGATTCATTGATTCATTCCTCCTTCTTATTTTAATTAGAACCAGCGTGCATTAATGCTTCAAGGTAGGAGTAGGTCTGACATGAATAAAAAGCTAATGTCCCCGAGCTTAAAAAGAATTATAAAGCTTTTTTCTCTCTGCGTCAGACTCTGAAACCCAGTTTGTTTTAAATGTATTTAATATCCCTGACTTGCTTGCATCGGCCTTTAATTCAGTTAGGGCTCATGTACTGGAATGAAATGGAATTGAATTAAGTATTCACTTTCTTATTTTTCTCTTATTCTGCACCAAAAACAAAACATTTTGAAGGTAAAAATGCATCAGGGATTTATGGATCTGATGGTGACCACAGTGCCTTGGACACTTGGTGATTGAGTAAGATTGTCACTCGAGATCAGATTAAGGGATTAATCCATTAACTGCACTCCTATTATGCACAGTGTTTGCCAATTGTAATTGGATTTAAGGCTGTATCTGAAGCACTGTTAATCAGCCTCTTGTTCCTGGCATGTACTTTGTCCTAATTAAACCATGATCGAATTGATCTGCGGATGAATTCAAGTTTAATTGTCAACTTTCTAATTAAGTGTCCTTTTAATTTTCGGTCTGCGAAGTCTTGGTGATGATTTGGTTCTCTCCGGTTTGAGGGCTGGCTAGTTGGTTGCTGTGTTCCAGGAGATTTTGTTGTGTGACCTCCAACACCTCTACTGCCATGATACAAAGGATTAGAGGGTTAAATTATGAGAACAGGTTCCCTTGGCTTATGGTTTAATGATTGTGCAAGCAGCGATCTGATCAAGATACTTAAAATATCAAAAGAACTTGATTGGATAAGTAGTGTGAAATTATTTCCTCTGTTTGGAGAGAGGTGTAACGTTAAAATTAATGCAAGTCTGTTCAGGAAGGATGTCAAGTGGGTGCTGAAGAGATAAGGACAGAAAAATAAGAATATAAGAATCAGGAGCAAGCTCTTCAAACCATCGTCTGCTCTGCTATTTATCAAGGTCATGGCTGATCTACCTCGGTTCCATTTTCATAGAACACAGAACAGTACAGCATAGGAACGGGCCTTTCGGCCCCCAATGTCTGTGCTAACCATGATGCCAATCCAGATTTATCCCATCTGCCTGCACGTGGTCTGTATCCCTCCATTCCCTGCTTGTTTATGTGTCTAAATGCCTCTTAAATGTCACTATAGCATCTGCTTCCAACACCTCCCCTGGCAGCAAGTTCCAGGCACCCACCACTCTCTTTGTTAAAAAAAATCCCTTGTAAAGCTGCTCTAAACTTTCCCCCTTTCACCTTAAAGCTATGCCCTCTAGTATTTGACATTTCCACCCTAGGAAAAAGACTCTGACCATCTACCCTATCCATCCCTCTCATAATTTTTATTAACTTCTGTCAGGTCGCCCCTCAGCCTCTGACACTCAAGTGAAAACAATCCAGCTTTGTCCAGCCTCTCCTTTGGGCTAATGCTCTCCATTCCAGGCAGCGTCCTGGTGAACCTATTCTCCACCCTCTCCAAAGCCTCCACATCCTTCCTATAGTGTGGTGACCACAACAGCACACAATACCCCAAATGTGGCCTAACCAAAGTTTTATACAAATGTTTTATGCAACATTTATACTCAGTGCCCCAAATGATGAAGGCATGAGTGCCATACGCCTTCCTGATCACCCCATCTACCTGCTGTCACTTTCAGGGAGCTATGGACTTGCGCCACAAGATCCCTCTGTACATCAATTCTCCTAAGGTTCCTGCCATTTACTACGTACTGTCCTCTTGCATTTGACCTCCCACCTGTGCAACATTTCACACTTATCCGGATTAAACTCCATCTGTCATTTCTGTGCCCAGATTTGCAGCTAATCCATATTCTGCTGAATCCTTTGACAACCTTCCTCACTATCCACGACTCCCCCAATTTTCATGTCATCTGCAAACTTACTTATCTAATTTTCATCTACACCTACATTTTCATCCAAATCAGTTACATGTACTACGAACAACAGAGGCTCCAGCACAGAGCCTTACGGTCACACACTTCCAGTCTGGACATCCAAAGAAGACCTGAGTTCAAATCCCACCATGACACCATGGAATTTGAGTTCAGCTAACAATATGTTTTTTTTCATAAAAGGCTAGTCTAAGTAATGATGACCACAAAACTATGGGGTTGTCATAACATCTTTCAAGAGAGCAAATCTTGCCGTCCTTATCTGGTCTGGCTTATATGTGTCCCCAGGGTCATAATGTGGTTGACTCTTTAAATAAAAGGGACCTTGGAGTACAAGTACATAGTTCACTGAAAGTGGAGTCAGAGGTAGACAGGGTGGTGAAAAGGCTTTTGGCAAGCTGGCCTTCATCAGTCAGGGCATTGAGTATAATAGCTGGGAGGTCATGTTGCAGGTGTACAGGACGCTGGTGAGACCGCACTTGGAGTATGGTGTTCAGTTTTGGTCGCCCTGCTATAGGAAAGACATCATTAAACTGGAAAGAGTGCAGTAAGATTTACAAGGAGCTGCCAGGACTTGAGGGAGTGAGTTATAGGGAGAGGTTAGACAGGCTAGGATTTTATTCCTTGGAGTGTAGGAGACTGAGAAGTGATCTTATAGAGGTGTATAAAATCAAGAGGGGCATAGATAGGGTGCTTTTTCCAAGGGTTGGGGAACTAAAAATTAGAGGCCATGGGTCTAAGGTGAGAGGGGAAAGATTTAGTAGGAACTTGAGGGGCAGCTTTTTTACACAAAGGGTGGTATCTATGTGGAACGAGCTGCCAGAGGAAGTGGTTGAGGCAGGTGCAGAAACAACTTTTAAAAGCCAGTTGGACAGGTACATGGATTGGAAAGGTTTAGAAGGTTATGGGCCAAACGCTGGCAAATGGGACAAGCTTGGATGGGTACCTTGGTTGGCATGGACCCGTTGGGCCGAAGGGCCTGTTTCCGTGCTGTATGACCCTATGAAAAGACTTCTGAAATGGTCCAGCAGATGTGTCTCTAGGGGTATTGAGGGATAGGCAATAACTGGTGGTTGTCCTGAAAAATAAGTGAATTAAAATTTTAACACTCCTCCTCATTGTGTCTAATTCCTGATGCCTTACTTCAGGAAGGATGTAAAGGATGTGAGAGGAGTATGGAGGAGAGAGTTCAGTTACCTTTGAGACATTGACTGGACTGAGCTTCTCCTTCACACCACATTAAAGGAATTTAATCGAGGGTTTCTTAATCGTAAGGAGAATGATGCCAGTGGCAGGAGGGTTGTGTTGGTTCATTACTGTCACATACACCGAGATACAGTGAAAACCTTTGTTTTGTGTTATATTGAGACAGATCATGCCATACATAAGTATATCGAAGTAGTAAAAAGAAAACACAATGCAGAATGTAGCGTTACGGAGAAAGTACAGTGCAGGCAGACAATAAGGTGCAAGGGCCACGACAAGGTAGATTCAGGGTTCATCTTTTAGCGTATGAGAGGTCCGTTCAATAGTCTGATAACAACGGGATAGAAGCTGTCCTTGAGCCTGGTGGTACATGTTCTCAGGATTCTGTAACTTCCACCTGACAGAAGGGGGGAGAAGAGAGAATGACCAGGGTGGGAGAGGTCTTTGATTATGTTGGCTGCTTCACCGAGGCAGCGAGAAGTGTAGACAGAGTCCATGGAGGGGAGGCTGGTTTGTGTGATGGACTGGGCTGCCTTCACAACTCTCTGCAATTTCTTGCAGTCTTGGGCAGATCAGTTGCCGTACCAAGCTGTGATGCATCCAGAAAGGATGCTTTCTATGGTGAAGGTCTCGGGGACGTGTCGAATTTCCTTAGCCTTCCGAGGAAGGAGAAGTGCTGGTGTGCTTGGTAACTGGAAGAACACAGATTTTAGATCACTAGCAAAAAAAACCAACTTAGGGTAGACACAAATTTTTTTTTAATGTAGGTAGCAATGAACAACCTTCTGGAGGAACTCAGCAGGTCAGACAGCATCTGTGGGTGGGGAAAGAATTGTCGACGTTTCAGGTCAAAACCCTGCACCTGGAAAACAGAACCCTCTACCCTGCAGGGTTTTGACCCAGAATGTTGACGATTCCTTTCCGCCCACAGGTGCTGCTCGACTCACTGAGGTCCTCCAGCACATTGTGTGTTGCTCCAGATTCCAGCAATTGTGTCTCTCTTTTCTTGAAGGAAGCCAAAGTAAGCCTGGACAGGTAGAGAGGGATTCGGCAGCACCTTCAAATGCAATTGACTAAGTATTCGAAGAGGTGAAGTTTATGGGCCATTGGGTAGAGAGCTGGGTACTGGGACTAAATGGAGAACTCCTACAAGAACCATGGAGTAAATCAGCAGGGAAACAGACCCTTCGGCCCAACTCATTCATGCTGACCAAGGTCCCTACCTGAGCTAGTCCCATTTGCCTGTTTTTGGCCCATATCCCTCTGAACCTTTCCTATCCATGTACCTGCCTAAATGCCTTTTAAACGTCATAACTGTACCTGCCTCTACCGCTTCCTCTGGCAGCTTGTTGTGCATGTCCACCACCCTCTGCATGAAGAAGTTGCCCCTCAGGTCCTTTCGAAATCTTTGCCCCCTCACTTTAACCAGTACAAGCATGATGAGTCAAACGATCCCTCATTGCGCCACGGAATTCTACAGAGGGGATACCAGCCAGAACGACCTCTCCCAGTCTCTCTATGAGTTCAAAGACAAGAAGGCGGCAGGGACCCAGTTGTCGGCTCCATCGGAGGACGAGTAGCGGTCCAGCTGAATCATTTTCTCCTTAAACAGTGACATGTTGAGCTTAGAAGAGAACTTGTGATGAATAACGCAGGCATTGTCATATTAATTTCTGTCTCTCTGTCTTCTAGTTTCTCTCTCCCTCTCTCTCTCTCACTACTTCTCTTCCCCCCATCTCTTCCAGTCTTTCTCTCTCTCTCTCACTACTTCTGTTCCCCCCCTCTCTTTCTGTTTCTCTCTTCCTCTCTCTCTTTCTCTCCCTCTCTCTCTCTCCCTCTCTCCCCCTTCTCTCCCTTTCTCTCCCCCTCTCTCTCCCTCTCCCCCCTCTCTCTCCCCCTCTCTTTCTCTTCCTCTCTCTCTCCCCCTCTTTCTCTCCCTCTCTCTCTCCCCCTCTCTCCCCTTTCTCTCCCTCTCTCTGCCCCTCTCTCTCTCCCCCTTTCTCTCTCTCTCTCCCCCCTCTCCCTCTCTCTCTCTCTCTCCCTCTCTCTCTCCCCCTCTCTCCCCTTTCTCTCCCTCTCTCTGCCCCTCTCTCTCTCCCCCTTTCTCTCTCTCTCTCCCTCCCTCCCTCTCTCTCTCTCTCTCTCTCTCTCTGTATCTCTCTGCCTGTCCTTCAGTTCCCCTTTGCCTGGATGCAATCAAGCTGAGAGCTTTTTAATGCTTGCCTAATGCAGGTGTTGAGCACCAGGCAATATTGAAGGAACAGGGAGGTCCTCTCAACCTTCAAAACGTGATGCTCAAGGGTCATCATGCTAAACGGTAGAATTAGTTTTGGCTGAAGTACAGTTCCTGGGGGAAGGAGCTGACCAATTTAAGAGATTGGATGCTTTCAAGTACTGATGACAAGTGTTTGCATGAAGCTAGCACTTTGTTGGATGACTTCCAATAAAAAAAAGTTTACATCCACCTCACTAAAGTGCTCTCTCTCTCTTTCTCCCCCTCCCTCCCTCTCTCCCTCTCTCTCACATCTTCCCACAGTCCAACATTAGCATTGTAATGAGCTGTATCTCCATGGCTCGCTCTCTCTCTCTCCAAGACAGAAGGATGTCAGTTTAAGCCTCACTCCGGATCAGGAGGACAAAACTCTCGGCTGTTCCTCCCAGTGGTGTACCGAGGGAATCCCTCAGTGTTCGAGGTGGTGTTGAAATGCAATTATCATTGTAATGTGCAGTCAATTTGCACAGCAAGATCCCAGAGAAACGTGAAAGATGCTGCTGGAAACTCTGGTTCCTTCCATGAGTGTCACTGAGGATGAATTTATGTAAATGACAGTAAATGACTGAACCTGCACAGCATCTGTTAACACAGTGAAACAGCACACACTCTGCTGGAGGAACTCAGTGGGTCGAGCAGCATCTGTGGGAGGGAAAGGAATTGTTGATGTTTCGAGTCAAAACCCTGCATCAGGACAGAATTAGTTTTGTGTAGTTGTGTGTGTGTGTGTGTGTGTGTGTGTGTGTGTGTGTGTGTGTGTGTGTGTGTGTGTGTGTGTGTGTGTGTGTGTGTGCGCGCGCGCGTGTGCCCGCATGTGTGTGTTGGTGTATCAGAGTCAGATTTATTATCACTGACTTAGGTGACGTGAAATGTGTTGTTTTGCGGCAGCAGTACAATGCAAAGGCATAAAATTACCATAAATTACATAAATAAATAGTGCAAAAATAAAGGAATAACGAGGTAGTGTTCATGGACCATTCAGAAATCTGACGGCGGAGGGGAAGAAGCTGTTCCTGAATCGTTGAATGTGGGTCTTCAGGCTCCTGTACCTCCTCCTTGGTGGTAGTAACAAGAGGAGGGCATGTTCTGGATGGCAAGGGTCCTTAGTGATGGATGCCACCTTCTTGAGGCACCGCCTCTTGAAGACGTCCTTGATGGCGGGGAGGGTTGTGCCCGTGATGGAGCTGGCTGAGTCTACAACTCTCTGCAGCCTCTTGCGATCCTATGTGTTGGAGCCTCCATACCAGGCTCCAAAGCCTAATTTGCATTGCATTCAATCTCTGAAGACAATGAGGCCAGAAAATCTGACTTCATTGGACGATGTGAGTTTGGGTGGCAGGGCTCAAAGGGGTGGCCTCAGCATTGTTCCTCAGCACCCCAGCAGGGAGAGCAGGTTCATGCACAGCTCGAGGGAGCCTTTCCCCTGTTCCCTCCACCACTGAGATGAGGGGCTCAGTGAGACAGGGGATCGGGAGGTGGAGAGGGGTGGGGAGAGGACCGTGGGGTGGGGCAGGATGACGGGGAGGGTTCTGGGCTTGGTGTTGGAGTGGACGGTGATTGGCAGAATTGGTGGAGGGAAACACCGGGGACTGGAGGTGTCAGACACTTGATCGTGTGAGGAGGGAGGGGCCTGGGGGTATCAGGTATCCGATTGGATGGCTGCGGGAGTGGGTTAGACACATGATGGAAGCAGTGTCCTGATGAGGAGGAGGGGGTGGTCAGCTGGTGGTCAGCTGGCACGAATGGAAGCCCAAGGACAGGGTCGGGCGGAGGGGGAAGCAACACCAAGGAAACGACTTGCTGCAAGATGACAGGTGGCATCGACTCCACAACAGCAGACAGGGGCCAACACCAAAGCAGGGCCGACTCGGTTACAGCCTCAGTTGTGGTAAAGACGCGCACACACACACACACACACACACACACACACACACACACACACACACACACACAGATACGCACACACATACGCAACTATGCAAATATACACACATACGTGCACATACACACACAAGTATGCAGGCACACACGTGCGCGTGCACACACACACACACACACACACACACACACACACACACACACACACACACACACACACACACATACACACACGCACGTACACACAAAAATCTACCCAGACACACACATCCAGGACTTCCCCTCTTCTCATTACCACCATAAGGGAAGAGGTTCCCTGTATCAGGACCCATGCATCAGGAGAGTCAACCTGCAACGTTGATGATTTCTTCACCTCCACACCCACCCCCCACCACACAGATGCTGCTCGACCCGCTGAGTTCCTCCAGCGGATTGTGTGTTGCTCCAGATTCCAGCATCTGCAGTCTCTGGCGTATCCAGTGAAAGATCAAATTAGTTTGTTCCTCTCCCTTCTCTTGCCCACCTTGAACTAGGCGTGTGTGATGATAATAACTCGCTCTCTCCCACCGCTCCAACAGTCTTTCAGCAAGTGGGAATAGCTGAGTGAGTGACTAGATCCAATCTCAATGACTTGTTTATCCTTTCACTTTGTTGGACAGATTCCCTCACTTAACACATGCAGGATATGAATTATTTTCATCGTCCGTATGTCAAAGGAATATAAAGTACACGAGTCAGTAACACCATCCGAGGTTTCTGCTGCTCCTTACTGCTTTAATGCAGTGTGGATTCAAGGCTGGGGAGGGACCTGGGATCCCTGTCCACTTTGTGTAATGCCTCCCTGGAGGAATAGCCTGCCGACACTAAATAGCCATGCACCAGAAGAGAAGCCACTTGGATGAAAGAGTGGTGCATTGGATGTGGAAACAGAACATTCTGGAAATACTCAGCAGGTCAGGCAGCATCTGTGGGGAGAGAAATGGATCAGTGAACTTTCATCAGGAGTGGAAAAAGTTGAAGGCAGGTTTTAAGCTGAAGAGAAAGGGTTTGGCGGAGAACAGGAGAGAACGGAAGGGACGGTCAGTGACAGAGTGGAAGGCAGGAGGCGTGAATCACACAAAGGTCACAGAGATTGAGGACCACTCTTCAGTGTTTAGTGAGGAGTCCAGCAGTGTCTGAAGTTGGTGGCCAAGGTCAGCAAGAGTTTGGTTGGGGCTTCAGCAACAAATAATATCGACTCCAGCAAGCAAAGTCCCAGCAGGGAGAAGTTCATAGTGACATCAGATCAAGAGGAGGCCATTCTACCCTTACAACCTATTCTGCCATGTCTCTCCTGCCCCTGGAACCTTCAGTACCTTTTGGCCTCTGAAAATAAGTCCGTCTCAGATTTGGAAGTTCTCAGTTTGAGCCCAGTTTAACGGAGGAGTGAGATCCACGATGCTCTCCCTTCTGCGAGGAGTAGCTTCCTGACATCATTCCTTGATGGCCAGTTATCAAGTTATTTGTCACAGCTCCGCAATCCGTTGTCTGAAACAACTGATTTAAATATGAAGTCCCTTGCCCTTCAGATAGTGGGGTTTGCACACCCTTTAATTGTTAGATATTGATTAGGCAATATGTATTTGAACCCACTGAGGCTGCTGGGAAACTTAAACTCAAGTAATTAAGTTAGGAATTAAAAATCTATAAGACCATAAGACAAAGGAGCAGAAGTCGGCTATTCGGCCCATCGAGTCTGCTCCGCCATTCTATCATGAGCTGATCCATTCTCCCATTGAGCCCCACTCCCCCGCCTTCCCACCATAGCCTTTGATGCCCTGGCTACTCAGATACCTATCCATCTCTGCCTTAAATACACCCAATGACCTTACCTCCACAGCTGCCCGTGGCAACAAATTCCACAGATTCACCACTCTCTGGCTAAAGAGATTTCTCCGCATCTCTGTTCTGAGTGGGCGCCCTTCAATCCTGAAGTTGTGCCCTCTCATACTAGACTCCCCTACCATGGGAAACAACTTTGCCACATCTACTCTGTCCAGGCCTTTTAACATTCAAAATGTTTCTGTGAGGTCCCCCCTCATTCTCCTGAACTTCATGGAGTACTTGGTCACACTTAATAACATCACACTTAATAAATCAACTTGGTCACACTTGATAACATAAAATCGATCTGGATCACTTTTATTCCTCAGGGAACTGCTATCCTCGTCTGTTCTGGACTGTTTGTGACTCCAGACCTGCCAATGTGCCTTCCTCAGTTCAGGCACAATTAGGGATGGACAAAATGTGCTGACACAGGAATCTGGAGCTGGAGGAACCCAGGCAGTGTCTGTGAAGGCAGAGGGATGCCCGACATTTTGGTTCGAGACTGCATCAGGACAATAAGTGCCCGCATAGAAAATTCCATTTGACTGATGGAAATACAGACCTAATGAATGCAACCTTTACCCCATCTGTACTCCATGTGCCACAGGGAAAGTCCTTGCCATGGTCCTCCTCAACTGCCTCTTCCCAATGGCTGAAGGACTCCTTCCTGAATCGCCGTGTGGATTCAGTGAATCCAGAGGCACAGGGACATGATCTTCACTGCAGGGAGTGCAGGGAACAGTACCAATCATCCCACCTGCCCTGTGCTTGACCTCACAAAAGCCCTTAGACTCTGTCAAATGGGAGTGACTCAGATTTGGCTGCTCTCAGGAACTTGTCCTCTTCACGTTGTGTTCAAGCCAAGATCCTGAACCACAGCTCTCCATTGGAGCTGATCTTAGTGGATACCAGTGTCATTGCCCCAACACTTTTCTCAGTGCTGCACTTCACCTGCAGTAAGCTTCCCTTGGAGTGGGACTAACCTACAGGATTCATGGGAAACTATTCAACCTAAATTGCCTGCACTCTAGACCTCAGGGTCACACCCAACTTCAGTAAGGTGCAGAAGATGCTAGTGCTCCAAGGCTGAGCTCCAAGTCATTGTCAACTCCTTCACAGAAGAGCATTGTGCACAGTTCTGGTCACTATGCTATAGAAGGGATATGACGGCACTGGACAGGGTGTGGAGGAGGTTTATCAGGAGATTGACAAGGTTGGAGATGTTGCCATGAGGGACAATTGCCTTGGCTGGGGTTGATATCTTTGGAACAAAGGTTGGTGAGGGGAGACTTATTTGAGGTGCATCAAATTATCAGAGACTTATACAGGAAGGCATTTGGGCAGGTACATGGATAGGAAAGGTTTAGATGGATATGGGCCAAATATGGGCAAATGGGACTAACTTAGATGGGCGTCTTGGTTGGCATGGACCAGATGGGCTGAAGGGCCTGTTTCCGTGCTGTATGACTCTAGGAAGGATCTATCTATGATAGCAGAATTATCAATAAATAAAGCTCACAGATTTGTAGATTTAAGGAGGGTGGTGGGGACCCGGAATTCACCACCTGAAAGGATGGCGGAGGAAGAACCCTCCCCACACTGAAACTGTGCCTGGCGACGCACTCGAGGTTACACGATATACAGGACAAAGGACTGAGAGCAGGGAAGTGGGATTCGGCCTGATAGCTGTTTTTGTTCGGCTGATATGGACTTGATGGACCAAATGGCCTTGCATAGTACCACGCTTTGTTTTAATGCCGCAAGAGTTATTCTGTGGATGGCCCAGTAGGAAGCCAGAGTCCATTATAGTCAGAGCAATCCTCTGAACCAGCTATCCAATTTGATGGCGGTTGGAGTCCTTTTCATTTCCAAAAAATAATTGAAAAACTAAACTTGCATTCGCTCCCTGAAAATAGTGGTAAAGAAGGCGTACCTTCGTGTTTGCCTTCATTGGTCAAGGCAGTGCGTCCAAGAATCAGGAAACCACATCGCAGCTATATAAAACTCTGGTTAGGCCGCACTTGTTATGTTATGTGCAATTCTGGTCGCCCCATTACAGGAAGGGTGTGGAGGCCTTGCAGAGGGTACAGAAGGGGTTCACCAGGATGCTGCCTGGATTAGAGAGTGTCAGCTATCAGGAGAGGTTGGAAAAGCTTGGGTTGTTTTCTCTGGAGCATCGGAGGCTGAGGGGAGACCTGATGGAGGTTGAAAAAGTTATGAGAGGCATAGACAGGGTAGACAGTCAGTATCTTTTTCCCAGGGTAGAAATGTATAACTTATGTTAATTTAAGTTTACGTTAACTTATGTTTGTCATGTTTGTAATGTGCTTTGCTGTTGCTGCAGAATGCTAATCTTTGTGGCACTTATACCCTGAGTATGTACGCCTATGACAATAAACTTGAAATTGAGATGTCAAATACTAGAGAACATGCATTTAAAGTGAGGGGGGGGAAAGTTTAAAGGAGATGTGCGGGGCAAGTTTTTTTACACAGAAAGTTGGGGGTGCCTGGAACATGCTGCCAGGGGTGGTGGTGGAGGCAGATACGATAGAGGTGTTTAAGATTCTGTTAGATAGACACATGAATATGTAGGGAAGGAGGGATATGGATTATGTGCCGGCAGAAGAGATTTAGTTTAAATTGGCATCATATTCGGCACAGCCATTGTGGGCTGAAGGGTCTGTTCATGTTCTGTACTGTTCTATGTTTTTAAACCCACACCTCCCACTTCCCCTCTTTTGCCCCCGCCCCTCCAACAAGCCACACCCTCTGTCAAACCCCTCCACCCCTCACCAATAAGCACAGTCTACAGTCTGGCCTGAACTTCAAGTACTGGCACCTGGGCTCGGGATTAGCTGAGGAAAAGACACTGCCAGAACTGAAGGGTTATCTGCCAACTCGACAGCAGGTTAACCAATGGCAGCAGTACTCCGACTGCATGCATAGGAAATCACTGCGGAACCGCGTACAGGAGGAAGGTGTTGTATGTACCTTCCGCCTTCTGGAGTCTCCCTTCCTTGCTCAAACACACAGATCTTTGCTTCCCACCTCACTTGCACAGATACAACTATGAGGCCCTCATTGTATTTATAGTTTGCTAATGTATTCCTGTGTAGGAATGGGAGAGGAAATATTTCAGAATAGTTTTACCTTGTTTGACATTGTCATGTAGAAAATGTAAAGCTCCCTCTACACTCTCCCATCACACACTCCCAGGGCAGGGACAGTTAGATACAGAGTGAAGCTCCCTCTACATTGTCTCATCACACACTCCAAGGGCAGGGACAGTTAGATGCAGAGTGAAGCTCCCTCTACACTGTCCCATCACACACTCCAAGGGCAAGGACAGTCACCTTCAGTCAGGGGGCTCCCCTGCCAGCAGAGAGTGGTGTTCTAGCTGTGAGAATGGCCGGTCCCCATCCTGTCGCAGTTGGTGTCGAGGGGGCTCGATAGTGTGGAGGGATACCCACTGTGCTGTGTCGCGATGTGCCCAGGCAGTTCTGGTACGGGCTGCTCCTGCATGTGGCACACGTCCCTGCCCTTGTCTGCTGTCCGGACATGCCGCGCCAGTTCCGTTTCACCAATGAGGGAGGTCCCAGTGGAGGTCACTTTACGCGGGAGGTCTCCCCCGTTACACCGGGGGCCTGGGGTGGACGGTGATGCACAGGGCGGTGCCGGGGAACAGATTCTTAATTCGGTTTACGGACTCCCCGGCCGCCTGTCATTTCTGTGGGCGGGGGGAGTTGGTGTATCGTGTACACACAGGGTGTGAGAGGTTGCAGCCCCTTTGAGTATCTGAAGGGGCTGCTCCTCAGGCTCTGGCTGCTCTCCAGCCCCACGCTCTGGATCTTCAGTCACTCCGTGCGGGGGGTGGGGGGGGGCGCAGGGGCTGGTCGCTCGGGGGTGTCTCCTGGTCGGTCTTCTCCTGGGCCTGACCAATATGGCCCATGGGTCCGGGCGGCGGGCAGTTGGGGGTTCTGCCCGAGCCGACTGCCTGCCCCTCTTCTGAGGTTACGTCCGTGCGCAGGTGTTCCTGGAGAAGGAGCAGGCGGTATCCGGGGTACACTGGGGGATTCCTGGGACCGGTGGGCACCTCAGGGACTCGAGTGTGTTCTGGACAGTGATGGCTGTATTGTAATTTGAAACTGTAAATGGTGTGTATCGTGAAGTAGTGTAATGTTGTTTTAATGTGATTCTGTAATCACTGAATAAACCTCCTGTCAAAAAGGAAAAAACAGGGCAGGGACATGATGGGTTAGATACAGAGTGAAGCTCCCTCTACACTGTCCCTTCACACGCTCCCAGGGCAGGGACAGTTAGATACAGAATGAAGCTCCCTCTGCACTGTCCCATCACACACTCCCAGGGCAGGGACAGTTAGATACAGAGTGAAGCTCCCTCTACACTGTCCCGTCACACACTCCCAGGGCAGGGACAGTTAGATACAGAGTGAAGCTCCCTCTACACCATCCCCTCACACACTCCCAGGGCAGGGACAGTTAGATACAGAGTGAAGCTCCCTCTACACTGTCCCCTCACACACTCCCAGGGCAGGGACAGTTAGATACAGAGTGAAGCTCCCTCTACACTGTCCCATCACACACTCCCAGGGCAGGGACAGTTAGATACAGAGTGAAGCTCCCTCTACACTGTCCCGTCACACACTCCCAGGGCAGGGACAGTTAGATACAGAGTGAAGCTCCCTCTACACTGTCCCGTCACACACTCCCAGGGCAGGGACAGTTAGATACAGAGTGAAGCTCCCTCTACACTGTCCCGTTCACACACTCCCAGGGCAGGGACAGTTAGATACAGAGTGAATCTCCCTCTACACTGTCCCGTCACACACTCCCAGGGCAGGGACAGTTAGATACAGAGTGAAGCTCCCTCTACACTGTCCCGTCACACACTCCCAGGGCAGGGACAGTTAGATACAGAGTGAAGCTCCCTCTACACTGTCCCGTCACACACTCCCAGGGCAGGGACAGTTAGATACAGAGTGAAGCTCCCTCTACACTGTCCCGTCACACACTCCCAGGGCAGGGACAGTATACGTTTGATACTAACCTGTTGATGAGAACTTTTGGCATCCATAGGCAGCATCAGTGTCTTAGAAGTCTTGGAGTCTTAGAATCAGACAGCAGGGAAACAGACCCTTCAGCCCATCCAGTCCATGCCGACCATCAAGAACCCATTTTCACTAATCCCATTTAATTCTCCCATCGACCCCCCACCCCCCCGAGATTCCACCATTCACCTACATGCTAGCGTTAATTTACAATTTACAGCAGCCAATTATGCTAACAATCAGCACGTCGTTGGGATGTGGGGGGGGGAAGCAGAGCACCCGGGGGAAACCCACGCGGTCACAGGGAGAACATGCAAACTCCACACAGGCAGCTTCGGAGGTCGGGATTGAACCCAGGTCACTGGAGCCGTGAGGTACTGGCTGCACCACTGTGTTGATGTTCTCAGAGTGGGGACTTTGGTGCAGAGATACACAACCAGTAGCTTGAAGCCTGGACCGTTGATCCAGAGACACGAGTTTGAGTCGCACCAGGTTGGTTGGGGGTGTTTGGAGCTGGTCTCAATCGTGGAATTAGCAGAGTGTTGTAAACCCCATCTGGTTTACCAGCAGCCTTCGGCGAAGGAAACTGGATGTCCTTACTCTGTCTGACCTGTACGTGACTCCAGACCCACCAATGTGGCTGCCTCGGTATAGCAGCCAACATAATCAAAGACCCCACCCATCCCGGACATTCTCACTTCTCCCCCCTCCCATTGGGCAGAAGCCTAAAAGCACGTACCACCAGGCTCTAGGACAGCTTCTATCCCTCTGTTATAAGACTATTAAACAGTCCCTTGTATGATAAAGTGGACTCTTGGCCTCACAATCTACCTCGTTATGACCTTGCACCTTATTGTCTGCCTGCACTGCACTTTCTCTGTAACTGTAACACTTTATTCTGCATTCTGTTATTGTTTTCCCTTGTACTACCTCGATGCACTGTGTAATGAATTGATCTGTACGATCGGTTTGCAAGATAAGTTTTTTCACTGGACCTCGGTACATGTGACAATAATTAACCAATTTACCAATTTATTTATCAATTTACTCTTAATTGCCTCCTCAGTTTGGGGACAGTGAGGGATGGGTAATTAATGCTGCTACTGCCAGTGATAGCAAGATAAAGCAAAATCTTCCTTGTCACTGGTTACCCTGTTCCTGATACCAGTTACCAGCTGTGAGGACAGTCTGGTCTCTGAACCTCCCCCCAGTATTCCATCTTGGCACGGTCTTCTCTCAGCTACTGCCCAACCCACACCCGTGGCCCAGAATTTAGTACAGTGGTGCAGATAGCAGGGTTGCTGCCTCACAGTTTCAGTGACCAGGTTTCAATGGTGACCTTCAGTGAGTTTGTATGTTCTCTCTGTGAGATTTCCCCCCCCGGATGCTCTGGTTTCCTCCCACATCCCAAACATGTACGGGTTGGTATGTTAATTGGCCACTGTAAATTGCCCTGAGTGCGTGGGTGAGGGGTAAAATCTGGGGAGAGCTGATGGGAATGTGAGGAGAATAAAATGGATCAGGGTAGGATTTGTATAAAAATTGGTGCTTGAATCGGCATGGACTCAGTGGGCCGAATGGCCTGTTTTTGGTGTATTTCTCTATGATTCTGACGTGAGGTTGGGACTGAGATTCAGATCTGCACCTGCTCCCAGTCAATCTATAGCATTGGAGCTAAGTCTTGCCTCCCCAGTAATTCCACACACTGGACCTGACACAGATCATTATTGTGGCCAATGGCTCTTGAGGCTGTTTCTCCAAATCAAGAATATTGTGGGGTCTGGTCTGTGGTCCTGCAGTCTGGAGGTTGGAGCTCAAATCTTTCTGTAGAAGGGTCCTGAAGTCCTGAAGAAGGGTCCTGACCCAAAACGTTGACCGCCTGCTTTTCTCCACGGATGCTGCCTGACCTGCTGAGTTCCTCCAGCATCATCGTGTTTTTCACCTGGATTCCAGCATCGGCAGTCCTTTGTTTCTCTTTCTGTAGCTGACGAGTAACGAGAATTTAGCTTGAAGATAACAGCATTGGTATAGCACATTTAAAGGTTTCAGATTTCAAATTCCACCAGGGTTTTATCAATGCAGCAAGACAGTCAAAGAGCCATGTAAAGAGGTCTTAATTTTAATGAGCTTTTAATGAATGTCTTAAAAGGGGAAAAGAGAGGCGGAGATGTTTAGGGAGGGAATCCTGGGATATGGTGGGGTGAGCTACAGCCATCGATGGTAGAATAATGGGATTAATTACATTTAAAGTAACTGCAGCTATCAGATGTTCCGAGAACCCACTTAATTGACAGCTGGTGATGGAGCTCACATCCAGCCCAGCGAGGTTAACTCTGAAGAGAGTTGGAAACTTGCATTGTCCAGGTAGCAGCAACTAACAGCTCTGCTGCAGTTCACACCACCTTGGGGGCGAGGCAGGATAGAATCAGAATCAGGTTTATTATCACCGACATATGACGTGAAATTTGTTGTTTTGCAGCAGCAGTACAGTGCAAGACATAAAAATCTATAAATAACAAAAGTAAATAAATAGTGCAAGTAAAAAGGAATAATGAGGCAGTGTTCATGGGTTCATGGATCATTCAGAAATCTGATGGTGGAGGGGAAGAAGCTGTTCCTGAATCATTGAGTGTGGGTCTTCAAGCTCTTGTACCTCCTCCCCGATGGTAGTAATGAGAAGAGGGCATGTCCCGGGTGGTGAGGGCCCTTAGTGATGGGTGCCACCTTCTTGAGGCACTGCCTCTTGAAGATGTCCTCGATGGTGGGGAGGCTTGTGCCCGTGATGGAGCCGGCTGAGCCTACAACCCTCTGCAGCCTCTTGCGATCCTGCGCGTTGGGGGCATTGGTGCAATGGGTAAAATAAACAGGTCAGAATTAACTCTTAAAAAGCAAACACCGTAAGGTGGTCCTGGATGGTTTAAACTACCTGCAACTTGCATTTATATACTGCCTTTAACATCCAAAAAGCTTGATGCTGAGCCAGAGGACAAGACATCTGGACATGCAAGAGACCGCAGATGCTGGAATCTGGAGCAGCAAACAATCTGCTGGAGGAACTCACCGGGTCGGGCAGCATCTGTGGGGGGAAGGGAATTGTTGACTTTTGGGGTCAAAACCCTGCATCAGGACTGAGAGTGGAGAGGGGAGATGGCCGGTGTAAGGAGGAGGGGGTGGGGGTTGAGTCCGAGGTGATTGGTGGACTGAGGAGGGGTGAAGGATGACAGGCAGGTTGATCCAGGTAGCAGAGGGGAGGGAGACAGTGGCAGGTGGATCATGGATGGAGGCAGATGGAGCGAGGTGGAGGGAGGGAAGGTTGGAGGAAGGTTGAAGCTGCTGGAGGAAGATAAGCAGGGACACAAAGGTCTACCAGTGGTATTGGTATTGGTTTATTATTGTCGCTTGTACCGAGGTTCAGTGAAAAACTTGTCTTACAAACCGATCGTACAGGTCAATTCATTACACAGTGCAGTTACATTGAGTTAGTACAAAGTGAATTGATGTAGTACAGGTAAAAACAATAACAATACAGAATAAAGTGTCACAGCTACAGAGAAAGTGCAGTGCAATAAGCTGCAAGGTCACAACAAGGTAGATTGTGAGGTCAGAGTCCATCTCATTGTATAAGGGAACTGTTCAATAGTCTTATCACAGTGGGGTAGAAGCTGTCCTTGATCCTGGTGGTACGTGCCCTCAGGCTCCTGTATCTTCTACCCGATGGAAGATGGGAGAATGACCCAGGTGGGTGGGGTCTTTGATTATGCCGGCTGCTTCACCAAGACAGCGAGAGGTAAAGACAAGAGTCCAAGAAGGGGAGGCTGGTTTCTGTGATGTGCCGAGCTGTGTCCACAACTCTCTGCAGTTTCTTGCGGTCTTGGGCAGAGCAGTTGCCGTACCAAGCCGTGATACATCCAGATAGGATGCTTTCAATGGTGCATTGGTAAAAGTTGGTGAGAGTCAAAGGGGACAAACCAAATTTCTTTAGCTTCCTGAGGAAGTAGAGGCACTGGTGAACTTTCTTGAGTGATAACTCAAGGAGGTGAGAATGGGAACCAGTGGGGGAGAGGTGAAGGACAGATGGAACCAGAACCAGACAGGGGCAGTGGGGTGGGGTGGAGGGGAACCTGTGGGGGAACATCATGTGTTTTGGGTGGATGGAACCAACAGACGTTTGGACAGTCGCTCCAGACATCTCATGGAAGAGTTAGATTGTAAACGGTGTCTCGGGGGAGGGAGGTTCAGAGTGGAGGACCCAGCTACTGGAGCAATGGAAATCTGCACCTTGTTAAAACAGGTTGTTTTGGAAATACTCAGCAGGTCAAGCAGCATCTGCGATGGAGAGACCATGACTGGTTCCAACCATGGATGGTTCATTTTCTCCTCGACTGACGCTCTGAAGTTCAGTTCCCCTTCTCGGTTGCTCCCCAAATGTTGGAGGTTACATTTTTGTTGGGTGCTGATGAATTTCTGAGTGTGCCTCGTGGTGGTTGCCAGCTGGGCACGAGCCCGAGGCACAGATGAGGTACTGATCACTCCGTGCCAGGAGCTGCTGGCACTGAGGTTGCTAGTTGTAGCTGGCAGGTAGTGTACCAGCTCTCTCACAGGTGGCACCGAGTGTTTCTCCCTGACACCAGAACTGTTCCTGAGAAATAGTGTCTTTATTTTTCACTCACTGAGCAAAAGGATGTCGTAAACGGGAAACAGAACACTCCCAAATCACAGACATTCCTTACCAGGCAGAGGGCAGGGACAGCACAGGTTAGATACAGAGTGAAGCTCCCTCTACACTGTCCCATCACACACTCCCAGGGCAGGGACAGTTAGATACAGAGTGAAGCTCCCTCTACACTGTCCCGTCACACACTCCCAGGGCAGGGACAGTTAGATACAGAGTGAAGCTCCCTCTACACTGTCCCCTCACACACTCCCAGGGCAGGGACAGTTAGATACAGAGTGAAACTCCCTCTACACTGTCCCGTCACACACTCCCAGGGCAGGGACAGCACGGGTCAGATACAGAGTTAACTCTTCCTCTTATTCTCCCTGCTGATTTCCCAATCCATGCTTAGTGCCACCTCCCTGTATTCTCATTCCAGGAAGCTTCTGTCCCTGTGGATGATGCAGGTCAATGTGATGGGGAACCTTGGCTTTAGGAGGAAGGGATGTGTGCTTGATCTGTAAATAAGTAGACATTTGGATGGAATGGATAACAGTCTGTTATACCGTCTCATGGTTTGCTTTTTCCCTTTTACTCCCTTTGGAGGTGGAGGACACACCCAGCCTGACTTTCCGGGAAGGTCCTCCTGCTCTGCATTTCACATCTCCCACATTCCTTTGTCTACGTCTTCACTCTCTGACTGCTTCCATTCGCTCAATGATCAAATGACCTATTTACAGCTTGTCCCCATGATCACCCCAGTTTTACTCAATCAGAGAGATCTCCCTCAAACTTACTTGCAGCAGCATCACGGGCACATAGCATCAGATAAGCAGCATTCACAAGAAAAACATAAATTATACACAATGTTTACAAGAAAGAACACAATTAGAGCAAATAAAAACAAAGTCCATTGTAGTGCAAAGTGATCAATGTGATCCCAGTGTTGCTGTACTGAGGTAGTGATGGGGGTTATATTGGTTGGTTCAAGAACTGAATGGTTGAAGGGAAGTAGCTGTTCCTGAACCTGGTGGTGTGGGACTTCAGGCTTCTGTACCTCCTGCCCAATGGTAGCTGCGAGAAGATGGCACGGCCCAGATGGTGGGGATCTTTGATGATGGATGTTGCCTTCTTGAGGCAGCGCCTTCTGTAGATACCCCAGATTGGTAGGGAGGGATGTGCCCGTGATGTGACAGTAAACCCGACTTTGACTTGGCTGAACAAGCTTCTTACTGTCTCCTTCGCAGTTCTAATGAAGGGTCTTTGACCTGAAACACTGACTCTGTTTCTCTTCCCACAGATTGGGCCTGACCTGCTGAGTGTTTTCGGAATTTTCTGTTCCCTAACCTAAACCCAGTCCCAGTAACCCCAGGACAGCTGAGTTAGCTTCCCATTAAGGTGAAGTGATTGTGCTGTGTGAGGGAAAGTCAGCCTGTAATCACTGTTTCATTAGCAGTGTGTCTGTACATCTGTCTTTACCGCAGTGTTCAGTGCCTGAGTGCTGTTAACCCTTCAACGTCCAGTTTGCTGCCTCTGATTACACACACTCCCACCTTGCCCCCAGAGATGCTGCTTTCCTCAATTGCCCTGGTATCTCTCAGAATTAAAGATTAATTCCCTGTACAACTGCTGGGAGAGCGCCTTGGAGAATATTGACAGTCTGTGAAAAGTAAGTTGGTGTGCCTATGTAACACTTTATCTTATTGACAATAAGAAGGACATTGTTTGATTCGGGAAGAAAAGTGGCACTGCAAGTCGAGCCACTACCTCACAGCACCAGAGTCCCAGGTTTAATCCCGACCTCTGGCGCTGTCTGTGTGGAGTTTGCATGTTCTCCCTGTGACAGCGTGGGTTTCCCCCGGGTGCTCCAGTTTACTCTCACGTGCCAAAGACGTGTGGGTTGGTAGGTTACTTGCCCACTGTAAATTGTCTCTCGTGTGTGGGTGAGGGGTAGAATCTGGGGGGAGTTGATGGCTATGTGGGGAGAATAAAAAAGGGTGATTGGTGAGGGATTGGTGTAAATGGGTGGTTGCTGGTTGATCATAGTGTGATACAGCATGGAAACAGGCCCTTCGGCCCAACCTGTCCATGCTGACCAAGATTCCCACCTCAGCAAGTGCCATTTTCCCACATTTGGCCCATATCCCTCTGAACCTTTCCTAAACATGTACCTGTCCAAGTGTCTTTTAAATGTTATTAATGCACCCACCACTTCCTCTGGCAGCTCGTTCCACATATTGACCACTCTCTGGGTGAAAATGTTGTCCCTCAGGTTCCTATTAAATCTTTCCCCTCTCACCTTAAACCTATGCCCTCTAGTTCTTGATTCCCCAACCCTGGGAAAAAGACTGAGTGTATTCACCCTATCAATGCCCCTCATGATTTTATACACCTCTGTAAGGTCACCCCTCAGTCTCCTACACTCCAATGGAAAAATGTTCCAACCTGCTCAACCTCTCTCCATAACTCAGTCCCTCGAGTCCCGGCAACATCCTCGTAAGTCTCCTCTGCACTCTCTCCAACTTAATGGCATCTCTCTTATAGCAGGGTGACCAAAACTGAACACAATATTCCAAATATACTCAGTGGCATTCCTGATGAAGGCCGGTGTGCCAAAGGCCTTCTTCATCACCCTGTCCACCGAGGCCACTTTCAGGGAACTGATGGTTGGTGTGGACTTTTGGGCTGAAGGACCTGTTTCTGAGCTGTATCTCTTAATGACTCTTTGAGGCTGGAAGTGGGTGGTCATCTGATTGAACCCGATGGTGAATATCCAATCAGAGTTGGCCACCCTGCATTGCACCATGATGGGCTGAATTGCCATTAGATTCGATCATCTCAAACTCATTCAAACTTGGCTGTCATTAGGGACAAATCCTGTTTACCCACCACCGCACTGCTCCTTAACCCACACTGACTCTTTGTTAACCAATGGTTTTAAAACTCCTCTTCCTATTTCAAATCTCTCCATGGTTCGGGCTCCTCCCATGATCTCCTCCAGTCCAACATCTCTCCAATGTCTTCTAGCCCCTTGCCCATTTCCCATTTCCAGTGCAGCCTTACCCTTATCCTGGACTCCAACTGTGGAATGCTCACCCTGAACCTCCCCATCTCTCAGCCTCCTCCTCCCCCTTCCAGACCTTCCTTCAAACACCCCTCTTGACATTGCCTTGCATCACCTGTCCCAATGGAGACACAGGAGACTGCAGGTGCTGGGATCTGGAGCAACGCACAACCTTCTGGAGGAACTCAGCGGGTCGAGTAGCATCTGTGGGGGGGGGAGAGGAACTGTCGACAATTCCTTCCCCCCTCACAGTTGCTGCTCAACCCTCTTGAGTTCCTCCAGCAGATGAGAGAGGGGAGGAGGTGGGGTGAGGGGAGAAGTACCAGGAACACAGGAGATGTGAGATCTACCACAGCAGCAGGGAAGCCACGCTTTCCGAAAATGGAGGACATTTCAGATGTCCTGGAGCAGAAGGCATTTAAAAGATACTTGGACAGGTACCTGGGTGCACAGAGACACCCACCTCACTCCCCTGCCCCGCTCAACAGGAATCATTACTGGAAATTTTCATTGCAGCCTCTCGCAGGGAAATGAAGCAGCAAAGACAAGCACAGAGTCACACAGCACAGAAACAGGCCCTTCAGCCCAACTGGTCCATGCCGACCAAGATTCCCATCTAAGTTAGTCCCATTTGGCTGCATTTGACCCATATCCCTCTAAACTGCTCTGCCCAGGACTGCAAAAAACTGCAGAGAGTTGTGGACACAGCTCAGCGCGTCACAGAAACCAGCCTCCCCTCCAAGGACTCTGTCTTTACCTCTCGCTGCCTTGGCGAAGCAGCCAGCATAATCAAAGACCCCACCCACCCGGGTCATTCTCTCTTCTCCCCCCTCCCATTGGGCAAAAGATACAAAAGCCTGAAAGCACCTACCACCAGGCTCAAGGACAGCTTCTATCCCACTGTGACAAGACTATTGAACGGTTCCCTTATACGTTGAGATGGACTCTTGACCGTGAGGTGACTCTACCTTGTTGTGACCTTGCACCTTATTGTCTACCTGCAATGCACTTCCCTGTAGCTGTGACACTTTACTCTGTATCCTGTTATTGTTTTTACCTATACTACCCCAATGCACTTTGTACTAACTCAATGTTTCTGCACTGTGTAATGAATTGACCTGTACGATCGGGATGCAAGACAAGTTTTTCACTGTACCTTGGTACAAATGACAATAATAAACCAATACCAATACTCCAACCCCCACCCAGCCTGACACTGCATCACTCCCTCAGTACTGCCCCTCCCACAGTGTTATGCTGTGACACTTTACTCTGTACTCCGTTATTGTTTTTATCCTGTACTACCTCAATGCACTGTGTAATGAATTGACCTGTACGATCGGTATGCAAGACAAGTTTTTCACTGTACCTCAGTACAAGTGACAATAATAAACCAATACCAATACCAATAAACCTTTCCTATCCATGTACCTGTCCAAGTACCTTTCAAATGTTGTTATTGTACCTGCCTCAACCACTTCCTCTGGCAGCTCACTCCATATACTGACCACCCTCTGGGTGAGAAAGTTGCCCCTCAGGTTCCTATTAAATCTCTCCCCTCTCACCTTAAAATAACAAAATTCACGTCATATAAGTCAGTGATAATAAATCTGCTTCTGATTCTGACCTATGCCCTCTACTTCCTGGGAAAAAGACTGTGTGCATTCACCCTATTGATGCCCCTCTTGGTTTTATACACCTCTATAAGGTCACCCCTCAATCTCCTACGCTCTAAGGAAAAAATCCTAGCCTGCCCAACCTCTCCCTATAACTCAGTCCCTCAAGTCCTGGCAACAGCCTTGTAAGTCTTTTCTGCGCTCTTTCCAGTTTAATAACGGCTTTTCTACAGCAGGGTGACCAAAACTGAACACAATACTTCAAGTGCAGCCTCACCAGTGTCACAGAGCACGTGTGAATGGGGAGAGCTCACTCCCCCTCTGATGCCCATCCTAGGGTCCCGAAGGTGAGGGCATGGAAAAGAGACAAGATCTTTTGTTCTGCGTTAAAATAAAGCCAGGCCAGCATTGATTGCCAGTTGCCCTGGAGAAAGAGGGGGTGAATTGCATTTTGAACCGCTGCAGTCCTTCTGGTGAAGGGGATCCCACAGCGCTGATGGAGAGGGCGTTCCAGGGTTTAGACCCAGTGGAGGAACGGCAATGTATCTTCAAGTCAGGATGGGGCAGGACTTGGAAGGGAACCAGCAGACGGTGGTGTTCCCCTGCACCTATTCCCCGTGTCCCTCCTGGTGGCAGAGGTGGTGGGTTTTGGAGGTTCCGTTGGAGTAGCCTGGGGAACTGCAGTCCATTTTGCAGCTAGCGTACACCACAGCCTTTTTAGTTTTTTTCTAAACACACACTTTGATTTGCATACCTTATTTATTTAGATTTCTCATGCGGCTTCGGCACCAACAAGAACCAGGGGCCCGGAACCCCCAAGAAACCACCAGGTTTGTGTGGAGACTCGGGTCAGTGGGTTGAATCAGGACAGTCCTCTTCTGCCACCTGGTGGGCTGCAGGGAGTCTGCAGGCTGACCTGAGTCTTGATGGAAATTCCTGGCGGAGGGGAAAGATTTCAGGGGAACCTGCTGGTTGGATCAGGAGCAAAAGTATTTCATATTAATGTGCAGAAGGTGAGCAGAATAGCAACAAGGGGCTATGTACTCCTTGAAAGCTCTCCCTGATAGAGGTGTATAAGACCATGAGGGGCATAGACAGGGTGAAAGCACACAGTCTTTTTCCCAGGGAGGGGCTCCTAAAAACAAGAGGGCAGAGGTTTAAGATCAGAGGCGAGAGATTCAAAAAGGACATCAGGGGCAGCTTCTTCACGCAAAGGGTGGTGCGTATTTGGAATGAGCTGCCAGAGATAGTGGTTGAGGAAGGCACATTAACAACATTTAAAAGCCATCTAGATAAGTCCATGGATAGGAGAGGTTTAGAGGGTTATGGGCCAAACGTGGGCAGATGGGACTAGCTCGCTGGGCAACACAGTCGGCATGGTCGAGTTGGGCCGAAGGGCCTGTTTCTGTGCTACATGACTCTATGACGTGGATGGGATGATGAATGATATTAGTGAGTGGCCTCAAGGGGAGCTTTGTTCACAGGAGACGAATATAACTGCAGCTGCTGGAATTTGTGACAGAAACACGAATGCAGGAAGAACTCAGCCAGCCAGGCAGCATCTGTGGAAAGAGAAACCAGTCAACATTTTGGGTCAGGCACCCCTCCCCTTCTGCTTCTGTTTGTGTTTCTGAGCTGCTCTCATTTGCCTGCACCAGACCTGCATCTCTCTGTTCCTTTCCTTTCCAACTACCTGTCCAAATGCCTTTTAAATGTTCAGAATCAGAATCAGGTTTATTATCACTGACATATGTCATGAAATGTGTTGTTTTGTGGCAGCAGTACAGTGCAAGGCATAAAATTACTATAAGTTACAAAAGTAAATAGACAGTGAAAAAAGGAGATAACGAGGTTCTGTTCATGGGTTCATGGACAGTTCAGAAATCTGATGGCAGAGGGGAAGAAGCTGTTCCTGAATCATTGAGTGTGGGTCTTCAGGCTCCTAACCTCCTCCTCAATGGTAGTAACATGAAGAGGGCATGTCCCAGGTGGTGAGGGTCCTTAATGATGAGATGCTGCTTTCTTGAAGGTGTCCTCGACGTTGTAATTGTACCCACCACCACTGGCAAGATAACCACCACCCTTTATCTGAAAAACACACCCTTCACGTCTATAAAGTCCTCCCCTCTCACCTTAAACCTGTGCCCCGAATTCAGTAAGACCAGAGATTCAAGGTGTTGTGTGCACCTGAACGAGCCACACACAGGGCAAGAGCACTCGCCTCCCACACTGCCAGTGCCAAGCACACAAAGGTGTGGGTGCTGCAGAGATGGGTGGGAGTCATCCTCTGTCATTGTGGAGGGGCCGGGGGAGTTGGGTGTGGGGGAGGGTTGCACGGCTGCCTGCGTTTGATGCACACAAGAGATTATTGGGTTGGGCAATGGGCAAGTGAGTTGGGCAAGGTCTTTGCACATAGAACACGGAACAGTATAGCACAGAAACAGGCCCTTCAGCCCACAACCTCTGTGCTGACCATGACGCTATTCCTATCTGCCTGCACGTGGTCTGAATCCCTCCATTCCCTGCCTGTTCATGTGTCTGTCTAAATGCCTCTGAAACATTGCTGTTGTGTCTGCCTCCACCACCACCCCTGGCAGCATATTCCAGGCACCCACCGCTCTCCATGTAAAAATACCTGCCTTGTAAATCTCCTTTAAACTTTCCCCCTCTCACCTTCAATCTCTGCCCTCTAGTATTGGATATTTCCACCCTGGGGTAAAAAAACTCTGTCTACCCTATCTATGCCTCTCATCATTTTATAAATTGCTATTAGGTCTCTCCTCAACCTCTTGACACTCCAGAGAAAACCCAAGTTTGTCCAACCTCTCCTTATACTCTCCAATCCAGGCAACATCCTGGTGAACCTCTTCTGCACCCTCTCCAAAGCCTCCACACCCTTCCTGTGATGGGGTGACCAGAAATGCACACAATACTCCACGTGCGGCCTAACCAAAGTTCTATACAGCTGCACTGTGAGTTGCCAACTTCTATACGCAATGCTTTGGGAAGAGGTTTTGGAAAGGGTTGAGCTGAAAGGTGTTTGGTGAGGTAACAGGTCAGTGTTTGGGGATAAATGGTGAAGCAAGGGTTGCGAGCTGGGAGGATGGGCTGCTAAGTGGGGAGCTTCAGGGAGAGGCGTCATGATGACCCACCCTGGGCAAGTTCTAGGGCTGTTCTCTGCAGCATGAGTTGCTCAGGTATTTCCTTAAAGATATTAGATGTTAATGATTAAACACACTCATATTTAGATAGGTTAGAGTTTTTTCCCCAGGGTAGAGGAGTCTAAAACTAGAGGGCATAGGTTTAAGGTGAGAGGGGAAAGATTTAAAGGGGACCTGAGGGGCAACTTTTTCATGCAGAGGGTGGCGGGTGTGTGGAGCAAGCTGCCAGAAGAGATGGTAGAGGCGGATACAATTAAAACATTTAAAAGACACTTGGACAGGTGCATTGATAGGTAAGGTTTGGAGGGATATGGGCCAAACACAGGCAAATGGAATTACTATAGATGGGCATCTTGGTCAGCATGGATGAGAAGGGCTGAAGGGCCTGTGTCCATGCTGTATAACTCTATGAATAAACAGATGGTGATGGAACGAGTGCAGGGGGCTCAGGAACTCAGAGAGATGAGGTCCTAATGGGGGCAAATGGGATTAGCGTAGATAGGCATCATGGTCAGCATGGACAAGATGGGCTGAAGGGCCTGTCTCTGTGCTGTACACCTTGAGGACTGTATTGGCCTGCAGTCCATTGCACATGGTCACAACTAAATGCGGTGTGAGGACACGATGTGAGTGGTTACAATACTCTAACGGTGCTGCTGCTCCCTTTACGGAGATGGTGCAAACCTCCCAAGTGTTGTGAAGACCTATCTGCCTTCCCGGTGTGTCCCAGACACAGCAATGGGCACCCATAGGTGGCTTGATTTCCCAAAGACCGAGCACGAGCTGGCCCCTCCGTGCAT
This sequence comes from Pristis pectinata, assembly GCF_009764475.1. Classification (NCBI taxonomy): domain Eukaryota; kingdom Metazoa; phylum Chordata; class Chondrichthyes; order Rhinopristiformes; family Pristidae; genus Pristis; species Pristis pectinata. The sequence continues at coordinate 117,057,266 of NC_067408.1, read as the reverse complement.
CACCACCTCACAGCTGCGTCACAACCCGCAGCAAGAACCTGTGAGTAACCCTCAAATTAAACTGTGTAACACGAGAGCATGTGTGACAGGTGATCTGTGTCCTGGGTAAAGTGTCTGAGTAGAACACAGAGAGCGGGGGAGATAAACTCACAAATGATTGCAGTTCGAACGCGGTCGGGGAGCACTGGAAAACTGGGATCCAGATTGTCGGGAACTCAGGCAGTGAGGTAGTGCAGTGTTTGGTGACAACACAAAACACAAAACACACAACGCACAACAGTACAGCACAGGAATCAGAGTTAGGTTTATTATAACTGACATATGCTGTTAAACTTGTTGTTTTGCGGCAGTAGTACAGTGCAAGACATAAACGTTACTATAAGCATGGTAGTGTAGAGGTTACTGTAACGCTATTACAGCGCCAGTGACCCAGGTTCAATTCCTGCTACTGTCTGTAAGGAATTTGTATGTATTGGTATTGGTTTATTATTGTCACTTGTACTGAGGTACAGTGAAAAGCTTGTCTTACAAACCAATTGTACAGGTCAGTTTATTACACAGTGCAGTTACACTGAGTTAGTACAAAGTGCATTGATGTAGTACAGTTAAAAACAGTAACAGTACAAAGTGTCACAGCTACAGAGAAAGTGCAGTGCAATAAGGTGCAAGGTCACAGCGAGGTAGAACGTGAGGTCAGAGTCCATCTCATCGTATAAGGGAACCGTTCAATAGTCTTATCACAGTGGGGTAGAAGCTGTCCTTAATTCTGGTGGTCCGTGCCCTCAAGCTCCTGTATCTTCTACCCGATGGAAGAGGAGAGAAGAGAGAATGACCCGAGTGGGTGGGGTCTTTGATTATGCTGCTGCTACACCAAGACAACGAGAGGTAAAGACAGAGTCCAAGGAGGGGAGGCTGGTGTCCGTGATGCACTGGCCTGTGTCCACAACTCTCTGCAGCTTCTTGTGGTCCTGGGAAGAGCAGTTGCTGTACCAAGCCGTGATACATCCTGATAGGATGCTTTCTATGGTGCATCGGTAAAAGTTGGTGAGAGTCAAAGGGGACAAACCAAATTTCTTTAGTCTCCTGAGGAAGTAGAGGCGCCGGTGAGCTTTCTTGGCTGTGGCATCTACGTGATTTGACCAGGACAGGCTGTTGGTGATGTTCACTCCCAGGAAATTGATGCTCTCAACCCTCTCGACCTCAGCACCATTGATGTAGACAGGTGCATGTACACCGCCCCCTTTCCTGAAGTCAATGACCAGCTCTTTCGTTTTGTTGACATTGAGGGAAAGGTTGTTGTCATGACACCATTCCACTAAGCTCTCTATCTCCTTCCTGTACTCCAACTCATCGCTGCTTGAGATACGGCCTACAACGGTGGTATCATCTGCAAACTTGTAGATGGAGTTAGAGCAGAATCTGGCCACACAGTTGTGAGTGTATAGGGAGTAGAGTAGAGGGCTGAGGATGCAGCCTTTTGGGGCACCATTGTTGAGAATAATCGTGCCGGAGGTATTGCTGCCTATCCTCACTGATTGCGGTCTGTTTGTTAGAAAGTCAAGGATCCAGTTACAGAGGGAGATGTTGAGTCCTAGGTCTCGGAGTTTGGTGACAAGCTTGCTTGGAATTATTGTATTGAAGGCAGAGCGGTAGTCAATAAACAATAGTCTGATGTAGGTGTCTTTACTGTCCAGATGTTCCAGAGTGGAGTGTAGGGCCAGGGAGATGGCATCCGCTGTAGACCTGTTTCGGTGATAGGTGAATTGCAATGGGTCCAGGTTGTCTGGTAGGCTGGAGTTGATACGTGCCATGGCCAACCTCTCAAAGCACTTCATGATAATGGATGTCAGAGCCACTGGTCGGTAGTCATTGAGGCATGTTACCTTGCTTTTCTTTGGTACCGGGATGATAGTGGTCTTCTTAAAACAGGAGGGAACCTGAGACTGAAGCAGGGAGAGGTTGGATATGTCCACATATACTTCTGCCAGCTGATCAACACAAGATCTGAGCACGCAGCCTGGGACACCATCTGGGCCAGGTGCTTTCCTCGTGTTCACTCTCCGGAAGACTGAGCTTACGTCCTCCACTGTGATCACAGGTTCAGCTGCGTTGGTGGCTGTCAGGGTGGATGGTGACAATCCACTTCCCTTCTGTTCAAAACGTGCATAGAATATGTTAAGTTCATCAGGAAGGGATGTGCTGTTGTTAGCTATGCAGCCCGACTTCATCTTGTAGCCTGTTATGGCATATAAGCCCTGCCATAACAGGCGGCTGGTCAGGGACTCTAGTTTGAGTCGGTTTTGCCTCTTGGCATCCCTGATAGCTTTCCGAAGGTCATACCTCGATTTCTTGTACAGATCAGGATCACCAAATTTGTGTGCAGCAGTCCTCTCCTTCAGTAGGGAGTGGATCTCCCGGTTCATCCATGGTTTCCTGTTTGGGAACACCCGGATTGTCCTCTTTGGGACACAGTCCTCAACACACTTGCTGATAAAGTCTGTGATGGTGGTGGCACACTCATCAAGGCTGGCAGCTGAGTCTTTGAACATGGACCAGTCCGCTGTCTCAAAGCAGTCACGTAGGAGCTCATCTGCTTCCTCAGACCAGCACTGCACGACTCTCTGTACCGGATCCTCCCGTTTCAGCTTCTGTTTGTGTGCAGGGAGGAGGGGCACAGCCTGGTGGCCTGATTTCCCAAAGTGAGGACGAGGGGTGGCTCGGAAGGCATCTTTGATGGTTGTATAGCAGTGGTGTTGGCGCCCCTGGTGGAGCAGGAGATGTGCTGGTAGTATTTTGTTAACACACTCTTGAGGTTGAGGTTCTCCCCGTGACTGCGTGGGTTTCCTCCCACATTCCAAAGACGTACGGGTTAGGGGCATGCTATGTTGGCGCCGGAAGCGTGGCGACACTTGCGGGCTGTCCCCAGACACTCTTCGCAAAAGACGCATTTCACTGTGTGTTTTGATGTACATGTGACTAATAAAGATATCTTATCTTATAATCTTATCTTATAAGTAGTGCAAAAGAGGAATAACAAGGTAGTGTTCATGGGTTCATGGACCGTTCAGAGATCTGATGATGGAGGGGAAGAAGCTGTTCCTGAAACGTTGAGTGTGGGTCTTCAGGCTCCTGTACCTCCTCCCCGATGGTAGTAATGAGAAGAGGGCATGTCCCGGGTGGTGAGGGTCCTTAGTGATGGATGCTGCCTTCTTGAGGCACTGCCTCTTGAAGATATCCTCGATGGTGGGGAGGGTTGTGCCCATGATAGAGCTGGCTGAGTCTACACCCCTCTGCAGCCTCTTGCGATCCTGCGCATTGGAGCCTCCACACCAGGTGGTGATGTAACCAGTCAGAATGCTCTCCACCGTACATCTGTAGAAATTTGCAAGGGTCTTTGGTGACATACCGAATCTCCTCAAACTCCTAATGAAGTAGACCCTTCAGCTGTGAAGTCAGAAGACACAATGGGACAGAGTCATACAGCACGGAAACAGGCCCTTCTGCCCACTGTGCTTGTACCAACCATCACAGTAACCCTACACTGATCCTATTCATTCTCCCCACAGGCCTATCAACTGCCCCCAAGTCCTACCCCTCACCCATGCACCGGGGGGAATGTTACAGTGGACAACTAACGTACCAACCCACACGTCACTGGAATGTGGGGGGAAACCCACGTGCCACAGGGAGAACATGCAGACTCCACACCAACAGCACCTGGGTCCCTGAGATTGTTTAACCTCGCCAGTGCGAACCTCACCCGCTCCCTGCTGGGCAACTGCCCACCCCCAGTTCCCCAGGCCAGGCCTGCTGTCATTGGGACCCCGGGGCTTTGCCAGTTTACCCTGCACCACTCCCGATCCAGCAGCTTGGATGGGTGCGCAGGCGGGACCGGGAATCACTGTCCGATCCAAGTCTGAGTCTGAGCAACTCCCTGGAAGTGATCACACAAGTAGGCAGGGTGGTAAAGAAAGTGTACAGCATGCTCACCTTCATTGTTCGGGGCATGAGTATGGGAGTCAGGAAGTCATGTTGCAGCTGTATAAAACTTTGGTCAGGCCACACTTGGAGTACTGTGTGCAGTTCTGGTTGCCCCATTACAGGAAGGATGTGGAGACTGTGGAGAAGGTTCAGAAGAGGTTCACCAGGATGCTGCCTGGATTAGAGGGTCTGATCTATAAGGAGAGGTTGGACCAACTTGGGTTGTTTTCTCTGGAGCAGTGGAGGCTGAGGGGAGACCTGATAGAAGTTTACAACATTATCAAAGGCACAGATAGGATAGACAGTCAGGATCTTTTTCCCAGGGTAGAAAAGTAGAGGGCATAGCTTTAAGGTAAGAGGGGAGAAGGTTTAAAGGAGATGTGCGGGGCAAGTTTTTTTACGCAGAGAACGGTGGGTGCCTGGAACGGGCTGCCAGGGGTGTAGGTGGAAGCAGATATGATAGTGGTGTTTCAGAGGCTGTTAGACAGATACATGAACATACAGGGAATGGAGGGATATGGATCATGTGCAGGCAGAAGAGATTCAGTTTAAATTAGCATCATGGTCGGCACAGACATGGTGGGCCGAAGGGCCTGTTCCTGTGCTGTACTGTTCTGTAATTGCTGAACACAGACTGGGAACAGAATTCAGTGGAGAGTGAAAGTGAAGATTTAATGGGTCTCTTTTTTAGCCTGCTTTATTCTCTGATCCCTCCTACTGCAAACGAAAGCTGCCCCTGTCGGACTGGGTTCCAGACCCAGCCAAGTCCTGACGTGTGGTCGGCCCTCTGGTTATCCTCTGCAGGGGCTGCTGTTCCAGGCCACACCAGCAGAGGGTGGCCTTGGCCTGTTCTCAGCGGGACAACTCGGTGCTGGACTCTCAAGCCCCTTCGGACCAGGAACCCACAGCTACCGTGGAACAGTGGATCTGGCAACTTGTGTACACAGTGACCCAACTGAGAGGCAGGTGTTTATTGTGACATGGGCAGTGCAGCTAGTAGATCTGCTGCCTCACAGCTCCGGAGACCCTGCGATCAAAGTCAAAGTCGAGTTTATTGCTATCTGCACAAGTCCATGTGTGCACCGGTGCAATGACAAACTTACTTGCAGCAGCATCACAGGCACAGAGCATCAGAGACACAACATTCGCAAGAGAAACATAAACTAAACATAAATTATATAAAATTATTAAGTAGAGAACAATTAGACTAATGAAAAAACAAAGTCCATTGTGGTGCAAAGTGGTCATAGTGTTGCCGTACATGCTCTCCCTGTGTCTGCGTGGGTCTCCCCCCGGGTGCCCTGGTTCCCTCCCACATCCCAACGACGTGCGGGTCGGTGGATTCATTTGGCCGCTGTAGATTGCCCCCAGTGAGTGGGTGAGGGGTAGAATCTGGGGGGAGTTGATGGGACTGTGGGGAGAGAGTAGGTTACAGGGAAAATCGGTGGGGGAACTGGATCGCTCTGTGAGCTGGCATGGAGTTGGTGGGCCAAATGGCCTCCTTTATATTATAAATATAGGATTTATTTCCCACTGTTTTCCTATTCAAATTTGCCTATTGACAGGTTTACACCCCTCTCCGTTGCTGTCTGAATGCCCCCCTACCCAGCAAACCCCGGACTGCCTGCCAGCCTCTCTGACTCAATCCGCTCTATTTTATCAACACACCCAAATCTCACTGCTTGCTTTGTCTGAATTACAGAGCACCTGTCTATCTAACTGGCTGCCTCTCTGTCTTATTGTCTAATTTATCCATCTGTATTTTTTATGTCTGTCTGTCTAATTATCCATCTATCTGTCTAAGTGTTTGTCCATACATCTACCTATCTATCTGTGTGCTTCACCATCTGTCCGTCTACCTCTCTGTCTGGTGTGTCTTCCTCTGTCTACCTCCTCAGGTCTGTTTTATAGTCATATACAGCATACAAACAGGCCCTTCGGCCCACCACGTCTATGCTGACCATTATGCCGATCTATACTGATCCCACCCGCCTGCATTAACTCCCTCTCCCTCTGTGCCCTGCTCATTCTATTACCTGTTCCTGCCTCCACCTCCTCGTTCCATATACCAACCACTCCCTGTGTGAAACATTTACCCCTCAGGACCCCTTTAAACCTCCTCCCTCTCACTTAAACCCACGCCCTCTAGTTTTAGACACCCCTCCCATGGGAAACAGACTCTGACTACCTACCCTATCTATGCCTCTCATAATTTTATACACCTCTATCTTGTCACCTCTCAGCATCCTTCACTCCAGGGAAAAAGTCCCAGCCTGTCCAGTCTCTCCTCATAACTCAAGCCCTTCAGTCCCGGTAACATCCTTGTGGATCTTTTCTGTGCCCTCTCCAGCTTAATCATGTCCTCCTATAGCATGGTGACCAGAACTGCACACAGTACTCCAGGTGTGGCCTAACCAACATTTTGTGCATGGTAGTGCAGCGGTTAGCGTAACGCTATTACAGCGCCAGCGACCCAGGTTCAATTCCAGCCGCTGTCTGTAAGGAGTTTGTACGTTCTCCCCGTGTCTGCATGGGTTTCCTCCGGCTGCTCCGGTTTCCTCCCACATTCCAAAGACGTATGGGTTAGGAGCTGTGGGCATGCTATGTTGGTGCTGGAAGCGTGGCGACACTTGCGGGCTGCCCCCAGAACACTCTATGCAAAAGATGCATTTCACTGTGTGTTTTGACATTCATGTGACTAATAAAGATATCTTATCTTGACCTTCCAACTTGTAGAGTCATAGAACAATACAGCAGGGAAACAGGCCCTTCGGCCCAACCAGTCCACGCCGACCACAGTGCCCGCCGAGCTAGTCCCAATTTCCTGCGTTTGGCCCATATCCCTCCGAGCTCTGCCCCTCCATGTACCCATCCAAGTGCTTCTTCAATGATACCATTGTACCTCCCTCTCGCCCTCATTGGAGACATAGGAGACTTCAGGTGCTGGAATCTGGAGTAAAAAGCAAACTGTTGACATGGTGCTCTCCTCTCCAAGATAGTTGATTTATTTAACTACACTCCCCACCAACAGGCTGCCCCTGAAGCCAATGTTATCTCTGGTGGCATTCATGGTCTGGTGGGGCTGCAGTGGCGTTATCCTTCCCACTAATGGGACCGGCATTAATTGCCCAGTCCAGAGTTTCACTGGGGCATTTCAGGGGGCAATTAAGAGCCAACCACATAGGTGGGTCTGGAGTCACGTAAAGACCAAAAGGCGACAGCATTCCCTCCCTGGACACTGGTGAACCCTAAGGGTTTTCCCAACAATCCAGTCGTTTTGTGATCATGGTTGCTGAATCTTGCTTTTCATCCCAGATTCATCCCATTATCCGGATTTAGAATCCCCTCTGGCTGCTGACGTGGGATTCAAGCTCCTGTTACCAGATTGTTAGGAGAGGTGGCTGCACGCTGATGAACCAAAAAAAGTTCCAGGGAACTGCGTGAAGGTTGGGAGTGGGGACTGAACAGAACAGACCCAGTGATGAGAGACCTTAGCTCATGAAGGGGATGAAGAAATTGCCACTCACCTGCAGAGGGGGTGGGGGAGCTGGAGGGGGTGCATTTGTAGATGTGATGGAAGTCACAAAGGATTTGATCCAGCAGAGAGCGAGTAACTGTTTCCAACAGTAGGGCGGTCAATAACCAGAGGATCCCGATCTCAGGTAAAACCAAAAATGTCCAAAGGTGAGATGAGAATTTCTTTGGTAAGTTGCTGTGATCTGGAACATACTGTCTGAAATGGCAGTGGCAGCTGATTCAAAGGGAACTTTCGAGAAGGTTTTGGAAAATTCAATGTCAAAATCCATTTTATTGTCATCTGCACAAGTCCATGTGTGCACAGGTGCAATGAAAAACTTACTTGCAGCAGCATCACAGGCACATAGCATCAGATAAGCAGCATTCACAAGAAAAACATAAATTGTGTATAATTTGTGTTTAATTTTTACAGAAAGAACACAATTAGAACAAAAAAAAAGCACAAAGTCCAATTTAGTGCAAGGTGGTCAAAGTGGTCCCAGTGTTGCTGTACTGAGGTAGTGATTAGGGTTGTGCAGGTCGGTTCAAGAACTGAATGGTTGAATGGCTGTTCCTGAACCTGGTGGTGTGGGACTTCAGGCTTCTGTACCTCCTGCCCGATGGTAGCTGTGAGAAGATGGCATAGCCTGGATGGTGGGGATCTTTGATGACGGATGTTGCCTTCTTGAGGCAGCACCTCCTGTCGACACTTCCGATGGTGGGGAGGGATGTGCCTGTGATATATTGGGCTGAGTCCTCTACTCTCTGCAGTTTCTTATGTTCCTGCACATTCAAATTGCCGGACCAGACTGTGATGCAACCAGTCAGGATACTTTCAACCGTACATGGAAGGCTTGTGGGGAGAGAGAGTTTAATTGATGAGCTCTTTCGAAGATCTAGTAGAGGCATGATGGGCCAACTGGCCTCTCTGTGTGCTGTTGATTTACAGTGTGCAGTAGTCACATTGCACGTGAACATTTCAGGTCAGTTTGCAGGGGGAGGGGTTCTCAACAGGGGGCCCCATTGAAGCCCGAAGCAAGGCAAAGCCTTGTCCACAGAGTTGACATAAATCTGTTTGCAGAAATCCTCCAGCCTCAGTTGAAGTGCGTCTAATGCGCAGTAATTCATCTAATCTACTGTTAAGTGTGTGAAGCGGATCCATAGAGTGGACCACAAGAGAGGGCCTGAAGTGAGGCACAGTGATTGCAATGATAACTTTCCATATTAAGTTAATAATTTCCATCATCCACCAACATCTGAAGAGTTGCCCCAGAAGCCTGTGTCTGTGAGGTTTCAATGTTTATCCAGTGGGTGTTATACTCTGCACAGCCAAAAGCCGTTTAAATGAGCAGTCGAAAGGAGGCTTTGTTTACTTATTGAGTTGGGAATGTCGCTGGCAGTCCTGGCACTTGCTGCCCATTCGGGGTCTAACTCAGGATGTTGGTGGAGCTGCTTTGGAGAAAGAGGCATCATGTGTACATATTTACTACACCTTTCACACTGTGAGGTTGTCAAGTGCCTTAAAGCTGCTGAGCATATTTATGGTGATTATGTCTCGAGCGTGGCAGCTGATTGTGCTAACAGCAAGCTCCCACTCACACCGTGATGACCAGTGAGGGGAAAATGAACAATGAAGTGGCTATGCAGGTAGACAGGGTGGTTAAGAAGGCTTATGGAATGCTTGCATTTATTAATCGAGGTATTGAGTACAGGAGTCAAGAAGTTATGATGCATCTCTATTGGAACTCTGGTTAGGCCGCATTTAGAGTATTGCGTGCAATTCTGGTCACCTCACAATAGGAAGGATGTCGAGGCTTTAGAGAGGGTGTAGAGGAGGTTTACCAGGACGCTGCCTGGATTAGAGGGCATGTGCTATCAGGAGAGGCTGGACAAACTTGGGCTGTTTTCTCTGGAGCGGCAGAGGCTGAGGGGAGATCTGTTGGAACGTATAAAATTATGAGGGGCATAGATGGCGTGGACAAGCAATATCTTTTTCCCATTACTGAGCGATCCAATACCAGAGGGCATGCACTTAAGGTGAGAGGGGGTAGGTTCAGAACAGATGTGAGGGGTACGTTTTTTACTGAGAGAGTGGTGGGTGCCTGGAATGCGTTGCCTGATAGGGTGGTGGAGGCTAATTCACTGGGGGCTTTGAAGAGGGGCTTGGATGGGCACATGAATGAGAGGAAAATGGAGGGATATGGTCATTCTGTAAGTAAGAGGTGTTTTCCACGCTGACATTCATCAGTCAGGGCACTGAGTATAGGAGTTGGGACATTATGTTGCAGTTGTATAAGTCGTTGGTGAGGCCGTGCTTAGAGTACTGGGTACAGTTTTGGTCACCCTGTTATGGGAAAGACATGGTTAAACTGGAGAGAGGGCAGAAAGGATTTACAAGGATGTTGCCAGGACTTGAGGGCCTGAGTTATAGGGAGAAGTTGGCCAGGCTGGGTCTTTATTCCTTGGAGTGTAGGAGAATGAGGGGTGATCTTATAGAAGTGTTTAAAGTTATGAGAGGCATAGATAAGGTGGATGGTAACAGTCTTTTCCCCAGGGTAGGGGAGTCCAAAACTAGGGTGAAAGGGGAAAGATTTAAAAGGGGACCTGAGGGGCAACCTTTTCACGCAGAGGGTGGTGAGTATATGGAACGAGCTGCCAGAGGAAGTGGGTGACACAGGTACAACAGTGCCATTTCAGAAGCACTCGGATAGGTACATGGAGGGGCGGGGCTTGGAGGGATATGGGCCAAATGCAGGAAATTGGGACTAGCTGGGTGGGCACCGTGGTCGGCATGGACTGGTTGGGCTGAAGGGCCTTTTATCTGTGCTGTATTGCCCTGTGACACCAATTGGTAGAAGGGCTTATGTTTATCTGATAAGTAGTTGGTGGAAATGGTCAGCTATTAAATATGGAGAGAGGAAGAGAACAGGAGTCTGAAATTATTCCCCTCACTGTTGGGTCCGGGAGGCCTTGAGGTGAACCGTTAAATATCATTCCGAGCAGTGACTCTCCTGTTACACGTTTACTGAGGGCAGTTCAATCTGCCATCATCTCATTGTCTTTGGACAGTCCAGGACAGTGAATCTCAATATTCTGAGGCAGGGGAAGAGAAATCCAGAGGTTACTATGGAGGAGGATATATCCCAGAAATTACAGCTGCATAGAAACCCTTCTATTCGATCGGGACAGTAACTTTAATTGTTCATTTGTCTCTCATGCTGGAGGAAAGGTCTCTAAAACTGGACGTCCCAGAAGAAAATGTTTCCAGTTTTATGGGTGGGCAAGAGGGAGTTAAACACAGGAGGTAGAAAGAGGGGGGGAAAAGATTGCCCAAACTCTACTGCCTGTTCCTGAACTCAGCATCTGCTGTTCACTGTCACCCTGTGGTCTCTAACCTGGCCTCAGTACTGAAGTTCTCTGTGTTTTAAACCTCTCCAGGATCTCGCCCTACCCCACTTCTTTGGAATTGGTTTATTATTGTCACAGTGAAAACCTGGTCTTGCATACTGTTCACACAGATCAATTCATTACACAGTGCATCGAGGTAGTACAGGGTAAAACAATAACAGGATGCAGAGTAAAGTCTGGAATAAACCTTTGGAATATCTCCCATGCCCCATGACCTTCTGCACTTCTCCAATTCCGAACTCTTGATTGTTTGTGGTTTTAATTGGACTGCCATTTGTAGTGTGCCTTTAGCTATCTGGGGTGTAAGCTCTGGAATTCCTTCCCGTAACCCTCCATACCTCTCACCTCCCTCGAAAGATGCTTAAGTCTTTGCCCAGGCCTTTGGTTTCCTTCACTGTATCGAATGATAGATTCATAGAGTTATACAGCATGGAAACAGGCCCTTGTAGTGTAGCAGTTAGCGTAATGCTGTTACAGCACCAGCGACCCAGGTTCAATTCCCGTCGCTATCTGCAAGGAGTTTGTACGTTCTCCCCGCGACTGCGTGGGTTTCCTCCGGGTGCTCCAGTTTCCTCCCACATTCCAAAGATGTACGGGTTAGGAAGTTGTGGGCGTGCTATGTTGGCGCTGGAAGCGTGGCGACACTTGCGGACTGCCCCCAGAACACTCTACGCAAAAGATGCATTTCACTGTGTGTTTCGATGTACATGTGACTAATAAAGAAATCTTATCATCCATGATGACCAAATTGTCTACCCAAGTGAGTCCCATTTGCCTGCATTTGGCCCATATCCTTCTAGGCCTTTCCTATCCATGGACCTGTCCAAATATCTTTTAAACATTGCTATTGTACCCACCTCTACCACTTTCTCTGGCAGCTCGTTCCATACACCCACCACCCTCTGTGTGAAAAGTTGCCCCTCAGGTCCCTTTTCAATATTTCCCCTCTCAAACCTGTGCCCTCTAGTTTTAGACTCCCCTACCCTGGGGACAAGGCTGTTACCATCCACCTTATCCATACCCCTCATGGTTTTATAAACCTCTATCAGGTCACCCCTCAGCCTCCTTCGCTCCAGGGAAAACAGTCCCAGCCTGTCCAGCCTCTCCTTATAACTCAAGCCCTCCAGTCCCAGTAACGTCCCTGTGAATCTTTTCTGAACCCTCTCCAGTTTAATGACATCCTCCCTGTAGCTGGGCGACCAGAACTGCACACAATACTCCGAGTGTGCTCTCACCAGCAGCTTGTACAGCTGTAACATGTCATCACATGTTCCATAATCCTTCCATGAAGCGTTTTAGGAGCTTTCTGTTTTGTTACAGGTGCTAGTTAAATGGGTGTTGTTACTGTTGCTGAAGAGCAAATAAGAATGGAAAATGTATATTGATTTACTGTGTAACCCTCTCCCCACGTCCAGCTCACCCGTTAAAACGGTATGAACTGTCAGAGCTTCAGGTGAAAGCCCCTGGTTGAAAACTTCATACTAGATATTTTTCCATTTGTTATAGATCTGAAATCAGCAGAATATTCAAAAGCATTCCCCAACTGTGGTAACAGAAGTATGTGGTTATGTAACTCTGCTAGTAGCTTAAGAGTGTGAGCTGTTTATCCAGAGAATGTGAGATTAGGACCCACAGTGACAGACTGAATTACTACCAGTAAAAGCAAATGTGAGGCTGGCAGATCATTGCAAAAACCTAGCTGTTTCCCTGATGTTCTTTCAGAAGGAAATACTTTGCTTTCCTCAGTCTGGCCCTGAATGTGACTCAATCTACCCCCTCCTCCTATACAGCCTCTGCTCTACTCTCTATACAGAAGTGACTGTGTGGCTAAGCACAGCTCCAACACCATCTTCAAATTTGCCGATGACCTTATTGTTATTGGACGAATCACACATGGCGATGAGTCAGTGTACAGGAGCGAGATGGGACACCTGGGTGAGTGGTGTCACAACGACAACCTCTCGCTCAACGTCAGCGAAACGAAAGAGCTGATTGTTGACTTTAGAGGGGAAGGGTGAACATGCGCCAGTCTACATTGAGGGAATGGCGGTGGAGAGAGTCAGCAGCTCTAAATTCTTGGGTGATAACATATCGGATGTCCTGGGTTCAGCACATAGATGCAATCAGAAGGAAAGCGCATCGGCGCCTTTACCTTCTTAGGAGGTGAAGGAAGTTCTGCTTGTCACCGAACACTCTAACAAACTTCTACAGATGTGCTGATATCCTGACTGGTTGCATCACGGTCTGGGATAGCAATTCGAATGCGCCAGAACATAAGAAGCTGCAGAGAATAGTGGACTCAGCCCAATACATCACGGGAGTATCTACAGGAGGCGCTGCCTCAAGAAGGCAACATCCATCATCAAAGATCCCCACCATCCGGGCTGTGTCATCTTCTCGCAGCTCCCATCAAGCAGGAGGTACAGAAGCCTGAAGTTTCACACCACCAGGTTCAGGAACAGCTACTTCCCTTCAACCATTTGGTTCTTGAACCAACCAGCACAACCCTAATCACTACAATTGAGCAACACTGGGACCATTTTGATCACTTTGCACTAAAATTGACTTTGTTTTGTTTTTTGTTCTAATTGTGTTCTTTTTTGTTAAAATTGTGCATAATTCCTGTTTGTCTTGTGAATGCTGCTTATCTGATGCTATGTGCCTGTGATGCTGCTGCAAGTAAGTTTTTCATTGCACCTGTGCACACATGGACTTGTGCAGATGACAACAAACTCAACTTTGACTTTGACTTATAGCTAACTCCTCACTGGCCCTGCAAACCCCTTATGGAGTCATAGAGTCATACAGCACGGAAACAGGTCTTTTGGTCCAACTGGTCCATGCCGACCAAGATTCCAATCTAAGCTTGTCCTATTTGCCCGCATTTGGCCCGCATCACTCTAAATCTTTTCTGTCCAAGTACCTTTTAAATGTTGTTAATGTACCTGCCTCAACCACTTCCTCTGGCAGCTCGTTCCATATACTGGCCACCCTCTGTGTGAAAAAGTTGCCCCTCAGGTCCCTTTTAAATCTTTCCCCTCTCACCTTAAACCTGTGCCTTTCTCTGGGAAAATGACTGTGTGCATTCACCCTATCTATGCCCCCCATGATTTTTTATACCTCTATAAGATCACCCCTCATTCTCCTCTGCTCCAATGAAAAAAAGTCACAGTCTGCCCAACCTCTCCCCATAACTCCTTGAGTCCTGGCAACATTCTCGTAAATCTCCACTGCACTCTTGGTTACATCAGACTCAGCTGGGAAGGGTAACATGTCCACACCCTGACAAGACACTCACTCTATAATTGGTGGCCGGATTGTTTCTGAGACAAACTGTTTTGTGTTGAAGACCTATTCAAGTAGTTAATCCAGGAACTGGATTACTGAGGAAGGGTGAAGCAGCAGGGGCTACGACACTGGAGGAGTCTTGAGACCGTATGGGGTGCTGGTAGAACCATACCAGGAGTACTGTGCATTCAGGGTTGGTTTCTGAATTTACGGTAGGATATCTTTGCCTTGGAGATTGTGCAGGATGGATCCACTGGATTGATTCCTGAGATCAAAGAGTTCTTTGATAAAGAGATATCAAACAGATTGATCCATATTCCCCGTTGTTTGGAAGAATGAGGGTGATCTTAATGCAACATGTAAGATTCTGAAGGATTTACTGGGTGGAGGCAGAGAGGTTGTTTCTTCTGCTGGGGGAATCTGGAACGAGGGGCCACGGTTTCAGAATATGGAGTCAGCCATTTAAAATGGAGATCAGGAATTCCTTCGGAATTGTCTACCCTTGTGGAGGCTGAATCGTTTGAGACTGGATTCCATGGACTTCAGGATTATCGGGGTATTAAGGGATATGGACACAGGTGGAGGGGTAGGTCTGAAGCACAGGATTAGCCATATTCTAATTGGACAGTGGAACAGGTTCAAGTGGCTGAATGGTCTACTCCTGCTTATCGGTTCGTTCTACCTTTCATTGGAATTGGAATTGATTTATTATTGTCACCTGTGCCGAGGTACAGTGAATAAGTTGTCTTGCATACTGTTCATACAGATCAATTCATTACTGAGTGCATTGAGGTAGTACAAGGTAAAATAAGAGAATGCAGAATAAAGTGTCACAGCTTCAGAGAAAGTGAAGTGCAAGTAGGCAATAAGGTGCAAGGTCATAACGAGGTAGATTGTAAAGTCCATCTAATTATACGAAGGAACTGTTCAATAATCTTGTAACAGGGGGATAAAAACTGTCCTTGAGCCTGGTGGTACGTGCTATCAGGCTTTTGTATCATCTGCCCGATGGGAGAGGGGAAAAGAGAGAATGTCTGGGGTGGGTGGGGTCTTTGATTATGCTGGCTGCTTTACCAAGGCAGCGAGAAGTGTAGACAGAGTCCATGGAGGGGAGGCTGGTTTCCGTGATGTGCTGAGCTGTGTCCGCAACTCTCTGCAGTTTCTTGCGGTCCCAGGCAGAGCAGTTGCCGTACCAAGCAGTGATGCATCCGGATCAGATGCTTTCTATGTTGTATTGATAAAAGTTGGTGAATGTCCAAGGGGACATGCCAAATTTCTTTAGCTTCCTGAGGAAGTAGAGATGCTGGTGAGCTTTCTTGGCTGTGGCGTCTATGTGTTGGATCAGGACAGGCTATTGGTGATGTTCACTCCTAGGAACTTGAAGCTCTCAACCCTCTTGACCTCAGCACCGTTGATGTAGACAGGAGCATGTGCACCGCACCCCTTTCCTGAAGTCAATGACCAGCTCTTTTGCTGATATTGAGGGAAGGGTTGTTGTCAAGACACCATGTCACTAAGCTCTCTATGTCCTTCCTGTACTCCCGACTCATTGTTATTTGAGATACGGCCCACTACAGTGGTACCATCTGCAAACTTGTAGATGGAGTTAGAGCAGAAGTAGAGTAGAGGGCTGAGGACACAGCCTTGTGGGGCACCAGTGTTGAGAATAATCGTGCTGGAGGTGTTGCTGCCTATCCTCACTGATTGCGGTCTGTTGTTCAGGAAGTCAAGGATCCAGTTGCAGAGGGAGGTGTTGAGTCCCAGGTCTTGGAGTTTGGTGATGAGTTTACTTGGAATTTTAGTATTGAAGGCGGAGCTGTAGTCAATAAACAATTGTCTAATGTGGGTGTCTTTACTGTCCAGATGCTCCAGAGATGAGTGTGGGGCCAGGGAGATGGTGTCCACTGTAGACCTGTTTTGGCGGTAGGCATATTGCAGTGGGTCGAGGTTTTCTGGAGGCTGGAGTTGATGCGTGCCATGACCAGCCTCTCAAAGCACTTCATGATGGTGGATGTCAGAGCCACCAGTCGGTAGTCATTAAGGCACGTTACCTTGTTTCTCTTAGATACTGGGATGATAGTGGTCTTCTTAAAACAGGTGGGAACCTGAGACTGAAGCAGGTAGAGGTTAAATATGTCTGCAAATACCCCTGTCAGCTGATCTGCACAGGATCTAAGGACATGGCCAGGGATACCATCCAGACCAGATGCTTTCCACGGGTTCACTCTCTGAAAGACTGAACTTAAGTCCTCAATGGTGACCATTGGTTCAGGTGCATTGGAGGCTCTCAGGGTGGGTGGTGACAGACCAATCCCCTTCTGTTCAAAACGTGCATAGAATGCATTAAGCTCATCAGGAAGGGATGCACAGTTCTCTGCAATGCTGCCTGACTTTGTTTTGTGGCCTGTTATAGCATGTAAACCCTGCCACAACTGCTTTATGGAGGTCGTAGCTGGTTGGTTCACCGTCACTGAATGAAGAGTCCTCCGGTGAAATATAAGCAGAGAATCCTGAAAAAACTCAGCAGGTTGTGCAGCATCTGTGGAGAGAGAATGAGTTAACGTTCAGGTCAGTGACCTGTTATATTGGTGAAGGGACTGTCCCTTTAATCTGTCGAGAGATCTCTGGGTGTCCAGTAGTGCTGCTACTCCCCATTTACAGTTAGTGCAATCAACCTGACACTCTGCAGCTGACCGCAAGCAGCAAGATGGAAATCTCATTATCTCATTCCGTGTGGATGTGCTTGAGGTTAGATTCTGCAGCTTTGCTAATCTCGTTACAGTCCCTGAACAGAACATTATATCTGGGTCCCTCTCCCAGGCTGGATTTACGCTACAGTTCCAATTACTTCCAGTGAAAATTGGGCTGACTTTGATGGGATTCAGGGGGCAGTGGAAGCAGCTTACTTGTGACGTCAGATTCCAGCGTGACCGAGTGCAATACTGAGTGCAATACCAAGAGCTGTACTATTGGAGGTGCTTCAGACAGGGTGTCAAAGCTGGTCTATTAATGTTAGACCAGTGACTGTTCTCTTCAGGACACCATTAGCAATATCTCTGAGAATGACCAGGGAACCTCCTTAATGTCCCACGGCTTGGTATGGCAACTGCTCTGCCTGGGACTGCAAGAAACTGCAGAGAGTTGTGGACACAGTTCGCAACACCACGGAAACCAGCCTCCCCTCCATGGACTGAATAGACAATAGACAATAGGAGCAGAAGTAGACCATTCGGCCCTTCGAGTCTGCACCGCCATTTTGAGATCATGGCTGATCCTCAACAATCAATATCCTGTTCCTGCCTTGTCCCCATATCCCTTGATTCCCCTATCTATAAGAAACCTATCTAGCTCCTTCTTGAAAGTGCCCAGAGAATTGGCCTCCACTGCCCTCTGAGGCAGTGCATTCCACAAATTCACAACCCTCTGGGAGAAGAAGTTTTTCCTCACCTCTGTCCTAAATGGCCTAGCCCTTATTCTTAAATCATGCCCCCTGGTCCTGGACTTCCCCAACATCTGGAACATATTTCCTGTCTCTATCTTGTCCAATCCCTTAATAATCCTGTATGTTTCAATCAGATCCCCTCTCAATCTTCTCAATTCCAGCGTGTACAATCCCAGTCTCTCCAACCTCTCAGCATAAGACAGTCCCGACATCCCCGGAATTAACCTCGTAAACCTACGCTGCACGCCCTCTATAGCCAGGATATCCTTCCTTAACCCTGGAGACCAAAACTGTACACAATACTCCAGGAGTGGTCTCACCAGGGCCCTGTACAAATGCAAAAGAATCTCTGTCTACACTTCTCGCTGCCTTGGTAAAGCAGCCAGCATAATCAAAGACCTCACTCACCCCGGACATTCCCTCATCTCCCCCCTCCCAGCGGGCAGAAGATACAAAAGTCTGAAAGCACGTACCACCAGGTTCAAGGACAGCTTCTATCCCACTGTTATAAGACCATTGAATGGTTCCCTAGTATGATAAGATGGACTCTTGACTTCACAATCTACCTTGTTATGACCTTGCACTTTATTGTCTGCCTGCACTGTACTTTGTCTGTAACTGTAACACTTTACTCTGCATTCCACATTGTTTTCCCTTGCACTACCTCAATGCGCTGTGTAATGAATTGAGCTGTACGAACGGTATGCAAGGTAATTTTTTTCACTGTACCTCGGTAGATGTGACAATACTGAACCAATTCCAATATTTCTCTCTCAACTAACATCACGAGTCAGATTATCTGGTCATTATTACATTGCTCCTGGGAGCTTGCTGTGCACAGTTTGGCTGCTACAGGTCTTTCATCGAAACGATGACTACTCATTAACTACCTCACAGCTGCAAAGTTCACCGTGAGGTGAAACATGCTTTAGAAATGCAAATGACAGTCATTTCCAAATTATATTTTATTATCCCATGTATCTTTACATGCTTGAGTTTCGTCAAAGGAATCATCACGGGCAGTATATTACTGATGGAATGATAGAGTGAGAAACTGGTATACAGCAGAGATTAGATATGGAGTGAAGCTCCCTCTACACTGTCACATCACACACTCCCAGGGCAGGGACAGTTAGATACAGAGTGAAGCTCCCTCTACACTGTCCCGTCACACACTCCCAGGGCAGGGTCAGTTAGATACAGAGTGAAGCTCCCTCTACACTGTCCCATCACACACTCCCAGGGCAGGGACAGTTAGATACAGAGTGAAGTTCCCTCTACACTGTCCCATCACACACTCCCAGGGCAGGGACAGCACAGGTTAGATACAGAATGAAGCTTTCTCTGCACTGTCCCAACAAGCACTCAGTGGCTTCGTCTCGATCCTGTGGAAATCCGTTTCTCAAGAAGATGCCTCGAACTAAGTCCAGCTGGGCAGTTTTGGGCATTTGCGCGATTCCAAGCAAATTCCAAGCAAAAAGAATGACTGGAAGTTTTGGTAAAAGGTAGTAAAATCCCTTAAACACCTCACCCTCTTCCATGTGAGCTGGGGTGAAAAAGACAAGGACTTTCGAAAGTCCACCTCTGAACTCTGGGTCTATTGCTGGAGCTTGTATCATATGACCTCCAACCAGCCTACTTCATGTTCCTGTCATTGGTCAATTAACCCCACCTTCCCGACGAGTTGGGCAACTGATCCAATAGGAAACCTGTTGATCAATAGTTGAACAACCTTAACCCCGTGGTCAGTGTTTTATAACTCTTGAGCCAACTATATAAATTCAGGCAGTAGTCACTGTTCAGGACGAAAGATCCTTTTAAGAGAATAGGGAAGAGAACGATATTCTGAGACAAAATGATGTCAGAGAAACTTGTGGAGTTGAATTATATATTCTTTCACAGAATGAGGGTGTTACTGGCAGGGCTAACACAATGTTTGTCAATCATGCTGGCCTTATGAAGGAGATGGTAACAATCAATTCCTTGCAAGTTCATTTTGCAAAGGGTAGTTCAGAGAAAGTCAACCCATTGCCCTCGGGCTGAAGTCAGTGAGACGCAGGAGACTGCAGATGCTGGAATCTGGAGCAACACACAAAAAGCTGGAGGAACTCAGTAGGTCAGGCAGCAGCTATGGAGGGAAGTGAACAGATGACGTTTCATTTTGAGACCCTTCATCTGCACTGAAAGATAGAGGGGAGATAGAGCTGGTATAAAAAGGTGGGGGAAGGGGTGGAGCAAGACCTGGCAGGCGATAGGTGGGTCCAGGTGAGGAGGGTGATAGGCAGATGGGGGAGGGGAGGGTGGGAATAGTGACAGAGGCCGGGAGGTGAGAGGTGAAGGTGACACAGGGCCGCAGATGTTGGAATCTGATAGGAGAGGAAGGTAGAACGTGGAATCAAAGGGAGGTGGGGAGGGCAGATGGGAACAGTGGGGGGGAGGGGACCCAATGGGAGGGGTGTGTGGGTGATGGACAGACGGAGTGGGTGGAGGAGGGGAAAGGAACAGGGTGATGGGGGCTGGGGAGGGTGTAGGAGGGACTGGGTAGATCAGGAGGGGAGAGAAAAGGGACGGAGGGAAGGAATTTCAGAGGAACAGCACCTCACATTCCGCCTGGGTAGTCTGCAACCTCATGGCGTGAACATTGAGTTCTCCAGCTTCCAGTAAGCTGCTCCCCCTCTGTCCTTTCTCTCAAATACTAGAGGGCATAGGTTAAAGGTGAGAGGAGGAAAACTTAAAGGAGATTTACGAGGCAAGTTCCTTAAACGCACAGAGTGGGTGGGTGTCTGGAACGGGCTGCCAGGGGTGGTGGTGGAAGCAGACACAATAGAAGCATTTAGACAGGCACATGAACTCGCAGGGAGTGGAGGGATACCGTCCATGTGCAGGCAGATCTGCAGTTTTGGCATCAGGGTCGGCACAGACGTGGTGGGCCGAAGGGCCTATTCCTGTGCTGTCCTGTTCTGTGTTTAAATTCACACGTCAACACATGGTGCGCTCTGAACTCACAATTCTACTTCATGAATCTAAGAATCTGGATCAGTGTTCTACAAATGCAACCAATAGCTGCCGTTGCCCTAACTGTCCAATATATAGCCCTGTTAAGCAGAAGGGCCTATTTCAATTTAAAAGAAAGAAACTATAAATGATCTTTTTAAACACCCTAGTGTTTATATTCCGGGCTCAGTCAGGTAACCTGGAGATCAATCATTAGTTCATGGACAGACTGGTCAGGAAATCAGGTTAAATGTGTTTTGCATTGAACAATCACACTCCCTACACTGCTCTGTAGCTCCCCTGTACTGGAATCAGTTTCAAGCACTGCATGGAGCAGCCGTTCACGATACCTGCTCTCCAAGAGCCCTCGAAGCTGTGAAGACTGTTTACACCCGACGTCTCCCTTTGAAATCCCATGTAGAATAAAACTTCTCGCTTAATTCTGGTTTACAACCTCCTACCCTCACACTCTGTGCCTGTTAATCAAGATTTTAATTGTTCCTCCTGTGTGAAACATCCTTTTGGGTCTTTCCACATAGATATTTGACTCTTTTGGGAGATGGCTTCCCTCTTTGGGTTTTGAGCTGATGAATTTTGCTCCTGGCTAGGTCACACTCTGACCTACCAACATGTTTAATTCAGTTTCCATAAGAGTTTTGCTTCGATATGAGAGTGTGTAGAGGCGGGGGGTAGGGGTGGAGGGGTGTGGAGAAGTGGGAGGGTCTCCGGGGATGGATTTCGGAGGATGCGGAGATTACAAGGGCCATTTTCACACATGTTCCTGATCTTCTTTCATAAAAGTGTCATCAAAGGCTGGTTTTTGCAAGCAGGTCCTGCTGTCTAACAGATTAAGAGCTGCAAAGGCAGGCCAAAATGGAGACAAGCAGGATTTCCTTCTTTGTAGTCTTTGCATGGAATAGGCTGATATAGAGCGGAAACCATAACTGGCAGAGCTGTTAAGAACTCAGGAGATTAAAGAATAAAAAACTCTTGAAGGTTGAATTCACTTTCTTTCTCTCTTTGGGTTTTATTTCTGATCCTGCTCAATTTCCTCAGCACAGCTCAACACATCACGGAAACCAGCCTCCCCTCCATGGTCTACACTTCTCGCTGCCTCGGGAAAGCAGCCAGCATAATCAAAGACCCCACCCACCCCAGACATTCTCTCTTCTCCCCCCTCCCATTGGGCAGAAGATACAAAAACCTGAAAGCACATACCACAAGGCTCAAGGACAGCTTCCATCCTGCTGTTCTGAGACTATTGAACAGTCCCCTATTACGATAAAATGGACTCTTGACCTCACAATCTACCTCGTTATGACCTTGCACCTTATTGTCTGCCTGCACTGCACTTTCTCTGTAACTGTAACACTTTATTCTGCATTCTGTTATTGCTTTACCTCTTAGAGTGTTGTGTGATGGAGATTACAGAGACAGAGACAGGGAGAAGGGAAATGCTGGAGGGATTTGAACAGAGGTAGAAATTGACTGGGAGTCATATAGTCATACAGCACGGAAGCAGGCCTTTTGGCCCAACTTGTCCATGCTGACCAAGATACCCATCTAAGCTCGTCCCATTTGCCTGTGTTTGACCCATATCCCTCCAAACCTTTCCTATCCACGTACCTGTACAAGTGTCTTTTAAGTTGTTATTGAACCTGCCTCAACCACTTCCTCTGGCAGCTCGTTCCATATACTCACCACCCTCTGTGTGAAAAAGTTGCCCCTCAGGTCCCTTTTAAATCTTTCCCCTCTCACCTTAAACCTGTGCCTTTCTCTGGGAAAATGACTGTGTGCATTCACCCTATCTATGCCCCTCATGATTTTATACACCTCTATAAGATCACCCCTCAGTCTCCTACGCTCCAAGGAATAAAGTCTTAGCCTGCCCAACCTCTCCCTATAACTCAGGCCCTCGAGTCCTGGCAACATTCTCGTAAATCTTCTCTGCACTCTTTCCAGCTTAATGACGTCTTTCCTATAACAGGGCGACCAAAACTGTACACAATACTCCAAGTGCGGCCTCACCAACATCTTGGACAACTGCAATGTAACATCCCAACTCCTGTACTCAGTGCCGTGTGGATTATTGGGGACAGGCTGATGGATGTACGTGGCTTGGTAAGTACAGGGCACAGGTGCCAAGATCCGAGGCAGCCACTCAGCTGTCAGTGGTCGGTCACTGCTGTTATTTGGCAGATTCAGTAGTGGTGGTGCTGAAGTGGTTTGTTGAGGGACTTGTCACTTGTGTCATGTGAAGGGAGGACCTTTCTCTATGGCTAACAATTGAGAATTCCCAGCGGGCAACAGATCATTTTATCGATGAGTACAGAAAGTACTAATTTTCAGTCAGGGATAAAAAAAATTACAGGACAAAATGGCAAGAGGTTTAGCTGTCCAACTTGTGTTCTCCAAGCTGCTGCAGAGAGAAGGATGTTGTATTTCTGTAGCACCTTTCACAGCCACAGGGTGCCCACTCCAATCAAGCATTGTTGGTTTATCCACTGGCGTAATGTTGTAACCCCTGACCCCTATCACCTAAGGTCAACGATAGCAGATGCAGAGGAGCACCATCTCCTGCAGATTCCCCTCCCAGTCCCACACCATCCCAACTGGGAAATATGTCAACATTCCCCATTGTTGAACTTTTCAACTTTAAACTTTTTTTTAAACTTTATTTATACAGCACGGTAACAGGTCCTTCCGGCCCAACGAGCCCGCGCCGCCCAATTACACCCATGTTAACCAACTAACCCGTACGTCTTTGGAATGTGGGAGGAAACCCACGCAGACACGGGGAGAACATACAAACTCCTTACATTCAGCGGCGGGAATTGAACCCTGATCACTGGCGCTGTAATAGCGTTACGCTAACCGCCACACTACTGTGCCGCCCTTGTTGGTGGGTCCAAGTCCTGGAACTCCCCATCTCCCACCTGAATTGATTAGCCTATAACAGGTGCAGACGTGGAGATTGGAGCCTCTGTGATGGAGAGCTTGGGGACCATTGGTCCAAACCTATCTACTGCTCCCAAGCCAAGGACACAACATAGAGATGGAGCAAACTGCAGCAGGAACCTCTCAGCCTCTCAAGTCTGCTCCATCACTTACTACAATCATAGCTGATCTAATCTTGGCCACACCTCCATTTTCCTGCCTGTTCTCTGTGACCATTGACTTCCCTAAGTTCCAAAAATCTGTTCATCTAAGCTCTCAAGTACATGGGAGAGTTGTTGGTAATGTGGAGAGAATAAAATGGGGTTAGGGGAGAGTCATAGAGTTATACACATGGGAACAGGCCCTTCAGCCCAACTTGTCCATGCCAACCAAGGTGCTTTCCTTGGCTAGTCCTCTTTGCCTGAGTTGGCCCACATTCCTCCATGCCTTTCCGATCCATGGACCTGTCCAAGTGTGTTTTAAACGTTGTAATTGTGCCCGCCTCCACCACTCCCTCTGGCAGATTGTTCTGCACACCCACTGCCCTCTGTGTGAAAAAGTTGCCCCCGAGGTCCTCTTTAAATCTCTCCTTTCTCACCTTAAACCTGTGCCCTCTAGATTTATACTCCCCTACCCTGGGGAAAAGATAAGATATCTTTATTAGTCACATGTACATCGAAACACACAATGAAATGCATCTTTTGCGTAGAGTGCTCTGGGGGCAGCCCGCAAGTGTCGCCATGCTTCCAGTGCCAAGGTAGCATGCCCACAACTTCCTAACACGTATGTCTTTTAGAATGTGGGAGGAAACCAGAGCACCCGGAGAAAACCCACGCAGACACGGGGAGTATGTACAAACTCCTTGCAGACAGTGGCCGGGATTGAACCCGGGTCGCTGGCCCTGTAATAGCGTTACGCTAACCGCTACACTCCACCTTATCTATGCCCCTCATGATTTTATAAACCTCTATCAGGTCACCCCCCCAGCCTCCTTATAACTCAAGCTCCTGGCAATATTCTTGCGAATCTTTTCTGCACCCTCTATAACTTAATCACATCCTTCTGATAGCATGGTGACCAGAAATGCACATGGTATTCCAACATCCTATACAGCCATAACCTGAAATCCCAACTCTTGTACTCAATGTGCTGTCAGACGTAGGTTGAGTGTAAATGGGTGCTTGATGGTCAGCTTCCGTGCTGCAGGAAACTATGACTAAATGCTAAAAGCATCCTCACAGTATGTAGCCCATCAAGCCCCCTCAGAATTGTCTAAGAAGATCACCTTTTATTCTTTAAACCCTGATGAGTATTGGCCCAGTCAACAGAAATGTGTGTTGTGGACACAGCTCAGCACATCATGGAAACCAGTCTCCCCTCCATGGACTCTGTCTACACTCCTCGCTGCCTTGGCAAAGCAGCCTACATCATCAAAGACCCCAGCCACCCCGGACATTCTCTCTCCTCCCCCTCCCATTGTTCAGAAGATATAAAAGCCTGAAAGCACGTACCACCAGGCTCAAGGACAACTTCTATCCCACTGTGACAAGACTATTGAATGGTTCCCCAGCACAATAAGATGGACTCTTGACCTCACAATCAACCTCGTTATGACCTTATTGTCCACCTGCACTGAACTTTCTCTGTAGCTGTAACACTTCATTCTGTATTTTGTTATTGTTTTCCCTTGTACTACCTCAATGCACTGTGTAATGAATTGATCTGTACGATAGGTATGCAAGACAAGTTTTCACTGTACCTCGGTACATGTGACAATAATAAACCAATACCAATTCCAAACGTTGCTCACCATATGGCCCCTGTGACCCAAGAATCAATCTAATGAAACTTTATTTTATCTGCTCCAATGCAATTACAACCTTCCTTAAGTAAGGAGACCAAATCCACAACAGTAGTCCAAGTGTTGTCTCACCAGTTCTCTGTGTGGTTGTAGCACAGCTTCTCCACTTGTGTACTCCATCTACCTTGCAAATACGTCATGCCTCCAGTCTGCTGTACCATTTGATGATTATCTTGAAAGTAAGTGTACGTATATAAACCAGAAGTAATGACCATTTAGCCTAACATTGTTAACAGGTAAGCTCTGAGGAAAAAGTTAATGTTCATTTGAGCAACAGTTTGCATTTACTTATGCAAGGCATTATTGTGATAATATTAATAAACCATATCAATGAAGAAGATGGAGCAGATGCTGTGTATATGGACTATTAAAAGGCATTCAGAGTCCTGTGGAAGGGATTTTAATAATTAAAGTGCATAAGGAGTTCACAGAGGGAGTAGAAGGGAGAAAACCGAGGCCAGTGGTTACGAGATGTTTCCTCGATAAGTAAGAATTTAAGCAGAGATGTTTTCCAGAGGTCACAGGTAGAAATGTTGCTCAGGAAATAAAAAACTTAATAATCTCAAAATTGGCAAAGGAACCAAAATTGGTATTGGATTTTAGAGGGCCCATTCAGTGCGGACAGGTGGTTGTGTGCTGCTCGCTCTCTCTCCCTCTCTATCTCTCTCTCACTACTGTACGGGAGGCTCTGGGTATTGGTAAATTGGTAAATTGTAAATTGGTTTATTATTGTCACATATACAAATGTACAGTGAAAACTTTGTTTTGCATGCCATCTGTAGTATGAAAAGCCAGGGGTCAAATGACGGTGACGACACTACTGATCCCCATGGTCGGATGATAGCATTGCCTATCGGGTCGGAAGCTACACCACTGTCAATCAAGGGTCCGGCTCCGCCCCACCCATCAAGAGCACACCTGAGGATTGGCTCGTAACCCACCTTTGTTCTTGACCCTGAATCATTGGCTTGTTTCAGCTGAGCGGCTCCACCCCGCTACAGCCCTATAGAAGATGGTACACTTGGGCTCTCGTCCTCTTTTCCGATTGCTGCCGGGGTGGAGACCACAGGTGAGAGGGTGCACTTCCACAGGGGTCTGGGAGCGTCCTGAGTAGATTCCCAGTAACATAGAGCCGTTGTTTGTCCCGATTCAGTGGGTCCAGACAACGTATTTGTTCTAGTTCGTAGTTCGTTTGTGTGTGTGTGTGTGTGTGAGCGTGTGTGCACTTCACCCCTGTTGCGACTCCCCCCACATTTCACGATCACCCTAGTGCGAGTGTTTGAGGGTGTATTTGTTCTTTCACATTCTGTTCCTGCATCGATCTTGGTGAACAAAATTCTCCTTTTAAAGCACAAAGACTGTGTGTCCAGATACCTTTTATCTTTAAGATACCAAAAGAACCTTTCTCATAACACCGTCCATACAGATCATTTCATCACATCAGTACATTGAGGTAGTACAAGGGAAAACAATAACGAACACTCCTGGTGCTGTACTGAGGGAGAGCTGCACTGTCTGAGGTGATGCCTTTTGGATCAGACATTAAACTGATGTCTCAGCTGGGCTCCCAGGTATACATGAATGATCCTGTGGTATTATTTCAAGGAAGAGCAGGAGATCTCCTGTGCCCTTGGACCAATATTTGCCTCTCCTTAACACATTACCTCATGTTGCTGTTTGTGGGCTCTTGCTGTGGGCACGAGTTACCATAGAACATAAAACATTGCAGCACAGTACAGGCCCTTCGGCCCACAATGTGGTGCTGACATTTTATCCTGCTCTAAGATCTATCTAACCCTTCCCTCCCACATAGACCTCCATTTCTCTATCATTCATATGTCTATCTAAGAGTCTCTTAAATGTCCCTAATGTATCTGCCCCACAACCTCTGTGGCGGTGCGTTCCACGCACCCACCACGCTTTGTGTAAAAAACTTACCCCTGACATCCCTCTGATACCTTCCTCTAATCACCTTAAAATTATGCCCCCTCATGTTAGCCATTGTCACCCTGGGAAAAAAATCCACTCGATCTGTGCCTCTTATCATCTTGTACACCTCTATCATGTCATCTTTCATCCTCCTCTCCAAAGAGAAAAGCCCTAGCTCACTCAACCTATCCTCATAAGACATGCTCTCCAATCCAGGCAGCATCCTGGTAAATCTCCTCTGCACCCTCTCTAAAGCTTCCACATCTTTCCTATAATGAGGCGACCAGAACTGAACACAATACCCCAAGTGTGGTCTAACCAGAGTTCTATAGAGCTGCAAAATCACCTCGCAGCTCTTGAACTCAATACCCCGATGAATGAAAGCCAACACACCATACATTTTCTAAACAACCCTATCGACCTGCGTGGCAACCTTGAGGGATCTATGGATGAGGACCCCAAGATCCCTCTGTTCCTCCACACTGCTAAGAGTCCTTCCATTAACCTTGTATTCTGGCTTCAAATTCGATCTCCCGAAGTGTATCACTTCACACTTTTCTGGGTTGAACTCCATCTGCCACTTCTCAGCCCAGCTCTGCATCCTATCAATATCCTGTTGTAATCTACAGCAACCTTCTACACTATCCACAGCACCAACAAGCACGTTTCCTGCAACAGTGAACAGAGCTAACAAACGATTCATTGGCTGCAAAATACTTTGGGATGTATTAGTAAGGAAACGTGAAAAGTTGCCAGAGAAATGCAAATCTTTTGTTTTTTGAATGCAATTTAATGCAGAGAGGGAGTTTAATTCAGATAAGTGCGAGGTGTTTAGTTTGGGAAGTCAAACCCGGATAGGACTTACACAGTGAATGGTAGGGCCCTGGGGAGTGTCGTAGAACAGAGGGCCCTGGAGAGTATGAGAACATAGTTCCCTGGTGTCACAGGTAGACAGGGTGGTGAAGAGGGCATTTAGCACACTGGTCTTCGTCAGTCAGGGCACTGATTATAGGAGTTGGAATGTTATGTTGCAGTTGTACAAGGTATTGGTGAGGCCGCACTTGGAGTATTGTGTTTAGTTTTTGTCACCCTGCTATAGGAAACATGGCATTAAGCTGGACAGAGTGCGGAAAAGATTTACGAGAATGTTGCCAGGACTCAAGAGACCAGGTCATAGGGAAAGATTGGGCAGGCTTGGACTTTATTCATTGGAGTGTAGGAGACTGAGGGGTGATCTTACAAGAACATAAGAAATAGGAGCAGGAGTCGGCCATCTGGCCCGTCGAGCCTGCTCCGCCATTCAATAAGATCGTGGCTGATCCGGCCGTGGACTCAGCTCCACCTGCCTGCCTTTTCCCCAAAACCCTTAATTCCCCGACTATGCAAAAATCTATCTAACTGTGTCTTAAATATATTTAATGAGGTAGCCTCTACTGCTTCCCTGGGCAGAGAATTCCACAGATTCACTGCTCTCTGGGAAAAGCAGTTCCTCCTCATCTTCATCCTAAATCAATTCCCCCAAATCTTGAGGCTATGTCCCCTAGTTCTAGTCTCACCTTCCAGTGGAAACAACTTTCCTGCCTCTATCTTATATATCCCTTCCATAATTTTATATCTTTCTTTCAGATCCCCTCTCATTCTTCTGAATTCCAGCGAGTATAGTCTCAGGTGACTCAGTCTCTCCTCATAGGCTAACCCCCTCATCTCCAGAATCAACCTGGTGAACCTCCTCTGCACCACCTCCAAAGCCAGTATATCTTTCCTCAAGCAAGGAGACCAGAACTGCACGCAGTACTCCAGGTGCGGCCTCACCAGTACCCTGCACAGTTGCAGCATGACCTCCCTGCTCTTAAATTCAATCCCTCCAGCAATGAAGGCCAACATACCATTTGCCTTCTTGATAACCTGTTGCACCTGCAAACCAACCTTTTGCAATTCCCAAGTCCCTCTGCACAATAGCTCTGCAATCTTTCACCATTCAAATAATAATCTGATCTTTCATTTTTCCTTCCAACGTGGATGACCACGTTGATTTACCAACATTGTACTCCATCTGCCAGACCCTTGCCCACTCACTTAACCTATCGATATCTCTCTGCGGACTCTCCGCATCCTCTGCACAGTTTGCTTTTCCACTCAATTTAGTGTCACCAGCAAACTTAGTTGCGCTGCACTCGCTCCCCTCTTCCAAATCGTTAATGTACATCGTGAACAGTTGGGGGCCCAGCACCGACCCCTGCAGCACCCCGCTCACCACTGATTGCCAACCAGAGAAACACCCATTTATCCCAGCTCTCTGCCTGCTATTGGTTAACCAATCCTCGATCCATGCTAATATATTATCCCCAACTCCATGCATCCTTATCTTATGATTAAGTCTTTTATGTGGCACCTTATTGAATGCCTTCTGGAAATCCAAGTATACAACATCCACCTGTTCCCCTCTATCCACTGCGCTCATTATATCCCCAAAGAACTCCAGTAAGTTTGTCAAACAGGACCTGCCCTTCCTGAATCCATGTTGTGTCTGCCTGATGGAACCACTTCTATCCCGATGTCTTGCTATTTCTTCTTTGATGATAGCTTCAAGCATTTTCCTGACTACAGATATTATAGTGGTGTATAAAATCATGAGGGGCATAGATAGGGTGAATGCACACAGTCTTTTTTCCCGGGGAAGGGGAATTAAGTTCTGGAGGGTATAGGTTTAAGGTGAAAGGGGAGAGATTTAATAGGAACCTGAGGGGCAACTTTTTCACCCAGAGGGTGGTCCGTTCATGGAACGAGATGGTTGAGGCAGGTACATTAACAACATTTAAAAGACACTTCACAGGTACATGGATAGGAAAGATTTAGAGGGATATGGACCAAACACAGGCAAATGGGACCAGCTTAGATGGGAATCTTGGTCAGCATGGATGAGTTGGCCTGAAGGGCCCTATTTCCGTGCTGTATCACTCAGTGACTACCTACAGTCACCTATGTCTCCAAGAAAAATAACTAAATCTAATTGAACCACCTCTCTGGTACAGAGGACCAACTTGATGGGCATCCTGAATCTGGACCGGGCCAGTGTGGTGGGGAGGGAGTGAGAGCAGCATGTTTGAGCCAAGGGCTAAGTCTGGACCCAGTGCCCCTGTTTACAAAGTCAAGCGTTTCTGCACGAGCAACATCCTCCAATCAGATCCATCTTGTCGACATTGCCTCTCTGTGTCGTTCCCCAATAAGTACATCATTGTTGCTTAGCCTCATTAAAATTTCACAGTTTATTGGAGACAAAAATTTGGTTTGGGTGTAGTGGATATCAGGCTGCTGGGTTAATGACTTCATTACAGTATTGCACAGAGGAATTCTACACGAGTGCAATAATCAGTGAGCTAAAATTAGAAAGGAGTAAAATTTACCCTGAGGAAATGCTTTCAGTGCAAAGTACTCGGCCGAATGCGACTCTCGGAAAAGATGACAAAGATTTTTATCAGAGAGCATATTATTCCCCTCCTCCTTCCACCTGCTCTCCTTTGCCCCAACTCACACCATGGTCCCTCATCCCTGACCTACGTCAAGCAACACATCAGTTTTAAAGTTCTACTCCTTGTTCTCAAACCTTCCCACAGCCTTGTGCCCAGTTTCTCCCAGGCCGAAGCTTCTGTTTCTAGGCCAGCGTCCATCACCCACGCCTAGTTGCCTGTGGGCATGTGGTGGCCGGCTGCCTTCTTCCACTGCTAGATGAACTGCTGAAGTGGGCCAAGGGATGGCAGGCAGATTTTAAGTTGGGCAAGTGTGAGGGGTTGCATTTTGGTAAGTTAAACCAGGGCAGGACTTACACGGTAAATGGTTGGGCCCTGGAGAGTGTTGTTGAACAGAGAGGCCAAGGGGTACAGGGACATAATTCCCTGAAAGTTGCAACACAGGCAGACAGGGTGGCGAAGAAGGCATTTGGCACACTTGCTTCATCGGTTAGGGCATTGAGTACAGGGTTGAGTACAAGTGTACAAGACATCGGTGAGACCACACTTGGAGTGTTGTGTGCTGTTCTGGCTGCCACGCTATGGGAAGGGTGTCATTAAGCTGGAAAGGGTGCAGGAAATATTCACGTTACCAGGACTGGAGGGTGTGAGTTATAAGGAGAGGTGGATAGGCTGGGACTCTTGCTGGAGTGTAGGAGGCTGAGGGGTGACCTTACAGAGGTTTGTAAAATTATAACGGGCTTAGACATGGTGGATGGTTAATAAATATAGGTAAGTCTTCTTCCCAGGGTAGGGGAGTCTAAAACTGGAGGTCAGAGGATTAAGAGGGGAAAGATTTAAAAGAGATCTGAGGGGCAACTTTTTCACACAGAAGGTGGTGGATATATGTGCCAAAGGCAGTGCCAGAGGCGGGTACAGTTACAATGTTCAAAAGACATTTGGACAGGTACATGGATAGAAAGAGCTCAGAGCGATATGGGCCAAACACAGGCAAATGGGACATAGGCAGGTAGGCAACTTGGTCGGCATGGATGAGTTGGGCCGAAGGCCTGCTTCCATGCTGTCTAACTCCATTCTGCAGTCCTTCTGGTGCAGTTGGGATAGGAGTTCTGAGTGATACCAGATTTCCTTTGGTGGAGCTTTAACAATAGTCCATTAGGTTCAAGGTCACCTCTACCCATGATATCTTTTAAATTCCAGATTTAATTACAGTTGCTTGAATCCTTCATTGCTCTGGTGGGATTTGAACTGGTGCCTCTTGGTCAGTAGCCCAGTCCTCTGGAAACCAGTCCAGTCACTTAACACCATGCCACCACGACCTGCCTATTAGCTCTCGAATGACTTTACTCTTCAACATTGTTCCTTGGGATTGATGGAAAGTATTTGGACAAGTTTGATGCAAGAGCCACTCGTGTGACAGTAAAGGGGTCCCTTGGTTCGATACTGGAGTCCCAATGAATGGACAGCCCCAAACATTGGTAGAATGTTTTGCAGGAATGCAATTAAGCCTGCTCTATGTGGCCAGAGGTAAAGCAATCCTGCCAGGAAAGTCCTGAAGAAGGGTCTTGACCCGAAATGTTGACCGCCTGCTTTTCTCCACGGATGCTGCCTGGCCTGCTGAGTTCCTCCAGCATCATCATGTTTTTCATCTGCCAAGTAACAACTTTGTTCCTTTGCAGCAACACACAAAATGGTGGAAGGAACTCAGTGGGTCAGGCAGCATCCATGGGGGGAAATGGACATTCAATATTTCGGGCAATGTCAAAAAAACTAAAGAGCTGATAATTGACTTCAGGAAAGGGGGCGGTGTACATACACCTGTCTACATCAATGGTGCTGAGGTTGAGAGGGTTGACAGCTTCAAGTTCCTGGGAGTGAACATCACCAACAACCTGTCCTGGGCAAACCACGTGGATGCCATGGCCAAGAAAGCTCACCAGCGCCTCTACTTCCTCAGAAGGCAAAAGAAATTTGGTTTGTCCCCTTTGACTCTCACCAACTTTTACCGATGCACCATAGAAAGCATCCTATCAGGATGTATCACTGCTTGGTATGGCAACTACTTTGCCCAAGATCGCAAGAAGCTGCAGAGAGTTGTGGGCACAGGCCAGTGCATTACGGACACCAGTCTCCCCTCCTTGGTCTTTACCTCTCGTTGTCTTGGTGTAGCAGCCAGCATAATCAAAGACCCCACCCACCCGGAAATTCTCTCTTCTCTACTCTTCCGTCGGGTAGAAGATACAGGAGCCTGAGGGCACGTACCACCAGACTTAAGGACAGCTTCTACCCCACTGTGATAAGACTATTGAACGGTTCCCTTATGCAATGAGATGGACTATGACCTCACGATCTACCTTGTTGTGACCTTGCACCTTATTGCACTGTACTTTCTCTGTAGCTGTGACACTTTACTCTGTACTGTTACTGTTTTTACCTGTACTACATCAATGCACTCTGTACTAACCCAATGTAACTGCACTGTGTAATGAATTGACCTGTACGATCGGTTTGCAAGACAAGCTTTTCACTGTACCTTGGTACAAGTGACAATAATAAACCAATACCAATACCAATCAGGAGTATGATCACCTTCCTGATGCAGAGTCACAAGATCACAAGACAAAGGAGCCATTCGGCCCATCGAGTCTGCTCACTACCTCACCATGAGCTAAACTGTTCTCCCATCTACCCCTAATTCCCGGCCTTTTCCCCATATCCCTTGATACCCTGACTAATTAGATACCGATCAATCTCTTCCTTAAACGCCCCCAGTGATCGGGCCTCCACAGCTGTATGTGGCAACGAATTCCATAAATCCACGACCCTCTGGCTAAAGAAATTTCTTCTCATTTCTGTTCTAAATGGGTGCCCTCTAATTCTAAGACTGTGCCCTCTTGGCCTGAAACGTCGTCTGTCCATTTCCCTCCGTAGATGCTGCCTGACCCACTGAGTTCCTCCAGCGCTTTGTGTGTTGCTCCAGATTTCCAGCATTGGCAGTCTCTTGTGTCTCCAACTTTGTGTGGTGACCTTTTACCAGTTCCTTCCCGTTGGATCTGAGAATCATCTTCCATCTCTGCAGCATCCTCCACAGCTCCTTCAGACATCACAGAGCTCTTCACAGCCGATGAAGTACTTCTCAAGTGTGACCACGTGAGCCAGGGTTTGATTTAAGCAGCAGTCAGCACTACATGCAAACTGAAAGCCCCAAGTCACTTAAAAGGGGTTAGAAGGGTAATTAAAAGATAATGAAGTATGAATGCGACAGTATTTACTTATTTAGTTATGTTTGTTTTTGCATTCAGTGCACCTAAGTGAGGTGTGAAATAATGAGCCAGCATGCTGTTTCTGCAGTAGTAAACAGACAGTGTATCTGATGAATGCATAATGGGAATGGATAATGTCTGATAGAAGGGACTGCCTCCTCCAGATGTGCCAGCTGTTACAGTCTTGCCAACACTTTGCCCATTTTAAAAGGTGGGACTGCAATCACACTGTAGAGCTGAATCACAAGTTAGTTTTGAATTTATTTTCTACAAGGATTTTTGTGCTGGTAAACGACACATGTTGAATCCCATTTCTCTTGACATTTAAGTCCCACTTGCTGGGGAAGAACACAGTAAATAGAATTGCCATGTAATTTGAGTATTAACCAAGTTAGAACCATGGAACAATACAGGCCCTTTGGCCCACCATGTTGTGCCGGCCTTTAAACCTCACCTAAGACTACCTAACACCTTCCTCCCGCATATCCCCCTATTTTAAATTCCTCCATATGCTTACCTAACAATCTCTTGAACTTGACCAACGTACCTGCCTCCACCACCGCCCCAGACAGCGCATTCCATGCACCAACTACTCTCTGGGTAAAAAACCTCCCTTTGATATCTCCCTTGAACTTCCCACCCATTACCTTAATGCCATGCCCTCTTGTATTGAGCATTGGTGCCCTGGGAAAGAGATGCTGGCTGCCTACTCTATCTATTCCTCTTAATATTTTGTATGCCTCTATCAAGTCTCCCCTCATCCTCCTTCTCTCCAAAGAGTAAATTCCTAGCTCCCTTAGTCTCTCCTCATAATTCATACTCTCCAAACCAGGCAGCATCCTGGTAAATCTCCTCTACACCCTTTCCAACGCCTCCACATCCTTCCTATAATGAAGCGACCAGAAATGCACACAGTACTCCAAGTTAAACTATCAAAGTCCAAAATTAAAATACTGCAGATGCTGGAAATGTAGAATAAATGGGAACTACTTGGGGTTGGGTGGGTGGCGGTGGGGGTTTCAGGCAACATCTGTGGACAGAGAAACAGAGTTAATGTTGGAGGTCCAACCCTTTGTGCCGTCTTGAGTCCCAGGTACTTGTTCCAGCTGAAGTGGTGAATTAATGTACTGCATTCTGTGCTCATGATGTGATGTGATCTTACTCTGACCTCCATCTTTTACCTCTTATCTTGTTTCAATAACACCTAACATAAACCCATTTTACCTCATCTTCCAACCAGGCATATAACAACCTTCCAGACTCCACATTGAGTTAAATGGTTTCAGGTAACCAAATAGTCAGTATTTGTGTCTCATATGTCCAGTTATTTCCCCCTCTTCTGCTAATTTGACCTCGCGATCTACCTTGTTGTGACCTTGCACCTTATTGCACTGCACTTTCTCTGTAGCTGTGACACTTTACTCTGTACTGTTACTGTTTTTACCTGTACTACGTCAATGCACTCTGTACTAACTCAATGTAACTGCACTGTGTAATGAATTGACCTGTACGATTGGTTTGTAAGACAAGCTTTTCACTGTACCTCGGTACAAGTGACAATAATAAACCAATACCAATACCAATAATTTCAAATTTTATTTATTTTCTCCTCTTGGGCTTACCGTATCCTATCATAGAATAGAATCATGGAAAATGTAAAGCGTAGAGGAAGGCCATTTGGCCCACGTGTCTGTGCTGTTTGCAAAGAGCCTTTATGGATCTGTGACATCAGAATCAGAATCAGATTTATTATCACTGACTTATGTGTTGTGACATTTGTTCTGTGGCAGCAGTACAGTGCAAAGATCTAAATAAATAAATAGTGCCAAAAAAAAGGGTTCATGGACTGTTCAGAAATATGATGGCGGAAGGGACGAAGCTGTTCCTGAATCGTTGAGTGTAGGCCTTCAGGCTCCTGTACCTCCTCCCTGATGGCAGTAACGAGAAGAGGACATGTCCCAGGTGGTGAGGGTCCTTAGTGATGGATGCCGCCTTCTTGAGGCACCGCCTCTTGAAGATGTCCTCGATGGTGGGGATACACCAAGATCATTTTATTCCTCTATACCCATTTATTGCATTCCCCCTTACCTTGTTGGAACTTCCCAAAGGCATGACCTTACACTGCCCTGGATTAAATGTCATTTGCACCTTTTCTGTTCTTCTGACTAGACCATCTCTAATTTACTGCAGTCTGAAGCATTCCTTCTCACTGTTGATGATACAGACAACTTTTGTATCATCCGCAAACTTCTTTGTCATGCCTCCTATATTTAGGTCTACATCATTATATGTAAAATGAAAAGCAAGCAATGGAAAGTATTGACCCTTGTGGAACTTCGCTGGAACAAGCATCCAGTCACAAAAACACCCATCAGCCACTACCCTTTGTTTCCTGTCACTGAGACGATTTTGGATCCAATTTGCCACTCTCCCTCGGATCCCATGGGCTTTTACTTTTTGACTCGTCTGCCCTGTTTACCCCTTGATAAAGAAAGGAATTGTTCAATCTAGTTATTAGCTTCCACAGGAAAAGTTTTATAAAACATAATCAGGAACAGAAGTTGCAGTCACTGGGAAAAATGTGTGTGTTGATGGGAAAAAGCCAGCATGGACAAGTTAAAGGTAAATCATGTCTCATTAATGACAAGGTATTTTGATGCAATAACAGAGAGGGGTGGTGAGGTAAATGCCGTCGATGTGGTATATCTTAGTCATGTGTCACTCTGCATCTTTCTTATCCAAGTGCCTGTCCAAACACCTTTTGAATGCCCTGATTGTATCTGCTTTTACCACCTCCTCTGGCAGCTCGTTCCATCTACCCACCACCCTGAAGAACTTACCCCTCAGATCTCCTTTAAGTTTCTCCCCTCACATCTTAAACCTGTGCCCTCTTGTACTGGATCTCTGCCCTGGGAAAAAGACTCTAACTATCTGTGCTATCTATGGCCTCATAATGTGATAGAATCATAGAGTCATACGGCATGGAAACAGGCTCTTTGGCCCATCTCCTCTGTGCTGATCAAAGTGCCCATTTGCCCGCGTTTGACCCATTATCCCTCTAAACCTTTCCTATCCATGTACCTGTCCAAACATATTTTAAATGTTGTTCCTGTACCTGGCTTTACCACTTCCTCTGGCCGCTCATTCCGTATACGTACCATTCTCTGTGTTAAAAAGTTGCCCCTCAGGTTCCTAATAAATCTTTTCTCTCTCACCTCTAGTTCTTGGTTCCTCAACTCTGGAGAAAAAATCTGTGTGCATTCAAAAAGATTGAGCATCCATTAAAAACCTCTATAAAGTCACCCCTCAGCCTCTTACATTCCACTGAGAATAAATCCAGTGTATCCACTCTCTCTTTATAACTACATTCCTGGTAACATCATGATGAATCTCTTCTGCACTCTATTGCTACCATATCCTTCCTGTAGAGTGGCAGTCGGAACTGTGCACAATATTCTCAGATTTGATGGACAGATTGGTTGGTTAATTGGACCCTGTAATTCGCCCCAAGTGTATAGGTGGGTGGCAGGATTTGGAGGAAAGTTGAGGGAATGTCGGGAGAATAAAATGGCATGAGCGTAGGATTGGTGTAGATGGGTGGTTGATGGTCAGTGCAGATTTGGTGGGCCGAAGGGCCTGGTTCCCTGCTGTTTGAATCTAAGAACACATCCACTTGTTCATCCTTATCTATTCTACTCGTTGCAGTCTTAAAAAAAATCTCTAACAGATTTGTCAGACGCACTTCCCCTCATAGGTCCATGTGGTTCTGTCCAATCCTGATATTATTTTCAAGTGTCCTACCACCAAAAGAGTTAAGCATTTTCTTGCCCCTGATGTCAAGCTTTCTAGTCTGTAGTTCCTTATTTTCTCTTTCCCTCCTCTCTTAAATAGTAGGTTTATATTTGCAGAGGTTAAAACTACAAGGGAGTCAAGGGGTGTGGGGAGGGAGCAGGAAAGTAGTGCTGCACAGGAGACACATGATAAGATAAGGTGTTTATTTATTAGTCACATGTACATTGAAACACACACTGAAATGCGTCGTTTTACGTTACTGAGGATGTGCTGGGGGCAGCCCACAAGTGTCGCCTCTCTTCCGGCACCAACATAGCATGCCCACAGCTCCTAACCTGTACGTCTTTGGAATGTGGGAAGGGGAGACTGCAGATGCTGGAAATCTGAAGCAACACACAAAATGCTGGAGAAACCCAGCGGGTCAGGCAGCATCTGTGGAGGGAAATGGGCAGTCGACGTTTCAGGTCAAGACCCTTCATCAGGACTGGGGCAGTCGATGTTTAGGGTCGACACCCTTCTTCAGGGCTGTCCCAGTCCTAGTGAAGGGTCTCAACCCAAAACATCAACTGTCCATTTCCCTCCATGAAGGTGGTGTTGAAGCCAAGATGAATCAGCCATGATCTTGTTGAATGGAGGAACAGGATTTAAGGGCCAAATGGACTCCTTTGCTCTTGTTTCTTATGTTCTCCTGTTTCATGTCCAGCGTGTGGAAACCTGCCTAAAGTCTATGGAACTTCAGAAGATGATAAGTGGTGCATCCACTATCATCATGGTGATGTCCTTCAAAACATCTGGTTGCAGGTCACCAGGTTCTGGGGAATTATCAGCTTTCTGTCCCTTTAACTTCTCCAATACCACATTTTCATTAATTTTTTTAAAAAATTTTATTTACAGTGTGGTAACAGGCCTTTCCGGCCCAACGAGTCCACGCCGCCCATTTTAAACCCAAATTAACCTACCTGTATGTCTTTGCAATTAATGCTAATTTCTTGCTGCTCCTCATCAGTGTTTTAACACCACCCCCTCCCTACTTTTCCATGTTGGTCTTTGGGGGTGTTAATGGTTAAAACTGAAACAGTGGAGGTCTATATATGCTGTTGCTCAGAAGTCAGTGGAGCCTGCTCAGAATTTTATGAGCCCCTTGATCTGTTAAATCCAACATCCTTTGTAATTGGAACTTGAAATTAAAGCATAGCCCCCCTGTAGATTTACAACATTTTGAACATGGTTCTTTATAAAATATTAACATCTCTTCAATAATGGTTTTGATGTGCACAAGTATATTTCCAGAGCATCAGGCAAGCATTCATTACACGGACAAACTCAACGTTAGCAGCAGACATACAGGAGAGGTTTGGTGGGCTGAGTATATACTGGGTTTTAAGGGACTCTGGATAGTTATGTGGGATAGTTATGTTGTTAGTGATTATTTGCCTTAAGCTCTTACTGTGGCAGTGAGTTCCTTGTACTAACTGCTCATGGAATCAATAAACTGTTGCCTGTTTTCATATTTATTAGTCCCTAATTTTTATTTATGGCTCCTAAATTTTCCATTCCCTCACAGTGGAAACATTCTCATCCTGGCAAACTCTTCCCAATGCATTCAGAATGTGAATCATTGCTGTCAGGTTACTGAAGAGCCTAATCCCTAATTTTTCCCAGTCCAAGCAAATCCTCATGGCTATCCTTGCGAATCTTGTTGTCCTTTCTCCAATATTCCATGTCCTTTCCAGAGTATTGATGTCATAGAGTCATACATTGAAGGTAGAACAGTACAGCACAGTACAGGCCCTTCGGCCCACAATGTCGTGCTGACCTATATAAACCTACTCCATGATCAATCTAACCCTTCCCTTCTACACAGCCCATAACCCTCCATTTTTCTTACATCCATGTGCCTACCTAAAAGTCTTTTAAATGTCCCTATTGTATCAGCCTCTATCACTACCCCTGGCAGTGCGTTCCAGGCACCCAGCACTCTCTGTGTGAAAAACCTACCTCTGACATCTCCCCTAAACTTTCCTCCACTCACCTTAAACTGATGTCCTCTGGTATTGGCCACTGCCACCCTGGGGAAAAGGTGCTGGCTGTCCACTCTATCTATGCCCCTTATAATCTTGTACACCTCTGTCAAGTCGCCTCTCATGCTGCGTCGCTCCAAAGAGAAAACCCCTAGCTTGCTCAACCTTTCCTCATAGGACATGTTCTCTAATCCAGGCAGCATCCTGGTAAATCTCCTCTGCACCCTCTCTAAAGCAGGGGCAAAGGCCCTTCCTCCCACAGAGTATGTGCTGACCATCAAACACCCATTTACACTCATTCTAGATTAATCCCATTTTATTCTCTCCATACTCCCATCAACTCCCTGCAGATTCCACCACTCACTCAGGGCAATTTACAGTGACTGATTAGCTTACCAACCCGCACATCTCTGGGACATGGGAGGAAACCGGAGCACCCGGGTAAAACTCATGTGGTGACAGGGAGAATGTGCAAACTCCACACAGACAGAACCAGAGTCAGCAGCTCTACTGGCTGTAT
Source organism: Pristis pectinata (assembly GCF_009764475.1). Classification (NCBI taxonomy): domain Eukaryota; kingdom Metazoa; phylum Chordata; class Chondrichthyes; order Rhinopristiformes; family Pristidae; genus Pristis; species Pristis pectinata. Next base: position 117,016,847 of record NC_067408.1, on the reverse strand, counting down.
CACTGTGTCATCCAATACAGCAGAACAATGCATAACGGGGACGTCTGCTGATGCTTACATGTCCGATTGCGTTCACGGTGAAGCAGACCCTTCCTTGCATGCAGCAAGACCTGAGCAACGTTCAGATATGAAATAAAATGTGGTGCAAATACTCAGCAGATCAGGCAACATCAATTCTGATGCAAAGTCTTCAACCAGAAATGATAACTGTTTCTCTCTCCACAGACGCTGCCTGACCTGCTGAGTGTTTCCAGCATTTTCTGTTTTTAGTTCAGAATTCCAGCATCTGCATTTGTTTTTTTGCTTTTTGAACAATTAGGCTGATGAGTGGTCGGAACAGCCAGTGCCAAAAGATACAAATGTACAGTACACCCTGCGTTGCCTTCCGAGACAACTGTCCATATTGTGATTTTCCGTCAGACAAAAATTGAGAAAATTTGCTGTTTCTTTCACATTTTATGTTCATTTAGTTAATTCTTTCTCTCATAAATTCCATAAGAGCGAATCTTCATTCCATATCTCATTTTTTTTGATCTGTGAATTCCATAAGGGCGAATTTCCATTGCTCGATTTGCTGTAATGGGGGCTACACTGTACATGGGAAAGCAAGTTGAGAGAAGCCCCCAGAACAAGCCTATGGAGCACTGGAGACAGAGTGTGGGTTAGGTATGGTAGATGGAGTGTAATCAAGTAAACGTGAGGTTCTCCATCTAAGAATAGAAATTAAAATTAATATTTTATCCAAATAATGTGACACCATTGAATATTGGTGTTCACAGAGATCTGGGTGTCCTGAAACCAAACTGACATGGGGGATTGGCATCCAGGTGAGGCAAGTAATTAGGAACGTTGATGTTGCCTATCATTGCATGCAGATGGAGTGGAGACGTCTTCTTCTACCTTTACAGGGCATTGGCAAGACCACACCTGGAGCACCGTGTATAGTCTTGGCTTCCTTATTTAAGGTGGGATATACTTACAGTCGAGCAGTTTGATTTCTGGGATGAGAGGGTTGTCTCATGGAAAATGGCTGAACATATCGGGCATCTGAAGAATGAGAGGTGATCTTATTGAGGCCTGTATGAGGGTTCTCAACAGAGCGGACGCAGGAATCGAGGAGATGGGAGCATGATCATGGGATAAGGGGTTGGCCACAGGAATGAGATGAGAAAGAGTTTCCTCCCCAACAAGCTTGTGGATACTTGGAATTTGCCAAACTTCCAAAGATTGAATAACTGAATGAGGCAGCCTGTGTGGCATAGCATGGTTTCTATCAAACTTAACATAACTTTGCTACCCCAGAAATTTATCCCATTGATGGGTTCGTGTATTTAAATACTTTGCTCACCCCAGGTGTAGTCTTTAATGCCTCATAATCAGGCTGCAGGTACACTTCTCTTAAACTGTACTTAATATTTTAATGATTGCCCATCACTTCTCTCTCTCAGTATTTTCAAGCGTTTTTTTCCCAACTTACCTTATGGGCAGGTACGGTAGTGTAGCAATTAGTGTAATGCTATTACAGCACCAGCGACCCGGGCTCAATTCCGGCTCTGTCTGTAAGGAGTTTGTATGTTCTTCCCGCGTCTCCGTGGGTTTCCTCCGGGTGCTCCAGTTTCCTCCCACATTCAAAAGACGTACGGGTTAGGAAGTTGTGGGCATGCTTTGTTGGCACCAGAAGCATGGCGACACTTGCGGACTGGCCCCAGAACACTCTGCACAAAAGATGCATTTCACTGTATGTTTCGATGTACGTGTGACTAATAAAGATGTCTTGTCTTATCTCATCTTCTTTTTGTTTCATCCTCATGACCTTATGTTTTCTCTGGTTTTGTTGCGTTCACTCTTGATCCTAATCTGGAACTTGCTTATGTTGTGATCGCTACTACCGAGAAGTTCCCCTCGCTCTGCTTGTTTCTTGATCTGTTCTGGTACATTACCGCTAGAAGGTCTGGCAGCAGTTTTTCACTTGTCAGACTTCAGATGAGTTGAGAAAGGAGTTTGGAATATACTGTGGAAATATAATTACCTGCCTGAGGGAGCAGAGCAGCTTCAGTTATGTGGAGCGACCGTGCAGCTGGGAACGTTAGAGAAGGTGGAGGGTTAATAAAATTGTTCAAAATCATGAATTGTTTTGATAGAATAAGAAAAACTCATCTCACTTGCAGTAGTGCTGTTAACCAGACTTAGAAGCATTTGCAAAGTGAACCTTTGTAGGGAGATGAGGTTTTTAACGTAGCAATTGTTGTGAATTACAATAGAAGGATGTTGGAACTTTTGAAAGGGAACCAGGTAACTGTGAACTGGCAAACTGTGCACGCCTGTGGGGAGAGAGCCAGGTAATGGGGCATTTTGATTGTGAATTTCAAGAGCTGGCATAATGGTATGGTGCTGTGTGACTTCTGCTTTTCCTGAGACCAGTTTTTACTCTGGACCTGCCCACGTTTGTGTAGAAAGCAGTTAACTTTAAGACAGCAGCTGAGGTAATCTCTCCCACAAAGCTGCCAGAAAGTATCAGTCTCTGGGCTAGCATGCTTGTGATTTGATCTGCGATGTGGTACTTGCCAGTTTGACACAAATCACATCTGATTTAAAGAAAAGAAATTCTGTTAGTGTGGAGGAAAGTCAGGATAATGAAGGATGTTTTACATTTCCTGTTGAGTGTCAAACAGTTCTTTCACAAGCCATTGCACTGATCACTGAAGCAAGGTGGTGTGGTGGTACAGCAGGTAGTGCTGCTTCCTCACAGCTCTAGAGACCTGGGTTCAATCCTGACCTCCGGTGCTATCTGTGTGGAGTTTACACGTTCTCCCTGTGACCACGTGGGTTTCCACAGGGTGTTCTGGTTTCTTTCCAGATCCCAAAGACAGTAGGTTAATGAGTTACTGTAAATTACCCCCTTTGTATTGGTAACTGCCAAAGAATCAAAGGATAGTTTACGGGCATGTGAGAGATTTGTGTGTTCCGTTCTCGGTGAACACCTGACGTTGACGGGTCACACTTATAATACTGTACATCTGGGACTCACAGAGTTCTACAGTACAGAAGCAGGCATTCCCGGGGGTCGGAGGGATTAGTCATTGATCCATGGATTCACAGAGTTATCCAGTACAGAAACAGGCCCTTCGGCCCAACTCATCCATGCCGACCAGGGTGTCTACCTGAGTTAATCCCATTTGTCTGCATTTGGCCCATATCCCTCTGAACCTTTCCTATCCATGTACCTGTTCAAATATCCTTCACAGATCATAATTGTACCCGTCTTCACCACTTCTGCTGGCAGCTCATTCCATATACCCACCACCCTCTGTGTGGAAAAGCTTGCCCCTCAGATGCCTTTTAAATCTTTCCCCTCTCACCTTAAATCTATGCCTTTAGTTTTAGACTCATAAGAACATAAGAAATAGAAGCAGGAGAAGGCCATCTGGCCCGTCGAACCTGCTCCACCATTCAATAAGGTCATGGCTGATCTGGCCGTGGACTGCCCATTATCCTTAATTCCCCTACTATGGAAAAATCCATCTAACTGTGTCTTAAATACATTTAATGAGGTAACCTCTACTGCTTCCCTGGGAAGAGAATTCCACAGATTCACTACTCTCTGGGAAAAGTGGTTCCTCCTCATCTTCATCCTAAATCTATGTCCCCTAGTTCTGGACTCACCTACCAGTGGAAGCAACCTTCCTGCCTCTATTTTAGCTATTCCTACCCTGCCTGACTCTCCTACCCTGACTGATCATCCACCTTATCTTTGTCCCTCATGATTTTATAAACCTCTATAAAATCACCCCTTGGCTTCCTACACTCCAGGGACAAAAGCCCCAGCCTATCCAGTCTCTCCTTATAACTCAAGCCCTCCAGTCCTGGCAATATCCTTGTCAATCTTTTCTGCACCCTCTCCAGTTTAGTGACATCCTTCCTATAGCTGGGCGACCAGAACTGCACACAGTCCTTACCCTTCACTTCTCTCTAATCTTCCCAAGTCCCAGAATTGTGGAATCATAGAAATGTACGGCACAGAAGGAGGCTACTTGGCCCATCATCTCTATGCTGGCCAAAGCCAGACAATAGGTTACAACCCCTTCCTCACTCCCGGTCCATCGCCCTGCAGCTGACTGCTCCTCAAGCAAAGGTCCAGGGTATTTGCCTTGGGCAGTGAGCTCCAGATCTCCATCACTTGTTGGATGAAATTATTATTTTTTAAGTGCTCCTCCAATTCAACACTGACCTGAAATCACTGCCCCCTCCCCCCCCCCCCCCACCCCAGTTACTGACTGTGCAGAGGGAAAAAGGTCCTTCCTGTCTGGATCTCTTATAATTTTATCCACCTTAATTAATTCTTCCATCAGCCTCCTCTGTCCCAAAGACAAGTCAAGTCGAGTTTATTGTCATGTGAACAAGTACGGCGAGGTACAGGTACAATGAAAATCTTGTTTGCAGCAGCATCACAGCCAAGTAGGTTCAGACAACACACAGAATACATAAATTATACAAGAGAGTGGAAGAAAAAAAAGATTGCAAAACAAGACATCAGTGCAAAACGAAAACACAGAGACAAGTCCATGGCAGTGCAAGAGGTGGTAGTGTTCCACTGCTGAGGTAGGGTTAGGGTTGTGCAGGTACAATAACAACATTTAAAGGGACTCGGACAGGTACTTAGATAGGAAAGGTTCAGAGGGATTTGGGCCAAATGTGGGCAAATGGGACAAGCTTAGATGGTCAGCATGGATGAGTCAGGCCAAAAGGCCTGTTTCTGTGCTGTTTCACTCTATGACTCTCTCAGCATTCTATGTCTGGTGTCAGAAGACTCCTCTGGAAACATATTGGGTCATTGATCCTTTACTGTTCCCCCATCCAGCACTTTTCTTCACATTTCCAGCATGTGGATTACCCACCATATAGAAGCAAGAGCTGGCCATTCGGCCCTTCAAGCCTGTCTGTTGTTCACCAAGATCATGGCTGATTTGATCTTGGCCTCAGCTGCACATTCCTTCCAGTCCCTCATAACCTGACAGACTGAAAATCTGTCCATCTCGGCTTTGGACACGCTCTTCACCATCTTCAGTAGGTGATCCTTTGTTCTGAGACCATCTCCTAGTTCTGGACAAGGATGCATTTGTCCATCATAACCCAGTCAAGCCTTCATTATATCACATACTTCAATAACATCACACATTCATCTGAACCAGATGGAGTTTAATCCGGCGAAATGTGAGGTGTTGCACTTAGGGAGATGAAATGTCAAGGGACAATACACTGTTAAATGCAAGATCCTTAAAAGTATTGAGTACATAGGGATCTTGAGGACTAAGTCCGTAGCTTCCTGAAAGTGGCTGTGCAGGTCGCTCGGGTGGTAAGGAACGTGTACAGCATGCTTGCCTTTATCAGTAAAGACACTGAGTTCAAGAGTCGGGAAGTTATGTTGCAGCTTTATAAGACTCTGATTAGGCCACATCTGGAGTATTACATTCAGTTCTGGTCGCTCCATTACAGGAAGGATGTCGAGGCTTTGGAGAGGGTGCAGAGGTTCACCAGAATGCTGCCTGGATTAGAGGGCATGTGCTATGAGGAGAGGTTGGACAAACTTGGGTTGTTTTCTCTGGAGCGGTGGAGGCTGAGGGGAGACCTGATAGAAGTTTATAAGATTATGAGAGGCACAGATAGAGGAGACAGAATCTTTTTCCAAGGGTTGAAATGTCTAATACTAGAAGGCATGCATTTAAGTTTAGAAGGGGTAAGTTCAAAGGATACATATGGGGCAAGTTTTTTATACAGAGAGTGGTGGGTGCCTGGAATGCGCTGCCGGGGTGGTGGTGGGGGCAGATACGATAGAGCTGTTTAAGAGGCTCTTTGATAGGCACATGAATGTGCAGAAAATGGAGGAATATGGACATTGTGTAGGAAGAAGGGATGAGTTTAGTTAGTCATTTCATTTACTAGTTTAATTAGTTCAGTACAACATCGTGACGAAAGGGTAGCGTATGGCTATTACAGTGCCAGTGACCCGGGTTCAATTCCAGCCGCTGTCTGTGAGGAGTTTGTACGTTCTCCCCGTGTCTGCGTGGGTTTCCTCCGGGTGCTCCGGTTTCCTCCCACATTCCAAAGACGTACGGGTTAGGAAGCTGTGGGCACGCTATGTCGGCGCCGGAAGCGTGGCGACACTTGCGGGCTGCCTCCAGAACACTCTACACAAAAGATGCATTTCACTGTGCGTTTCAATGTACGTGTGACTAATAAAGATATCTTATCTTATTTTATCTTACCTTATCTTATCCTGTACTGTTCTATGTTCCAGGTTCTGTGAGTGTCAGTAAGTGTCAGAACAACCTGTTCAATTGTTCCTCATGCAGCTTCCCTCTGAGGAAAGTGAACCCTCTCTCAACTGCCTCCAATGAATCAGACAGAAGGTAGAACTGGGCAATGGGCCATTCAGCCTCCTGAGTCAGTGCTGGTCTTTATTCTCCACTCCAGCATCCTTCCACCATCCCCACACACCCATATCATTCCCTCCAACTTCTCTCAGAGTCAGAGAGAGAGATAAGATTTCTTTATTAGTCACATGTACATCGAAACACACAGTGAAATGCATCTTTTTCATAGAGTGTTCTGGGGGCAGCCCACAAGTGTCGCCACAATTCCGGCACCAACATAGCACGCCCACAACTTCCTAACCCGTACGTCTTTGGAATGTGGGAGGAAACCGGAGCACCCAGAGGAAACCCATGCAGACACAGGGAGAATGTACAGACAGCGGCCGGAATTGAACCCGGGTCGCTGGTGCTGTAATAGTGTTACGCTAACCGCTACACTACTGTGCCTGCCCCTATAGCACGGGAGCAGCCCTTCAGTCCATTGAATCCACACCGACCATCAACCACCCATGATTACACTCAGTCTGCATTAATTCCATTTCCCCCCACATTCCCAACTTCCCCTGGATTCTGCCACTCACCTGCACACTTGGGGCAATTTACAGCAGCCAGTTAATCTACCAATCCACATATCGTTGTGGGAGGAAAACAGAGCACCCGGAGGAAACCCACGCAGTCACAGGGGAGAACGTACAGACCCCACACAGACAGCAGCAGAGGTCGGGATCGAACCTGGGTCTCTGGCGCTGTAAGGCATCAGATTTATTAGCTGCGCTGCTGCACAGCTCTTTTTGAGCATCTGTGCTTATCAGCTTAGCTATTCCATGCAGTAACGTTCCATTTGGGCAAAGAATCTTCTCCAAAAGTCCCTGCTTGCTAACGGTGGTACAGTAATGTCTCCAACTTCTGGTCTCCCTGCAATTGGAAACATCTTCACCATGTCTGCACCATAAAATCCCTTCAAGAGTGCAGAGCTTGATTAGGCTTCTTCATTCCACAGTTTGGACTGAGTTGAGGGCACAGCACAGTGGAGGGTGGGGCAAATACTGTAAGAGTTTGGTGGGGACATTACCTTGGGAGGTAATTGGTTTACTATTGCCACATGTACTGAGACACAGTGAAAAGCTTTTGTTTCCGTGCCATCCAGTCAGATCATTCCATACATAAGTACATCGAGGTAGTACAAAAGGAAAAAAAAAACAGAATGCAGAATATAGAGGTCTGTTCAAGAGTCTGATAACAGCAGGATAGAAGCTTTCCTTGAGTCTGGTGGTATGTGTTTACATCTTCTGTCCGACGGGAAGGGGGAGAAGAGAGAATGTCCGGGGTGGGAGGGGTCCTTGATTATGTCGTCTGCTCTCCTGAGGCAGCGGGAAGTGTAGACGGAGGCAGTGGAGGGGAGGCTGGTTCATGTGATGGACTGGGCTGTCTTCACGAGAATGTACCATGGGAGTGGAGTGCGGATGAACACTTTGTAGTGACTGGGGGTGCTGTAGGGGAGTCAAACAACTGGAAGGGGACTGAACTGAGTTGGGATGGATTTGAGTTGAGTTGGGCACTAAGTCATGCAGAAACTAGTTTCACACGCACACGTGTGGATACACCACACCATCCTAACTTGGGAATAGATCACCATTCCTTCACCGTCACTGGGTCAAATGCCTGGAACTCCCTCCGTAACAGCACTGTGGGTACACCCACACCTCAAGGTCTGCAGTGGTTTAAGAAGGCAGCTCACCACCACCTTCTCAAGGGCAACTAGGGACGGGCAATTAAATGCTGGCTCAGCCTGTGAATCCCACGTCTCTTGAATCAATACAAAGAGAAATCCCAGAACTGCCACTTGTTGTGTTGGGATCTGCCATGTGTGATTTGCTGCAAGCCAGACAAAAATTGTGAATTTTGTGAAGCAGGCAATCTGCAATCTTTGGTCACGGGTTATTGTTCATTGGAATTGGATTGTCAATGCACAAAAATATGGCACTTGGCGATATAATTTGTGGACACCTTATTCTTTACATACAGTAGAGGCATTTAAAAGGCTCTTAGACACATGAATATGCAGAGAATGGAGGGATATGGACCATGTGCAGGCAGAAGGGAATAGTGTAAATGGACAGTGTTAGCTCAATTAGTTCGGCACAACATTGTGGGCTGAATGGCCTGTTCCTGTTCTGTACTGTTCCATGTTCTATGTTCTTCTAGTCCAACCCCCAACAAAAGCTGTTCGCCTTCCTGACGGGCTGCTAATTTTTGTATGATAGGATATTTTGCCACATAACTGGATGTTTCTGCTTACAGGAGCTTGCTGTCTGCATAGTTTCCAACTTTACAACAGTGACGACACTGTGAAATGTGCATCATTAACTGCAAAGCAAATTGAGCACATTGTGAAATTCTATCATCTTACTCCACCAATGATTCTATTTCCTTTTTGTTTCAGTTCTTTCTACCTGCAGGTACATAGCTCCCTAAAAGTGGCTGCACAGGTTGATAGGATGGTAAAGAAAGCTATGGCTTGTTTGTCTTCATTAGTCGAGGCATTGAGTTCAAAAGCCAGGAAGTTGTGTTACAGCTTTATAAAACTCTGGCTAGGCCACATTTAGAGTATTGTGTTCAATTCTGGTCACCTCATTATAGGAAGGATGTGGAGGCTTTGGAGAGGGTGCAGAGGAGATTTACCAGGATGCTGCCTGGTTTGGAGGAGAGGTTGGACAAGCTGGGGCTGATTTCTCTCGAGTGGCAGCGGCTGTGGGGTGATTTGATAGAGGTTTGTAAAATTATGCGAGGCGTAGATAGAGTAGACAGCTGTTATCTTTTTCCCAGGATTTGAATGTCTAGTACTAGAGGGCATATATTTAGGGTGAGAGGGGGAAAGTTCAAAGGAGATGTGAGGGGCAAGTTTTTTACACAGAGAGTGGTGGGGCCTGGAATGTGCTGCCAGGGGTGGTGGAAGCAAAGAGCATAGGAGTGTTTAAGAGACTTTTAAATAGGCACATGAACATAGAACATAGAACATTACAGCACAGTACAGGCCCTTTGGCCCACAATGTTGTGACGACATTTTATCCTGCTCTACTATCTATCTAACCTTTCCCTCCCACATAACCCTCCATTTTTCTGTCATTCATGTGGCTATCTAAGAGTCTCTTAAATGTCCCTAATGTATCTGCCCCCACAACCTCTGCCGGCAGTGCGTTCCACGCACCCACCACTCTTTGTGTAAAAAAACTTACCTCTGACGTCCCCCTTATACCTTCCTATAATCACCTTAAAATTATACCCCTTCGTGTTAGCCATTTTCGCCCTGGGAAAAAGTCTCTGACTGTCCACTCGATCTATGCCTCTTATCATCTTGTGCACCTCTATCAAGTCACCTCTCATCCTCCTTTGCTCCAAAGAGAAAAGCCCTAGCTCACTCAACCTATCCTCATAAAATATGCTCTCCAATCCAGGCAGCATCCTGGTAAATCTCCTCTGTAACCCTCCCTAAAGTTTCCACATCCTTCCTATAAAGAGGCGACCAGAACTGAACACTATACTCCAAGTGTGGTCTAACCAGAGTTTTATAGAGCTGCAACGTTACCTCGCGGCTCTTGAACTCAATCCCCCAACTAATGAAGGCCAACACACCACACGCCTTCTTAACAACCCTATCGACCTGCGCGGCAACCTTGAGGGATCTATAGACGTAGACACCAAGATCCCTTTGTTCCTCCACACTGCTAAGAGTCCTGCCATTAACCTTGTATTTGATCTTCCAAAGTGTATCACTTCACACTTTTCCGGGTTGAACTCCATCTGCCACTTCTCAGCCCAGGTCTGCATCCTATCAATATCCTGTTGTAACCTACAGCAACCTTCTACACGATCCACAACATGACCAACCTACGTGTCATCAGCAAACTTACTAACCCACCCTTCCACATCCTCATCCAAGTCATTTATAAAAATCACAAAGTGCAGGGGTCCCAGAACAGATCCCTGTGGGACACCACTGGTTACCGCCCTCCAGGTAGAATACCACCTACCGCCACCCTCTGTCTTCTATGAGTGAGCCAAATCTGAATCCACACAGCCAAGTTTCCTTGGATCCCATGCCTCCTGACTTTCTGAATAAGCTTTCCATGAGGAACCCTATCAAACACCATACTAAAATCCATGTACACCATACAGAAATCTGCAGAGAGGGCAGGATATGGTCAATTTATGGAAGAAGGATCAAATTAATTTGGAGTCACTGGTTTAATTAGTTCAGCACAACATTGTGGGCTGAAGGGCCTGTCCTGTGCTGTACTGTTCTGTGTTCTACGTTCTATGCCCTTTCAGCTATCTTTCTGTCTTGCATCCATCCTTCCTTCTTTCCTGGCACAATCTGTCATTCAGTACCGTTACACCAGAGAGCCCCATGCCTCTTGCCCGTTGAACTCAGGATCAGAGACTGAGTTGTCCCTCAGTACCTTGTGTTGGTGTGTGCCCAGCTTGCCTGCTGGCTGAGGTCAAACTCTGGGACATGGGACAAGAACTGACAGAGTCAATAAAGGATTAGTGCAGTTCAGCTGTGAGCACTAAGTGTTAATAATGCAAATTATTAGCCATTTAGAGTCGTCAATGCAGCCGTTGGTAATTAATGGCTTTCTGTGAGTTTGCAGTCAATACACTGGCTGGAAACAAAATGAATCTTTCATTTTTAACAACCCAGGATAAATCACTTGCTGGGTGGAAATGTGTGAAGATCAGCAGCTTCACAGGCAGCTGAGTCTGCTCCCACCTCCCCTGGTGCTGGTGCCCACAGATGGCAGCACTCCTCATGATCCAATGGCTTCCTTCCATTGGGAGTGGACGTGGTGTGTGTCGGGAACTGTGGGCAGCATCAGAGTCAACTCGCAGCACGTCAAAGAGGAGAGTGGTGATGAGGGAACAGGTCAAAGGCAGGAACCAAGACGTCCTGGATCACATGCAACACCTTCCCACTCATCCCACCCCGTCGACCTTAACTCAAGGGTTCCACAACTAGTCAAAGTCAGGTTTATTGTCACCTGCACAAGTACAAGTACAGGTGCAATGAAAAACTTACTTGCAGCAGCATCACAGGCACATAGCATCAGATAAGCAGCATTCACAAGAAAAACATGAATTATACACAACTTTTACAAGAACGAACACGATTAGAACAAAACAAAACAAAGTCCATTTTAGTGCAAAGTGATCAAAGTGGTCTTAATATTGCTAAACTGTAGTGTTTGGAGTTTTGCCAGTTGGTTAAAGAATCGAATGGTTGAAGGGTAGTAGCTGTTCCTGAACCTGGTGGTGTGGGACTTCAGGCTTCTGTACCTCCTACCCGATGGCAGCTGTGAGAAGATGGCATGGCCCGGTTGGTGGGGATCCTTGACAACAGATGTTACCTTCTTGAGGCAGCGCCTCATGTAGATACCACCAATGGTGGTAACTATTAAACCAGTGGTAGTGCTATCTAAATATAACTCCTCTGAAACCAACAGAAACTGGAAATCAAAGCTACAGTCTTCTGGTCCATGTGGTAGGAGCCTGAACAGACTTGTTCTGATTTAGGAGTCACAGAGTGAAGCAGTCCAGCAATGGACCCTTTGTCTCACAGTCCATGACCATCAAGTGTCTGTCTAAACTAGCTCAATAGGACCATGGCTGATCTCAGCTTTAAAGTTAACAGATGACTTAGTTTTCATTGCTCTTTGCAGAAGAGAGTTCTGCCACCCTCAGTGTGTGTGGAAGTGTTTCCAAATGTCACTGTCAAAACGCCTGGCTCCAGCTGTTAGAATATGACCCCCCGACCCCCCCACCCCCCCCCCCCCCCCCCCCCATTTCCAATCTCACTATCAAACAGAAGCAGGTTCCCTCCGACAACAGTTTCGCTTAACATCTCAGAACGTCAGTTCACTCACTCCTCAAGCTTCTAAGTTCTAATGAATGTAAATCCTGGACTGGGCAACCTCATCTGTAATTTAGCCTGGAGTTCAGATATCTGGTTCTTAACACTCCTTGGCTGATATTCCATTGGGTGGATAGCAACCTTTTAATTTGTTATTCAGGATGGTTTTCCTGCAGATTTTAACCAGGGTCAACATTAAGCGTCTTGGTCAGACACAACACAAATGAGATTGTAAAGCCCCCTCCCCAATGACCCACTGAATACATTCAGGATGGGGACAGTAGGAATTGGATATTGGTATTGGTCATTGGTTAATTATTGTCACATGTACCAAGATACAGTGAAAAGCTTTTGTTGTGGGGGCCATCCAGACAGATCATGGCATGCATAATTATATCGAGGCAGTAAAAAGAAAAACAGAATGGGCTGCCCCCAGAACACTCTACGCAAAAAGATGCATTTCACTGTGTGTTTCAATGTACATGTGACTAATAAAGAAATCTTCCCTTAGAATGCAGAATGTAGTGTTGCAGTTACACAGAAAGTGCCGTGCAGGGACACAGATAAATTGCAAAGGCCATGACGAGGTAGATTGAGAGTTCAATAGGTCAGTTCAAGAGTCTGATAACAACGGGATAGAAGCTGCCCTTCAACTTGGTGGTGCGTGACCAGGTGGGAGAGGTCCTTGATTACGTTGGCTACTTTCCAGAGGCATGCAGAGTAAAGCTCCCTGTATATAGTTCACCAATCACATTATTAGAGAGAGAAACTCCCTCAGAGAGACACTTGTTGAGAATGCAGAGTTTCAACCTGAAAAATCCCTCAGCCTCCACGGTTGCAGCTTGACCCTTGGGGCTCCTTCAGCAGTTTATGTTTTGCTCCAGTTTCCAGCATCTGCAGTCTCTTGTGTCTCCATTTGAAGCTCCCTCCATACTGTCCTGTCAGAAGCTCCCAACTGCAGGGACAGTACAGGTTTAGTAAAGAGTAAGGCTTCCTCTGCTCTGTCCCATCATGTACTCCTAGGGCAGGTATGTCATGCAGACACAAGAGGGAGGGACTGCAGATGCTGGAATCTGAAGTAGCACACGAAGGTGCTGGAGGAACTCAGCAGGTCAGGCAGCGTCTGTGAAGTGAAACAGACAGTCAACAATTTGGGGTGAGACCTTTCATCTGGACTGCCATGTGAAGGGTCTAGATTTACCAGGATGTTGCTCGGACTTGGGGGCTTGAGTTACAAGGAGAGGTTGTGTAGGGTAGGACTTTATTCCCTGGAATGGAGGAGATTGAGGGGTGACCTGATAGAGGTGTATAAGATCATGAGGGACACAGACAGGGTGAAAGCACACAGTCTTTTTCCCAGGGAGGGGAGGCCAAAAACAAGAGGGCAGAGGTTTAAGATCAGAGGCGAGAGATTTAAAAGGGACATCAGGGGTAGCTTCTTCACGCAAAGGGTGGTGCGTATTTAGAATGAGCTGCCAGAAATAGTGCTTGAGGCGGGCACTTTATCAGCATTTAAAAGCCATCTATATAAATCCATGGATTGGAGACGTTTAGGGGGCTACGGGCCAAACGTGGGCAGATGGGACTAGCTCACTGGGCAACACAGTCGGCATGGATGAATTGGGCTGAAGGGCCTGTTTCCATGCTGTATAACTCTGTGATTCCACGCTGCCTGACCGGCTGAGTTCCTCCAGCGCTTTGTGTGTTGCTCCAGGTATGCCATGCCTTTTGTAAAAGCCTGCGCCTTCAGTGATGCAGCACTCTTGCATTACTTCACCGGGTGTGTGGGCAGAGATAATAGCCTGGTATTGAACTTGCAGCCACAATTTCCCGGTCCAGAGATGAGACTGCTAACCAATGTGCCAAGGATGATTGCATAAGACACACTTTGTAGGTGCATGTGTCTATAGATGTAGATAAATATATTTCTATTGCCATTAATATTTCTGAAGCCATCATGGGCATAATATCTTGTCATCAGTGTAACCTTTCAATGTGAGTGCTTCATCTAACTTAATAGAAAGTCATTAGTTAAAATGTACAGTGAGTAATTTAACCTGGAAAATGTATTAATATCATTACTGTGCATAGCTGCACCGTTGCATGATATATGAGTTTAATGGTCAGGGCTGGCTTGACAGCTTTTGAGTCTTGCGACTGACACAATGCAGTTATAGATGAAAACTGGTTTTATATTAAAGAGAGGGAGAGTGTGCAAAAGAAAGTTTCTTGTGCTAATCAATAACAAAACTCCTGGGAGAACACACAACGGAACAAAGTGGCTATAAAAAGCTGCCTCTCGCTGAACACCCGTCAAAGCTATTTGCAATGAAATTTTATTCATGGGTCAGAGAAAAAATAGTCTTTGAGCTCCCTGTCTGTGTTTAATCGCTGTGTTTCACTTATTAGTCCTTCATGAACAACAGATGCAGTGAGACTGTAAATTAAATATTGACCTGGGTTATTTTTTTAAGCGCTGTTATTTAATTTTTTTTGTCTACGGTGTTACAGAATGCAAAGACAGGTGCTTCTATTGCTGAGGAATATAACACAGAGAAGAGGAAAATCAATGGACTTAACTTGATACTGAGTTGGAGGAACCCGTGTTAATGGGACTTTAAATCATAAGCCAATTTTTTATTGAGGACCACAAAGGTTCACTGCTATCTGTGTGGGTTTTGTGTGTCTGCGTCTCTGGTTAATGGACCCTGACAAAGAAATAGTCGTTCTGTAGATCACAAGTGCTCAACAACGGACCATGTTGACTATAAGTATTCCAGCATTCCCTCTACCTTTGTATCTCCAGTTTGTACCACTCGCTTGCTGCATTTTCTCTCATGGCCCTGAAAATTCATCCTTTTCATTTATCCATTCCCTTTGGAACGTTCCCGTTCGGTCTCCTGCACCACTCCCGCAGGCAGTGCTTTCAGATTAAAATCTATGGGAAGAAAAATTACCTCCCCCCACCTTCTGTTCTTTTGCCAAATATCGTGTCCCCGAGTCACCAACCACCCTACTGTGGAGAAAGATCCTCTTATTTACTCTGACAAAACAGGCCTTGAGTTTGAAGGCCTTAATTAAGATGAGAGGGGGAAGGTTGAAAGGAGGTGTGTGGAGATATTTTTTATACACAGAGAGCGGTGCGTGCCTGGAACTCGCTGCCAGGGATGGTGGTGGAAACAGACACGATGGTGGCTTTTCAGAGGCATGTAGACAGGCCCATGAACATTCAGGGAGTGGAGGGATGTAGATCACGTGCAGGCAGAAGAGATTTAGTTTAATTCGGCATCGTGCTCGGCACAGACATTTTAGGCCGAAGGGCCTGTTCCTGTGTTGTATCATGTTCTAAATCTCCCCTTACGTTTGCAAACCAAAAATCTGCAGATGCTGGAAATCTGAAATATAACCAGAAAATGCTGGAAACATTCAGCATGTCAGACAGCATCTGGGGAGAGAGAAACTGTTCATGCCTGAAACGTTAACCCTGTTCCTCTCTCCCCAGATGCTGCCTGACCTCTGAGTGAGTCCAGCAGTTTTTGCTTTAACTCTCCCTAATCTCTCCTCCAAGGACAACAACCCTAGTTTCTCCAATCTCTCCACATAACTGAAGTCCCTCTGGTTAATAACGATTATCACTCTAATTAATCTCATCCACCAAATAGAAGGTCTGCTCTGCTATTTATGGCTGATCTTCTACCTTAATTCCATTTTCATAGAGCATAGAACAGCACAACTCAGTTCCAGGCCCTTCAGCCCACAATATCTGTGCTGACCATGCCAATTTTAACTAATCCCTTCTGCCTGCACATGATCCATATCCCTCCATTCTCTGCCTGTTCATGTACCTGTCCAAATGCCTCTAGCTATTGTATCTGCTTCCACTACCTCCCCTGGTAGCACATTGCAGGCACCCACCACTCTCTGTGTAAGAAACTTTCCAGTCCTGATGACGGGTCTCGGCCCGAAACGTCGACTGTTTATTTCCCTCCACGGATGCTGCCTGACCTGCTGAGTTCCTCCAGCACCTTGTGTGTGTTGCTCCAGATTCCAGTATCTGCAGAATCTCTTGTGTCTCCGTTCTGCTGCTCCACTGCAATCTCTCTTCCAGGGATGCCGACCCTGAAGAAGCTTTCCTCCTCTCTTCGATGGGAGTTCTGTGAGACCCTCTCTCACTGCTCCCCTTCCGTGATCTTGGCTGCTCTCCAGCTCTTCGACCACATGCTTCCACAGCCACACGACCTTCCCGGGCACTTGCCTCTGCCGCCATCTTATGTGCCTGCCTGTCCCCTGAACTCACCTGTCACCTGCTTGCCTGTGCTCCTCCCCCCACCTTCTTATTTTGGCTTCTGCCCTCTTCCTTTCCAGTCCTGATGAAGGGTCTCGGCCCGAAACGTCGACTGTTTAAGATAAGATGAGATAAGATATCTTTATTATTCACATGTACATCGAAACACACAATGAAATATATTTTTGCATAGAGTGTTCTGGGGGCAGCCCGCAAGTGTCGCCACGCTTCTGGCACCAACATGGCATGCCCACAACTTCCTAACCCGTACGTCTTTGGAATGTGGGAGGAAACCGGAGCACCCGGAGGAAACCCACGCAGACACAGGGAGAACGTACAAACGCCTTACAGACAGTGGCCGGAATTGAACCTGGGATGCTGGCGCTGTAATAGCGTTATGCTAACCGCAACACTACACTACCATTTATTTCCCTCCACGGATGCTGCCTGACCTGCTGAGTTCCTCCAGCACTTTTTGTCTATTGCTCCAGATTCCAACATCTGCAGAATTTCTTGTGCCTCATAAATCTCACTGCGGTCTTCCCCATCTCACCTTAAACCTTTGCCCTCTCGTGTATGAGAAAAGGGACAGAGGGGGAGCAGTTGGAGAATTCACTGTTCACACCGTCAGGTTGCAGACTACCCAGGCGGAATATGGTGCTGTTCCTCTAAACTTAGACCATAAGATGTAGGTGCAGAATTCCGTCCATCTAGTCTGCTCCACCATTCAATCATGCCTCATAAGTTTGGTATTGGTATTGGTTTATTATTGTCACTTGTACCGAGCTACAGTTTTAAACCCGTCTTGCATACCGATCGTACAGGTCAATTCATTACACAGTGCAATTACATTGGGTTAGTACAGAGTGCATTGATGTAGTACAGGTAAAAACAATAACAGTACAAAGTAAAGTGTCACAGCTACAGAGAAAGTGCAGTGCAATAAGGTGCAAGGTCACAACAGGGTAGATCATGAGGTCAGAGTCTATCTCATCGTATAAAGGAACTGTTCAATTGTCTTATCACAGTGGGGTAAAAGCTGTCCTTACGTCTAGTGGTACGTGCCCTCAGGCTCCTGTATCTCCTACCCGATGGAAGAGGAGAGAAGAGAGAATGACCCAGGTGGGTGGGGTCTTTGATTATGCTGCTGCTTCACCAAGACAGTGAGAGGTAAAGACAGAGTCCAAGGAGGGGAGGCTGGTGTCCATGATGTGCTGGGCTATGTCCACAACTCTCTGCAGTTTCTTGCAGTCCTGGGCAGAGCAGTTACCGTACCAAGCCGTGATGCATGCAGATAGGATGCTTCCTATGGTGCATCAATAAAAGTTAGTGAGTGTCAAAGGGGACAAACCGAATTTCTTTAGCCTCCTGAGAAAGTAGAGGTGCTGGTGAGCTTTCTTGGCCGTGGCGTCTACGTGATTTGACCAGGACAGGCTGTTGGTGATGTTCACTCCCAGGAACTTGAAGCTGTCAACCCTCTCAACCTCAGCACCATTGATGTAGACAGGTGCATGTACACCGTCCCCTTTCCTGAAGTCAATGACCAGCTCTTTCGTTTTGTTGACATTGAGGGAAAGGTTGTTGTCATGACACCATTCCACTAAACTCTCTATCTCCTTCCTGTACTCTAACTCATCGCTGTTTGAGATATGGCCTACAACAGTGGTATAATCTGCAAACTTGTAGATGGAGTTAGAGCAGAATCTGGCCACACAGTCATGAATGTTTACAGAGTAATCTCCTTCAAACTTTCCCCCTCTCACCTTAAAGCTATGCCCATTATTTTTGTCTGAAATATTTTAATCTGACGTCTTGGCATCTTTCTGAAAGTGTCCAGAATTGAATGCACTGCTGCTGAGGGTGCAGTCAGCAAACTGTGTACAAGTTGGTTTGATTTTACAGAATTTGCACGTTTCTGAGTCCAGATTTTGACCACAACCAGCACGATCAGTGATTTAAAGTGTAACCCAAGGAAATATTTTGCTTTCACCAGTTGTGGATGGCAGGGAGGTGCAGATAGTACAGCTGCTCCTCACAGTTCCTGTGACTAGTGTTCAATTCAATCCATGTAGATGCCACAGCCAAGAAAGTGTACCAGTGCCTCTACTTCCTCAGGTGGTTCAGGACATTTGGCATGTCCCTGCTGACCCTTACCAATTTTTATAGAGGCACCATAGAAAGTGTCCTATCCGGACACATCACGGCTTGGTACAGCAACTGCTCTGCCCGTGACTGCAAGAAACTGCAGAGAGTTGTGGACACAGCTCAGCACATCACGGAAACCAGCCTCCCTTCCATGAACTCTGTCTAAACTTCTTGCTATCTCGGTAAAGCAGCCAACATAAACAAAGACCCTCCCACCCTGGACATTCTCTCTTATCCCCCCTCCCATCGGGCAGAAGATACAAAAGCCTGAAAGCACGTACCACCAGGCTCAAGAACAGCTTCTATCCTGCTGTTATAAACCTATTGAACGGTTCCCTAGTACGATAAGATGGACTCTTGACCTCACAACCTGCCTGATCGTGGCCTTGCACCTTATTGTCTGCCTGCACTGCACTTTCTCTGTAACTGTAACACTTTATTCTACATTCTGTTATTGTTTTCCCTTGTACTACCTCACTGCACTGATGTGATGAAATGATCTGTATGGATGGCATGCAAAACAAAGTTTTTCACTGTACCTCGGTACATGTGACAATAATAAACCAATTTATTCTGACCCCCAATACTGTCTGTGTGGAGTGTGTAGGTTTCCCAAGAACAAAAGAAAATAGGAGCAGGAGTAGGCCACTTGGCCCCACCATTCAATACGATCATAGCTGATCTATAGCAAAACAATCTGCTGGAGGAACCCAACAGGTCGAGGAAAGGGTGCAGAGGAGATTTACAAGGATGCTGCCTGGAATGCGGAGCATGCCTTATGAAAGCAGGTTGAGGGAACTTGGCCTTTTCTCCTTGGAGCGAGGGAGGATGAGGGGGGACCTGATAGAGGTGTATAAGATGATGAGCGGTATTGATCGGGTAGATAGTCAGAGGCTTTTCCCCAGGGCTGAAATGGTGGCCACAAGAGGACATAGGTTTAAGGTGCTGGGGAGTAGGTATAGAGGAGATGTCAGGGGTAAGTTTTTTACTCAGAGAGTGGTGAGTGTGTGGAATGGGCTGCCAGCAACGGTGGTGGAGGCGGATACGATAGGGTCTTTTAAGAGACTGTTAGATAGGTACATGGAGCTGAGTAAAATAGAGGGCTATGGGTAAGCCTAGTAATTTCTAGGGTAGGGACATGTTCGGCACAGCTTTGTGGGCCGAAGGGCCTGAATTGTGCCGTAGGTTTTCTATGTTTCTATGAGCAGCATCTGTGGGGGGTGGGGGGCGGGATTGGGAGAGGAATTGTCGACGTTTTGGGTTGAAACCCTGCACCTTGCATCACTGGAGAGGGGAGACGGCTAGGGTAAAGAGGAGAGGGGGAGTAGTGAGACAGGGGTGTAAGATGACAGGCAGGTGGCACGAAGTGGGGGGGGTGAAGTTGGGAGACAGTGGCAGGCGAGTGAGAGGTGGAGGCAGACAGAGAGGGAGAGAGAGACAAGAGAGAGAGAACGAGGGAAAAGAAAAAAAGATGGAGCAAGGAGGGAGGAGGGGAGTGTGAAGATTGGAGACACATGGGAGCATTGCGTGCCGTTCTGGTCACCCCATCACAGGAAGGATGTGGAGACTGTTGGAGAGGCTGCAGAAGAGGTTCACCTGGATGCTGCCTGGATTAGAGGGCATATCCTATGAGGAGAAATTGGACAAACTTGGGTTGTTTTCTCTGGAGTGTCAGAGGCTGAGGGGAGAGCTGATAGAAGTTTATAAAATTATGAGAAGCATAGACAGGGTAGACAGAGTCTTTTTCCCAGGGTGGAAATGATAAATACTAGAGGGCATAGATTCAAGGTGAGTGGGAGAAAGCTTAAAAGAGATTTACGAGGCAAGTTTTTTTTGCACAGGGAGTGGTGGGTGCCTGGAATGTGCTGCCTGGGGTGGTGGTGGAGGCAGATATGACAGCAACTTTTAAGAGACACTTAAATTGGCACATGAACAGGTGCAGAGGAGATTTACCAGGATGCTGCCTGGTTTAGAGACTATGCATTATGAGGAGAGACTAAGGGAGCTCGGGCTTTACTCTTTGGAGAGGAGGATGAGAGGAGACATGATAGAGGTGTACAAAATATTAAGAGGAATAGATAGAGTGGACAGCCAGCGTCTCTTTCCCAGGGCACCAATGTTCAATACAAGAGGGCATGGCTTTAAAGTAATGGGTGGGAAGTTCAAGGGAGATATCAGAGGAAGGTTTTTCACCCAGAGAGTGGTTGGGGCATGGATGTGCTGCCTGGGGTGGTGGTGGAGGCAGGTACATTGGTCAAGTTCAAGAGATTGTTAGATAAGCATATGGATAATTTAAAATAGAGGGATATGTGGAAGGAAGGGGTTAGATAGTCTTAGGTGAGGTTTAAAGGTCAGCACAACATTGTGGGCCGAAGGACCTGTATTGTGCTGCACTGTTCTATATTTAACAAGCAAGGAATTGAGGGATACGGACTGTGTGCAAGCTGGCACATAGTTTAAATTGGCATCATGGTCGGCACGGACATTGCGGGCTGAAGGGCCTGTTCCTGTGCTGCACTGTTCTATATTCTAAGTTCACTACGTACTGATGCTTCTCGGAACTGTGAGTGGAATTACGGGTACCTATCATAGACGCAGAACTGCAAGGTTTCAAAATCCTAAACATTTTAACCACAATTTGTCACGGATAATTGGATTTCATTTCCTGAAAACTGTGATCTGTCTTTCCCTTTGCAGGTAGCAGATGGTGTTACACTGCGCAGTATGTCTTTAAAAAATGTTCAATTACCAAGTGGTAATGTAAATTATACGTAACCCTGGGACCAGTTACAAACTCCAAATACACTGATAGCTTTCTATAAACCCTGTGCCTTTAGCAACTGTGCTTTAAACTGTGAGCCGTATCAGTTGCACAGCGTCTGAATGACTGTGTCATGCATCAGACATCCAGTTAGCCCAAGTCCAGAGGAACTAAATACCCCAAACCTGAAAGGAGGCCATTAAAAATCAGACGGACGGGCTCACTTCTCAACATGGTGTCGTTTTCATATCAGAATACCGGCCATAATATTAAAAACTTGATTCTGAGTCATGGGTTTTAGCCTTGCACTAGAGTCCGGCTCGACGATAGCATTCCTCTGGAAAGGCCTTGTCCAGTGAGACCCAGACCAGAGAGACGCAGACCAGAGAGACGCAGCCCAGAGAGAGACAGAGCAGAGAGACACAGAGCAGAGAGACACAGACCAGAGACACAGTCCAGAGAGACGCAGACCAGAGAGACAATCCAGAGAGACACAGTCCAGAGAGACACAGTCCAGAGATACAGTCCAGAGAGATGCAGACCAGAGAGACGCAGACCAGAGAGACGCAGACCAGAGAGATACAGACCAGAGGGACACAGACCAGAGAGACACAGACCAGAGAGACCCTATCCTCCAGGAAGGTCTAGTCTTGGGAGGGAGCCTCGGTGGCCACTTTATGGAGTACCTCCATTCAATCTGCGAGGGCTACCCTGAGCTGAGAGGGTTTAGCAACATTATGACTGGCACAGCCCTAATCACTACAGTTTAGCAACACTGTGATCACTTTGTTCACTTTGCACTAAAATGGACTTTGTTTTTATTCTAATTGTGTTCTTTCTTGTAAAAATTGTAACTGATTTATGTTTAATTTATGTTTTTCTTGTGAATGTTGCTTATCTGATGCTATGTGCCTGTGATGCTGCCGCAAGTAAATTTTTCGTTGCACCTGAGCACACATGTGCACATGACATTAACTTTGACCCTGAGCTCCTGGTTACCTGTCACTTTAATTCTTCTTCCCACTCCCAGTCAGATGTCTCTTGTTTGGCCTCCTGCACTTTTCCCATGGTCTCCATCCTATCACGGACATTCTCCCGGACACCCATGGTCTCCATTCTATCACGGACATTCTCTCGGACACCCATGGTCTCCATCCTACCACGGACATTCTCCCGGACACCCATGGTCTCCATCCTACTACGGACATTCTCCCGGACACCCATGGTCTCCATCCTACCACGGACATTCTCCCGGACACCCATGGTCTCCATCCTACCATGGACATTCTCCCGGACACCCATGGTCTCCATCCTACCACGGACATTCTCCTGGACACCCATGGTCTCCATCCTACCACGGACATTCTCTTTGATGTCTCCACCTCTGCAACTTAAATTTTTTGGCATCAGCCTCAGTGAAGTGATTCCGTAAACAGTGAAGTTACCTCAGCAACCCTGACCTCAGCCCAGGCACCACTGTGGCACAGCTGGTAGGGCCACTACCTTACAACTTCAGAGACCAGGGTTCAATCCTGACCTCGGGTGCTGCCTGTGTGGAGTTTGCACGTTCTCCTGGTGATTGTGTGGGTTTCCTCCCACATCTCAAAGATGTGTGGGTGGGTAGGTTAATTGACCAGGCTCGGTTGTCCTCAGTGCGCTGATGAGTGGTAGAATCTAGGTGATGGGAATGTGGGGAAGTAAAATGGGTTCGGGCAGGATTAGTGTAAAGGAATGGGCTCTTGAAGATCAGCATGAAGCTGGTGGGCTGAGGGGCCTGTTTCTGTGCTCTCCCAGGATGTTCCTGAGTACAGCGGCGATCCAAATGCAGGAAGCTCCCCGACTCAGCAATGGTCCATTGTTCAGGAAACTTTCCAACACAAACCCCAGTCCAAACCCGGGACACTCTCTGATGCAGCAACAGTTTAAATCCAGCTCACTTTCCAATACTGCCACAATCAAAATCCAGGAAACTTCCTCAATTAACAGCAAGCAGTAGCCAGGAAACTTCAAGGGTAATCCCCATTTGCCCCATGTGTCACAGTACAAGCCCTGGGGAGTACTCACCCAACAGAAGG
This sequence comes from Pristis pectinata, assembly GCF_009764475.1. Taxonomy (NCBI): domain Eukaryota; kingdom Metazoa; phylum Chordata; class Chondrichthyes; order Rhinopristiformes; family Pristidae; genus Pristis; species Pristis pectinata. The sequence goes on along the minus strand of NC_067408.1, from coordinate 116,993,302 downwards.
CAATTAGAAGGTTATTTAGGAAGCATTCTTTTGACTCAGCTGTGGATTAGGACGCCAGAGCTAACTTTCCTTGCCCATTTCCCTCCTGGTTCGGACCTGATCCCATAGTGTGCAGACTATAAATGTATATTTTAATTACAGACTAATTTCTCATTTTTCCCAATCTCCTTCTCAGAAGCCGAGTTCTCACCTTGAGATGCTCCACTTGTCAAAAAAATCTATCAGCCCTTATATTCAAATGAACTGTACAGGTTATTAGACTGCCCTTGATAAAAGATCTAGTTTCTAGGGCAAATACCACAATAAATTGCAGTTCTGACAGGTTTATTACATATTGTAAATAGAATCCTCTGCCAGGTTTTTATGACAGACATGAGTAGGTTGTTCCATTACCAGGGAAGCAGCAGTCCACCATTATTTCCCTTCATTTCCTTTCATAATCCCTCGGTCACTGCTCAGTTATCGCAATACATTTGCCCTCCGTTTATCCATCCTTCCACCTCTCTCTCTGTTCTTCACTGTGGCACTTTATTCCTCTTCCTCTGTCTGCTTTCCTCTGTCTGCCCGGGTCTCCACTCCTGCTTTGGCCGTTCTTCTGTGTTTTCCACCCCTTCTCTCTCTGTCTCTCTCTTTTTTCCTCTCTCTCATACACACACACACACACACACACACACACACACACACATACACACACACTTCCTCTCTCTCACTCTCTATCTTTATGTCTCTCTTACACTGTCTCTTTCTCTCTCACACACACATACACTCTCTCTATCTCTCTCACACTCTATATCTTTCTAACTCGCTCTCACATTCTCTCTCACACAGACATTCTCTCTATCTCTCACTATCTTCTCTCTCTCTCTCTATATCTCTGTCACTCTCCCTCTATCTCTTTCTCTCTCTCTCTCGCGCAGTGTGACATACCACGGAAACAGGCCATTCTGCCGTCTGTTTCTGTGTTGACCATCAGAAACCTATCTATACCAGTCCCATTTTCCAGCACCCAACCCATAGCCTTCAATGCCTTGGCGATTCAAGCGCTCACTCATCTAAATACCTCTTCAATGTTGTGACACTGCTTGCCTCCACCACCTTCTCGGACAGTGTGTTCCAGATTTTAACCAACCTCTGCATGAAAATCTCCTTCTCAAATCCACCCCTTACCCTAAATGCATGCCTTCTACTTTTACACATCTTTGCCATGGGGAAAAGTTTCCGACTATCTACCTCACCTAGGTCCCTCATAAATCTGTTTACCTCTGTCAGGTCCCTCCTCAGTCTCCTTCACTCCAGGGAAAGCAAACCCAGCCTGTCCAGTCTTCCCTTATAACTGAAACGGTCACCCCAGGCAATCTCCTGGTGAACCAACGTCCAGGGTTGGGGAATCGAAAACTAGAGGACATAGTTTTATGGTTAGAGGTGATAGATTCAATAAGAACCTGAGGGGCAACTTTTTTACACAGGGGATGGTGGATGTATGGAACCAGCTGCCAGAGGGAGTGGGTGAGGCAGGTACTTCAGATACGTTTAAGTATATGGACAGGTATGTGGATGACAAGAGTTTAGATGGACATGGGCCAAGTGCTGGGAAATGGGATTAGCTTGAATACACATCTTGGTCGGCATGGACATGGATGGGCCGAAGGGCCTTTTTCCTTGCTGTACAACTCTATGACTCTATCAATCTCCTCTGCACCTTCTCCAGTGTATTCACATCCAACCAAAATTACACCCAGGACTCCTGCTGTGGCCTGGTTAATGTTTTATAAAGTTGCAGCATGACCTCCCTGCTCTTCTGTAAACGATCTCATGGCAAGAAGTGCAGGCAGTGTGCTCGGTGTCCTGGGACTTGTATACATCCCCAGAACAGATCGATTGGTTGTAGGACTGGCTGCAATATTTCTTACATCACAATAGTGACCACCTTTCAGTCCAGGGTGGGAATCGAACTGTGACCATATTTTGAATGGGGTTTAAAACAGATGTTGGTGTCCTCAGTGGTTTATGGGGATGGTGGAGATTATTCCAGATTTATTGACTCTCTGCATTTTAAAATCCCACAGCTGTTATGACAGGTTTGGAACTCATGCTGTCCAATCAATGACCCAAACCTGGCTGCTAATCCTCTAATTTACTATTTTACCCTTTCCCTGAGACGTGATAAAGAAATGTGAAGCAACACACAATCTGCGGGAGGAATTCAATGGTTCCAGCAGTATCTCTGGGGGGAAAGGAATTGTCAATGTTTTGGGTCAAAATCCTGCCTCAGAACGTCATAGCTCCTTTCCCCCCTCCACAGATGCTGCTCGACCCGCTGAGTTCCTCCAGCAGATTGTGTGTTGCTCCAGATTCCAGCATCTGCAGTCTCTGGTGTCTCCATGAAGAAACGTGACCCTTTTCTGTCCTTCCTCTATCTCTCATCATTACCGTCTATCCTCTATCTACACATCCTTTATTCTCTCCTCTTTTCCTCCCTTTTTCTCCTCCTTTTTCCATTCCATTGTGCACTCTCTACCATTCACTACAATCCTTCTTTTACCTTGGGGGCCTGAGTTATAAGGAGAAGTTGCATAGACTAGGATTTTATTCTCTGGAACGTAGGAGATTGAGGGGTGACCTGATAGAGGTGTATCTAACCATGAGGGGCATAGACAGGGTGAAAGCACATGGTCTTTTTCCCAGGGAGGGGGGTGCTAAAAACAAGAGGACAGAGGTTTAAGATCAGAGGCGAGAGGTTTAAAAGGGACATCAGGGGCAGCTTCTTCACACAAAGGGTGGTGCGTGTTTGGAATGAGCTGCCAGAAACAGTGGTTGAGGCGGGCACATTAGCAACATTTAAAAGCCACCTAGATAAGTCCATGGATAGGAGAGGTTTAGAGGGCTTTGGGCCAAGCACGGGCAGATGGGACTAGCTCACTGGGCAACACAGTCGGCATGGACGAGTTGGGCCGAAGGGCCTGTTTCCGAGCTGTATGACTCTATGACCTCCCTCATCAATCCTTTGCCCATTTCCCCCTTCAAAAGCCTTTCTTCGAGTCCCAACCTTTAACTGTTCCAATACATCCCTCTGTCTGGATCCCTTTCAAAGAGGCAAGCTGTTCGTCAGAGACCCTTTTGTCTGAAGGCTCCTGCTGTAGAATTTACAGCAGCATGTGTGTGAATGTCTGCATGAAAGACATTGTTTCACCTCCGTGGGGCAAGGGCTTCCACTACATCTCTGTAATTAAAATTTACTTGAGATATGTGTCATCTCATTAAAAAAGGATTTGTCTGAATGATTACATGAAGCAACAGTAATCGATGCACTTTTAACTGTTTGGAGATTGCACAGAGAGTGTTAACCCAAAATGGCATTCTCAGGGCGGTAGGAAGGAGATGTGTGATACTTCGTCTCGGTTTACACTATTTGTACTGTGGACAATTGTGGACAAAAAGTCAACATCAGAGTGTGGGGTCCTGTGAGGAACATTACTACTAGTGCTACTGATTACAGGTGGTAAAGATTAGATGGTGAAAACTATTACCAATTTACAATTTTCACCATTGTTAAATTGTTTTACTGATGATGAAAATCATTACCAATGGTAAATGATGCTCCCACTAGTGAACATTACTACCGACGGAAAAGATTACTATCAGCGGTAAAGAGTGCTCACAGTGATGAAGCCTATCAGTAGTGATGCAGGTTTTGGTCACAAGAATGGTGCAGAAAACCAGGTAACCAACATTTGGGTGACACCAGACTTGAGATCACGGGAGGAATTGGATGGGGATTGAAATTCTTCAGTTAGTGAGTCGGGGAAGAGTGACTGATGCAGAGTCCTGGTCTCAGTGCAGTTCAGAGAGAGTAGGGAGTTTGTGGGGAAGAACAATTGAGGGATGGGTCATAAATCAGTCGTAGAATCCTACAGCACGGAAACAGGCCCTTCAGCCCAATTCGTTCATGCCAACTGTGTTGCCCAGCGAGCTAGTCCCATCTGCCTGCGTTTGGCCCATAGCCCTCTAAACCTCTCCTATCCATGTGCTTATCCAGATGGCTTTTAAATGTTGCTAATGTGCTCGCCTCAACTACTATTTCTGGCAGCTCATTCCAAATACACACCACCCTTTGCTTGAAGAAGCTGCCCCTGATGTCCCTTTTAAATCTCTCACCTCTGATCTTAAACCTCTGCCCTCTTGTTTTTAGCACCCCCTCCCTGGGAAAAAAACTATGCGCTTTCTCCCTGTCTATGCCCCTCATGATCTTATACACCTCTATCAGGTCACCCCTCAATCTCCTATGTTCTAGGGAATTAAGTCCTAGTCTCCGCAACCTCTCCTTGTAACTCAGGCCCCCAAGTCCAGGCAACATCCTGGTAAATCTTTTCTGCACTCTTTCTAGTTTAATAACATCTTTCCTCTATCAAGGATTGAAGAGGGGTTGGGTAAGATCACAGAGTCATACAGCACGAAAACAGGCCCTTCGGACCAACTGGTCCATGCCGACCAAGATGCCCATCCAAGCTAGTCCCATTTGCCAGCATTTGACCCATAACCTTCTCAACCTTTCCTATCCATGTACCCGTCCAACTGAATTTTAAAAGTTGTTATTGTACCTGCCTCAACCACTTCTACTGGCAGCTCGTTCCACATGGATGCTGTGTAAAGAAGTTGCTCCTCATGTTCCTCTTAAATCTTTCCCCTCACACCTTAAACCGATGCCCTCTAGTCCTTGATACCCCAACTCTGGGAAAAACACTGAGTGCATTCACCCTGTCCATGCTCCTCATGATTTTATACACCTCTATAACATCACCCCTCAGTCTCCTACACTCTTAAGGCGTAAAGCCTTAGCCTGTCCAACCTCTCCCTGTAGCTCACTCCCTCACGTCCAGGCAACATTCTTGTAAATCTTTTCTGCACTCTTTCCAGTTTAGTAACATCTTTCCTGCAGCAGGGCGACCAAAACTGAACACAATACTTAGAGTGTGGCCTCGCCAGCGTCCTGTACAACCGCACCATGTCCTCCCAAATGTTATACTCTGTTCTACAACAGTCCCCAGGGCCCTGTCATTCCCTGTGTATGTCCTGCCCTGGTTTAACATCCTAAAATGCATCACTTTGCACTGGTCCAAGTTAAACTCCACCTGCCGTTCCTTTGCCCACTTTCCCAGTTGATCCAGTTGTCCTGTTGGAACCTTAGACAACCTTCTGCATTGTCCACCACACCACCAATTTTGGTGTCATCTGCAACCTCACTAATCATGTCGTCTACATTCACATAGCATCAGAGGCACAACATTCACAAGATAAAAACATAAATTAAACATAAATTATACACAATATTTACAAGAAAGAACACAATTAGAACAAAGTGCACGAAGTCCATTTCAGCGCAAAGTGATCAAAGTGGTCACAGTGTTGCTAAACCGCAGTGATTAGGGTTGTGCTGGTTGGTTCAAGAACCGAATGGTTGAAGGGAAGTAGCTGTTCCTGAACCTGGTGGTGTGGGGACTTCAGGCTTCTGTACCTCCTGCCCGATGGGAGCTGCGAGAAGGTGGCATGGCCCGGATGGTGGGGATCTTTGATGATGGATGTTGCCTTCTTGAGGCAGCGCCTCCTGTAGACACTACCGATGGTGGGGAGGCATGTACCAGTGATGTATTGGGCTGAGTCCACGACTCTCTGCAGCTTCTTACATTGCTGCACATTCCAATTGCTGTCCCAGACCATGATGCACCCAGTCAGGATACTTCATGAAAGTTTTATTAAAACTTTAATGAAAAGTTTTATGAAGGTTTTATGAAAGGTAAATCCGATTTGACAAATTTGCTCCAGTTTTTAGAGGATATAAAAAGAGGGGTGATAGAGGGGAATGCAGGTGTAGTCTGTTCGGATTTTCAGAAAACATTTAACAAGGCCGCTCATAAAAGGCCGGTGCGCACATTAAGAACACACAGTATTAGGGGACAGTAGTGTAGCGGTTAGTGTAACACTTTACAGCGCCAGTAACCCGGGTTCAATTCCAGCCGCTGTCTGTAAGGAGTTTGTACGTTCTCCCTGTGACTGCGTGGGTTTCCTCCGGGTGCTCCGGTTTCCTCCCACATTCCAAAGACGTACGGGTTAGGAAGTTGCGGGCATGCTATGTTGGCGCCGGAAGCGTGGCGACACTTGCGGGCTGCCCCCCAGAACACTCTACACAAAAGATGTATTTCACTGTGTGTTTCAATGTACATGTGACTAGTAAAGATGTCTTATTATAAGTGTGTCAGCGTGGATTGAAGATTAGTTATTTACATAGAAGACAGAGAATCAAAATAAACAGGTTTATTTCAGGTTTGAAGGATGCAAATGGAGGTGTGCCCCAAAGATCAGTTCTTTTACCGTTACGATTTGTATTAATGACTTGGAGGAGGGGGCAGAGTGTAAGGGATCCAAGTTTGCCGATGACACAAAAATAATTGGGAGGGCATGTTGCAATGAGGGGACGAGGGCTCGACAGCTGTGTGTAGATAGGTTGTGTGACAGGGTGACAACTGGATAACTAGAGTTTAACATGGAAAGTCATGCACTTTGCTAAGAGGAAAGTCGACTATTATTGAAATGCAGAGAGATTGCAGATGAGCGCAGTATGGAGGGGTTGATGTGTTCTTGTACACAAATTGCAAAAGGTTAGCATGCAGGTGCGGCAAGTAGTGAGGATGACAAATTGCAGATCGGCCTTTACTGCAATAGGGTGGAGTTTAGAAATAGGGAATTGTTGGGACAAATGTATGCAGAGTTGGTGAGGCTGCATCTGGAGCACAGTTTTGGGCCCCTTATTTAAGGAAGAATATACTGGCATTGGAGGAAGTATTAAAGAGATTCACCAAGCTGATTCCTGGCGAGAGAGTTGTCCTATCATGAGCAGTAAAAGAAATTAGATCGATCTATTTGAGTTGAGCAGAATGGGGGTGATCTTAATTAAGCATATAGGATCCTAAGGAGGCATAACAGAAAGGTCAAGATGTTTCCACTAGTGGGAGAATCTCGAATGGGCAAATATAGTTACAAGATAGGGGGCTGGTCATTTAGACTGGGATGTGTGGGAAGTTCTTACGGAGAGTAGTGAATCTCTGGAATTCTCTGAACAAGAGAGTTGTGGGGACTGGATCACTGGGAGTATTTTAAGAGGAAGGGTGTAGATTTTGGAGAGATCTCATCATCCACCATCATGAAGTGCTTCAAGAGGCTGGTCATGGCATGCATTAACTCCAACCTCCCAGAAAAACCTTGACTCACTGTAATTCACCTACCGTTGAAACAGGTCTACGGCGGATGCCATCTCCCCGGCCCAATGCTCATCTCTGGAGCATCTAGACAGTAAAGACAACTACGTTAGACTATTGTTTATTGACCACAGCTCCGCCTTCAATACTATAATTCGAAGCAAACTCATCACTAAACTCCGAGATCTGGGACTCAACACTCCCACTGTAGCTGGATCCTTGACTTCCTGACCAACAGACCGCAATCATTTAGGATAGGCAGCAATACCTCCGGCATAATTATTCTCAACACTGGTGCCCCACAAGGCTGCGTCCTCAGCCCTCTACTCTACTACCTATATACTTATGACTGTGTGGCCGGATTCTGCTCTAACTCCATCTACAAGTTTGCAGATGATACCACCGTAGTGGGCCGTATCTCAAATAACGATGAGTCAGAGCACAGGAAGGAGATAGGGAGCTTCGTGACATGGTGTGATGACAACAACCTTTCTCTCAATGTCAGCAAAACAAAAGAGCTGGTCATTGACCAGGAAAGGGGGCAGTGCACATACACCTGTTTACGTCAACGGTGCTGAGGTCGAGAGGGTTGAGAGCTTCAAGTTCCTAGGAGTGAACATCATCAATAGCCTGTCCTGGTCCAACCACATAGATGCCACGACCAAGAAAGCTCACCAGCACCTCTACTTCCTCAGGAGGCTAAACAAATTTGGCATGTCCCCATTGACACTCACCAACTTTTATTGATGCACCATAGAAAGCATCCTATCCGGATGCATCACGGCTTGGTACGGCAACTGCTCTGCCTGTGACTGCAAGAAACTGCAGAGAGTTGTGGACAGAGCACGTCACAGATACCAGCCTCTTCTCCATGGACTCTTGTCTATACTTCTCGCTGCCTCAGTAAAGCAGCCAGTATAATCAAAGGCTCTACCCACCCTGAACGTCAGGCAGAAGGTACAAAAGCCTGAAAGCGTGTACCACCAGGCTCAAGGACAGCTTCTATCCCATGGTGATAAGACTATTGAACGGTCCCCTAGTACAATAAGATGGACTCTTGACCTCACAATCTACCTCGTTATGGCCTTGCACCTTATTGTCTGCCTGCACTGTACTTTCTCTGTAACTGTGACACTTTACTCTGCATTCTCTTATTGTTTTACCCTGTACTACCTCAATGCACTATTGTAATGAATTGACCTGTATGATTGGTATTCAAGACAAGTTTTTCGCTGTACCTCGTTACAAGTGACAGTAGTAAACCAATTCCAATTCCAATTCCAAGATCAGGGAATTGAGGGCTATGGAGATGAGCCCTGGGGCAAATCAGCCATGATCATATTGAATGGCAGGGCAGGCTTGAGGGACCGAATGGCCAACTCCTGCTCCTATTTTCCTTTGTTCACATAAAAATAATTTATGCTGAGCCAGGTAAAGAGATATTTGAGCCAGTGGCCAGAAGCTCCGACGAAGAGGGATGTTTTAAGGAACCTTGAAGGAGGAAAGAGTTAGTGAGACAAAGAGGTTTAGGGAGAGAATTCCAGAGCTCAGGACCCAAGTAGCTGAAGGCACAGCTCCCAGTGGTGAAGGGATTAAGTTCAGGGATGAACAAGGGGGCAGATTGAGGGAATGTAACAATGCCTGAGGATTTTACTCTGATACAGAGAGGTGAAACCAAGGAATGATTCGACAGGAATTTCAACATTGGTGGTGCTGAACAATGGCCAGCTGTTGGTCGACAATGATGGTGGATGAATGGGACGTGGAGTGAGTGTGGACATGGGCAACAGAGGTGTGGGTAACGTCAGGTTTATTAAGATTAGAAGGTGAGAGACCAGCCAGGAGTGAGTTGCAGCAATGGAATGAGGGCACGGATGAGGGTTTCAGTAACTGATGAGCTGAAATAGGTGTGAGCTGCTGCCTCACAGCTCCAATGCTCCAATCCTGACCTCGGGCGCCGTCTGTGGGGAGTTTGCACGTTCTCCCTGTGACTGGGTGGTTTCGCCCAGGTGCTCTGGTTTCGCCCCACATCCCAGAGACATGTGGGAGGTTAACTGGCCTCTGTAAATTTCCCCTAGTTTGTAGGTGAGTGGTAGAATCGGAGGGAGTTGATGGGCATGTGGGGAGAATAGGTTACTGGGTAAAACTAGTGGGGAAATGGGCCAGCATGAACTAGGTGGGTTGAATGGCCTCCTATGTCGTTATGAAATATGAAGGAGAGGGGTTTCGCATATACATAGGAATTCGGATTGCAACCTTGGATGATGGGATGCACACAGGGATTAGAACCTGGAACATTGAACCTTACAGCACAGGAACAGGCCCTTCGGCCCATGATGTTGTGCCGAACTAATTAAGCTAATGACGCCTAATCCCTTCTGCCTGAACATGGTCCATATCCCTCCATTCTCTGCACATTCATGTGCCTTTCTCAGAGCCTCTTAAACGCCTCTGTCGTATCTGCCTGCCATTCCTGGCAGCGCATTCCAGGCACCCACCGCTCTCTGTGTAAAAAAACTTGCCCCACACATCTCCTTTGAACTTACCCCCTCTCACCTTAAATGCATGTCCTCTGGTGTTAAACATTTCAACCCTGGGGTAAAAGATACGGGCTGTTATGATGTTCTATGAGCTTTGGAAAATCCAGGAGGAAGGAGAGCTATTTGACTTTAAAAGTCCACCTTAGTTAAAGTCAAGCCCACTGGTCTATCTCTGGTCTTTGCAGAAAGGGCTACCATGGTTAGATTCTATGCCTCTGGACAGAAGCAACCAGGATTCCTGGCCGTTTTCACCATCGTGATTAACTAGCACATGCTCCTGTGCGTTTGTCGATACTTGGGCTTAGATGTGATGCTTTTATCGTTGAATATCACTGCCAAAATTCAGACATGAAGAGGAGACACTTAGTTAGATATTCCACTGATACATTGTGGCAAAACATGATCACTCCACACCCTATACACGCAAACATACGTGTTCCTGGAGCTCATTGGATGCTGATCAGGAAGAACAACTCTGGTCAATTCTTTGCCTGACATTTAAGTGTCAGATGCACTAACTCTCTTGCTGGAGTTGAAAGATACAGTGTTCACATCCCACTCCAGAGTCTGGGCTGATCCCTGACTGCATTACAGATGCTGCTTGACCCGCTGAGTTCCTCCAGCATCTCAGTCTCTAATGTCTACATTACTGAGTTTTAGGTAAGACCTCAAACCGAGTCCAGTCCACTCTTCCACTTGGATGTAAATGATTGTATTACTGTGATGAAGAACAGGAGAATTTTTACAGGTGTCCTGGCCAGTATTGATCCCTCTAGCAACAGTATTAGGATTAATATTAGTTTATTATTGTAGCTTGTACCGAGGTACGGTGAAAAACTTGTCCTGCATACCATTCATACAGATCAATTCATTAGACAGTGCATTGAGGTAGTACAAGGTAAAACAATAACAGAAAGCAGAATATAGTGTCACAGTTACAGAGAAAGTGCAGAGCAGGCAGACAATAAGGTGCAAGGCCATAACGAGGTAGATTGTGAGGTCAAGAGTCCATTTTATCGTACTAGGGGTCCGTTCAATAGTCTTATAACAGCGGGATAGAAGCTGTCCTTGAGCCTGGTGGTACGTGCTTTCAGGCTTTTGTATCTTCTGCCCGATGGGAGGGGGGAGAAGAGAGAATGTCCGGGGTGGGTGGGGTCTTTGATTATCTACTCATGTATCCCATAGTAATAATGTGAGTACACTGTGCGCTTGCAGACAGCATTATAACGGTAAATGCTAAAATGTTGAAATTGAAATGTACACAAAGCACTTTAGGAAGAGTTGAAGTTGGGAAAGACGCTGTTGAAATGGAAATCTTTCTTTCAGTGCTAATTGAAATGTCTGCATCGCAGCTGGAGCTGGCTAACTCTACAGAGGCAGGCTGTCATAATTGGCCAGCTGATAACGGCCAAGGTGCCCGTATTCCTGACATTGTTTGAGGGATAACTATTGGCCCAGGACACCAGGGAAAGCTCCCAATTTTATTTGACATGGTGCTACCATGACCTTTTGTTCCACCTGAGAGAAAAGAATGTCATTTCCATAGGACTGCACCTCTGACAGTGTGGCACTCCCTCAGTTCTACGCAGAGATCTTTCTGGTCTTAGGTTTTTGGAGAGGAACATCATGGAATCATAGAGGCATACATCACGTGCACCTGATTGTCCACCTGCACTATCTCTGTAACTGTTGCACTTTATTCTGCATTCTGTGGAGGGGAATGGACAGCCTATGTTTTGGATTGAGACCCTTCATCAGGACATCTGTAGTCGCTTAAGTCTCCATTCTGCATTCTGTTATTGCTTTCCCAGAGATGAAAAACAAACTTTTTCACTGCATCTCGGTACATGTGACAATAATAAACCAATTTACCAATTTACCTTCTGCTCATCAAGTCTGCATTGACCGTCAGCCACCCATTTACTCCAATTCTCCCCACATTCTCAAAACTTCCCACAGTAAAGCAAAGCAGACCACAAAGGCAAGTCCTCTGAAAGGCAAACGACTGTGACTCCACTCGAACCTGCAGCCTTCTGACTTGAACTCACAACTTTTGTTAAGCCACAGCAGAGCTCATTCTTTCAGAAGGGAATGAAGGGATGAAGTGCTGGGTCTGTCTAACCTTACGGGAGGCAGGAATGCATCGCAGAACATGTACGGAGCAAGATATAACCAGCTGGAGCAGCGTTCTAATCAATGTGCAACGGACAGGAGGAGTTGGTATGAGCCTCTTGTCTAACAGCTTTGACGGAGGCTGAATATCAATGACGTGTGATGCCTTCAAACACCACTGCTCACCTATAAAACCTCTCATGCGTCTCTTGGATTCTGAGGGGCAGCTGCCATTGAGCTACTTAGCTGTCAAAGCCCTCTCTGAGAGAAATGGGGTTGGGTTTCACATACCTGGCATATCTCAGCATATCATCCTTCTGAAAGCGTCAGTTTTTGATCTTGTGTGTTTTTTTCTGTTTTAATGCTTGAAGTACTCAACACATCAGCAGTGTCGGTTGTCAGTGAGGGAATAGAAAGAAGGATGCCAGACGTGGTGTATACATAAACACAGGTGAATGTGATACCTGCTGACACTATTGTGTGCTATAATATTTCTTTCTCACACTGCAACACTGCAATTAAGCAGATATTTCATTAAAAATAAATTCCTGATAACCTTAACAATGCAGTGTGCCCGTTAATTGCAATTATGCTTTCTCAAGGGTCTCAATGTTGACACTGTTGTGATTTAAGTTCTGAATTATCCAAACACTTCTCCGTCAGAATGCTGGTAGCATGTATGATATACAGTCAGAATCTCCAACTTCCCAAGGCAATTAATGGTAGTAATTGAACCACAAAAAAAAAGCAGGGAAGGTTTTATGTGCCTCTTAATCACATCCAAAATAAATATAGATATTTGAAACAGCTCTTTGATTGTTCAGCTAGTTGTGTTCCACAGAAAGCATCCTATCTGGATACAGCACGGCTTGGTACGGCAACTGCTCTGCCCAGGACTGCAAGAAACTGCAGAGAGTTGGGGACACAGCCCAGCACATCACGGAAGCCAGCCTCCCCTCCACGGACTCTGTCTACACTTCTCGCTGCCTCGGTAAAGCAGCCAGCATAATCAAAGACCCCACCCATCCTGGACATTCTCTCTTCTCCCCCCTCCCATCGGGCAGAAGATACAAAAGCCTGAAAGCACGTACCACCAGGCTCAAGGACAGCTTCTATCCCGCTGTTATAAGACTATTGAACGGTTCCCTAGTATGATAAGATGGACTCTTGACCTCACAATCTACCTCGTCATGGCCTTGCACCTTATTGTCTGCCTGCACTGCACTTTCTCTGTAACTGTGACACTTTATTCTGCATTCTGTTATTTTCTTCCCTTGTAATACCTCAATTGATCTGTATGGATGGTATGTAAGAGAAGTTTTTCACTGTATCTCAGTACATGTGACAATATTAAACCAATTTACTAATTTGTGTTCCATTAAACCCATAGTATGCACAGGTTTCCAGCCAGGACTCAGAGAGAGAGAGAGTCTTTCAATGGGTGGTGTGTGTGTTTGTGTGTGTGACAGATGTGGAGCCCAGGCATTAGCAACACCACTTGTTTCTGACTGACTTGCAGTACATCCTCATTGCCCTTTTTGAAATAATCCAACAGATCGCTTGAATGTTAGAATAGGTCACTGGGACTTGAAAGGTTCTGTGGACATGGCCTCAATATTCATGCAATGCTTTTCTGTGTAGCTTTCTTTATAAATCCTTGTCTGTGTGTGTGTGTGTGTGTGTGTGTGTGTGTGTGTGTGTGTGTGTGTGTGTGTGTGTGTGTGTGTGTGATTTTAAACTGTGATGAACACTTCTCACTTAGTTCCAAGCATCAATCTTTATATTTTTTCATTTGCAAGAGGGTGGGGAGAGAGAGAGAGAGAGAGGGAGAGAACGATCAGTGCTTGTGTGCTCCCGGTGTAACTGCATCATGCTTAAGGCTCTATTCCCACTGAAACCTGGAGTGGTGATTCTTTTTCCTGCGATTGCACAGTCCATGCAATGTTGGCGAATCTGGTTCTGAGGGGAAATCATGCTCCTTTGCTCGGGGCTGCTTCAGTTTGATTTTGCCTGCTGCGGACTGGGGAGTCTCTGTTCTGATTTCACAATGAGTGGCTGCTTGCAGCGAGGGAGGAGAGCAGGGGGGAACAGCAGGATGTGAGGGCAGAGGAAGATAACTGTGCGCCGTGGCCAACAAACTTGGGGAGATGTTTCCCGTGGCTCAGCTGACGAGGCAAGCCCCGTTCGAAGTGGCGTTTATCACCCTTCTGTTACTGTGTGGACCCTGTACACAGCAAAGTGACTCCAAACAAAGTCGAGCCAAGGGAAGGCACTGGAAAGGTGGTGAGTCTCCGAGGCGGTGGATGGTCATATTGTACACTGGGCGAGCGAGATGTGTGTGTGTATGTGTGTACGCAATGTATTTGCTGTAGCTTTGAGCTGTTGTAGGCAATCAGCATTGTGACGGTGTGGTTTAACAGATACCAGCTTCCCTCTGAAAGGGGGGTCGGGTTAACCCATTTTTGACCAGTTGCTTGTCAAGTGATGCTGTCAGGTGGATGGGCTTGCTTTGAAGGAGGGAGGTTTATGTTGGCGGGGGGGGGGGGGTGGGCGCAAGGTTGGCAGGGGAGTTGGAGACTGGTCGGCTGGCGGCAGGACGGAGCGAGGGGAGGTAACTCATCCGGTGGGCGAGCAGTGTGAGCCAACCGCGCTGGAGTCCCATCCAAGGTGCGCCTGCCTCTCGTATTCCAAGTTGTTGCTGGGGGAATGGGACGTGCTGTCATGTGTCAGGCCGGGGTCCCGGTTGAGGAGTGGGTCAGTGTGGTGGCAGTGGGAGAGCTCTGAGGCTGCCGTCGCGCCCACCGAGTGCAGTGCACTAATCTGGAATTCCGCCGCTGGACTTTATCTGTGTCGTGATCCGAGGTTAAACAGCAAGATCAACATTCTGGAGATAGGCTCTGAATAATTCATGACACCTTATCTGGAAACCAACCGCTGTCTTATTCCTGGTTGAATGAAGAGCCGTCCAGCGCAGGCAAAGTGGAACATCTTCACCAACTGGTCCCAACAACTCCCAGCCAGTCACCTCAGCCGGAGACAGCCCTGGGTCTCAGGGGAATTCTGCAGCAACGGAGGAGGCCCTTCGGCCTATCATGCCTGTGCCAGCTGTTCGAAGGAGCTCTCCAGTTAACCCCACCCTCCTGCGCATTTCCCACACAGTATTTCATTCTGCTGGAGGAACTCCGCGGGTCGAGCAGCATCTGTGGGAGGCGAGGAATTGTCGACGTTTCGGGTTGAAACCCTGCATCAGGACTGAGAAAGTATTTCAACAGTTCTCTTTTGGGGGTTCCTGTTGAACCTGGGTTTCAAGAAGCCCCGGCTGTGTTAAAAGGAGTCTTTCATCTTGCCACGAGTTCTTTTGCCATTGTCCTTAATTCTCTGGTCACAGATTGTCCCATCAAACCACTCAAGTCTATGCACACCTCCACCTTAACATTTCTGATGTAGGGTCTCAACCCGAAACCTTGACAATTCCTCCGCCCCACGCCCCCACCCCCCCCCCCCCCCCACCACAGATGCTGCTCAACCTGCTGAGTTCGTCCAGCAGTTTGTCTTTTGCTCCCCAGAACCTTCTTTGCTCTGGGAACAACCCCAACATCACTGCTGTTTTGACATAACTCCCTTGCCTCCAATCTGATGGAATGTCCTTGACTTTCTGAAGTTGTGGGGGGTGGACAGGAGGGGATGAAAAGTCAGGGCAGCAGAATGTTTTGTTTGATTGCAAAGATACTGGAGTACAAGAGTAGGAAGATCTTTCTGCAATTGGACAGGACTTTGGTGAGACCACACTCTGAGTACAGAGTGCAGGTTTGGTCTCCCTTCCCTGAGATATACGTCCCTTGGAGGTGCACACTATGGGTTAAATGCTGGGACTTTTGGGGAGAGAGTTGGTGTCAGGCTGCATCCCCAGGAGTTGAGGGGAATCGGGATTCATCTCATTGAATTGGAGGTTGACGAGTGGGTGCCGGGAGGTTATTTCTGGCAGCTGGAGAGCCTGGGACAAGTGGGCAGAATCTCGGGGTAAAGGATTGGATGTCTGGGACTAAGAGAAGTTTTTTTTTCGTTCAGAGTGGAGTGAATCTTTGGAATTCTCTCCCCCAGGAGGCCGTGAGAATATTCAAAATAGAGGGGTTTTTTTGTACTCAAGGGAAGTAATGGGTTTGGGGTTTGGACAGAGAGTTTGTGAATCAGCTGTGATCTATTTGACTGGCAGAGCAGACTCGCGGGCATTGTTCACCTGCTACTGTTTCTCATGGACTTGGTCTGCAGATGTCTTGTCCAACGTGGGTGGAGGTAAGTTGCCTGTTTCCCCAGGAAACATGAAACAACAGCAGAAAGGAAGTTGTTGAGAAAGAATATGGTGCTCAGAGTTGCCTTTTTGCAAGCAGTCCCAGTGTGTTACAGACAGGGAGATGTATAAAAAATCTCAGCCTGAGACCAATGATTTAAACAGTGACATGTAAAGACGGGCATGTGAAAAATGTAATTTTGATACTTAAGTGAACTGTAAAAAAATCTTCATAGAATTTCATTCAAAAAACAGTCTCTTTGAGTTACCACTATTAAATTAATACACACACCACCTCATTATCTTAGCAGACTTTAGTTTCAATGCGATCAACCATCTCTTTCCAGTTTTAAAATTAAATTAACATTGGTAAGATGTTAGAGTCCGTTATTAAGGATGAGGTTTCGGGGTACTTGGAAGCTCATGACAAAATGGGCAGAAGTCCTTCATGGGAGATCTTGCCTGACAAATCTGCTGGAATTCTTTGAGGAAGTAACAGGCAGGATAGACAAAAGAGAGTCAGTGGATGTTGTTTACTTGGATTTTCAGAAGGCCTTTGACAAGGTGCCGCACATGAGGCTGCTAAACAAGTTAGGAGCCCATGGTATTACAGGAAAGGTACCAGCATGGATAGAAGATTGGCTGACTGGCAGAAGGCAAAGAGTGGGAATAAAGGGGGCCTTTTCTGGTTGACTGCCGGTGACTAGTGGTGTTCCGCAGGGGTCGTTGTTGGGTCCGCTACTTTTCAAATTACGTGTTAATGATCTGGATGATGGAATTGATGGCTTTGTGGCCAAGTTTGCAGATGATACAAAGACAGTTGGAGGGGCAGGTAGTGTTGAGGAAGCAGGGAGTCTGCAGAAGGACTTGGACAGGTTGGGAGAATGGGCAAAGAAGTGGCAGATGGAATACAGTGTAGGGAAGTGTACGGTCATGCACTTTGGTAGAAGGAATAAAGGCATAGATTTATTTTCTAAATGGGGAGCGAATTCAGAAATTGGAGGTGCAAGGGGACTTGGGAGTCCTAGTGCAGGGTTCCTTAAAGGTTAACTTGCAGGTTGAGTCAGTAGTAAGGAAGGCAAATGCAATGTTAGCATTCATTTCAAGAGGACGAGAACATACAAGCAAGGATGTAATGCTGAGGCTTTATAAGGTGTTGGTCAGATCACATTTGGAGTATTGTGAACAGTTTTGGGCCTCATATCCAAGCAAGGATTTGCTGGCAATGGAAAAGGTCCAGAGGAGGTTTACAAGAATGATCCCAGGAACAAAAGGGTTAACGTATGACAAGCGTTTGATGTCTCTGGGCCTGGACTCGCTGGAGTTTAGAAGGATGGGGGGGGGGTGGGGGAGGGATCTCATTTAAACCTACCGAATATTGAGAGGCCTGGATAGAGTGGATGTGGAGAGGATGTATTGGTATTGGTTTATTATTGTCACTTGTACCAAGATACAGTGAAAAACTTGTCTTGCATACCATTTATACAGATCATTTCATTACACAGTGCATTGAGGTAGTACAGGGTAAAACAATCACAGAAAACAGAGTAAAGTGTCACAGCTACAGAGAAAGTGCAGAGCAGGTAGTCAATAAGGTGCATGGTCACAACAAGGTAGATTGTGAGGTCAAGAGTCCATCTCATTGTATAAGGGAACCGTTCAATAGTCATGACAGTGGGATAGAAGCTGTCCTTGAGCCTGGTGGTGCATGCCCTCAGGCTCCTGTATCTTCTGTCTGATGGGAGAGGGGAGAATGTCCTGGGTGGATGGGCTCTTTGATTATGCTGGCTGCTTCACCAAGGCAATGAGAAGTATAGACAATGTCCATGGAGGGGAGGCTGGTTTCCATGATGTGCTGACCTGTGTCCACAACTTTCTGCAGTTTATTGCAGTCCTGGGTAGAGCAGTTGCCATACTAAGCCGTGATGCATCCAGATAGGATGCTTTCTATGGTGCATTGATAAAAGTTGGTGAGTGTCAAAGGGGACGTGCCAAATTTCTGGTCCTGGTCCAGCCACATAGACTGTGGTGTCTATGTGGTTGGACCAGGACAGGCTATTGGTGATGTTCACTCTGAGGAACTTGGAGCTCTCAGCCCTCTCGACCTCAGCACCATTGATGTAGACAGGTGCATGTACACCACCCCCTTTCTTGAAGTCAGTGACCAGCTCTTTTGTTTTGCTGACATTGAGGGAAAGGTTGTTGTCATGACACCATGTCACTAAGCTCTCTATCTCCTTCCTGCACTCCGACTCATCGTTATTTGAGATACGGCCTACTACAGTGGTATCATCTGCAAACTTGTAGATGGAGTTAGAACAGAATCTGGCCACACAGTCGTGAGTGTATAGGGAGTAGAGTAGAGGGCTGAGGACACAGCCTTGTGGGGCACCAGTGTTGAGAATAATTGTGCTGGAGGTATTGCTGCCTATCCTCACTGATTGTGGTCTGTTGGTCAGGAAGTCAAGGATCCAGTTGCAGAGGGAAGTGTTGAGTCCCAGGTCTCGGAGTTTGGTGATGAGTTTGCTTGGAATTATAGTATTGAAGGCAGAGCTGTAGTCAATAAACAATAGTTTAATGTAGATGTATTTACTTTCCAGATGCTCCAGAGCTGAGTGTAGGGCCAGGGAGATGTCGCCGTAGACCTGTTTCGGCAGTAGACGAATTGCAATGGGTCAAGGTTTTCCGGGAAGCTGGAGTTGATGCGGGCCATGACCAGCCTCTCAAAGCACTTCATGATGGTGGATGTCAGAGCCACCGGTCGGTAGTCATTAAGGCACGTTACCTTGTTTTTCTTAGATACCGGGACGATAGTGGTCTTCTTAAAGCAGCTGGGAACCTGAGATTGAAGCAGGGAGAGGTTACATATGTCTGCAAATACCACCGGCCAGCTGCTCTCCGCGGGTTCTCTCTCC
This sequence comes from Pristis pectinata, assembly GCF_009764475.1. Taxonomy (NCBI): domain Eukaryota; kingdom Metazoa; phylum Chordata; class Chondrichthyes; order Rhinopristiformes; family Pristidae; genus Pristis; species Pristis pectinata. The sequence continues at coordinate 116,974,197 of NC_067408.1, read as the reverse complement.
AGAAGACTGATCTTACATCCTCAATGGTAACCACAGGTTCAGGTGTATTGGAGGCTGTCAGGGTGGGTGGTGACAGACCAATCCCCTTCTGTTCAAAAGGTGCATAGAATGTGTTAAGCTCATCAGGAAGGGATGAGCTGCTGTTGACGATGCTCCCCAACTTCGTTTTGTAGCCTGTTATAGCGTGTAATCCCTGCCACAACTGATGGATGGTCTGGGACTTGATTTTGGACCGGTATTGTCTCTTGGCTTTACGGAGGTCGAATCTCGATTTTTTGTAAAGGTCAGGGTCACCTGATTTGAACGCTGCAGTCCTCGACTTCAGTAGGGAGTGATCTCCTGGTTCATCCACAGTTTCCGGGTTGGGAACACCCGTATTGTCCTCTTTGGTACACAGTCCTCCACACACTTGCTGATAAAGTCTTGATGGTGGTGGCATACTCATCTAGGCTGGCAGCTGAGTCTTTGAACATGGACCAGCCGACTGACTCAAAGCAGTTGCGTAGAAGCTCATCTCTTTCCTCAGATCAGCACTGCACGACTGTCTGTACCAGATCCTCCTGTTTCAGTTTCTGTTTGTATGCAGGGAGGAGGAGCACAGCCTGGTGGTCACATTTCCCAAAGTGAGGGCCAGGGGTGGCTCGGAAGGCATCTTTGATGGTTGTATAGCAGTGTTCAAGGGTGTTAGGGTCCCTGGTGGAGCAGGAGATATGCTGGTAGTACTTTGGTAACACACTCTTGAGGTTGGCCTGGTTGAAGTCACCTGCGACAATGAAGAGGGCCTCAGGGTATCCTGTCTCAAGGTTGTTGACCACAGAGTATAGCTCATTGAGTGCAGGCTTCATGTCCGTCTGTGGTGGGATGTAGACTGCCATCAGGATAGCTGAAGTGAACTCCCATGGCAGATAGAATCATTGACACTTCACAGTTAGATATTCCAGGCTGGGTGAGCAGGAGCTCGCTAGGACCGTCACGTCCCAGCCCCACGAGTTATTAAGAAGAAGACCCCTCCGCCTCTAACTCTGCCCGAGGACACTGTACGGTCCATTCGGTGGATTGAGAAGCTCTCAGGTTGAATGGCACAGTCAGGTGAGGCAGGTGTGAGCCATGTTTCAGTGAGACATAGCACACACCAGTCCCTCAGTTCTCTTTGGTAGGTCAGTCTTGCCCTTAGTTCATCAACTTTGTTCTCAATGGACTGGACGTTAGCTAGCAGTATGCTGGGGAGGGGGGCTGTTGTTTCCATGCTGTTTCAGCCTCACCTGCAGCCCAGCCCTCTTACCACACTTCCGGGGTATGTGGCTGCGACTCCTCAGTCCTGGAAGACCTGGAGCGGATTCACCTGGACTGGAAGGTAAGTGACTGCTTGAGAACAGACTTGGAAGACCTGGAATGGATTCAGCTGGCCTGTGAGGTAAGTAATTGTTCCCAAACAGGTCTGAAGTGTCAACTATTCTATCTGTCCCAGCAGGTAAGTGGGGGCGCCTAGAGGGGCCTTGGCATCGGGACTCAGCCCCTGGTGCTCCTTAGGGTCGGGCCTCCAATCCGGAGGGGCCTTGGTGTTGAGCCCCAGCATCAGGCGTCCCCATAGGTCGGGCCCCGTGTCGGGTCGGGCCTCGGGACTCGGCCTCCGCTGGTCGGGCCCGTGTCGAGTCAGGTCGGGCCACACATCGAGAAAATGTTTCCAGTAGTGGGAAAGTCTCAGACCAGAGGGCACAGCCTCAGAATAAAAGGATGTCCCTTTAGAACAGAGATCAAGAGGAATTTCTTTAGCCAAGGGTATCAAAGGCTATGGCGGAGCAGACTTGATGGGCTGAATGGCCTAATTCTACTCCTGTGCCTTATGGTCTAAATAATGGGTTGCTATTTCTGACTTGAGCTGTCAGTGTCGAAGGAGAATATTGATGTTTCCAAGCGTAAAGGTGAAAGTTGAGGGTGACCTGGTGATAATTCTGAGGGGTTTGACAGAGTTAATGTTGGGGAGGTATGTCCATGTGTGGGAGACTGGGGCCTAGACATTGATTAATAATTCCAACAAGGAGCTTGGCAGATACTTCTTGCCCCAGACAGCAGAAGGAATGTGGAGCTCACCACAGGGAGAAAGTGAGGTGAACAGCAGAGAGTTACAGAGGAAGTTGGATGAACAGATGAGGGAGGTATGGATGGATGGGATGGAGAGGGGTAGGAGGTTGGTTTGGAGCAGCAACATTGCAATTGCCTCTACAGAAGTCTCATATTCTATGTAATATCATAATAAAAACAGACAATGCTGGAAATACTCAGCAGGTCAAGCAGCATCTGTGGAGGGAAAGAGGTGGTTGATGCTGCGTAGTTCCATGTTATGAGCTGCGTATCACGAGGATGGAGTATCACTGGACTTGGGTTTATTAGTGCAGGACCAGTTCGATTTTAGAGATGTGCTGGAAGATGCCTGAACTATTCCAGGTGGAAATTCCACTATAGAACTGACTCCCAGGTAATTGGCATTCTATACGCAAACCCCAGAATCCCTTGATCAGATTCCAGCCTGTAGCTCACTCCCAGATACCTGTTATTCTACATATAAACCCCCTCTCCAAATCCAATGATTAGATTGCAGCCTGTAATTCACTCCCAAGTCTCTATTATTCTATATATAAACCATCCTCCAAACCTCTGGATCAGATTCCAGCCTGGGTATCTGTTATTCTATGAATAAAGCCCAGAATAATTAGATTCCAGTTTGTAACTCACAGGTTTCTGTTATTCTATATATCAGCCCTTCTCTGAACCCTTTGATTGCTCTCTAGCCTATAAGTCATGCCTGGATATCTGTTATTCAATAGATAAACCTCACAGACCTCTTAATCAGATTTCAGCTTCGGACCCACTGCAGGCTATCTGCTATTCTATATATAAACCCTTGAAACCCTCAATTATGTGCAGAAAACTGGTGGAGCAAGAAACACAAAAACAGATTGTATGAACCTTTATCAATATGTAAGATGGAAAAGAATTGCAAAAGTTAATGTGAGTCCCTTCCAGACTGAGACAGGTGAAATCAAGTAGGTGAGTGGTATAATTCTGCTTCTGTTCTTATGTTATGTTCTGGGATCATTCTCCAGAAGTAGAGAACTACAGTGCGAGAGTAATTGAGCAACCCAAAGGAGTTAGCATTGGTGATCGAAGAGGATTAGAAAGCTTCATGGTTCTGAAAGGTGATGAATCCTCAGGACCTGATGACCTGCAGACTAGGGTCTTGAACGAGGTGGCTATGGAGATAGTGGCTGCAGTTGTACAAGACGTTGGTGAGGCCACATTTGGAATATTGTGTTCAGTTTTAGTTGCCCTGTTGGAGGAAAGATGCCATTAAGCTGGAAAGAGTGCAGAGACTTACAAGGATATTGCTGGGACTCGAGGGACTGAGTTATGGAGAGAGGTTGAGCAGGCTGGGACTTTTTTCAATGGAGCATAGGAGAATGAGGGATGATCTTATAGAGGTGTATAAAATCATGAGGGGCATAGATAGGGTGAATGCAAACAGTCTTTTTCCCATGGTCGGGAAATCAAGAACTAGAGGGCATAGGTTTAAGCTGAAAGGGGAGAGGTTTAATAGGAACCTGACGGACAACTTTTTCACCCAGAGGGTGATGAGTATATGGAACGAGCTGCCAGAGGAAGTGGGTGAGGCAGGTACATTAACAACATTTAAAAGACATTTAGACAGGTACATGGACAGGAAAGGTTCAGAGGGATACAGGCCAAACGCAGACAAATGGGACCAGCTGAGTTGAAAATCTTGGTCGGCATGGACGAGATGACCCTCTAACCGTTTCCCTCATCAACCAGTACCAGGACACTGAAGGTGATGGTGAAACTTATGATCACTGTCTGCCTTTGCTAAGTGGTGACTGCCAAGATATACGAAGTGGTCCTTTTTTCCCAGGGTTTTGTTGTGAACCTTTATTGTCAGAATGAAGCAGCAGGGTAGGTTAATAAAGGGCCTTTGTCTTGGGATGTTGAGCATAAGCACCAACCTCTCAAATGCTTTGTAATACAAGTGGTTCTGGACTGTAGTTGCCGCAGGTTGAACAGCTTCCCGTTAGTTCCAAAGGTTACCTCCAACCCCGTTGGAGTTGTTGGAGGTGAAGTGTAACATTGCAGCAAGAATCATTGGGAGAAGTGTTGGGGCAATGACACTACCTTGCTTGACACAGGTTTGCACTGAGATTAGTTCTGTTGTAGACCCATTGCTTTGTAGTTTGGTTCGCATTCTGTCAATCTTAAACAGCGCTGTTTTAACCCCTTTGTGCTGATTGTTCAGCCACTTTCTTACCAGCTCACCAGCGCACCATCCCAGCTCACTTTCACCTCTGCAAATTTCCTCTTGAATTATAATATTCTTCTGCATTCTTTCCCCTCGTGCCCACAGTCACTCGTGTCTGAATGGTCCTCTTTGGACAAAGGACAATGTGGAGCCCAAGAAGCTGCAGAGAGTTGTGGACACAGCATGGCTTCATCAACTCTGTCTACACTTCTCGCTGCCTCGGTAAAGCAGCAAACACAATCAAAGACCCCACCCACCCTGGACATTCTCACTTCTCCCCCCTCCCATCAGGCAGAAGGTTCAGAAGCCTGAAAGCATGTACCACCAGGCTCAGGGACAGCTTCTACCCCACTGCTATAAGACTATTTGAATGGACCCCTTGTACATTAAAATGGACTCTTGATCTCACAATCTACCTCATTATGGCCTTGCACCTTATTGTCTGCCTGCAGTGCACTTTCTTTGTAACTGTAACAGTTTATTCTACATTCTGTTATTACTTTCCCTTGTACTACCTCAATGCACTGATGTGATGAAATGATCTGTATGGATGGCATGCAAAACAAAGTTTTTCATTGTACCTCAGTGCATGTGACAATAATAAACCAATTTACCAATGTTCATGATATGGCCGTTTTGGGTTTTAGATTAATATTTGAAGGAAAATAACACTTTTCATGGATGTGGGGAAAGAGCAGAGGATTGGGATTGAATCAATTATTTTACAAAGAGACTTGGTGAGCTGAATGGCCTCTTTTTATGATGCATGTTCTAGTCTGTGATTCTGTCTGTGGTCCACTTATGTGGATAGAGTAGTGTCAGGCCCAACTCACTGTCCTGCTCGCTCACTCTGACACATTGAATAAGGTTTTCATTCTAAATGCCCGCTCTGTCCTTCAACCACGGTCTCCCCTCTGAGTCACACATACCACCCTGACCTGGTTGGCACGGATGAGTTGGGCCGAAGGGCCAGCTTCCGTGCTATGGCTCCATATGCCGGCATCCTTTCACTGTTGCTGGGTCGAAATTCTGGAGTCGCAGATGTCAGGAGTGGGAATTCTCATGGAATTTTCATTCTCCAGCCTGGTTCTGGTTCCTGAATCTCCACTGGGCAGGAGTGTACTGGGGATAAAACCCAGCTGGCACTTGGTCTGGAGAGCTCCATCCTACATTTTGGCAGTGAATTTATAATTCTATCATGCTTTGGAATGGAGTGTTATGGAGTCAAAGAGTCATACAGCACAGAAACAGGCCCTTCAGCCCAACTGGTCCATGCTGGCCAAGGTGCCTTCATGAGCTACTCCCATTTGCCTGTGTTTGGCCCATATCCCTCTAAACCTTTGCTATCCATGAACCTGTCCAAATGTCTCTTCAATGCTGTAATTGTACCCACCTATTCCACTTCCTCTGGCAGCTCGTTTCATACACTCACCACCCTCTGTGTGAGAAACTTGCCCCTCAGGTCCCCTTTAACTCTTTCCCCTCTCACCTTAAACGCTCTAGTTGTATACTCCCCTACCCTGGGAAAAACACTGAGACCATCCACCATACTTACGCCCCTCATGATTTTATAAACCTCTATCAGGTCACCCCTCAGCGTCCTTCGCTCCAGGGAAAACAGTCCCAGCCGATCCAGTCAGCGTTGGTGGCCGCACTTGGAGCACTGTGTGCAGTTCTGGCCACCACACTATCGGAAGGACATGATTAAGCTGGAGGGGTGCAGAAAAGGATGTTACCTGGATTGGGGGGGGGGGTTTCAGTTACAAGGAAATATTGAATAGGCTGGGTCTGTTTTCCCTGCAATGAAGGAGGCTGAAAGGTGACATAACAGAGGTGTATAAAATTATATGCAGATAGCCAGCATCTGTTTCACATGGTAGGCTGTCTAAAACTGGAGGACATGGGTTTAAGGTGAGATGGAGGAGGTTTGAAGGGGATCTGAAGGGTAAATCTTCCATACGTGGAGTACTTGGTGTCTGGAATGAGCTGCCAGAGGGAGCGGTGAAGGCAGGAACAGTAACAACATTTAAGAGGCATCTAGAGCAACACACGCACAAAATGCTGGAGGAACTCAGCAGGTCAGGCAGCATCCATGGAGAGAAATAAATGGTCGATGTTTCAGGTCGAGACCCTTCACCAGGACTGGAAAGGAAGAGGGCAGAAGCCAGAATAAGAAGGAGGGAGGAGGGGGAGGAGTACACGCAAGCAGGTGATAGCAGGCATCTGGACAGGTACTTGAATGAGTAGGTCATAGAGGGATGTGGAATTAATGCAGGCAAGTGGGATTGGTCTAGATGGACATGATGGTCAGCATAGACGTGGTGGGCTGAGGGGCCTGCTTCCATGCTGTACAAATCAATGCCTCTATAATTTTCTATAAACCCAAAAATCAGTGTCCATTCAGCCCATCAAGTCCATGCCACCTCCTTAATTGGTCCCAGTCCCCTGTTCTGTCTCCCCTCCACGCTGGAAGTTTCCCTCCTTCAAAAGTTTTCTCCAATTCCAGTTTTAAAAGTTTCTGCTAAATCTGCTTCCATCATCCTGTCAGGGAACACGTTCCAGATCACGGCAACTCGCTGCGGAAAAAGCAAATTCTCATGATGTGTCTGGTCCTTTTGCCAATCACCTTCTGTCTGTGTCCTCTGGTTACTGATGCTCCTGCCATCACAAAGGGCTTCTCCTTATTTTCTCGATCAAACCCCCCCCCCCCCCCCTTCGTGGCTCCGAGTCTCTCGATTACGCCTCGCGCTGTGCTCATCGGTGAATTGACAGTTGCTGCAGGTCAGTGTGCAGAAGCAGAACAAAGTCAGGGGTTTGGGTGCGGAGGCGATGGCAGGGCTCGGGAGCGGGTGAGAGAGGGAAGAAAGGGAAATGGGGGCATGAGCTAATTACTGCCCGAGGGATTTGTTACCTGTCACTGTTGACACAGTTGGCAAAGTGTGAATAATGACTATGGCTAAATGGAAGGCAATTTAGAAAATGTGCAGTCTTAGAACATTGAAAATAGATCAGCATAGCACAGGAACAGGCCCTTTGGCCCACAATGTCTGTGCCGACCGTGATGCCAATCCAAACTAATTCCACTTGTCTGCACATGGTCTGTAATCCCTCAGTTCCCTGCCTGTTGATGTGCCTCACTAAATGCCCCTTACACGTTGCTATCATATCTGCTTTCCTCCACCTCCCCTGCAGCGTATTATAGACATGCACCTGAGTTGGGATGTTACGTTACAACTTTACATGTGGTTGGTGAGACCGCACGTGGAGTACTGTGTGCAGTGCTGGTCGCCCAGCTAAAGGGAGGATGTCACTGAACTGGAAAAGGTGCTGTTAGGATTCACGAGGATGTTACCAGGACCGGAGGAACTGAGTTATAAGGAAAGATTGGGGCTTTTTTCCCTGGAGGCTGAGTGGTGAACTTTCAGAGCTTTATTAGATCACGAGGGCTACAGATAAGGTGGATGGTCACAAGTCTTTTTCCCAGGGCAGGGGAGTCAAAGGCTTCAGATGAAAGGGGAAAGATTTAAAGGGGAATTGAGGGATAAGTTTCTCACACAGAGGGTGGTGGGTGTGTGGAACGAGCTGCCAGAGGAAGTGGTAGAGGTGGGTACAATTACAACATTTAAAAGGCACTTGGATAGGAAAGGTTGAGAGGGATATGGGCCAAACACAGGCAAATGGGACTAGACAAGGGTGTGTTGGGCCAAAGGACTGGTTTCTGTGCTGTATCACTCTGTGACCACACTCTGTTGTACCACCTTGGTGCAGACCTCAATCAACAGGAATCGGGAGAGTGAGTGTGACAAAGTTTAAGATATTAAGATATTTATTAGTCACGTGTACGTCGAAACACACAGTGAAATGGGTCTTTTTGCGTTACTGAAAATGTGCTGGGGGCAGCCCGCAAGTGTCGCCACGCTTCTGGCGCCAACATAGCACGCCCACAACTTCCTAACCCGTACGTCTTTGGAATGTGGGAGGAAACTGGAGCACCTGGAGGAAACCCACGCAGACACGGGGAGAACGTACAAACTCCTTACAGACAGCGGCCGGAATTGAACCCGGGTCGCTGGCGCTGTAATAGCGTCGCGCTAACATCGAGTGTAATATTCCAGCACATGGCTGACTCATGAGTCTCCCTCTACAAAGCATGATCTGATCTTGGAAGTGTTCTCTGCTGCCTAGACCGGCTGAGGAAGCGACTTGCATTCTCTAAAAGGATGAAAGCTTCACAACTTCTGCTCAGCGGTGAAGCCAAAAAAAAAGGTCATTTCATTTTGATACCAAGAGTCTTGATAATTTGGGTAACCCTTAGTATGCACCAACTACAAGATGGATTATCATGATTCGCCCATCTACCCACCACCCTCTCTGGTTTGACAGCACTGCCCAAACCTGTGATCTCTCCTTCCAAGGAGGACAAGGGCAGCGGGTGCAAGGGGACACCACCACCTGCAGGTTCCCCTCCTAGTCACACACCATTCTGACTTGCAATGTTCCTTCATCATCGCTGGGTCTAAGTCCTGTAACTCGCTCCCCAACAGCACTGTGGAAGCACCTTCACCAGAAGGTCTGCAGTGGTTCAAGAAGGCAGCCCACCACCACCTTCTCAAGGGCAACTAGGGACGGGCAATAAATGTTGTCCTGGATGGCATTTCCTACCATTTGAGTACCTCTTAAGGCCCACTGGTTCACTACCTTGTAGGTATAAATTCAATTGCTCGCAAATGCCCTCCTGTGCTTTCCCACTTCCCGCTTCAACGTCCTCCTCTCCACCTCTTTTCCTCCCACGTTAATTCTTTCCCTACTTCTCCCTGCTCTTCATCTTCTCCCATCTGTCCCGTTTCCCATACACATCCTGATTATCTTCTCTTGTTCCTTCCTTTCTCAGAATTCTACTTCCTCCTCCACAACTATCTCGCTCTTCCTTCTCACCCGTTGTTTCCTCTTCTCTCGGTTCCTCTGTCCCAACCCTGTCCCACTCTCTCTGTGATCCTTTGCCTCCCTACTCTATCGTTCTTCCTCCACGTCCTTTTCCAGTGATCAAGAACTTGCATTGATATGGCACCTTTAATGTGGTAAAACATCCCAAGGCTCACGACAGGAGCTTTATCAAACAAAGTATAGCAAGAAAATATTAGGACTGAGAGGCAAAAGTTTGGCTGGCTTTAAAGTGGATTTTGAAGGAGGAGGGAGAAACAGGGAAACTTCGGGAAAGAATTCCAGAATTAAAGACCTTAATTAGAGCAATGGAAATGTTGTTCATTCCTGACCTATCTTCATCAAGTGTTGATAAGCAATGTGAGCAGTGTTAATTGTCCTCTGCTATCTGGATACCTGCGTCCGTCTCTCAGTCTGTTACAGGCTTCAAGGAAGGAAAATCAAAATCATCTATGCACCCACTCAGGCAAAGAACCAATCAGTACCAATGACAAAATATGGCTGAAGATATTCCAATCACCTAATATAGACTGGTCCCTAAAAATAGAAATACCTTGCATTGAAGGAAAGGGAATATCCTGTACAAATGAGCTGCATGGTTAAGGCCCAGAGTACTGGGTAATACATATTTTACAGCACAGCAATATAAAAACTGATAACCACATTAAAAATCTCATGAGCTCATCAATATTTAAAGATCACTAAAACACCGCTGTGGATGCACTTGAAGCTTCACAATCCAGTCAATCTAAAATGTGTTGACATTTCTTTTAATGAATAACTGGCTCCTTGTTAGTTTTAATGATTGGTTCGAGGCAGGATATAAATTCATTATGTCCCTATACTTATTGAACCTGCTTCTCCCTTCCCATGCCTTATTCCTGAGAAATGTTTGAAGCATTGTGATTCTATTGTGAAACTTGGGCAGAAATAACCCACACTGATACCCTGAGCAGTACTGAGGGAGTGCCATATTGTCAGAGGTGTCAGCTTTCAGATAAGATGTAAGCTTAGGAGAGTGGCCAAAGAGGTGGCAGATGGAAGTGGGAAGTGTGGGGTTGTGCACTTTGGTAGGAGAATAAAGACTATTTTCTAAAGGGGAAACAAATTCAGAAATCAGAGATGCAAAGGGACTGAGATCAGGATTCCCTCAAGGTTAACACAGGTTGAGTCGGTAGTAAGGAATACAAATGCGATGTTAGCATTCACTCCGAGAGAACTAGTACATAAAAGCAAGGATGTAATGCTGAAGCTTTATAAGGCGTTGGTCAGACCACATTTGGAGTATTGTGAGCAGTTTTGGGCCTCGTATCTAAGGAAGGGTGTGCTGGCCCTGGAGAGGGTCCAGAGGAGGTTCACAAAAATGATCCCTAGAATGAAAGAAGCGTCTACTATCTCCGGGCCTGTGCTCGATGGAATTCAGAAGGATGCGGGGGGGGGGGGGGGGGGGGGGGGGGGGGGGGGGGGGGGATCTCATTGAAACCTACCAGATACTGAAAGGCCTGGATAGAGTGGATGTGGAGAGGGTGTCTCCATCAGTGGGAGAGTCTAGGTTCCGAGGGCACAGCCTCATAATAAAGGGATGTCCCTTTAGAACTGAGATGAGGAGGAATTTCTTCAACTAGAGGGTGGTAAGTCTGTGGAATTCATTGCCACAGAGGGCTGTGGAGGCCAAGTCATTGGACACATTTAAGGCAGAGATTGATAGGTTCTTGATTAGTAAGGGGGTTATGGGTTACGGGGAGAAGGTGGGAAAATGAGGTTGAAAAAAAAAATCAGCCATGATTGAATAGTGGAGCAGACTCAATGGGCCAAATGGCCTAATTCTGCTCCTATATCTTCTGGCCTTATGGTAACTCGCTCCTTTCTCATCAGTGAGGGGTAAGGAGAAAGGTTTGGAGGTCCCTTCAATGTTCTCTCCTCCATTGTTGGTTAACTGGTGACTATCACATTGCTGTTTGTGGGATCTGGCTGTGCATAAATTGGCTGCTGCATTTCCTTCATTTGAAGAGTGCCTGCTCTTCAAAGAGTGCTCCAATGACTGATGTACACTTTGGGACAACCTGAAAGAAAAGCCATTTCTGTTTGACTGTTAGTGGCTGGTACAGAGAAAGATGGACAGGATTCCAAGAGGGGCTTTAGTGAGCTGTATTAAGTCGTCACAGAAGAGGAGTATCCTTCGGAGTTAATTCAGAGGCTGAGAGGAGACCTGATGGAAGTTTATAAAATTGTGAGAGGCAGAGATAGGGTAGACAGTCAGAAACTTCTTCCCGGGGCAGAAATGTGAAGTACTAGAGTACATGCATTGAAGGTGAGAGGGAGGAAGTTTTAAGGAGAGGTTGAAGGGAAGTTTTTTACACAGAGAACGGTGGGTGCCTGGAACGGGCTGCCAGGGGTGGTGGTGGAAGCAGATGTGATCATGGTGTTTAAGAGGCTGTTAGACAGACACATGAATATGTAGGTAATGGAGGGATGTGGATCATGTGCGGGCAGAAGAGATTTGTTTACTTCGGCATCGTGTTCGGCACAGACATTGTAGGCCGAAGGGCCTGTTCCTCTGCTGTACTGTTCTAATTGTCCTGACTTTTGATCGGTTTCAAAGCCCCATGATCTCCTGAAGGTGTGATCTGATGCTGAGGAAGGACTTGTGTGCCTTTCTGCTGATTTTTTGGGTGAGGTACTTAATACTGAGTTCATTCCTGATATGCTGGCATTGCTGGCAAGGGCAACATTTAAAGCACATCCCCAATTGCCCTTGAAAAGGTGGTGGTTTGTCGCCACCGTCTATGTGGGAAGTTGCAGGATAATGAAGGACTGGCAAAATAATCCCAAGTCAGAATGGTGTACAACATGGACGGGAAGCTGAATCACAATCAGAATCAGGTTTATTATCACTGACATATGTGGTGAACTGTGTTGCTTTGCAGCAGCAGTACAGTGCAAAGACATAAAGACATAAAAATTACTATAAGTTACAAAAATAAATAAGTAGTGCAAAAGAGGAATAACGAGGTAGTGTTCATGGGTTCATGGGCTGTTCAGAAATCTGATGGCAGAGGGGAAGAAGCTGTCCCTGAATCATTGAGTGTAGGTCTTCAGGCTCCTGTACCTCCTCCCTGATGGTAGTAACGAGAAGAGGGCATGTCCCGGGTGGTGAGGGTCCTTAGTGATGGATGCTGCCTCCTTGAGGCACCGCCTCTTGAAGACGTCCTCGATGACGAGGAGGGTTGTGCCTGTGATGGAGCTGCAGTTGGAGGTTTCTCACATGAAAGAAGCCCTTATCCTTCTTTGTGGTAGAGGTCACAGGTTTGGGAGGCGTGGTCAGAGTAGCCTGGATGTGTACCGGAAGTGCATCTTGTAGATGGTGCCCACTGCAGCCACCATGCGTCATCGGTGGGGGGAGTGAATGTCTAAGGAAATGGATTAGGTGCCAATTAAGGTAGCTGGTTTCTCTTGGATGATGGCAAAAAGAGTTGTTGGAGCTGTACTCATGCAAGCAAGTGAAGAGTGCTCTATAACACTCCTGACTAGTGCCTGATGTTTGTAATAAGGTTTTATCAAGTTCTAATCCAAGATCCTCTGTGCCCCATTGATTGATGGTTAACCGGTAATTGGTTTATTACTGTCACATGTATCGAGACACAGTGAAAAGCTTTTGTTTGCATGCCATCAAGACAGATCATTCCATACATCAGTACATTGAGGTAGAACAAAAGGGGAAAAGAATGCAGAATATAGTGTTATAGTTACAGAGAAAGTGCAGTGCAGGCAGATAATAAGCAAGGGCCACGATGAGGTAGATTGGGAGATCAAGAATTCATCTTTATCATTATGAGGATGATTTACACAGTGGAAGGCTGAAATGTCATGGATCATCTTAACATGGGGATTATAACTTCTGAAGAAACAATCCTGGTCTGTGGAATTAATATTTGATAGACATACTTAAAGTTATTTAGTGAGTTTTGTTTAAGAATGAAATAGTGTTGAGCAAAGACAGCATCAGATTTGGCTATGAGTCAGCCCACCACAGCTGAATAGTTTCATAAAGGTTTGAAGTCTGGTAATATTTAAATACAAAGAAATACATAAGGTGATTTGATGCATTGGGTTTTAGTGCTTCAACTGTTATCCCAAATGATCCCAAAATAATATCCCTTTAAAAGATATCTTGGATTTCCATTGAAGTGTCCAGCTACTTGAAAATATTGCCTTTGCTTGGACAAAGGAATGAACCCTCGTTCATGGGGCATTAATATTGCTCGTTCCCCACTCTGACTAAATCAAAGGATCAGGAACATGCCAGCACAGAAAAAGTCAATCAGCCCATCACGTCTGCCCAGAGGGAACCTATTGAGGCTCATCCTGGTTCCCAGTTCATACTCCATCTCCTTATAGGTTGCAATACTTTGTGCTTGTCAAGTAGTTATTAGGTGTGGTGAGGGTTTCAAACCTGCTCAATCCTCTGGGTGAAAAATATTGCACTTAACTCCCTGACTGCCAAATATCTTAACCCTCTTCTGGCATCTGGTTACTGGTCTCTTTGCTAAAGAGTCATTGTTTTATCCATCTGTGCAATTTTGACCCCTCCTCATTTTATACACTGTCCCTTTGCCTCCTTTATTTCAAAGGAAGCAAACCCATCGTGGTTAAATTTCTATAATTCACCAACCCTAAACAATGGCACTCCAGAATTTCGTGTTGGATGAAGATGGTGCCCAGAGCAAGATTGAGAGCTCTCCAGAAGAAGCTTTCAAATATTCCTTCACTTTAGATGATTTTCACAATGGATTAACGTTTGCAAAGCTGCTCCTGTCGCTGTGTGTCCCTTTGATCTGTTCAAGGAGGCATTGTGTCTTCGAGTGCGGAGAGAGCCGATTAGACAGAGAGCAGGAACGAACAGAAAGAGCTGCTTATCACCTGTCAGATTGGGTGCTTTCATTCAAGTGGGATGGCATGGAAATTGGAGTGGGTTTGGAGACTTTGTTATCTGGTCTTCTCTTCCCTTCTCCAAGCATCCACACAGGGAACGACAAAACTTTGCACTTATAATAAAATATAGCCTCAGTAGGATGACATGAGGGATTTAAATCCTCCCGAACTGTGCTCAGTACGGTAAACCTAGAGGAGATCTTTCCACTCACGGAGCAGATCAAGACGCGGGATATGAGCAAGCAGATCGAGATGAGCAATGTGAAGCAGCCCACTGATGAATCCATTCAGGATTTCAGGCGAAGTTTGTTTTCCAGAAGTAAAAAAGAGAAAATGCTGGAAACACTCAGCAAGTCAGGCAGCGTCTGTGTTGACAGAAATACAGCTAATGTTTAAGGTCAAAGACCCCATTCACAAAGAGTGGGGAGATTGAGGAACCTGCTCCCACAGGGTGAAGTTGAGGCAAGGAGAAGGGATGTAATTAAAGGGAAGAAGGTTCCTACCAGTGCAGGGTTTCGACCCCAATCGTCGACAGTTCCTTCCCCTCCCACAGATGCTGCTCGACTCACTGAGTTCCTCCAGCAGATTGTTTGTTGCTCCAGATTCCAGCATCTGCTGTCTCTTGTGTCTCCAGAAGAAAGAGAAATGGTCTTGCTGTGTGTCAGCAGAGCTAAGAAGATCTCTTTATTTAAGTTAACCTTGTGTGTATCTTTAGAGGGATAAAAGAAGGCCCTTGTGGAGCAGAAGAATCACTGTGGAACAGCTAGGCTGAGTGGTCTGTGTCTGTGCTGTGCAATCGAGGTACTATCTGGCAGAGATGTTTTAAGCCAGGACATTGTATCTCAACAGGGATATGTGAGTTTTGAAATAGGGATAAAATAAATTGGTAAATTAATTATTGTTGTCATATGTACCGATGTACAGTGAAAAACTTTGTTTTGCATGCTATCCGTACAGATCATTTCATCACATCAGTGCATTGAGGTAGTACAAGGGAAAAGCAATAACAGGATGCAGAATAAAGTGTTACAGTTACAGAGAAAGTGCAGTGCAAGCAGTCAATAAGGTGAAAGGCCATAATGAGGTAGATTGTGAGGTCAAGAGTCCATCTTATCGTACTGGGGACTGTTCAATAGTTTTATAACAGTGGGATAGAAGCTGTTCTTGAGCTTGGTGGTACGTGTTTCCAGGCTTTAGTATCTTCTGCCCGATGGGAGAGGGGGGAAGAGAGAATGTCCGGGGTGCGAGGGGTCTTTGATCATGTTGGCTGCTTTACCAAGGCAGCGGGAAGTGTAGACAGAGTCCATGGAGGGGAGACTGGTTTCTGTGATGTTCCGAGCTGTGTCCACAACTCTCTGCGGTTTCTTGCAGTCTTGGACAGAGCACTTGCCATACCAAGCTGTGATATATCCGGATAGGATGCTTTCTATGGTGCAACTACAAAAATCGGGGAGGGTCGAAGGGGACATGCCAAATTTCTTTAGCCTCCTGAGGAAGTAGAGGCACCGGTGAGCTTTCCTGGCCGTGGCATCAACATGGTTGGACCAGGACAGGCTACTGGTGATGTTCACTCCAAGGAACTTGAAGCTCTCAATCCTATTAACCTCAGCACCGTTAATGTAGACAGGAGTGTGTGCACTGCCCCCCGCTCCCCTCCCCACCCACCCCCCCCACCCCCCCCCCGACCCTTCCTGAAGTGGATGGAGTGGATTTACCAGACTAAGACTAAAGATTACACACCCTTGGTATTATTCCTCTCGGGCAAGGAGCTGAGCTAAGGGTCCAAACAGGAGTGATGGCACAATCTTAAAGGCTGACTTGGCCTTTGAGCATGAGATCAAGGGGTACTGTTAGCGGGAATTACAACACTTAACAGGACAGGCCACTTGACCCCTCTGCTCCATGCCGTGTTTGTGCTCCACCCCTGCCTCCTGCCACCCTGTGCCATACTTCCCTCATCTTCGTCCCTCTGTCTGTTTATCCAGCCTCCTCACAACCCCAGTTCTGCTGCTTGCCTTGATCCCTTCCTGTGGGAGCCAAGCTCCATGTTCTCCCCAGTCTCTGGGCAAAGGTGGATTCATACAACACGGGAACAGGCCCTTTGGTCCATCCAGTCCGCACCAACGATCAAGCACCCGTTTATACTCATCCCATTTTATTCTCCCCACATTCCCAACAAGTCCCCTCCCCCGATTCTACCCCTCACCTACACACTGGGGGCAATTTACAGCGGCAAATCAACCCACCAACCCGCATGTCTTTGGGACATGGGTGGAAACTGGAGCATCCGAAGGAAACCCACATGGTCACAGGGAGACACAAGAGATTCTGCAGATGCTGGGATCCGGAGACACACACAATATACTGGAGGAACTCAGCAGGTCAGGCAGCATCTATGCAGGGAAATAAACAGTCGACGTGTGTGTTGTGGTAAGAGGGAGAACGTGCAAACTCTATACAGACAGCACCGGAGGTCAGGATTGAACCCAGGTCTCTGGAGATGTGAGGCAGTGGCTCTATTAACTGTGTGACAGATATAAAGTCTGTCTGGATGATTCTCTTCAAATTCTTCCTGGATTTACTTGTGACAATGTAATTGCTGTGACATAAGTTTTGGATTCCACATCTGACCAATCAAATACTTTTTCATAATTTTAAAGACCCCAATCGGATCAAATTTCAGCTTCTCGTTTGCAGGTGCAGGAGCCCTGGTCTGTTGGGTTATTCCTAAAATGATAGCAGGATGCAGCTCAGCAGTAAGGGGATTTAAGGGTCAGTGAACTAATTTTTGTCAAATCTCGAATTCGGCTGAATCATTCCAACACTCTCTGAGCAATTCTTAAACCTTCTCATCCTTGTATCCAGACCTTGCAATGGCCTCCCCCTCCCTATCTCTGTGATCTCCAGTCCCACAACACTCTGAGATCCCTGCACTCCTCTAATCCTCACGTCCTTTTCGTTGCTCCACCAGCAGTGGTTGTGTCTTCATCTAGCTCAGCGCAGGGCTCTGTCATTTCCATATAGAATTGAATTGAATCGGAATTGAATTGATTTATTATTGTCACATGTACTGAGGTACAGTGAAAAACTTGTCTTGCATACCGTCCATACAGATCAATTCATTACACAGTGCATTGAGGTAGTACAAGGTAAAACAATAACAGAATGCAGAATAAGGTGTTACAGTTACAGAGAAAGTGCAGAGCAGGTAGACAATAAGGTGCAAGGTCATAACGAGGTAGATTGTGAGGTCAAGAGTCCATTTTATCGTACTAGGGAACTGTTCAATAGTCTTATAACAGTGGGATAGAAGCTGTCCTTGAGCCTGGTGGTATGTGCTTTCAAACTTTTGTATCTTCTGCCCGACGGGAGGGGGGAAAAGAGAGAGTGTCCAGGGTGGGTGGGGTCTTTGATTATGCTGGCTGCTTTACCGAGGCAGCGAGAAGTGTAGGCAGAGTCCGTGGAGGGGAGGCTGGTTTCTGTGATGTGCTGGGCTGTGTCCACAACTCTCTGCAGTTTCTTGCGGTCCCGGGCAGAGCAGTTGCCGTACGGATGCCAAAACCTGTGATGCATCCGGATAGGATGTTTTATATGGTGCATCGATAAAAGTTGGTGAGTATCAAGGGGAAGATGCCAAATTTCTTTAGCTTCCTGAGGAAGTAGAGGTATTGGCGAGCTTTCTTGGCTGTGGCATCTACGTGGTTGGACCAGGACAAAGCACATAGAACAGTGCAGCACAGGAACAGGCCCTTCAGCCCACGATGTTGTGCTGAACTAATTAAACTAGTAATTAAATGCCTAACTGAACTAATCCCTTCTGCCTACACAATGTCCATATCCCTCCCTTCTCTGCACATTCATGTGCCTATCTAAAAGCCTCTTAAACGCCTCTCCACAACCCCTGGCAGCACATTCTAGGCACCCACCGCTCTCTGTGTAAAAAAACGCGCCCTGCACATCTCCTTTGAACTTACCCCCCTCACCTTAAATGCACGCCCTTTGGCATTAGAGCCTCTTCAACCTCCTTCAACCTCTCGCCCTCTTCCTCTAAGACAATACTTAAAACCTTCCTCTTTGGTTAAGCTTCCGCTCACCTGTGCCGGCATCTCAACATCAGGCTTTGTTTGATAATAATTCTGTGAAGCACCTCGGGCTGTCTTGTGAAAGTGATCATAGAATCATAGAACAGTACAGCACAATACAGGCCCTTCAGCCCACAATGTTGTGCCAACCTTTAAACCTCACCTAAGACTATCTAACCCCTTCCTGCCACATATCTCCCTATTTTAAATTCCTCCATATGCTTATCTAGCAATCTCTTGAATTTGACCAATGTACCTGCCTCCACCACCACCCCAGGCAGCGCATTCCATGCCCCAACCACTCTCTGGGTAAAAAAACCTTCCTCTGATATCTCCCTTGATCTTTCCACCCATTACTTTAAAGCCACGCCCTCTTGTATTGAGCATTGGTGCCCTGGGAAAGAGGCGCTGGCTGTCCACTCTATCTATTCCTCTTAATATTTTGTACACCTCTATCATGTCTCCTCTCATCCTCCTTCTCTCCAATGAGTAAAGCCCGAGCTCCCTTAGTCTCTTCTCATAATGCATTGTCTCTAAACCAGGCAGCATCCTGGTAAATCTCCTCTACACCCTTTCCAACGCTTCCACATCCTTCCTATAATGAGGCGACCAGAACTGGACACAGTACTCAAAGTGTGGTCTAAGCTGAGTTTTATAGAGCTGCATCATTACTTCGCGGCTCTTAAACTCAGTCCCTCGACTTATGAAAGCTAACACCCATAAGCTTTCTTAACTACCCTATCCACCTGTGAGGCAACTTTCAGTGATCTGTGGATATGAACCCCCAGATCCCTCTGCTCCTCTACACTGCCCAGGATCTGGTGACGGTGCTGCCTCAGCACAGAGTTATAGAGTAGCAGATTATTACAGCACAGAAACAGGCCCTTCAGCCCACCTCATCCATGCAGACCATGGTGCCTGTCTATGCTAATCCCATTTGCCTGCACTCAACCTGTATTCCTCTACTCCTTTCCCATCCAAGTACCTGTCCTAATGCCTTTTAAATGTTGTAACTGTATCAGCCTCTACCACCACCCCTGGCAGCTCGTTCCATATACCCATCACCACCCTCTGTGTGATAAACTTACCCCTCAGGTCTCCTTTAAATTTCTCCCCTCTCACCTTAAACCTGTGCCCTCTAGTTTTGGACTCCCCTAGCCGAGGGAAAAGCTTAGGGGCAGGCACGGTAGTGTAGCGGTTAACGTAACACCATTACAACGCCAGCGACCCAGGTTCAATTCCGGCCACTCTCAGTAAGGAACTTGTACATTCTCCCTGTGTCTGCGTGAGTTTCCTCTGGGTGCTCCAGTTTTCTACCATGTTCCAAAGACATACGGGTGAGGAAGTTGTGGGCATGCTATGTTGGCGCCGGAAGCGTGGCGAGACTTGCGGGCTGCCCCCCAGAACACTCTACGCAAAAGATGCATTTCACTGTGTGTTTCGATGTACATGTGACTAATAAAGAAATCTTATCTTATAAAAAAATCTCTATCTACCTTATTTGTGCCCCTCATAATTTTATAAACCCCTATAAGGTCACCCCTCAGTCTCCAGTGTTCCAATGAGAATAACCCCAACCTATCCAATCTCTCCTTACAACTAAAGTTGTTCTGGTTTTCATGTCCCTATTTATCACATTTAAGCAGTGTTCTGATGATGGACAACATCTCTCCCTCCCAGAAGCAGCTCTATATAGTCATAAATAACAATCATAAGGATGATTGAAAGCTCTCCATGGAGGTTGAAGTAGTGCTCACTCAAGTGTTTGCCAGCTTACTTGTTTGACTGTTATTGCCAAAGTCACTCTTTGCCATCCGCCACCTGTTCACGGATGTCCCATTTTCTCCCGGATGTGTTGTGCTGTACCGGAGTGCCACAGCAGCACAAGTTGCTGTAATCGGTGTAAAGATAACTACAGAGTCACAAGAGACTGCAGATGCTGGGAATCTGGAGCAACACACAGAGGAGCTGGAGGATCTCAGCGGGTCAGGCAGCATCTGTGGAGGGAAATGGACGGTGAAAGTTTCTGGTCAAGGATCCTGATGAAGGGGCTCGACCGGAAATGTTGACTGTGCATTTCCCTCCACAGATGCTGCCTGACCCGCTGAGATCCTCCAGCGCTTCGTGTGTTGCAAAGAGAACCACAGTTCATTTTGCATTCCCTCCCCCCACATCAGGCCATACAGTAATACAGCACGGAAACAGGCCCTTTGGCCCAACGGGTTCATGCCGACCACAGCATCGTCCCAGTTGCCCCCATTCAACCACTTCTCTATCATATTGAGAGCATGGTTAAAATAAGAGTCTGCATTTTCAAAGTACCCTTCACACGCTCAAAGTACGTCGCAATCAGCAGTGAACTTTCTTTGAAGTGTAATGAACGGAAATATGACCATCAGTTTGTGCATAGCAACACCTCACCGTGACTGGAAGAAAGAAAGGTTGGTTGTGGAATAATTGATTACTTCAGGATATCGTGCAAACTCCCTCCCATGTCTTGGAGGTTAAAGGCTGGGCATGCGCTGGTAAATTGGTTTATTATTATCGCATGTACCGAGGTACAGTGAAAAAGTTTGTTTTGCCTGCCATTCATACAGATCATTTCATTACAACAGTGCATTGAGGTAGTACAAGGGAAAAGAATAACAGAATGTAGAATAAAGTGTTACAGTTACAGAGAAAGTGCAGTGCAGGCAGACAATTAGGTGCAAGTCCATAACGAGGTAGATTGTGAGGTCAAGAGTCCATCTTATTGTACTAGGGGACTGTTCAATAGTCTTCCAACAGCAGGATAGAAGCTGTCCTTGAGCCTGGTGGTACGTGCTTTCAGGCTTTTGTATCTCCTGCTCCATGGGAGGGGGGAGAAGAGAGAATGTTTGGGGTGGGTGGGGTCTTTGATTATGTTGGCTGCTTTACCGAGGCAGTGAGAAGTGTAGACAGAGTCAAGGAGCAAATGTTTAGATTGTCACCAAGTGTTAGGGGCCAGAATTTTACACAGAGGCTGGTTGATATCTGGAACACGCTGCCAGAGGAGGTAGTGGAATCAGATACAATTGCTCTGTTTAAAATGCATTTAGACAGACACTTCAATAGGCAATGCACAGAAGAAATGGACCTAATGATTAGAGGTTAGCACATGAACACTTCAGGGGTCTTTAGTCCAAGTATAAGGCAGGCCATTGGCATGAACTCTTCCCTCAGTGTTGTCTGTAGGACAATTCCACAGGGAAGTATTTTGACCCATTGCGCTTCCTTATAATGGGAATATAATGGGAAGGGATTTATTCCAATGGGATCTCATAGAATGGGATTAAATAGAAACAGGTTTAGTCCACTGGTATTCTGTACTAAGGAAGTGAACGGGAAATCATTTTGTCCTTTGAGATTCTGTGTAGTGGGAGTGACTAGAAATGGATTTTGTTCATTGGGATTCTGCATAATAGGAGTGGACGAGGAGGAGATTGGTCCATTGGGATTCTGTATTATGGACTGAATGACCCAGTGTCAGTGCTGGACCTGTAAATCAGTATTATCCTTGGATCACACTCAGAGTAAGTTGTGGGAGATAGTCTGAGTGTATGGTAGTTTACTCCTGATGAGTCCATATCAACCCAGCACATTTAAGATAAGATCTCTTTATTAGTCATATGTACATCGAAACACACAGTGAAATACATCTTTTTGCATAGAGTGTTCTGGGGGCAGCCCGCAAGTGTCGCCACGCTTCTGGCGCCAACATAGCACGCCCACAACTTCCTAACCTGTACGTCTTTGGAATGTGGGAGGAAACCGGAGCACCCGGAGGAAACCCACGCAGACACGGGGAGAACGTACAAACTCCTTACAGACAGCAGCCAGATTTGAACCCGAGTCGCTGGTGCTGTAAAGCGTTACGCTAACGGCTACACTACCGTGCCTCTCCTTTATATCCTGCTCTTCCCTTTGTTTAATCTTGCATCACAGAGTCACGGAAACAGGCCCTTCGGCCCAACTTGTCCATGCTGACCAAGATGCCCATCTAAGCTAGTTCCATTTGCCTGCATTTGGCCCATATCCCTCTGAACCTTTCCAATCCATTTACTTGCCTACCTGTCTTTTAAATGTAATCGTACCTACGTCAACCAGCTCATCCCACATATGCACCACCCTCTGCGTGATAAAGCTGCCCCTCAGGTCCCTTTTAAATCTCGCCCCCCCCCCCCCCTTAAACCTATGCTCTCTAGTTTTTCATTCCCTTTCCCTGGGAAAAATCATCTTGCATTGAGCTTGCTGTTCCAATGTAGCCTAATTATTGCCTTATGAAGCTACTTATACTTCCCTCGGAGTTGTGACTTTTCCCTAAAAAATTTTAACTATCGCTTCCCTTCCAGTCCCTGTTGGCTGCTGGTGGGTCCCCCATCTCCTGCCTCCCCCACCCACACCGTCATCATCCACTGTGTGATGCAGGTGGAGAGATTGCTTTTTCAACCGTGGCTTCTTCACTCAATAAAACTTTGAAGAGATAAGGAGCTTTTTGAACATCAGGGTCACCATTAGTCTGAATAATACATAGAAAGAGCAGAAAGCCTTAGTTTTCCATTGAGATCGACAACACAGTGCAGTTAAATAATGTATGGTTGGCACTGCCTTCTATCTTAAATGCTCAGGTATCTTAGCAGCTGGTTTGCAGACTATATTTTTCTTCCATATATTTTTTTCTTGATTCTTTTCCCAACGTCGCACCCGACTAGTGGGAACACCACCCCTTGCAGATTCCCACACACAATCCTGACTTGGAAATGTATCCCTTTTCCTTAATTACCACTGGGTCAAAGTCCTGGGATTCCATTCCCAACAGCACTGTGGGAGTACCTTCACCAGAACGACTGCAGCGGTTCAAGAAGGCGGCTCACCCAACCCACCACACACCACCACCCCTACCACTTTCTCAAGGGCAGTGAGGGATAGGTAATAAATGCTGGCCTTGTTGGTGATGCCCACAACTTGCCGACCAAGTTGTCTACCTGAGCCAGTCCCACTCGCCTGCATTTGGTCCATATCCCTCTTAACCTTTCCTATCCATGTACCTGTCCAAATGTCTTTTAAATGGTGTTATTGTACCTGCCTCAACCTCTTCCTCTGGCAGCTTGCTGTGCATACCCACCACCCTCTGCTTGAAGAAGTTGCCCCTCAGGTCCTTTTGAAATCTTTCCCTTCTCACCTTAGACCTATGCCCTCCAGTTTTGGACCCCCCCTACTCTGGGGAAAAGACTTTGGCTATTCCCCTTAACTAGTCCCCTCATGATTTTATAAACCTCTGTGAAGTCACCCTGAGCCTTCTATGCTCCAGGGAAAAATGTCCTAGCCGATCAAGCCTTTCTTGATAACTCAAACCTTCCAGTCCTGGTAACATCCTCATAAATCATTTTTGCACTCTTTCCAATTTAATAGCATCCTTCCTATAGCATGATGACCAGAACTGTCTGCAGTACTCCAAACGTGGCCTTACCATCTTGTACAGCTGTAACATGATGTCCTAATATTCTGACTGATGAAGGCAAGCGTGTCAAACACCTTCTTCACCATCCTGCCTAGCTGTGTCGCCGTTTTCAGGGAAGTATATACCTGAACCCCCAGGTCTCTCTGTCCCACAACACTCCCCAGGGCCCTACAATTTACTGTGCAAGTCCTGCCCTGGTTTGTCTTATCAAAAGTGCAACACCTCTTATTTATCTGAATAGCATAGCAGTTAGCGTGATGCTATTACAGCGCCAGCGATTGGGGTTCGATTCCCGTCGCTGTCTGTAAGGAGTTTGTATGTTCTCCCCGTGTCTGCGTGGGTTTCCTCCGGGTGCTCCGGTTTCCTCCCACATTGCAAAGACGTACGGGTAGGTTAATTTGGGTTGAAAATGGGCGACACGGACTCATTGGGCCGGAAGTGCCTGTTACCACGCTGTAAATAAAATTTAAAAGAAAATTTTAAACTCCATCTGTCATTCCTCGGCCCACTGGCGCAGTTGATCAAGATCCCACTGTAATCGAAGATAACCTTCTTCACTGTCTCCATATCACCAATCTTACCACCAATGTCACCTGAATCCCAACTCTTTGTCTGAATGTGCGCAATCCTGTTATTCTTGTTGACCAGACTGTACAATTCTTCCTGAGGATGTAAAACACAACAGGCTCAAGAAGCAATAGGATCCTCATCTCCTTCTGTTCTTGTGTTCTTCTGCACACTCCCAAAGTTCATGTGGCTTGCAGGGAAACACCCACTTCTAATCTGTCACAAGGTTAGAATTCTGCAGAGCATAGATGGTTTTTTATTTATTCATTTATTGATTCTGGGCATCAGTAGCAAGGCCAACACTAATTGTCCATCCCTAGATCTCCTTGAGAAGGTGGTGGTGGGCTGTCTTGTTGAAACACTGCAGTTATCGTGGTGAAGGTGCTCCCACAGTTCCAGGATTTAGACCCAGTGATGGTGAAGGACTCCCGATATATTTCCAAATCTGGAACTTGGATGACTTGAAGGTGCTGCTGAAGCTCGTCCTTCTTGGTGGTAGAAGCCAGGGTTTGGGAGATGCTGTTGGAGCAGCTTGGTGAGTAATTCAGTGCATTTTGTAGAGGGTACACACAGCAGCCATGTGTGCCAGGGTGGAGGGAATGAGTGTTTGGTGTGGTAGGTGGGGTTCCAGTCAAGTGGGCTGCTTTGTCCTGGATGGTGTCGAGTTTCTTGAGAGTTGTTGGCGCTGCACTCATCCAGACAAGTGGAGAGTATTCCAAGATGCTCCTGATGTGCCTTGTAGATTGTGGAAAGGGTTTGGTCTGGCAAGAAAGGGACCACTTGCTGCAGGGTGCCAAGCCTCTGACCTGCCCTTAAGATAAGTTACAAGTTAAGATATTTATTTAATCACACATACACCAAAACACAGTGAAGTGCATCTTTTTGCATTGCTAAGAATGTGCTGGGGGCAGCCTGCAAGTGTTGCCACTCTTCCGGTGCCAACATAGCATGCCCACAGCTTCCTAACCTGTACGTCTTTGGAATGTGGGAGGAAAAAGGAGCACCTGGAGGAAACCCACACAGACACGTGGAGAACGTACAAACTCCTCACAGACAGCGGCCGGAATTGAACCCGGGTCACTGGCGCTGTAGTAGCATTATACTAACCGCTACACTATCTTGTGGCCCTTGTAGCCACAATATTTATGAGACTGGTCCAATTGAGTTTCTATCAATGGTGACACCCAGGATATTGGTGGGAGATTCATCATTGATTGTCAAGAGGAGGTGATCAAATTAATTTTTCTCCTGGTTGTAATATTTTAGAATTGGTAGTTTGGTCCAGAGGTCCAGATGAGGTCCTGTAATGAGGTCCAGAGTTGAGTGATCTTCGTGAAACCAAGAGTGAGCATTGTGATTCCTGGTTACTGGTCAGGAAGTGCGACTTGATCGCACTGTCAGCACCAGCTCCCATCACTTTGCTGGTGATTGAGAATTGATTGATTGGGCAGTAATCAGTCGGATAGATTTGAACCTGTTTCTTATGAGCAGGAAATACCTGGGCAATTTTCCATGTTGTCGTGTAGGTGCCAGTGTTGTCATTGTACTGGAACAGTGGCCTTTGCCGTGTCCACGACCGTCACAGGCACAGTGGTGCAACTAGTTGAGTTGTTACCTCTCAGCGCCAGAGACCTGGGTTCACTCCTGACCTCGGGCGTTGTCTGTGTGGAGTTTGCACCTTCTCCGTGACTGTGTGAGTTTCCCCCGGGTGCTCCGATTTGCTCCCACATCCCAAAGGTGTGTGGCTTGGTGGATGAATTGGCCACTGTAAATTGCCCCTAGTGTGTAGGTGGGGGTGGGGGGGGGTAGAATTTGGGCAGGAGTGTGAGTTGATGGGGATGTGTGTAGAATAGATCACAGGGAAAAGTAAGGGGAATGGTATCATTGTGACCCAGCACAGACTCAATGGGCCAAATGGCCTCCTTCTGTGTCGTAATGAAATATAAAATCTGGAAATTAATTCATTCTCACACAAAGTGAATGGAATCGGCTGGAGACTGGCTTCGGTGAGAGTGGGGATCTCAGCTGAGATCATGTGCTTGGCACTTGGGGATGAATATGGTTACCAATGCTTCAGCCTTGTCTTCAACACTCACATGACGAGCATCTCCCTCCTACCATCGGTGAGGATGGAGACATACGTAGAACCTCCTCCTCTCGGTCATCAGTCCACCACCACTGATGGGTAGATATGGCCTGATTGTGGTATAGAGCATGGGATATGCCGGACCATGAAGTAATTTGATTACAATGCACAAAATGCTGGAGGAACTCAGCGGGTCAGGCAGCATCTGTAGAGGGAAATGGACAGTCAATATTTTGAGTTGAGACCCTTCATCTGGACTCGCCACATGCACAATCCAGATGAAGAGTCTCGACCCAAAATGTCGACTGTCCATTTCCCTCCACAGATGCTGCCTGACCTGCTGAGTTCCTCCAGTGCCTTCTGTATTGCTGCAGATTTCCAGCGTCTGCCGTCTCTTGTGTCTCCAGGTGATTTGATTCATTTATTGTCACATACAGAAGGGTGCAATGAAATTCCTTGTTCACATGAAGCTCGGTATACGTGGCAAAAATAAATATAACAATAAATACAGTGACCAGCGCAAAACAGTGGACTGGTGCAGAGATTGTCGTGCAATCTGAAGTAGTGCAGAAAGAAATGCTAAAGTGGCCAAAACAGAATAACTGAGAGAGGTAGAGTTACGAGTCTGAGAACGTCGCAGACCACCGGGAAGGGGATGTGAGAGAGGGGATTGGTTCAGGAGTCTGATAGCCGTGGGGAAGAAGCTGTTCTACTGCTGGTGATCCACAGTGCCTCATGGATACCCAGTTCTGAAAGGTCAGAACTGTTCTACGTCTATCTCATTCAACACGATCACCATGTCACACAAAACTGTGTGCAATTCTGGTCGCCCCATTACAGGAAGGATGTGAAGGCTTTGGAGAGGGTGCAGAAGAGGTTCACCAGGATGCTGCCTGGATTAGAGGGTGTGAGCTATAAGGAGAGGTTGGACAAACCTGGGTTGTTTTCCCTGGAGCTTTGGAGGCTGAGGGGAGACCTGATAGAGGTTTGTAAAATTATGAGAAGTGCAGATAGGGTAGACAGTCAGAATCTTTTTCCCAGGGTAGGAATGTCAAATAGTAGAAGGCATTTAAGGTGAGGGGGGGAAGTTTAAAGTTAAGATATCTTTACTAGTCACATGTACATCGAAACACAGTGAAATGCATCTTTTTTGGCATAGAGTGTTCCGGGGGCAGCCCGCAAGTGTCGCCACACTTCCGGCACCAACATAGCGTGCCCACAACTTCTTAACCTGGTCTTTGGAATGTGGGAGGAAACCGGAGCACCCAGAGGAAACCCACACAGACACGGGGAGAACGTACAAACTCCTTACAGACAGTGGCCGGAATTGAACCCGGGTCGCTGGTGCTATAAAGCGTTACACTAACCGCTGCACTACTGTGCCTGATGAGATGTATGGGGCAAGTTTTTTACACAGAGAGCGGTGGGTGCCTGGAATGTGCTGCCAGGGGTGGTAGTGGAAGCAAATATGACAGTGACGCCTGGAAGGCTTTTAGATAACACAACATATGCAGGGAATGGAGGGAGATGGATCATGTGCAGGCAGAAGAGATTTAGTTTAATTTGGCATCATGGTTGGCACAGGCATTGTGGGCCGAAGGGCCTGTATTGTTCTATGTTCTCTGTAAAACAATGGTGGCCGTCCTTGTCACGAAATGGCGTCTTTGTCTCCCAACTCATTCTCTCACCACCTGCTGCAGACCAAGTCCAGCAGTCTGTTCCTCAGGACGCGAGCATCCTGGTCAGTGGTGGAGCTTGGTGAACATTGAGCACCCCACCCAGAGCACAGCCCGTGTTCCTGAACCTTTCACTGCCACTTCAAGATGGAGAAGCACTGAGAGAGAACGCGGCAGGTGGTAAATCTTAAGATATTTTAAAAGGATTACTCTGCTGAATATCTGACAGTTGTACTTGAAACACTTCCAGCTCGCGCAATTCCAGTTTAGAAAGACACAGTTGAGGAACGATTTGCTTTGGCCATGTGTTCTTTGACTGATAGTGTAACAGAGGGCCCAGCCAGGTTTCTGAAGCTGTTCCTATAATAAATATCCAAGGGCAGCCCTTGCTCAGAGCAATCCCTTCAGTTCACTGTTAACATATTACAGGTTTCAGCATGAACAATGCAAACAGTCATTAGGTCCTGCACTTCAAGTGTGCTCATCATTATTAACGTGCATTTCCTGCCCGCAATTTACATCCTGCCCAAATCACGTCCGACCATTTTTAAAACCTATTTGAGTATTTACAAATCGGGAGGATTCAGATGCAAATGGAAAAGATTTTATCTGGAACCCTTATCTCTCAATGACACATGAATTAATATTTGATGCATTTCATTTTAATTTCTCTGTACTTGAAAAAACAGACTGAGAATAAAGGTGGAACAAAAATTTCCAGAAATTCACAGCAGGTTGTCAGTGTCTGTACTCAGAGCTTTCTTCTGCCTTGTCTAACTGTCCTGCTGTGAACTTGCAGCTTTTGTAAGCTTTTTATCTTCAGTTATCTTGTTCTGAACAGCTGTGGGGAATGAAACACGTTCCATCGTACGCACCCAGGGAGACAGAGTGAAGCTTGCTCTGCACCATCCCATCAAACATTCCCAGACCTGGACTTGATGAGTTATGTACAGAGAGAGACTCCCTCCACACTGTCCCCTCACACATCCCTGGGACAGAGGCAACACAGGTTAGATACAGAGTAAATCTCCTGCTACACAGTCCCATCACATACTCCCAGGGCAGTGACAGCATGGGTTAGATACAGAGTGAAGCTCCCTCTACACTGGCCCATCACACACTCCCAGGGCAGGGACAGTTAGATACAGAGTGAAGCTCCCTCTACACTGGCCCATCACACACTCCCAGGGCAGGGACAGTTAGATACAGAGTGAAGCTCCCTCTACACTGTCCCGTCACACACTCCCAGGGCAGGGAAAGCAGGGGTTATATACAGAGTAAAGCTCCAAGAGCTTTCTTGTGGAGATAAAAGATCCCATAACAATGATTTATGTAGAGTAGAATGAAGGTCCCTGATGCTTTGGGATGCTTTTTATCCATCAGCTACCATTACTGGAATAAATGTTTAGTTTACACCACTTTTTGTGGGAGCTTGCTATACACAAATTGGTTTCTGCAGTTGCTACATTATAATAGCAAGAGCACTTCAAATGTATTTGACTTTGTCAGGCTCTGGGACTTCCTGAGGTCAGGAATAGTGCTATAGAAATGCAGATACTTATTTTTCCCCCGACACAGCCCCTGACCACTCTGAATGCAGATCTTTTGCAAGATTTGTCAGATGTCAGGAGCCTGGCACCACTCCTGTTTCCTTTCTCTCCGTACATCTGGGAAGAAAGTGGAGACTTGCCTCCTTGTGTCTCAGCAGAGCTCAAGGAGGAAGTGTTGAGCTGGTGGTTGTGTGGATCAGGGTGACTACCTTGGATCTCCTGGACTGTGAGGTGTGCTGGAGCACGGGAGTGATTAAGCTGTTAGAGGGGTCAACTTTGGTCAGCTTCAGTGGACTTGAATATGAAAGCAGGGAAGAGCTGCCAGGAGGGGACCAACCATGTGTGCACCAGAGTGTGGGGAACCCCACAGCAAGCCCCTTGCTGTTCCAGCCCCTCTCTCTAGGCTGGGCCCATACCTAGTGCCTCAGCTTGCTGTGCTGGCAGTGTGCACACTATACCTGTCATACTCGGAAGGCTCCGATGGAGAGGTCTCCTGTCACCATAGGCCAGGTTGTGGTGGTTGGTTGAGAGTTAAAGTCAAAGTCAAGTCGAGTTTATTGTCATCTGCACAAGTCCATGTGTGCACAGGTGCAATGAAAAACTTACTTGCAGCAGCATCACAGGCACAGAGCATCAGATAAGCAGTATTCACAAGAAAAACACAAATTAAATATAAATTATACATGATTTTTACAAGAAAGACAATTAGAACAAAGAAAAGTCCATTTTAGTGCAAAGTGATCATAGTGTTGCTAAACTGTAGTGATTAGCATTGTGCTGGTTGGTTCAAGAACTGAATGGTTGAAGGGAAGTAGCTGTTCCTGAACCTGGTGGTGTGGGACTTCAGGCTTCTGTACCTCCTGCCTGATGGCAGCTGCGAGAAGATGGCATGGCCCGGGTGGTGGGGATCTTTGATGATGGATGTTGCCTTCCTGAGGCAGCGCCTCCTTTAGATACTCCCGATGGTGGGGAGGGATGTGCCCGTGATGTATTGGGCAGAGTCCACTACTCTCTGCTGCTTACATTCCTGGGCATTTGAATTGCCATCCCAGACCGTGATGCACCCAGTCAGGACACTTTCTGCGCAATGTCTTTGAGAGTCTACCCAGGAAACCATTCCACAGGATGCACTGCCTCCTCCTTATAAGAGCCTCGAGGATAACCAGTGCTGATCATTGCCGAATTGACTTGTAGTCAAAAGTGTTTTCTGCAGAAACCTTTCTACAAAGGACAGGTGGTGTGATGTGGTCCAACGGAATGAAATGTTCCATGGCAGTAGGAGCTCTCCCACCCCAATCATTCTCTCTTCTCCACCCTCCCGTTGAGCAGCAGATACAACAGCTTGAGAACACGTACCACCAGGCTCAAGGACAGCTTCTATCCCACTGTTATCAGACTCTTGAACAGACCTCTCATACGCTTAAGGATGAACTCTTGCTCTCCCAATCTACCACGTCGTGGGCCTTGCACCTTATAGTCTGCCTGCACTGCACTCTCTCTGTAACTGCAATACTATATTCTGCATTCTGTTTTCTTTTTACTACCTCAATGTACTTATGTGTGACATGATTTGACTGGATGGCATGCAAAACAAAAGCTTTTCACTGTATCTTGATACGTGTGTACATGTACAGTATCTTGGGTAGGCACGGTAGTGTAGCGGTTAGTGTAACGCTATTACAGCACCAGTGACCCAGGTTCAATTCCAGCCACTGTCTGTAAGGAGTTTGTACGTTCTCCCCGTGTCTGCGTGGGTTTCCTTCCGGTGCTCCGGTTTCCTCCCACATTCCAAAGACGTACGGGTTAGGAAGTTGTGGGCATGCTATGTTGGCGCCGGAAGCGTGGCGACACTTGCGGGCTGCCCCCAGAACACTCTGCGCAAAGATTCATTTCACTGTGTGTTTCGATGTACGTGTGACTAATAAAGAAATCTTATCTTATGTGACAATAATAAACCAATACCAATACCAATAAGGCCAGGCTTATCATTTACAACACGAGGGACAGATAGAGCCTCATCGTGACTCTTGGTGTCTGCATACTCAAGCTCTATGCACGGCTTGATGCAGCCACACACAAAGGTGGTCACCAGGAGGAGGGCATGGTCGGATACATTTTCCATTCTTTCTCTGGAGATGTTTATCATGTCCAGATGTTTATCATGTCCGTAAGGATGTGATCCATCCTGGATCTCTGGATGAAATGGAAGATGGCTCAGGTGCCTGCCCTGTCACAGGATCGGGGTTTGACCCCCACCAGTGCAATATGCAGCAACACTGAGAACACCACCCAGTGCCAGCGTCTCTCCCAGGCCTTCATCCCGGCACTGAGGCCCTAGTTACACTGTCATCTCTGACAGACAGCCCATGTGGTTTGTGTGACTGTTCCCAGACTCCTGAAACAGATGCCGTAATCTGAGCTCTGTTACAGTAAGAGAATACCGAGGAGACAGAGGAAAACATTGAAAGCCTCCTTGAAAACAATGCAATAAAAATAGAAAATGCTGGAAATACTCAGCAGGCCAGGCAGCATCCGTGGAACGAGAATCTGAATTAACATTTCAGGTCCTGAGAGAGCCACTCCCATTCATTCCCAATCTCTCTTTCACCTTCGTTATTCAGTGTCCAATCTTTTCTGTTTTTATTTCATGTATTCAGCAACTGCAGCATTTTATTTTGGATTTTCATTCGTGTGTGTGTGTGTGTGTCTGTCTGTCTGTCTGTCTGTCTGTGTGTGTATGTGTGTATTTGTGTGTGTGTGTTTCTGTGCATGTCTCAGGGTGTGTGTCTGTGTGTATACATGTGTGTGCATATATGTGTTTATATTTGTGTGTCTGTGCGTATGTGTCTGTGTGATTGTGTGTATCTGTGTGTGCATGCATGTGTGCATGTGTGTACATATATCTGTGTGTGTGCATGTGTGTGTGTGCATGTCTGTGTATGTATGCATATGTCTATGTGTGTGTCTGTGTGTGTGCATGCATGTGTGAGTGTGCATATGTCTGTGTGTGTGCTTGTGTGTGTGCATGCATGGGTGTGTGTGCATATGTCTGTATGTGTGTGTGCATGCATGGGGATGTGTGTGTGCCTATGTCTGTGTGTGTGCATATGTATGTGTGTGCATGTGTGTGTGTGCATGTGTGTGTGAGCATGTGCATGCATGGGTGTGTGTGTGTGTGTGTGTGTGTGTGTGTGTGTGTGTGTGTGTGTGTGTCTGTGTGTATTTTAACTCAAGGTACTAGAAAAGTGAACCACCGTCATTTTAACAAATGCAACATCCCTCTGACTTCTATGTACTCCCGATGTTTGGACTCTAAGGTTCCGAATCCCATCTCGAATGCTCATTCTCCACTGGTCATGGGGCAGTGGGGATGTTGCACTTCACAAGATCACAAGACAAGGGAGCAGAAGTAGGCCATTCGGCCCATCAAAGAAAAGGGGAAAAAAAAGAAAAAGAAATGAGAAATGAGGAGGTGAGGCAATGAGAAAAAAACTGTTCTAACCCCAATTTCCGGCCTTATCCCCATATCCCTTGACACCTTGACTAATTAGATATCTATCTGTCTCCTCCTTAAACGCCTCCAATGATCTGGCCTCCACTGCTGTACATGGCAAGGAATTCCATAAATTCACTACCCTCTGGGTAAAGAAATTTCTCCTCATCTCTGTTTTAAACCTGCACCCTCTAATTCTAAGGTTGTGCCCTCTGGTCCTGGACTCACCCACCAAGGAGAGCAGCTTGTCCACATCTACTCTGTCCAGTCCTTTCAACATTTTAAATGTTTCTATGAGGTACCCTCTCATTCTTCTGTACTCCAGTGAGTATAGTCCAAGAGCTGACAAACGCTCATCATAGGTACGCCCTTTCATTCCGGGAATCATCCTCGTAAATCTCCTCTGAACCCTCTCCAACATCAGCACATCCTTCTTAAGATATGGGGCCCAAAACTGCACACAGTATTCCAAATGAGGCCTCACCAGTGCCCTGTAGCGCCTCATCAACACCTCCCTACTTTTATACACTATACCTCTCAAAATGAATGCCAACATAGCATTTGCTTTCTTTACCACCGATCCGACCTGGTGGTTAACCTTTAAGGTATCCTGCACGAGTACCCCCAAGCCCCTTTGTACTTCTGTACTTTGAATTTTCTCTCCTTCTGGATAATAATCTGCCTGTTTATTTCTGTTTCCAAAGTGTACAACTGCACATTTCTCAACATTGAATCTCATCTGCCCTTTCCTTGCCCATTCTCCTAAACTATCTAGGTCTCTCTGCAACCTTCCTGTCTCCTCAATGCTCCCTACTCCTCCACCTATCTTGGTGTCATCCGCAAACTTAGCCACGAAACCATTTATTCCATCATCCAAATCGTTGATGTACAAGGTAAAAAGGAGCGGTCCCAACACCGACCCCTGCGGCACACCACTAGTAACCGGTAACCAACCAGAACAAGATCCTTTTATTCCCATCCTTTGCTTCCTGCCAACCAGCCAAAGCTCCACCCATTCTGTTATCCTACCTGTAATTCCATGACCTCTCATCTTATTAATCAGTCTCTTGTGCGGCACCTTGTCGAAGGCCTTTTGAAAGTCTAAATACACAACATCTACTACCTCTCCCTTATCCACCCTACCTGTGATTTCTTCAAAAAACTCCAATAGGTTGGTCAGGCAGGACCTTCCCTTCACGAAACCATGTTGGCTTGGACCTATCTTGCCTTGCACTTCTAGGTATTCCATAACCTCATCCTTGAGGATCGATTCCAATAACTTTCCCACCACTGACGTCAGACTAATAGGTC
The DNA here is from genome assembly GCF_009764475.1 of Pristis pectinata. Taxonomy (NCBI): domain Eukaryota; kingdom Metazoa; phylum Chordata; class Chondrichthyes; order Rhinopristiformes; family Pristidae; genus Pristis; species Pristis pectinata. The sequence goes on along the minus strand of NC_067408.1, from coordinate 116,939,774 downwards.
TGTAATTTCCTTTATGCTGCCTCCCACCTTTCTTATACAGTGGAACTACATTTGCGACCCTCCAGTCTTCCAGAACCATGCCGGAGTCTATCGATTCCTGGAAAATTATCTCCAATGCCTCCGCTATCTCTAAAGCCACCTCCTTCAGAACCCAGGATGCACCTCATCCAGTCCAGGAGACTTATCGGTCTTTAGTCCATTTAGTTTTCCTAGCACCTTCTCTCTAGTAATCTTAACTGAACTCAGTTCCATTCCGTGAGACCCCTGACTAACTGATATTGCTGATGTCCTCCACAGTGAAGACTGATGCAAAATACTCATTTAGTTCCTCTGTCATCTCTTTATCATCCATTGTAATCTCTCCTGTACCGTTATCGATTGGTCCTATATCAACCCGTGTCTGTCTTTTACTCCTTATATATTTAAAAAAACTCTTAGTATCCTTTCGAATGTTATCTGCCGACTTCCTTTCATAATTCATCTTTCCTTTCCTAATGACCTTCTTAGTTTCTTTCTGCAGGTTTTGAAAAGTATCCCAGTCTTCTATTTTCCCACTAATTTTTGCTTCCTTGTATGCCCTCCCTTTTGCTTTTATTTTAGCCTTCGCCTCTCTTGTTATCCACATTTGTGCCTTTTTTCGATTCAAAACCTTTTTTCTTGGAATATATCTATCCTGCACTTCCCTTATTTCTTGTAGAAATTCCATCCATTTCTGCTCCGCCGTCCCTCCAGCTAGCTTACTCTTCCAATCAGTTTGGGCCAGTTCCTCTCTCATGCCACTGTAATCTCCTTTGTTCCACTGAAATATCGATACACCAGTTATCAGCTTCTCTTTCTCAAATTTGAAACTGATCTCAATCATATTGTGATCACTGGTTCCCAGTGGTTCTTTTACCTTTAGTTCCCTAATCACCTCCGGTTCGTTACACAGCACCCAATCCAAAACAGCTGATCCCCTGGTGGGCTCGTCAATAAGTTGCTCCAAAAAGCCATCCCGTAGACATTCCACAAACTCACTCTCCTGAGACCTACTGCCTTGCTGGATTTCCCAGTCCACCTTCATGTTAAAATCCCCCATAATTATCTTAACGTTGTCACTCTGGCACACTTTTTCTATTTCTAACTGCAACTTATAGTCCACTTCCTGACTGCTATTAGGGGGCCTATATATAACTGCTACTATTGTCCTTTTACCCTTGCTATTTCTTAGCTCCACCCATAGGGATTCCACCTCTTCCGACCCAATGTCCTTCCTTTCTATTGATTTTATATCATTACTAACCATCATGGCCACACCACCCCCTCTGCCTACCTGCCTATCCTTCCTATACACTGTGTACCCCTGGACATTTAGTTCCCAATCACATCCGTCATAAAGCCATGACTCGGTGATTGCCACAATGTCGTATTTATTAACCTGTAGTTGTGCCACTAGGTTATCTACTTTATTCCTAATGCTATGTGCATTTAAATATAGTACATTTAGTCCAGTATCTGCTATTGATTTTGTTTTACTACTATTGTTCAGCAAATTATCCTGACTTTTCACCTGCCTGTCCTTCTTACCGTCCTCCCTACACACTATCATGGACATGTTTCTGTATACCTCATCCTCTATCCTAACATCCTGTATCCTAACATCCTGGTTTGTTGTACTTCTATTGTTCAGCAAATTATCCTGACTTCTCACCTACCTGTCCTTCTTGCCATCCTCACTGCACACTGTCTTGGACTTGTTTCTATAAACCTCCTCCCTTACCCTAACATCTTGCATCCTAACGTTCTGGTTTCCATCCCCCTGCCAGATTAGTTTAAACCCTCCCCAACAGCTAAATTAAACATTCCCGCCAGGATATTGGACCCTTTGGAGTTTAGGTGTAACCCATCCTTAGTGAATAGGTCATGCCTCCCCCCAAAAAAGGTCCCAATGATCCAGAAATCTGAAGCCCTGCCCCCTGCACCAGTCGCTCAGCCACGCATTCATCTGCCAGAGCTTTCTATTCTTACTGCCGTTGGCACGTGGCACAGGTAGTAATCCTGAGATTACCACCCTTGAGGTCCTACTTCTCAACCTTCTCCCTAATGCCTTGTATTCCTCCTTCAGGACCTCTTCTCTTTTTCTACCTATGTCATTGGTACCTACATGTACCAAGAGTTCTGGCTGATCACCCTCTCCCCTCAGAATATTCTGGACCTGGTCCGTGACATCCCGTACCCTGGCACCAGGGAGGCAACACACCACCCACTTCAAAGAGGTTTTGACCACATCCTTGAATCTTTGTCTCTGTCTGCCTCCCATGCCGGAACTTGGAATGGAGCATCTGCTTTGGGAGTCTGGTGTTGGGCGAGGACTTCATTACCTGCCCCAGTGTAGCCAACTGATGCTTGGAGGGCCTGCTTACCTTCTTCATGGTATTAGAACAGACCCTGGCGTCTTGTGCATTGTCATGCTGCTGTTTGTGGGATCTTGGCGTGCACAAGTGTTGGCTATCTGGTTTCCGTGTTACAGCAGTGGTACACAAGGAAGACACAAGAGGCTGCAGATACTGGAATCTGGAGCAACAAACAATCTGCTGGAGGAACTCAGCGGGTCGAGCAGCATCTGTGGGGGGGGGGGGGGTGGTGGGGGAAGGAATTGTTGACATTTCAGATTGACTCAGTCCTGATGCAGGGTTTTGACCCAAAGCGTCGACAGTTCCTCTCCTCCCAACAGATGCTGCTCAACCCACTGAATTCCTCCAGCAGATTGTTTGTTGGTGCAAAAGATATCTTAAAGGAAGACCTGAATTCACCTAACATTGACATTGCTTCTGTCCAGGAACAACCAGCTGACTTGAGGGATTTGTGGAGGATAATTGCTTTGGAATGGTGTGCATTGGAGGAGGGACAAGGAGCAGGAAAAAAGTCACCTCACACTTCTTGATTCTTAAATTCTGCATGTGCCACATGGATTGCATTTGCTCTGGGTATGGTCGTTGCAAGATGGTACAAGTTGTTGCCAAAACCTGCTTCTGGGGGAATCTTGGCCGAGCAGCGAAGGCTTGCGTTTTGAATTATGTAAATGAGCTTTTGCTCAGTTGAAATATTAAGCATTCCTGTTCTATCGGGTGTGAGCCTACCAACTGTGCAATAATTGAATTTGCCCTTTGGTCACTGGGCTCAGCAGCCCAGGGAAACTGAATTATTGTTTAATTACTCATTGAATTATTCTGCTCTTTCAAAAAAGGACAATTTTCAGGCAATTAAGACAACTAAATCCCACCAAGATAGCAATAGCAAACTGCAAAGCAGGCAAGAGTGATAATAGATATAAAAAGGTTGGCCAGAAGATGTTGATAGTGTAATGTGACACTCTGCTGAATAAAAAGAGCAGACAATTGTGTGTTGAATGAAACAACATGACAAAGCTTACAGCCCATCCAGTCATCTCATTGGATTTTCCTGCGGCAGCTCCCCCCCCTCCCCCCATCTCATTCAAAGATGAAACATCAACATATTTATACAGTGCCTCTCATGTACTTTATTGATGCGTTTTCAGACACATTTTGACCACAAGCCAGGTAAATAGATCTTCGAGCAAGTAGCCAAAAACTTAGTCAAAGTAACACACAAAACGCTGGAGGAACTCAAAGGGTCAGGCAGTACCTATGGAGAGAAGCGGACAGTCGATGTTTCAGGTCGAGACCCTTCACCTGGACCCTTCATCATCCAGACATCGACTGTCCATTTCCCTACATAGATTCTGCCTAATCCATTAAGTCCTCCAGCGCTTTGTGTGTTGCTGCGGATCCCAGCATTCTGCAGTCTCTTGTGTCTCCAGTTTAGTCAAAGTGGTGCTTAGGATATTGGCAGCTGAAGGCATTGCCACTCGTGGCAGTGTGATTGCACGCACCACCAGTTCTCTAGTACAATAAGATGGATGCCTGACCTCACTATCTACCTCGTTGTGACCTTGCACCTTACTGTCTACCTGCACTGCACTTTCTCTGTAACTGTTACACTTTATTCTTCATTCTGTCGTTGCTTTTCCCTTGTACTACCTCGATGTACTGATGTGATGAGTTAATCTGTATGAACGGTATGCAAAACGAAGTTTTTCACTGTACCTCGGTACATGTGACAATAATAAACTAATTCCAATTCCAATTCCAATTCGAAATTCATATGAGTCTGGGAAACAGGAGCAGGAGTTGGTCAGTTGGCCTTTCGAGTCAATCTTTTCCTCCTCTCCATTTTCCCACTCTCTCTCTTGCTCTGTGGAGTTCAGGTGTCTGTTAATATCCACCTTGAATATATTCCATGATTCTGCCTTCATAGCTCTCTTGGGATCTTCTCTCTCTTGAGGGAAAAAAAAAATCTTCCTCATCTCCATCCTAAAATGGGTGACCGCTTATTCTGAAACAATGTCCCCAAGTTCTAAACATCCATTTAACATTCCCTTCAGAATCTCATATGTTTCAATAAATTCCCCTCTTATTCTTCTACCCACTCTGACGAGCATTGGGCCATGCTGCACAGCCCTCCTTCATATGTTAACCCCTTTATTTCAGGAATCTCTGCATTGCTTCCAGTGCATCTCCATCCTTCCTTACATATGGAGATCAAAATTGCATATATTAGTCCAAGTATGGTCTCACAAGTGTCCTGTAAAGTTACATCAGAGCTTCGAAATAGCTTACAATAAAGCCACATTCTGTTCCCTTCCCAATAACTTTTCTGTCTGCATGCTAATATATTGTGTTTCGTGTATCAGGACCTCCAGATTACTTTCAGACAGTTACAGCTGTTCTCCCCCTTGTTTTGATATTCATACTGCTCTGCCCAGGACCACAAGAAACTGCAGAGAGTTGTGGACACAGCCCAGCACATCACGGAAACCAGCCTCTCCTCCATGGACTCTGTCTATACTTTTTGCTGCCTCGGTAAAGCAGCCAACATAATCAAAGACCCACCCACCCCGGACATTCTCTCTTCTCCCCCCTCCCATCGGGCAGAAGATACAAAAGCCTAAAAGTATGTACCACCAGGCTCAAGGACAGCTTCTATCCCGCTGTTGGAAGACTATCGAATGGACCACTTGTACGATAAGATGGACTCTTGACCTCACAATCGACCTCGTTATGGCCTTGCACCTTATTGTCTGCCTGCACTGCACTTTCTCTGTAACTGTAACACTTTATTCTGCATTCTGTTATTGTTTTTACCCTGTACTACCTCAATGCACTGTGTAATGAATTGATCTATACGATCAGTATGCAAGACAAGTTTTTCACTGTACCTCGGTACATGTGACAATAATAAACCAATTCCAATTCCAAGCTCTCTAATGTCCTCCGGCCCGACCACACTTGTAACTTCTGTGCTTCTAAAACTTGAGACTGGATTTGGAACTGGAACACCAACCGTGCCACGCTGGGCATCTGCCTGGGTGCCCACTGACTACTTCGATGGTGGCAATTACTTTCCCAAGTGTAGGACAGTGGAAGCTGTCACCAACCTTCCCCCCTCACATCACCACCCTGCCCCCCCACCCCGCCATCCTTGACCCTACCCTGTAATACAAAATCACAGAATGTGCAGATATTGGCGATCTGAAATCGTCTGAAACCACCGGAGATACTCAGCAGGTCCAACGAAGGGTCATTGATCTGAAATGCTAACTCTGTATCTCTCTCCACACAGGCGACCTGACCTGCTGAGTGTGTCCAGCATTTTCTGTTTGTATTTCAGGCTTTTGTTTGGGATGGACATTGACACATACTGAACGAAATAGGGTGGGTTATTATTTAGTTATTATGACACAGGCCGTTCGGCCCATAGTGCCCATGCTTTCACTCAGCAGATTAATCCTGTTGGTAACTTGCTTCCCCTCTGTCCCTTTTCTCTCTTCTCTTGATCCACCTCATTCCTCCTACACCCACCCCAGCCTCCATCACATTTCTTTCCCCTCTTACGCACACTCCATCTGTCCGTCACCCACACACTCCTCCCACCAGGTCCCCCCCCCCAACTGTTCCCATCTGCCCTCCCCACCTCCCTTATTTGGTTCCATGCTCCACCTTCCTCCTATCAGACTCCACCGTCTGCGGCCCTCCGTCGCCTCCACCCATCACCTCCCAGCCTCTGTCACTGTTCCCACCCTCCCCTCCTCCATCTGCCTCTCACCCCCCTCACCTGGATCCACCCATCACCTGCCGGCTCTTGCTCCACCCCTTCCCCTCACCTCTTTACACCAGCTATCTTATCTTTCAGTCCGAACGAAGAGTCTCGACCCAAAACGACGTCTATCCATTTCCCCCCACAGATGCTGCTCGACCTGCTGAGTTCCTCCAGCATCTTGTGTGTTGCTTCAGATTCCAGCATCTGCAGTTTCGTCTCCTGATTAATCCTGTAGTCCCATTCGACATCTACTATTTCCCTAGAGCTCTGCCACTAACTCTATCACGTACTCGTCAATTCCCTTTTGATTTCTTTGCCATTTATCTACACTTTTACAGTAGCCAATTAATTTCCCAGCGTACAAATCAAGTCGAGTATATTGTCATGTGGACACCTACAGTAGGGTACAGATATAATGCTTGCAGCAGCATCATAAGCAAATAGATTCAGAGAACAACTCACAGAACATATAAATTATACCAGAGAGTGAAGAAAAAAAACGACTGTACAAAACAAGGCATTAGTGCAAAACATAGACGCAATCGGAGACAAGTCCATGACAGTGCAAGAGGTGGTCCGTAGTGTTCCGTTGCTGAGGTAGGGTTAGGGTTGTGCAGGTTGGTTCAAGAACCTGACGGTTGAAGGAAAGTAGCTGTTCCTGAACCTGGTGGTGTGGGACTTCAAGCTTCTGTACCTCTTGCCTGATGGTAGCAGCGAGAAGATGGAATGGCTCAGATGGTGGGGATCCTTGATGATAGATGCCACCTTCTTGAGGCAGCGCCTCCTGTAGATGCTGTCAGTGGTGGGGAGGGCTGTGCCCGTGGTGGACCGGGCTGAGTCCACTGCTCTCTGCAGCTTCTTGCGTTCCTGAGTTGGAATTGCTATACCAGGCCATGATGCAACCAGTCAGGATATTTTCAACAGTGCATCCGTTGAAGTTGGCAGGCACGGTAGTGTAGCGGTTAGTGTAACGCTATTACAGCGCCAGCAACCCAGGTTCAATTCCGGCTGCTGTCTGTAAGGAGTCTGTACATTCTCCCCGTGTCTGTGTGGGTTTCCTCCGGGTGCTCCGGTTTCCCCCCACATTCCAAAGACGTACGGGTTAGGAAGTCGTGGGCATGCTATGTTGGCGCCGGAAGTGCAGCGACACTTGCGGGCTGCCCCCAGGACACTCTACGCAAAAGATGCATTTCACTGTGTGTTTCGATGTACATGTGACTAATAAAGAAATCTTATCTTAGTCAGAGTATTTGTTGACGTGCCAAATCTTCTTAAGCTTCTAAGAAAGTAGAGGCACTGGTGCACGTTATTTATGATCGCATCTATATGCTGGGCCCAGGACAGGTCAACCAAGGTGTTACCACCCAGGGATTTGAAGCTGCCGACTCTCTCCACCTCTGGGTAACTGCAGTTGAGACAAATATCAACCATTGTCTGAAAGAAAGATGGGGCAAGTTCAAATGGCTGAATGGCCAAGCCACACTTTTCTGGTCAGATTGAATAGAAGAGTAAGCAGACGGGCAGAGGCGTCTATCTATTGAAACCGTTCACCCATCCATCCATGGAACAACCTCCCCTCCCAACCTCCTCATCTCTGCCATCCTCGCTGTTTGAATTAAGCCAAGTGAACGGAAAGATGAGTATCCAGATGGGAATTGTCTTCTGACTTCTTTGAATTCGCCTGATCTTGCTGTTATGGTGGGAGTGTTCCATTATATTAAACAAGATTAACTTGCTGTCAACAGATGCTAGCAGTAGACACAGATTTAATAAGTTGGATTTAGTTCGGAATGTTCTGGGTTTAATGGAGCCTTTCACTGTGCCAGGAAAGATTTTCAAGGATTAATTTAACCTGATTATTGCATTTATTTTTAACTTCGGTCTCTTGAGTTAGCTCGCGTTTAGATTCTTAGTATCATGCTGCCCTGGTCCACTCCCTGATCCTTCATCCTGAAAAGTGCTGGAGACATCCAGAGCCACAGCGCACCTGCTTCTTTCCGTCAGCTTCATCTTGAAGCACAAACTTCACAGCACAGTGGGAGTCTGATGAGAGGGACAGAGAGAGAGAGAGAGAGAGAGTGAGTGAGTGTGAGTGAGAGAGAGAGAGAGAGAGAGAGAGAGAGAGAGAGAGAGAGAGAGAGAGAGAGAGAGAGAGAAGAATGGTTTAATTACTGGACTAATATCCAGAGGCCTGTAATGTTTTGAAGACCTGAGCTTAAATCCCACAGCAACTGGGGAATTTAAATTCATGTAATTAAATAAATCTGGAACTAAAGAAATTAGTATCAGTAATGGTGACTGTGGAACTACTGCAATATCATAAAACCGACCTCGTTCCCAAATGTCTTTCAGGGAAGGAAGTTCTTCTTTGCTCTGGTCTGTATGTGACTCTAGACTGACAGAAATGGCCTGGCCAGCCTTTCAGTTCAGGGACTAATCAGAGGTGGGCAGTAAAATCCTTCATCCTGAAGACCTTGTCCGACTCATAATTAAAATGGTTTATGGAGTGATCTCAACACCAGCAGCCAAGTCCAGGAGAAACACTCTCCTCGTCACTCGACTGGATCTTTTGATCGGAATCTAGATCACGATCTTATCTAATCATCTCTCTGATCACCAGTGGGACTGATACCTCCTTCACCACTCCACTGTCTCCAAAACCTCTCTTCAGTCCATTTTAACTTTCCCTTTTCTGAGAACAGTCATAGACCATAGAAGGTAGGACATAGAACATAGAACAGTGCAACACACAAACAGGCCCTTCGGCCCACCATATCTGTGAAGACCACGATGCCAATCGAAACTAATCCCATCTGCCTGCACATAGTCCATATCCCTTGTTCTCTGCCTGTGCATGTGTCTGTCTAAATGTCTCTTAAACGTTGCTGTTGTGTCTGCTCCCACCACCTCCCCTGGCAGTACGATCCAGGCACTCACCACTCTCTGTGAAAAAGCTTGCCTTGCAGATCTCCTTCACACTTTCACCTTAAACCTCTGCCCTACAGTATTTGATATTTCCACCCTGGGAAAAAGACTCTGTCTGCAATATCTGTCCCCCTCATAATTTTATGAACTTCTGTTAAATCACCCCTCAGCCTCTGACACTCCAGAGAAAACAATCCAAGTTTGTCCAACCTCTCCTTATAGCTAACACTATCTAATCCAGGCGACATCCTGGTGAACCTCCTCTGTACCTCCTGCAAAGTCTCCACATCCTTCCTGTAGTGGGGTGACCAGAACTGCACACAGCACTCCAAATGTGGCCGAACCAAAGTTTTATACAGCTGCAACATGACTTCCAGACTTTCATACTCAGAGCCCCATCTGATGATAGCAAGCATACTGCACACCTTCTTTCCACCCCTTCTACTTGTGTTGCCACTTTCAGGGAGCTATGGACATGCCCCCTAAGATCGGTGGTCCTGAGGGTCCTGTCATTTACTGTAGACTTTCTTCTTGCATTCAGCTTCCCAAAATGCACCTCATATTCTGCCTGGGCAGTTTCCAACCGCGTGGCGTGAACATCGAAATCTCAAATTTTCTGTAACCGCTCTCCCTCTGTCCCTTTTCCCACTTTCTTATTTTCTCTCTCCTCCTGATCTAACTGGCCCCAACCTCCATAATTCTTTCCCCTCCCCTGCCCATCACCCAATGACTCCTCTCACTGGGTCCCCTCCCTCTATTCCATGCTCCACCTTCCTCTCCTATCAGATTCCATCATCTTCAGACCTTTGCCACTTTCACCTCCCAGCTTCTGATGCCATTCCCGTCTTTATCTGCCTATCACCCCCCTCACCTGGACCCACCTATCACCTGCCACCTCATAAGACATGTTCTCCAATCCAGGCAGCATTCTTGTAAACCTCCTCTGCACCCTCTCTGGAGCTTCCACATCCTTCCTATAATGTGGCGACCAGAACTGAACACAATATTCCAGATGTGGTCTAACCAGGGTCTTATATAGCTGCAACATTACCTCTTGGTTCTTGAACTCAATGTCCTGGATAATGACGGCCAGCACACCATAAGCCTTTTTAACCACCCTATCAACTTGCGTGGCAACTTTGAGGGATCTATGTACCAGAACCCCAAGATCTCTCTGTTCCTCCACACTGCTAAGAATCCTGTCATTAACTATGTACTCTGCCTTCAAGTTAGATCTTCCAAAGTGTATCACTTCACACTTCTCTGGATTGAACTCCATCTGCCACTCCTCTGCCCAGCTCTGCATCCTGTCAATATCCCGTTGCAACCTATGACAACCTTCTACACTATCTACTACACCACCAACCTTCGTGTCATCTGCAAACTTACCAACCCACCCTTCCACTTCTTCATCCAAGTCATTTATAAAAATCACAAAGAGCAGGGGTCCCAGAGCATATCCCTGCGGAACACCACTAGTCACCGACCTCCAGGCAGAATACTCTCCATCTACCACCACCCTCTGCCTTCTGTGAGCAAGCCAATTCCGAATCCACACAGCCAATTTTCCATTGATCCTGTACCTCATGACCTTTTGGATGAACCTACCATAGGGAACCTTGTCAAATGCTTTGCTAAAATCCATATACACCACATCCACCTCTCTACCTTCATCAGTTTGTCTTGTCACTTCCTCGAAAAGCTCTGTTAGGCTCGTGAGGCACAACCTGCCCTTCACAAAACCATGCTGACTGTCCCTTATAAGACTATGCATCTCCAAACGCTCATAAATCTTGTCCCTAAGAATCCTCCCCAATAGCTTGCCCACCACTGACGTAAGATTCACTGGTCTATAATTCCCAGGATTATCCCTTTTACCTTTCTTGAACAAGGGAACAACATTTGCCATCCTCCAATCCTTCGGTACCTCTCCTATGACCAGGGAGGATGCAAAGATCACTGTTAATGCTCCAGCAATCTCTTCTATCACTTCCCACCGTATCCTGGGGCATATCCTATCCGACCCCGGGGACTTATCTATCCTAATGATTTTTAGTAGCTCCAACACTGCTTCTTTCTTAACCTCAACATTCTCCAACACATTTGCTTGTTCTATGCTAACCTCCCCTTTGTCTAAGTCCCTCTCCTCAGTGAACACTGAAACAAAATATTCATTCAGGACCTCCCCTACCTCCTTTGCCTCCAGGCACATTTTTCCCTCCTTATCCCTGAGCGGTCCTACCCTCACGCTAGTAATTCTCTTATTCCTCACATACATGTAGAACACCTTAGGGTTTTCCTTCACCCTACTTGCCAAGGCCTTCTCATGTCCCCTTCTACCTCTCCTAAGTACCTTCTTAAGCTCCTTCCTGGCTACCTTATAACTCTCAAGAGTCTTGACTGATTTTTTCTTCCTAAACTTTAAGTATGCTTCCCTCTTCCTCTTGACTAAACCTTCCACCTCTCTTGTTAATGATCCTGAAATATTATAGATCATATTCTCTGCTGACAGAGAGCCAATCCCAGAGCCCATTACATTCACTCCTTTTACAGTTAATTATTAAGAAATATTGGTGAACACACTTACCCCTCTATAGCGATCTTGCACTGATACCCTTTTACTCCTAGTCCCCAGTCCCCCACCACCCACATCCCTGCCTTGATGCCCTGGACATTGGGAGTTGACTCTCAGTGCTATTCCAGTCCACTGGGAAATGTCACCTGCCCAAGATCATCTTACCTCTGACTACTTGAGCTGACTCAACATCTCTACGTGTGTGTGTGTGTGTGTGTGTGTGTGTGTGTACTTTTATATGTATGTGTTTGTGTGTGTGTGTGCTTACATGTACACAGGTACAATGGTTTAGTTACCAGACTAGTATCCTGAGATCTGCTCTAAAATCCAGGGGCTTGAGTTCAAATCCCACCACGGCAGCTGGTGAATTTAAATTCAAGTTTTTAAATAAATCTGGAATAAAAACCTAGTCTTCATAATAGTAGATATGAATTTATCAGATTGTCATTAGAACCCCTCTCGTTCACAGATGTCTTTCGGAGAAGGTAATCTTTCCTGCTTTGGCCCACATGTGACTCTCAGTTGCCCCGAGGTGGTCCAACTAGCCAAACGGTTCAAACGGTTGTGGGGCAGTTGGGGATGGGATAAATGCTGGTGTTGCCCACATAGTGAGAACAACTTTAAAAGGTGCAGTTATGTTGCTTGTATAGTTAAAGCAATAAGATGATCACAGAAGTGGCAGTGAGCCAAAGAGGGAGATATCAGGCAAGCAGAAGCTTGGTCAAACAGGCAGGCTTGAAGTGTCTGCATAAAGAAGGGAAGATGGCGAAGCTGAGAGGGAATTTAGGGTCTGGATTGGTGATACCAGGCTTCCTATGGTGGGAAAGTCATGCTTTCCAAAGTAGACAGTGTGAGATGTACTTTTTTAGGCACCTGAGAAAGTTTGGCATGTCCACCAGGATTCTCTCAAACTTCTACAGATGTGCTGTGGAAAGTATCCTGACAGGTTACAACCCAGCCTTGTACGGCAACTGCTCTGCTCTGGACCGATGGAACCTGCAGAGAGCGGTAAACCCTGCCCCGTCCGTCACAGACTCGTCATCTCCTTCCATCCTGTCCACCTTCACTGTGCGGTGCTTCAGGAAGGCTGACAGTATCGTCAGGGATGCCTGCCACCCTGACCGTTCCCTTTTCTATCTGCTACCTTCTGGGAGAAGATACAGGAGCTGGAAAGCCTGGGTGATCAGACTCAAGGGCAGCTTCTTCCCCACTGCTGTCTGTCTCACCTGCCTCGGACTTCAGCTGATCTCTTCTACTCTGTATGGTCGTGAACACATTTTTGGCTGATTCCTCGTCACATGGCTTGTTATCAAAGTATTGGGGCAGGTTTCCCTCTGTGCTGAGTTTGCCAGTTGTTTGGAGCTGGGGGCCACACTGTCCCAACGTGGTCCAGGATGCAGTCTTTTCTTGGGAGACCTCGGATACTGATGTACGGGGTGGCCAGGGTCTTTCCCAGTGGAAGTAGCCAGCTGTGGTGACGTGGAAACCATTGAGAGTGTGAAGCCCCACCTCTAGACTCGCTTGGTTGAAAAACTTGCCACTTAACTTGAATCTTTAACGTTCACCAACATTTGTAATGATATAAGACTATTGAAAGGTTAAACATACTTTAAACAAATAAAATTGAAAAGTTTAATTTTTTTCTCCCATGGATTTCAGTGGATGCGCTGTACTTGCATAAGTTTAACCTGATGTGAGTTTGTTGGTTGGATTTCCCAGCCTGAGAGGTGGGAGGAGAGCGGACGGCCACGCTGCCCCATTGGATTCCACGAGGAGTCCACTGGAACAGCACAGACATTCTACAGTTAGTGCCTGGTGAGCAGTAGACTGTACTACAGCTTCCACTTCCGAATGGACCAGTTATTGGTGTGTCCGCTGACAGATCTGCTGCAGGCCTCAGTAGAAGATTTGCCCCATGGTTTGACAATCACTTGAGCAAAGTGTTCAGGATACATTTTCTGCTATTAACATCCTGCATGTTGAAGAATCGGGTGGCTCTGTACACACAGGCTTATTGTAACACTTGGTGCATTTATTTTATTAACAACATGTAAAAGCTACGTGGATGGGAGAGATTTAGAGGGATAGGGGCCAAACACAGGCAAGTGGGACTAGTTTAGATGGGAATCTTAGTTGGCACGGACCAATTGGGCTGAAGGGCCTGTTTCCATGCTGTATGACTCTATGACGTTACTGGCTTTGTTCTGTTTTCTTTCTTGTATAATTTTGTTTAATTTATATCTGATTTATGTTTTTCTTCTGAATGTTGTGACTCTGATGCTGTGAGCCTGTGATGCTGCTGCAAGTAAGTTTTTCATTGCAGCTGTGCACACATGGACTTGTGCAGATGACAATAAACTCGACTTTGACTTTGAGGCCTCGTTTGATCAGACTCAGTACCTTCATATTCACCAAGGTTGAGTAGATAGATTACGTTGTGGAATATACACCAGAGCACAAGACAGGGACACAAGAAGATAGGAGCAGGAGTAGGCCATTCGGCCCCTCAAGCCTGCCCCACCATTCAGTCCAACCACGGCTGATGTATCCCAGGTCTCCTCCTCTGTACCAGATCCCCATCGCTTTCAATGCCATGATGCATGGGTGAAATTGAAAAGGAAGTTTTAAAGGCAAAGACAGTGCATGAAGAAATCTTGGCCAATAAAATCAAACAAAGGTCTTTGGGTAGGAGAGGTTTAGAGTGCTGCAGGCCAAGTGCAGGAGGATGGGACTAATTTGCTGGGCAACACAGTTGGGCTGTGGACGAGTTGGGCTGAAGGGCCTGTTTCCATGCTGTATGACTCTGTGACTCTAAAGCCCCAAGCAGAAAATGAAAGCGGGTAAAAAGGAAGAGTGGGAAGATGATTACTTTGTCTTCACAGATGAGGAGGATGATACTGGCGTTGACATTAAGAATGTGAAGTGTTAGAAATGATAAGCAGAGACAGAAAGGACACAGAAAGCGATCTGGTATCTGTGAAATTGGATAAGTCACCAGGCTGAGATAAAATGTGTCCTACATTCTGAAATAACGGAGGAAATATACAGACCTGAGCTGTAATTTTCCAAAATTTTTCAGCTTTAGGAGTAGCTCCAAAGCATTAGAACGTTGCTGATTCTCTAATTGGTTAGTTGAGTGATTGGTTAACGAGACTTGCCAATAGCTGAAACAACCGTGTACTGTCTCTCATTCATTCAGGAGATAATGGAGTTTTCTAGAAATGCTGTAAATTAAAATGATTAATATATAATTGTTGTTTAACAGGAATGAAATGGGCAGACTGGGGTAACAATCAGTCTGATGTTGTCAGTGTGCAGATTGTTAAAAAGTTATGAGGGGCAGCAATAGACTGCACTCAGAGTAGAGACAAAAGAGAGACCGCAGATGCTGGAAATCTGGAGCAACGCACAGAGGAGCTGGAGGATCTCAGCGGGTGAGGCAGCATCTGTGGAGGGAAATGGACAGTCGACGTTTCGGGTCGGGACCCTTTATCAGGACTGGAAAGAGAGAGGGGAGATAGCCGGTATAAAAAGATGGGGGGAAGGGGTGGCAGGTGACAGGTGGATCCAGGTGAGGGGGGGGGGAGAGTGGGAATGATGTCAGAAGCCGGGAGGTGAGAGGTGGAAGTGACAAAGGGCTGAAGAAGATGGAATCTGATGGGAGAGGACGGTGGGCCATGGCATGCAGGGAAAGAGTTGAGGAGAGGAACCGGAGGGAGGAGTGTGTGGGTGCTGGGCAGATGGAGAGGGCAGGGGACGGGTAAGAGATGGGGTGAGGGGGGGTCCAGTGGGATAAGGAGAAAAAGGGACAAGAGGGAGTGGTTACCAGAAGTCCGAGAAATCAATGTTCGTGCCATCAGGTCGGAGACTACCAAGGCCGTATATGAGGTGCTGCTTCTCCAGTCTCACATAGAGAGGCTTGTATTGATCAAGGACAGTGGAATTATTAATATGGAGACTGCAGATGCTGGGATCTAAAGTGAAAAACAAACAGCTGGAGGAACTCAGTGGGTCAGGCAGCACCTGTAGAGGCAAAGGGATGGTCGACGTTTCGGGTCGAGACCCTGCTTCAGGACATGAGGACCCTGCATCATAATTGTTAATATGTGTGTCTATTTTGACTGAACTTTTCAGTAAATCGCAAAGAGGGCCAAGAAGGGCAGGATATTTGATGTGGTGTACATGGATTTCACTGAGGCATTTGGCAAGGTCCCCACCTGACAGATTGATCAAGGAAATGGGCACAGGGGGAATCTCAGGAAAAGTGGCAGGTTGGATTGAATATTGGATGAGTGTCAGGAAGAGAAAGGTAATGCTCGACTCTGCACTGGAGCTGCACAGGGCTTAGTCAGAAGTTCTTTGCTTGATGCAAATGATTTTATTTCAGATTGGGGGCCATGATTAAGATAATGATACCATAACTGGCAGTTCAATTAATAGTAGAACATAGAACAGTACAGCACAGGAACAGGCCCTACGGCCCATGATGTTGTGCAAAGCCAGTAATGAAAAGCCTGCCAAACTAGTCCCTTCTGCCTACACGATGTTCATATCCCTCCATTCTCCACACATTCATGTGCCTATCTCAGAGCCTCTTGGATGCCTCTATCATATCTGCCCCCACCACCACCCCTGGCAGCGCATTCCAGGCACCCACCACTCTCTGTGTAAAAAAACTTGCCCCACACATCTTCTTTGAACTTTCCCCCCTCACCTTATATACATACCCCCTGGTATTAGACATTTTGACCCTGGGAAAGGATACCAGCTGTCTACTCTATCTTTGCCCTTCATAATCCTATAATCTTATCAGGTCTCCCCTCAGCCTCCGCCGCTCTAGAGAAAACAACCTAGGTTTGTCCACCCTCTCCTTGTAGCTCATGCCCTCTAATCCAGGCAGCATCCTGGTGAACCTCTTCTGCAGTATTGCAGAGGAAAATTCTCAGGTGCAGGAACTCGTCAGGTGGGCACAGCAAGGGTGGAGGGATGTCAGTCTGGAAAGGAGGAAAGTCAGACAAAACAAGGGGATACCTCATAAATGGAGGATACTAAGAATTATAGGGGAACTGAGCGACCTTGGTGGGAATGGCCATAGAACGATGGAGGAAGGAGAACGGGTGGATATGGTGGTTAAAAGCGGATATAGGATAGTTGCCTTTATTGGCCAAGACAACGAATACAAGAGCAAGGAATTTCTGTAAGGCTGTGTAAGGCATTGGTTTGGGCATCTCCAGAGCATGGCCTTTCCTGTGCTCTAGATAGGAAGGAGGTGAGAGCACTGAAATTTAACGGAACGTTGAGCAAAAAACAAACTGCTGGAGGAACTCAGTGGGTCGAGCAGCACCTGTGGACGGATATGGACTGATACAGGGTCTCAACCTGAAACATCGACAATTCCTTTCCCCCCCACAGATGCTGCTCGACCTGCTGAGTTCCTGCAGCAGATTGTGTGTTGCTCCAGATTCCAGCATCTGCAGTCCCTTTTGTTTCCATTTTGCCAGAATGCTTCTCGGACTGGGGAATTACACAGGAGAGACTGGGTGGGCTGCTTGTGCAGGGACAATGGGGGCACATTTTGGTAAAGTGTAAATAATTTGTGGGAAACCTAAACATTGTGAACAGGACCTATTCTCCTTGAAAGAGAGGTCAATCACGAGGGGACATTTGGTAACTTGGTTTATTATTGTCACATGTACCGAGGTACACTGAAAAACTTTGTTTTGCACGCCATCCATACGGATCATTTCATCACATCGGTGCATTGAGGTAGTACAAGGGAAAACAATAACAGAATGCAGAATAATGTGTTACAGTTACAGAGAAAGTGCAGTGCAGGCAGACAATAAGGTGCAAGGTCATAATGAGATAGATTGTGAGGTCAAGAGTCCATCTTATCGTATTAGGGGACTGTTCAATAGTCTTATTACAGTAGGATAGAAACTAATTTAAGTTAATTGATAGAAGTTTTGAGGGGAGTTGGGGAAAAATTATTTAGCTCAATGAATAATGGGGTTTATAACTTGGAAACCCTACCTTAGATGAGGACTTGAAGAGCCTTGTCCTGCAGGCTACAGACTGGGAGCTGGGAAGTGGGGTTAACCTGCAAAGCTCCCCCTTTGACTGGCATGGATTCATTGGGTTGAATGGACTCCCTTTATGGCATAAATTTGTATGATTCTATGACTGGTTTGTTGAGTGATTAGTTAATGAGACTTGCCGACAGCCACATATATGAAACAATCATCTACTATCTTTCAGTCATACAAGAGATAATGGAGCTTTCGAGAAACACTGTAAATTAAAACGATTAATAATATTAACAGAAAAATAAAAATTTCATGATTTGGTAGCTAACATTTTTAATTATTAAGCAATGCAAAATGTTGGACAGTTAAAGACAAGCTTGTTACTATGAGCAGTTTCAAGCTTTTCTCCTTAACAAATGTTGTCCATTAATTTAGAAGTCGAACTAGTGATTGATGCCTGATTATTATTTGCCAGTGGGAATTAATTACCTGCTTAAAAATTAAAATATTAATGGGTGAATCATGCTGGAAACAAATAACCAGTAGATAACATATAATTATAACCACTGTGACCCAGGGTTGATTCATAATTACACTTTTATATTTCAGGCACAAGTATCAGCATCAAACACTCCCAGCGAGAGACAACATGGATTAGACACAGAGTAAAGCTCTGTCTACCCTGTCCCATCACACACTCCCAGGGCAGAGACAGCATGGGTTCGATACAGAGTGAAGCTCCCTCTACACTGTCCCATCACACACTCCCAGGGCAGAGACAGCACGGGTTCGATACAGAGTGAAGCTCCCTCTACACTGTCCCATCACACACTCCCAGGGCAGGGACGGTTAGATACAGAGTGAAGCTCCCTCTACACTGTCCCGTCACACACTCCCAGAGCAGGGACAGTTAGATACAGAGTGAAGCTCCCTCTGCACTGTCCCATCACACACTCCCAGGGCAGGGACAATACAGGTTAGGTACTGAGTAAACCTCCTTCCATACTATCCCATCACACACTCCCAGGAAAGGGACAGCCCAGGTTAAGCACAAAATAGACAGAGTAGGACACAGAATCAAAAGAAGGGTGGGATTTGCAACACAACGTTCCAGGGTAAAAACATCTCAGACGTAAAAAAGGTGGAGACATTGTGTTATTGATCAAAGAGACCATCATTGCAGTAGTGAGGGACGATGTCTCAGAAGGCTTTTCAAATGAGGACATACAGGTAGAGCTTAGGAATAAAAAAAGGATGACAACTTGTTCGGGATTGTACTGCAGGTCTGCCGACAGCCAGTGGGAGATAAAGGAGCAAATATGCAGACAAATCACAGAGGTGTAAAGGGAACGAGGCTGTAATAATGGGGGACTTCAGCTACCCCATATTACCTAGGATCGCCTTTGTGTGAAAGGATTAGGCAAGGTGGAATTTTTAAAGTGGATCCAGGAGAGCTTTCAGTGCCAGTACGTAGGTTGTCCTACTAGGGACGGGTAATTTGACCAGGATTCTTTATTCTAGAAATGGATGAAGATTCAGTGGGTGAGCACTAATGGCCGTAACTCAGTAAGTTTGAAAGTCGCAGTGGAAAGGGCTAAGGGTCGTCTTGAAATTAAGTGTCTGGGGAAGGCCAATTTCAATATCTTTAGACAAGACCTGGAAAACATCCGACAAGTGGGAGTCCTTTGAAGTGGACTAGTAAGTGTTGAGGGTGAAGGGTCGGGTTGGGAAGTCCAGGGAACCTGGAATGCCAAGGGATATTGAGGGATTGATACAAACATTGCAAGCATATTATAGGTATAGAGCACTGGAAACAGGAGAAGCCCCTCAGGAATCTAGAGCGTAGGGGGTTGCTTTAAAAAATATTAGGAGGGTAAAGAGGGGTCACAAATATTACTGGCATATCAGTTAAGGAAAATCCCGAGGCATTTTGTAAGTATAATAAGAGCAAGTGGGTAGCCAGGGAAAGAATAGGGCCCATTGGGGACCAAAGGGGCAATCTGTGCACAAAGGCCATAAGACAAAGGAGCAGAAGTCGGCCATTCGGCCCATCGAGTCTGCTCCACCATTCTATCATGAGCTGATCCATTCTCCCATTTAGCCCCACTCCCCCCGCCTTCCCACCATAACCTTTGATGCCCCGGCTACTCAGATACCTATCAATCTCTGCCTTAAATACACCCAATGACTTTGCCTCCACAGCCGTCCGTGGCAACAAATTCCACAGATATCATTAGGCAAGGTGGAATAAAGCCACGGGATTGGGCGAGGTCTTAAATGAGTACTTTTCATGTGTATTTACGAAGGAGACAGACATTGTAGCTGGGGATTTGAGTTGGGACCATGAATTTCTGGAGCACGTTAAGATTAAAAACAAAGAAATATTAGATGTCTGAGTGGACATGAAAGCAGATAAATTCCCAGTACCTAATAAGATGTATCCCAGGCTGGTATAGGAGGCAAGGGAGGAGGTTGCTGGGACCTTGACGGAGATAGTCCGCTGGCCACAGATGAGGTGCCAGATGACTGGAGGACAGCAACACACACAAGATGCTGGAGGAACTCAGCAGGTCAGGCGGCATCTATGGAGGGAAATAAACAGTTGAGGTTTCGGGCCGAGACCCTTCATCGGGACTGGGAAGGAAGAGGGCAGAAGCCAGAATAAAAGGGTGGGGGAGGGGGAGGAGCACGAGCTGGCAGGTGACAGGTGAGTCCAGGTGAGGGGGGAAGGTAGGTAGTGGGGGGGAGCAGGTGAAGTGGGAATGATGCGAGAAGCTGGGAGGTGATGGGTGGAAGGGGCAAAGGACTGAAGAAGATGGAATCTGATAGGAGAGGACAGTAGACCATGGAATAAAGGGAAGGAGGTGAGGAACCAGAGGGAGGGAGGCGTGGGTGGGGGGCAGGTTGTGAGGGTGCAGGAGGGGAAAGAGATGGGGTAAAGGGGGTAGAGGGATTTGGAGATCCTGTCTGTCTGACAAACTTAATTGAGTTTTTGAAGAGGTAACTAAATATATTGATGGGCAGTGTAGTTGATGTGGTTTACGTCGGCTTCAGAAAGTCCTTCGACAAGCTCTGACAGGAAATCCTGATCCAAAGGAAGTCAAAGTCGAGTTTATTGTCATCTGCACAAGTCCATGCAGCAGCATCACAAGCACATAGCATCAGATAAGGAGCGGTCACAAGAAAAACATCAATATAAATTGTACACAATTTTTATAAGAAAACACAATTAGAACAAAAATGAGCAAAGTCAATTTTAGTGCAAAGTGGTCACAGTGTTGCTAAACCGTAGTGATTAGGGTTGTGCCGGTTGGTTCAAGAACCAAATGGTTGAGGGAAGTAGCTGTTCCTGAACCTGGTGGTGTGGGACTTCAGGCTTCTGTACCTCCTGCCCGATGGGAGCTGTAAGAAGATGGCACGGCCCGGATGGTGGCGATCTTTGATGACGGATGTTGCCTTCTTGAGGCAGCACCTCCAGTCGATACTCCCGATGGTGGGGAGAGATGTGCCCATGATGTATTGGGCTGAGTCCACTACACTCTGCAGCTTCTTACACTCCTGCGCATTGGAATTGCCGTACCAGACCATGATGCAACCAGTCAGGACACTTTCAACGGTATATCTGTAGAAGTTTGTTCGAGTGTTCAATGACAAGCCAAACCTCCAAAGTAAAAGAGTCCAGTGGATTCAAGGCAAGTTGGTAAATTGGATCCAAAACTGGCTCGGTAATAGGAGGTGCAAAATGGATTCTCCAGGATACTGCCTGGGATGGAATGTTTCAGTTACAAGGAGAGACTAGATTTGTTTTCCTTGGAGCAGGGGAAGCTGAGAGGTGAAGAGGAATGCAAAATTATGAAAGGCATAGATAGCGTAAATAGCAAGAAACTTTTCCCCATGCAGACACCAGAGGAGATGGTGGAAACAGGTACCCTCACAGCATTTGAAAAACATTTTGATGAGCACTTGAATCGCCAAGGTATGGAAGGCTAAATTCTGGTCAATGGGATTAGGATAGAAAGGATATTATGGTTAGCATGGACATAGTGGGCCCAAGGGCCTGTTTCTGAACTAAATCTGCCTAGGACTCTATGGCTCTAAAGCACTCTCAATATTATCCCATCACACACTGCCAGGGCAGGGACAACGCAGGTTAATAGACACAGAGTGAAGCTCCCCCTGCACTGTCCCATCACACACTCCCAGGGCAGGGACAGTTAGATACAGAGTGAAGCTCCCTCTACACTGTCCCATCACACACTCCCAGGGCAGGGACAACACAGGTTGATAGACACTTAGCTCTCTGTACAACCCCGCCACATATTTCTCAGGAAGGTGGAGAATTGGGATTGTATCACAATTGCTTGCACGCAATGGAACCATGGGGAAATATAAATTACCTCTGATTTTTGCTGAGAGTCAGCCAGTGTGCTGTTTTCTCATCTCCTGAGACGCAGTAATGCAATGATTTCCCCTGGTTTGACGGGGATTGTCTGCTCCTTCCAACAGTACAGGAGCGGTCCTGCTATCAGTCAGTGCCTTAGTAACCAAGGACAACCTGAATATGAAGAGGCCTGCACACTCGAGGCATGACCTGCTCACTCTTTGCTCCTTTGAAATACGCAGGGGAAGTTAGCCGGGGCTGGGCCAGGGGGGTGGAGGTCTGCGATGGATCAGGTATCAGGGATCGGGACCCGTCCATGCTGAAGGGGGTCAAGTTGAGGGCCAGCTCCCAGGGATTAGCAATGGGAGGGGGGGCAGATTTGGTAGTGAGGCTTGTGATTGTCATCTGGTGGCAGAGATGGGGTGGGATTTGTTGGTGGCTGAGGTGTGACCTGATAGAAGATCGTGAGAGACATAGATAGGGGAGAGAGTTAAAATCTTTTTCCCAAGGTAGTGGTATCAAAAACGAGGGGGCGTAGGTTTTAGGTGAGAGGAAGGGGTTTTAAAGGGGAGTTGAGGGGAAAGAATGGTCGATATTCGGAACTCACTGCCAGAGGAGGTAATGGAATCAGATACCATCATGACGTTTAAGAGACATCTGTACAGACACTTAAATAGGCAAGGCATAGAAGGATATAGTCCTAATGTGGGCAAAGGGGAATATAGTGTAGATGGGCAAAAAGATTGGCATGGACGAGCTGGGCTGAAGGGCCTATTTCTGAGCTGTACAGTTCTATGTTTCTATGGATATGAAAGTAGGAGAACGCTTGCAGTTTTTAAATCGTATTTAGCTGAGCACTTGAACTATAATGGTATAAAAGGCTACGAGCAGTCTGCTAGGAAATGGGGATAAGTATGGATAAATACTTGATGCTGTCAGTTCTGACGAAGGGTCCCAGAACCTGAAACGTTAACTCTGTTTCTCTCCCCAAAGACGCTGCCTGACCTGCTGAGTGTTTCTGGCATTTTCTGTTTTTATTTCAGAGTTACAGCATCTGCAGGCTTTGGTTGATGGTCACAGGTGGGACACAGGGCTTGTCTCTGTGACACAGGGGTGATGGGTGAATGGGGCTCAGGAGTTTTGGACGAGCCCAGGTTTACGTGGGATGGGATGTATAAGGCCGACCAGAGGAGTATTGGGAAAAGTCTGGAGATACAGATAGAACACCCAGCACCCATTGGAACAGGCAGTCGAGGCAGGTGATATTATGGAGCTGGTGAGGACTGAGGGGCTATGTGGCATAACTTAGAGTGACACAGCAGGAAAACGGGCCCTTCAGCCCATCGAGTCCATGCTGACCATCAAGCATCCCATATTATTCTCCCCACATTTCCATCAACTCTCCCCACTCACCCACACACTAGGGACAATTTACAGCAGCTACTTAACCTACCGACCTGCACGTCTTTCTGATGTGGGAGGAAACCAGAGCACCTGGGGTTTGCACACAGTCACAGGGAGAACGTGCAAACTCCACACAGACAGCACCGGAGATCGGGATTGAACCTGGGACCCTGGAGCAGTGAGGCAGCGGCCCCACTAGCTGCGCCACTGTGCCACTCAAAGAGTTATACAGCATGGAAACAGGCTCCTTGGTCCAACTCATGCATGCTGATTAAGGTGCTTTCCTGAGATAGTTCCATTTGTCTGCATTTAGAACATAGAACATTACAGCACAGCACACGATGTTGTGGTGACATTTTATCCTGCTCTAAGAACTATCGAAACCCTTCCCTCCCACATAGCCCTCCATTTCTCTATCATTCATGTGGCTATCTAAGAGTCTCTTAAATGTCCCTAATGTATCTGCCCCCACAACTTCTGCCGGCAGTGTGTTCCACGCACCCACCACTCTGTGTAAAAAACTTGATCAATATCCCTCTCATTCTTTCCTATCCATGTACCTGTCCAAATGTCTTTTAAATGTTGTAATTGTACCCACCTCTACCACTTCCTCTGGCAGCTCGTTTCATATACCCACCACCCTCTGTGTGAAAAACGTCCCTCTTAGGTCCTCTTTAAATCTCCCCCCCCCTCACCTAAAACCTATGCCCTCTAGTTTTATACTCCTGGGTAAAGGACTGTGACGATCCATCTTATCTATGTACCTCACAGCTGGACGATTCAAGGAGGATGTGGGGGAAGAAATGAAAGCTAGAACTGAGAGCCAACATGAATGCGTTTCCCTTTAAGACGTGATTACTTGTGTACTACATCAGGGGTCTAATTACTTTGGATAGACTACAGTGGACTTACAGCCAGTGATGGATTTTAGTCTGTTCTTACACTGCTGTCCAGCGTGAATCACTTGAACTGTCACTTCAGTTTTGTTCTAGTCGGTGAACAAGTGTTTAAAGATTAAAGGATCACCTTTGATGTTTCTAAATTCGACACACATTCTCCCAGTGTGGCTGCCAGTCCTCAAAGCCCAGGAAAATTCACAATCGCAGCAAGTTGTGTGGTGAGTTCTAGCCCGTGTCTGATAAGGGCCCTTGCATTTTAGTTTTTCAAAGTCAGGGCACGCAGTCTGACTGCCAAATGAAAGTTTGAATCAGAACAGCTCCATTCGGTAGCTCATTGCTATGCAAATACATGCAAATTCTCTTAAGAGGAAGCGGGTGATGTGATGTTGGAATTCATTTTAACTCTTTGTGATCAACTGCAACCTTAAAAAGCAATAGATTATTCAGACCTTCTTTTCACTTCTGCTGTTTCTAACCCATTGGAAATTCCTTCCATCCCTCTCCAGCTCCCCCAATCACCATATCCCTCTTTCCCTCTCCCTTGTGTATTTACACAGCTTCCCCTAAATCCATCCATGGCTGTTATAGTCATACAACAAGGAAACAGGCCCTTCGGCCCAACTCGTCCATGCTGACCAAGATGCCCACCTAAACTAGTCCTATTGCCTGTATTTGAACCTTTCCTCTCCATGTACCTGTCTAGATTTCTTCTAAGTGTTGTTATTGTACCTGCCTCAACCACTTCCTCTGGCAGCTCCTTTCATATGTGGACCACCCTCTGAGTGAAAAGGTTGCCCCCTCAGATTCCTATAATATCTCTCCCCTCTCACCTTAAACCTATGCCCTCTAGTTGTCAATTCTCCAACCCTGGGAAAAAGACTGTTCACATCGCCCAGTCCCTATGAGAGAGTTTGACGCATTCTCCATGTCTCCTGGGCTTAGGCGCTTCTGAATTCCCAGTTGGACTTATTCAGAATTCAACGTTTATGTACTTAGATTTTATTTCCCCAACAAGTAGAAACATTCGACTCTGACCCAGCTGAATCCCAGTGTAATTTTAAAGACTTACTCCTCACTCCTTTTCCTGGAAGGAAAATCCCCAGACCTTTTGATCTTTCCTGATGGTTTATTACATTGTAGTCTGGTAATGTGCTTCATAACTCCTCTGCAAATGAAGCAGTCCATGCCTATATGCAATTCTAAGTGGACAACATTCAGGCAAGGGCTGAAAAGTGACAGGTAGAGATTATTCCACAGAAGTGCCAACCAATGACCACCTCCAGCAAAAGCAACTCTAACCACCTAACCTTGACATTCACTAATAGTCTGATCACTGCATCCCTTGGTACTAAAATTCTGGGGCTCACCATGCACCAGAATCTCAACTCGAACAACTAGATAAATACTGTGGCTACAAGAATGAGACACTCACTACCTGACATTCCAAAACCTCTCCAACATCTACAAGGCACAAAATCAACAAATGTGATGGAATGCACTCCATATGCCTGGACAAGTGCATCTTCAACAACATTCAGAGGCTCAATGCCCTCCAGGATAAAGCAGCTCACTTGATCGGCACCCCATCCACCACTCTGAGTATTCATTCCCTCTGCCAATAGCAGACAGTGACTCCAGTCTGTACCATCCACAGAATGCACCACTCCACCAGCATCTCCCAAATCCACAGACCCCACCACCGAGAAGGACAAGGAAACCAAGCAGATAGGAATACCACCATTTGCAGGTTCCCCTCCCAGTTGCATACCATCTTGACTTGGAAGTATTTTGCCATTCCTTCATCATTACTTCCTCGAAATCCTGGAACTCCCTCCCCATCAGCACTGTTGAAGCACCTTGGAATTGTAATTTGGAAGTGGTTTATTATTGACGCTTGGACCGATGTCTTGCACACCGTTCATACAGATCAATTCATTACACAGCTGAAGTAGTACAAGGGTAAAACAGTACAGAATGCAGAGTAAAGTCTCACAGCTACAGAGAAAGTGCAGTGCAGGTAGACAATAAGGTGCAAGGTCATAACGAGGTAGATTGTGAGCTCAAGACTCCATCCATGGTACTAGGGAACCGTTCACTAGTCTTACGATGGATGGACTCTTGACCTCACAATCTACCTTCACTAGAAGGACTGTAGTGGTTCAAGCTCTCAAGGGCAATTAGGAATAGCAAATAAATTCTGGCCTAGTTAATGATGCCCAAATCCCAAAAAATGAATAAATGAATAAAAACGACAGTATACAGTACAATGCTCCATGCTCTATGGTTTTTATTGAGGCTTCAGAGGTGTCCTTTCAAGACCATGCTGCCTGTTCTGAGGCAATGCAATAAACTTAATTCCTTCTTCAAAGAAAAACTGGATACACCAGAGACTGCAGATGCTGGGATTTGGAGCAACACAAATCTGCTGGAGGAACTCAGCGGGTCGAGCAGCATCTGTGGTGGGGGGGGGGGGGGGGGGGGGAGGAATTGTCGATGCTTTAGGTTGAAACCCTGCATCAGGGCCGAGAGGGGAGATGGCCAGAAAAAGAGGAGAGGGGGAGTGGTGAAACAGGACCCCGACTGGTAGACTGAGGAGGGTTGAAAGATGATGGGGAGATTGTGCCAGGTAGGGAAGGAGGTGGAGTTGGAAGAGGCAGGTGGATGATAGATGGAGGCAGAGAAAGAAGAAACAAAATGAGATGCAGATGGAGCTACCAGTCACCTCTGGCCTCTGTCTCGCCACTCCCCCTCTCCTCTTTATACAGGCCATCTCCTCTCCCTGCTTGGTCGAGGAGTTAAGGAAAGTAAGGAAGAGTGGGGGGGGCGGGGGGGGAACAAGGAATAACCTGGATCTGAGTGAACGAGGGACTGGTCCTGGTATGGGAGCATTAGTGGATGACTGAGGCATTCCTGGAGAGTAGCGGGAAAATGGGAATCTTGCAGGGATTGTGGGAATGGAGTAAGACCTAGGAAGGGCAGGAATAATGGGAGCATCAGTCTTTGGAACCAATATTCCAATCCCTTTCCCATTCACTGCATAGTCAACTGTCTCAGCCTCAACTACCTTTGCATTAATTCACATGACATCAAATCCCAATGGAGACACAAGAGACTGCAGATGCTGCATTCTGGAGCAGCAAATAATCTGCTGGAGGAACCCAGCGGGTCGAGCAGTGTCTGTGGGGAGGGGGAAAGGAACTGTCAATGTTTGGGGTCGAGACTCTGCATCAGGACCATCTGCACCAGCCCTGATGCAGGGTCTTGACCCAAACCGTTGGCCATTCCTCCCCGCCCTCCATGGATGCTGCTCGTCCCGCTGAGTTCCTCCAGCAGATTGTTGCAGTAGAACCCCAATGGCTCAGTGTACCAAATCCCGTGGTATAATTGACTGGAGCTTGCATCCCCCGAGTTTTCCTTTCATTCCCATTGCCTTGAATCCCAGTGGATTTAACCCCATTCCTTAACGCTTCTGCAGAATACTTATCACAATATAACACATAGATTTAAATATAGGATTTAAGCATGAAATGTTTTGAAATTATTCATAGCTTCGTTGCTCTATATAGGATATGTCAGTCATCACAGGTATACTAATAGCAGTGTTTAATTTAAATTTAGCAACAGCGAGAGTGATTAAACAGGCAGATACAAACCTAGAGGCAGAGCAAGTCACTGGGTGATTTATCAGGTGTGTGCTCATCAGGATCCAGCCCGGCAATCCCAAATTTGTCAGGGAGTGCAAAAATACTCAGTATTTTTGAGAAATCAGAAAGGAAAATTGCCTGCAAGTTCAGTCGTGTAATGTTTCTTTTCACAGTGTGCAATTGAAAATCGATTTTCTTCAGTCTAGAGTGGAATGAAACACAATATTGATTATTTAGACCCTTGATAAAGAATCATGGGAGATCTACAACACAGAGAGGGACCATTCAGCCCATCGATGCTGTGCAGCCTGAGAAAGAGGCGCCTGCTCTGATCCCAGTCGGTCTTAGTCCTGCAGGTCATGGCTCCAAGTGCACAGCCAAGTGCTTTTTGGGAGAGTTGTTTTGTGTCATTTAGATGTAGCCAGGCTGTATGAGATTAAAATAAGCAGTTTGACCCAACCTGTTCACGGGACGCTGGAAGGTGGAAGCTGTTCTCATAAAGGGAATCAAAAATTTTGGACTAAAACATACAAAGAAACATGTATTCACTGGAGCTGACTCCTATCTTTCCTTATCCAAACCTATCAGCATGACCCTCACAAACTTCTCCAGCCTCTCCTTAAATGTACCTGTGTGCTCCACATTCCCACCTCTCCCTGTGGGAGTGAGCTCCACGTTCCCACCTCTCCCTGTGGGAGTGAGCCCCACGTTCCCACCTCTCCCTGTGGGAGTGAGCTCCACATTCCCACCTCTCCCTGTGGGAGTGAGCTCCCCGTTCCCATCTCTCCCTGTGGGAGTGAGCCCCACGTTCCCACCTCTCCCTGTGGGAGTGAGCCCCACGTTCCCACCTCTCCCTGTGGGAGTGAGCTCCACATTCCCACCTCTCCCTGTGGGAGTGAGCTCCCCGTTCCCATCTCTCCCTGTGGGAGTGAGCCCCACGTTCCCACCTCTCCCTGTGGGAGTGAGCCCCCCGTTCCCACCTCTCCCTGTGGGAGTGAGCTCCACGTTCCCACCTCTCCCTGTGTGAGTGAGCCCCACATTCCCACCTCTCCCTGTGGGAGTGAGCCCCACATTCCTACCCCTCCCGGCATTTCCTGACATATGTCAGTGATAATAAACCTGATTCTGAATCAAGGACAGCTTCTAACCTGCTGTTATAAGACTATTAAACGTTTCCCTAGTACAATGATATGGACTCTTGACCTCACAATCTACCTTGTTATGACCTTGCACCTTATCGTCTGCCTGCACTGCACTTTCTCTGTAGCTGTGACACTTAATTCTGAATTCTGTTATTGTTTTCCCTCGTACCTCAATGCACTGTGGAATTGGAATTGCAATTGGTTTATTATTGTCACATGTACCGAGATACAGTGAAAAACTTGTCTTGCATACTGTCCATACAGATCAGTTCATTACACAGTGCATCAAGGTAGTACAAGGTAAAACAATAACAGAATGCAGAATAAAGTGTTACAGTTACAGAGAAAGTGCAGTGCAGGTAGACAATAAGGTGCAAGGCCATAACGAGATAGATTGTGAGGTCAAGAGTCCAATGAATTGATCTGTATGGACGGTATGCAAGACAAGTTTTTCACTGTACCTAGGTACATGTGACATTAATAAACCAATTCCAATTCCAATCGAGAATGGGCCAGTGATTTTCCACACAATCAAACCTACAACCAGGGGATTCGCTTTGGCTTCCTCTCCTCTGATACCATTCTGAACGTTATCTCATTTACCATATGTCGCTGTGGGGATTTTTGCCATCTCGAGGAAGTGCATAAAATGTCTGAGACTGTGAGACCAACCATGCTTCGTGCACTCTAGATTGTGAGGTGAATGGGGCCAGAAAACTATAAACGGAATTGTTTTTTCCAAGGGATTGTTGCCCAGGAATTCATGTACACTGCCATTTTATTCAGTCATGCAATTGAAAATTGATTTCCATTTCTGTGTGAAACCTTGTAACAGAACATTTCTGGATTGTTTTCTATCTCCCGGATCTCCTGGTCAACAAACTGTAGGGAAGAATTGATGGAACTGGAGAGGGTGCAGAGGAGATTTACCGGGATGTTGCCTGGGATGGAGTGATTCCATTATGAGGAGAGACTGGAGAGGCAGAGACTGCTCTCTCTAGAGCGGAGGGGGTTAAGAGAGGATATGACTGAGGTGCATAAAATTATGAGTGGTATAGATAGGGAAGACTGCAGGAAGCTTGTCTCCATATTAGGGGTGGATAACACCAGAGGACACAGGTTTTGGGTAAGGGGGAAGAGATTTAGAGGGGACCTGAGGGGAACCTTTTCCACCCAGAGAGTGACGAGTACCTGGAATACACTGCCGGAGAGAGAGGGGTGGAGGCAGAGTCACTGACAGCTTTAAAGAAATGTCGAGACAAACATTAGAACTGTCAAGGTATAGAAGGCTACAGGCCAACTGCTGGAACATGGGATTAGTACGGATGGGTGCCCACTGGTTGGCATGGACCAGTTGGGCCGAATGGCCTTTTTCCATGCTGTATGACCCTCTGACTATGACCTCCTATCACCAGTCACATGACCGGGTGATGCTTTCTGTGCCAGGCTCCTGGGATTACCTCATTCCCCAAACAATGTTCTCTGGAGCACCGTGGGAAAACTTGGAGCATGCTGTCCTGTGGGGCTTTCCTGAGGACAACATGGACTTACCAGCAACGGTGACGACCTGCAAGGTATGTACGGTACTTACCTACAACCTTGTATCCTTCTCGGCACTGTCGCAACTTCTCCCCAATCCCAGAAACACCACAATCTCCAGGCAGTCCCCATCCCTCACTCTGCTCCTCTCTCCCACTCATACTGCCAAACTGCAGGGGGTGTAGGCACTTCTATGGTGTCATGGTCACACAGAGAGTGTTGCTTCTGGAAACTAGAGAAGTGACACAGAAATCATCATCGGGTCATGTGACCGATGATAGGCGGTCATAGTCAGAGAGTCATACAGAATCATTATACCAAGGTCCGAGCTGTCCTCTTGTATGAATCCAGAACATTCTGTGACCTTGTCTTGGAGAAGAGCAGGGGAGTTCTCCCCAATATCACACAGTCATAACTTACACTTCATGAAGCATCACTGAACGTCACGAGGTTGGAATCAGAATCAGGTTTATTATCACTGACGTATGACATGAAATTTGTTGTTTTGTGACAGCAGTACAGTGCAAAGACATAAAAATTACTATATATTATAAAAATAAGTAAATAGTGTAAAAAAAAGGAATAACGAGGTAGTGTTCATGGGTTCATGGTCCGTTCAGAAATCTGATGGCGGAGGGGAAGAAGCTGTTCCTCAAACATTGAATGTGGGTCTTCAGGTTCTTGTATCTCCTCCCCGATGGCAGTAACGAGAAGAGGGCATGTCCCAGGTGGTGAGGGTCCATAATGATGGATGCCGCCTTCTTGAGCCCACTTACCCAGTTGATCAAGATCCCCCTGTAGTTTCTGATAACCTTCTTCACTGCTGGTGATACCACCTACTTTAGTGTAGTTTGTTACTAATGAGCCAGCTCAGGCAAATGGATCATGGATCACCTCTCCCACGTGAAAGGTGTGATGGAAATTGGTTACTTACATTGTGGAATCAAGGAGATGCTGAACTGTAGATCATCTGCTTTTCCCGAGTCCCAGTGAGATGGTAAACCAAGGCCCTGTAGGTGGCTTTTATTTAAGGAACATTAGTCTTCTCGGTGTCCTGTGGCCAATATCTTTCTGTCAATGTCCAAAACTAGAGAGCCCAGGTTTAAAGTGAGAGGAGAAAGATTTAAAGGGGATCCGAGGGGCAAGTTTTTCACACAGAGGGTGCTGGGTAAATGGAAAAAGCAGGTACAGTTACAACCTTAAAAAGGCTTTGGACAGGTACATGGATAGGACAGGTTCAGAGGGATATGGGCCAAACACAGGCAAATGGGAAGAACTCAGGTAGCCAACTTGGTTGGCATGGAAGAGTTGGGCTGAAGGGCCTGTTTCTGTGCTGTATAGCTCTGTGACTCTGTGATTGTAATCAATGTCACATTATTGTTTGTGATTACCCTGCTGTGCACAAATTAGCTGCTGTGCTTCCTGCACTAACCAGTGACTTCTCTGTTTACATATTTAGTGTTAAGTGCCTTGGAATATCCTTCTTCTTCTGAGGCATCCCCTCAGAGCACAGGATGACTTGTTTTTAATCCAGTCCTGTGCTTTCTGAAGTGACTGATGAGGCCAATGTGGCATCTGCTGTCTCTTCCACTGCCGGGGCAGGAGGCTGGCTGAGGGGATTTGTCAGGACGTAATCTGTGAGGTGCTCCCCTCATTCCAACACTTACACAGGGCCCCTGTGTCCTCCCAATGCATAGACTCAATGCTCCTTCATCACTTTGAGCAGTCATGGGCCAGTGATTCCAAGAAGTCAGTGGGGGTGTTGCATTTCCCCAAAGAGACTTTGAGCTGAAAGAGTGCTGCCCTGTGGGAGGGGCAGTACTGAGGGAGGGTCACACTGTGGGAGGGGTTGTACTGAAGGAGGGTCATGCTGTGGGAGGGGTAGTGCTGAGGGAGGGTCACACTGTGGGAGGGGCAGTACTGAAGCCCGGCGCTGTTGGTTTACGGGCACCCAGTGCGGCGCAGGGAGGGGTACGCGGCAGATCTCCTAGTGGGTCTCCTGCTGGGCCTGGCCAAGCTGGCCATCCACAGGACACGGCAGCGGGTGGCCGAGCGTTCCGTCAGGTCGGCCTGCCTGCCTGTCTTCCGCGCTTACGTGTGCGCGCCGGTGTCGTTAGAACAAGAGCACGCGGTCTCCTCGGGCGCCCTGGCCGAGTTCCGCACTCGGTGGGCCCCTCAGGGGATCGCGTGTGTCGTGGACGAGACGGATGCGATTTTGGTATGAAGTGTTGTGTGTTGCGGTCGCGGGCGTAGTGTTGTGCGGGTGTTGGTTTTGGCCGGGTTGCTTCTTTCTGTCCTAGACGTAGCGTGTTTGCTGTTGGTTGTTTTTTGTAGTGTTTTTACCGAATAAACGTTTTGTACAAAAAAAGGGACAGTACTGAGGGAGAGTCGCACTGTGGGAGGGGTGGTACTGAGGGAGTGCTGCACACTCAAAGAAGATACGCTGAAGGAAAGCTGTGAGGTCAGAGGGGTCATGCTGAGGGAGCACTTTTCTCTTGGAGGAGCAGGTTGATAGATTAATTGGCTGTTGTAACCGGTGTTCCACACGTGGTCTGTTTCTCATGAGCTTTGGAATTGTCCGCGGTTAATGGCCATTTGCTGAGATCATTTTCTCTTCCGTCCCAAGCACAACCAAATTCACTCACCACTTTGGATTGCTTTGAAATTGTTCTCTCAAGTGCTTGCTGGTTTGTGTCCCGCACTGGGACTTCCCATTACTTCTGTACAAAGTTCTCATCAAAGCCACTAACCAGATTCTATCCAGTCAGATCATATTACAATGATGCAATCCATTTTTGCAGCATCTTTACTGTCTCAAGACTCTTCACAGGAGGTAACTTCACACTTTATAGGACATATGAACTGAGAGGTAGGTTTGAGGAGTGTCTGAAAGGAAGAGGGGTGGAGGTGGTTCAGGAGGGAGATCCAGAGTTTGGGGCCCAGGCAGCTGAAGGCATGGCTGCTATCGGAGAGGGGATTAAGTTTGGGGATATGCAAGTGGTTGGAATTGGAGGCGGAGAGTGATCTCGAATGTTGGCGATCGGAAGAAGCAATGGAAGCAACGATGAGAGCCTTAAAATTGTGCTGTTCTCAGAATGGGAGCCAGTGGAGAGTCACAAAAACAGGAGGTGATGGTGGATGGACGGGACTTTGGATGAGTCGGGATATAGAGAGTCACAGAGTCATAGAATTATAGAGAGACACAGCAGGGAAATAGGCCCTTCTGCCCACCAAATCTGTGCTGGCATCAACCACCCATTTACACTAATCCCATTTTATTCTCCCCACATTCTCATCAACTCCCCCCAGGTTCTACCCCTCACCCACACACTGGGGGCAATTTACAGCAGCCAATTGACCTACCAACCTACGCGTCTTTGGGATGCGGGAAGAAACCCACGCCGTCACAGGGAGAATGTGCAAACTCCACACAGACAGTGCCGGAGGTCAGGTTTGAACCCAGTTCTCCAAAGCAGTGGTTCTACTAGCTGTACCACTGTGTTGCTCAGATTAGTTCTAGAAGGTCCCAAGGTTGGTTAACAGAGGAGAGTGATAACTGGTGGATGGGGTTATTGGGAAGGAATCAAATGATCTGAGCGGCAAAAGCCGCTGTTACCCCCACCCCCCTCCCCCCTGTTAGATAATTTCAGTCGGGAAGCTCTGGCTGGGTGAGTACCTGGGAGCAGTGGTCATTTTTACTGGCAGTGTGAAGGGCTCCGGAGAAACCATAGACCTCTCCTGAGATGTGTTGTGAAAACAGGTTGGAAGAAGCTCATTGAAGCATTCTGTAATGAAGGAGGCACAGTTTCAAGTGATTGCATTAATTTTTTTTCCGAAGCCCAGTTGCTTCCCACACATCTGTCAGACTTCCATATTCTCCATCTCCTTGTCCTCAGATTGGAGCCCTGTTGTTCATCACCCATTGCCTCATTAAGCACCAAAGATTAACCTTTGAAGCCGCAGTTAGTGAAGGGTACCATTGCCAATGTGGTTATCCTGCTGCAGCAATCCAGACACAAAGCATTAATCCCAGTGTCGGATCTCTCAGGGGTGGTGAAGCTCTGGCATTCCCTGCCTCTGAGGGTAGTGGAGGCTGGATCATTGGGTATATTTAAGATGGAGATAGATAAATATTTGAAATATTTCAAGCAATTGAGGGTTATGGGGAACCGGCACAGAAGAGGCCAGTGAATGGCAGGGCAGGCTTGAGGGGCCGAGTGGTCTACTCCTGCTCCTATTTTCTTGTGTTCTTGTGGAAGTAAATGCCTCACCACATGAGCCAACTGCGAACGATGAACAGCTTTTCTAGACCACCGACATGTATGAAGTCGCCACATTAATGCAAGTCATTGTTGCTTTGAAAGGCTCAGAAACTCATCATGGAGTCATTCAGCACAGAAACAGGCCCTGAGGCCCAACTGGTCCATGCCGACCGTGGTGCCCACCAAGCTGGTCCTATTTGCCCACGTTTGGCCCATATCCCTCTAAACTTTTCCTATCCATGTACCTTTCCAAGTGCCTTTTAAATGTTGTTATTGTACCTGCCTCAACCAGTTCCTCTGGCAGCTCGTTCCACACACCCACCACCCTCTGGGTGAAGATGTTGTCCCTCACGTGTCTCTTAAATCTTTCACCTCTCACCTTAAACCTATGCCCTCTAGTTTGTAGTTCCCCTTCCCTGGGAAAAAGTCTATGTGCATTCACCTTTTTGATACCCCTCATGATTTTATATACCTCCATAAGGTCACCCCTCAATCTCCCACATTCCAAGGAACAAAGTCAAGCCTACCCAACCTCTCCTTAAAACTCAGGCCCTCGAATCCTGGCAGTGTCCTTGTAAATCTTCGCTGCACACTTAAGAGTTTAATGATGTGTTTCCTGTAACAGGGCGACCAAAACTGTACACAGTGTTCCAAGTGCGGCCTCACCAACGTCTTGTACAAATGCAACATAATGCCCTGACTGATGAAGGCCAGCGTGCCATACGCCTTCTTCACCATCCTGTCTACCTGTGACGCCGCTTTCAGCGAACTATGTACTTGTACTCCAAGGTCCCTCTGTTCCACAACATTCCCCAGGACCCTACCATTTACTGTGTAAGTCCTAACCTGGTTTGACTTCCCAAAATGTAACACTTTGCACTTATCCGAATTGAAAGCCATTGTGCTCTGAATTGTACTCTGGCTGTAGCAGAATCCGTGACCACTTTGACCTCATCACCACCTCTCAAAACCCAGGGAACCAGAGAGAAAGCAATTGAGAAAGAAAGAGCTGGTCATTGACTTCAGGAAGTAGGGTGGTGCACATGCTCCCGTCTGCATCAACGGTGCTGAGGTCAAGAGGATTGAGTGCTTCAAGTTCCAAGGAGTGAACATCATCAATAGCCTGTCCTGATCCAACCACCTAGATGCCATGGCCAAGAAAGCTCACCAACGCCTCTAATTCCTCAGGAGGCTAAAGAAATTTGGCATGTCCCCTTTGACACTGACCAACTTTAATCGATGCAACATAGAAAGCATCTCATCTGGATGCATCACAGCTTGGTATGATAACTGCTCTGCCCAGGACTGCAAGAAACTGCAGAGAATTGTGCACACAGCTCAGCACTTCACGGAAACGAGCCTCCCCTCCATGGACTCTGTCTACACTTCTCACTGCCTCAGTAAAGCAGCCAGTATAATCAAAGACCCCCACCCACCCCGGACATTCTCTCTTCTCCCCTCTCCCATCGGGCAGAAGAAACAAAAGTCTGAAAGCATGTACCAACAGGCTCAAAGACAGCTTCTATCCCACTGCTTTAAGACTATTGAATGGTCCCCTAGTACGATACGATGAACTCTTGACCTCACAATCTACCTTGTTATGATCTTGCACCTTATTGTCTGCCTGCACTGCACTTTCTCTGTAACTGTAACACTTTATTCTGCATTCTGTTGTTGTTTTCTCTTGTACAACCTCAATGCACTGTGTAATGAATTGATCTGTATGGACGGTATGCAAGACAAGTTTTTCACTGTCCCTTGGTACAAGTGGCAATAATAAACCAATACCAATTCCAATTCATCCTTGATCCCAAGAGACTGTGTCAGAAGGTACAGCAGCTCATGGGAAGGATTTTTCAATATTCGCCCTTCCCTGGAACAGAAGAGGTCTTTGAGGTTATGAAAAGGGCTTGATAAATTTAGATGAAGACAGTGTCCCTTAAATACAAGATGGTGGCAGAGAAATCCAACAGAGAGATGGTGAGGATGTGGGAACTCGCTCCCACAAGAAACAGTTGAGTATACATGGATTTAAGTTGGATAAGCTCGCAAGGGACAGAGGGAAGAAGCTGGGATGAGCAGGGGAGGATGGGAGGAAGTTCATTTGGAGCTGGAACACCAGTTAGGATGAGTTGGGGTTGAATGGCCAACTTCTGTGCTAACTTTCCAGAATGCAACAACGGGAAATGGATCTGAACAAATGAACGTAGTTATATCCAAAGTACAGCACAGAAGTCCATTGAATCTAATATTAAAGCTGTCCCGTTAGCCCAATTTCCCTTGTATTTGCTCAGTTCCCTGAAAATTATTCACCGTTAGATCCTGCCCAATTCTTTTCCGAAGACCCTGGTTGACTCTTTTTCCACCTCCTCCAAGTTCCTGATTATCATCGCTCCCTGCATGTTATCCCACATCCCTCTGGGTATCTTTTGGCTGAAACCTGTTTCCCTGGCACATGACCAATCTGTTAATTGGAACAGCTTCACTCTATCCACCCTTGGCATGTTGTGCACCTCTAATGTGTGAGCTCAAAGGGTTAATGGTGGATATGACCTTGTCAGGTTCTGACTTATTCTAAAAGACAGTCCTTTAACTCTAGCTGCATGAGATTCAACTATCTCCTCCAATTAGCTGCATTTCAGACTTAATAAGGATAATTCTCCAGAACCTAATTGTTCAGACCTGTGACAGGTACGTCTTTAAAGGCTGGCAGTAATAGAGACAGGTACCATCACCTCTCCCAATTCACAGATTTCAATGTCAAGTTGGAACACCGCTTACTGACAAAATTTACCAGCAGCAGCTCATTTAAGAGCTGACTGTTTCTCTACAAGGGGAGTAGTGTTATACAGAGCAAAGAAAAACTGCTGAGGGAACTCAGCTGGTCAAGCAGCATCTGGGATGGTTGATGCTTCAGGTTGAGACCCTACATTAGTACTGATGCAAGGTCTTGATCCAAAACATTGATCATCCCTCTGCCTCCACGGATGCTGCCAGACCTACTGAGTTCCTCCAGCAGTCTGTTTTTTATAATGTCTGCATTTTCTTGTGTTTCCACGTGGTGTTATACAATGTCCTTGGTTATTATATTGTTACAACATTGGTCACAACATTGCCCGTTGGTTATGCATAGAATTGGCATCCCTGTCAGTGATTGGGATTGATTTTCTGTGTGTGATTTATACTATGTGACTACCTAAGGAAAGATATGCTGGCCCTGGAGATGATCCCAGGATTGAAAGACTTAACGTATGAGGAGCATTTGATGTCTCTGGGCCTGTAGTCGATGGAGTTCAAAAGGATGAGAGGGATGAAGGAACTCAGCTCATTGAAACCGACTGGATGCTGAAAGGCCTGGACAGAGTGGACGTGGAGAAGATGTTCCCATCAGTAGGAGGAGTCTAGGATGTGAGAGCACAGCCTCAGAATAAGGGGAAGTCTCTTTAGAACTGAGATGAGGAGGAATTTCTTCAGCCAGAGGGTGGTGAATCTGTGGAATTCGTTGCCACAGAGGGCTGTGGAGGCCAGTCACTGGGTGTACTTGAGGCAAAGATTGATAGATTCTTGATTGGTAAGGGGGTTACAGGGAGAAGGCGGGAGAATGGGGATAATAAATCAACCATGATGGAATGGCAGAGCAGACTCGATGGGCCAAATGGCCTAATTCTGCTCCTATATCTTATGGACTTATCTGCTGTTTTTAAATTTTCATTTCTGTAGACCATTTGTTACATTGATTTTAATAGACACTGTTCGATACTCCTTGCTGCAGTATGCTCTTTAAATAAACTACAGTCAATTCACGGGCAGCATCTGTAGTGATGGATACTCATTGGCCTGAAACCTTAACTCTGTTGCACCCCTGCTCTGATGCAGAGGGTGGTGGGTATAAGGGACGAGCTGCCAGGGAAAGTCATTGAGGTAGGTACAACAACAACATTTAAAAGACACTTGGACAGGTACGTGGATAGGAAAGGTTCAGAGGGATACAGGCCAAACGCAGGCAAATGGGACTGACTTAGGTAGGCACCTGGGTTAGCATGGACCAGTGGGGCCAAAGGGCCTGTTTCTGTGCTGTATAACTCTATGACTCTAATGGGCTATAATGCATTATGCAAAGTGCAGACTACTTCTTGTGGTATCATTCAAATAGATTACCAGAATGTTTGCTGCACTCCATTGCATGATCGATGCCGTGCACTGTCCATATTTCCTTATGACATAGAAGAAGGCCATTCAGCCCACTGCATCTGTGGCAGCTCTCAAAGCATTCCCATCAATCCCACTCCCCCACTCATTTCCGTGCAACACATTCTCTCAGGTACCCATTAACGCTCCCCCCACGGCCCCCCCCCAGGAGCTTTTCCTCCCGCCCACCAGCCATCTTTCGAGGGTGGGAGGGAAGCAGAGCACCCAGGGGGGAGCCCCTGCAGTCACAGGGAGAAGATGCAAATTGCAAAGAGGTGACACTGGAAGTCAGGATCGGACCCAGGCTGCTGGAGCTGAGACAGCTGCTCTGCCAGCTTCACCACCAGGCTGCCCTGCTGCAGTGTATTTTTAAACATATTATGGGAAGGATGTGGAAGCATTGGAAAGGGCGCAGAGGAGATTTACCAGGATGCTGCCTGGTTTAGAGAGTATGCATTATGAGGAGAGACTGAGGGAGCTCGGGCTTTACTCTTTGGAGAGAAGGAGGATGAGGGGAGACTTGATAGAGGTGTACAAAATATTAAGAGGAATAGATAGAGTGGACAGCCGGCGCCTCTTTCCCAGGGCACCGATGCTCAATACAAGAGGGTGTGGCTTTAAAGTAAGGGGTGGGAAGTTCAAGGGAGATATCAGAGGAAGGTTTTTTACCCAGAGAGTGGTTGGGGCATGGAATGCGCTGCCTAGGGTGGTGGCGGAGGCAGGTACATTGGTCAGATTCAAGAGATTACTAGATAAGCATATGGAGGAATTTAACATAGAGGGATATGTGGGAGGAAGGGGTTAGATAGTCTTAGGCGAGGTTTAAAGGTCGGCACAACATTGAGGGCCGAAGGGCCTGTATTGTGCTGTACTGTTCTATGGTCTTTGTTCTATATTGCAGACTGCTGCAGTGCATTGTGTAGATTGGGGGCCCTTTACCACAGTGCATTGCTTTTAATAAAACAAACCTCTGTGGACAGTTTGCTGTAATATATTGTTTAAGCAGGTTCTGTAGAACAACTTCTGCAGTGATGACCAAACGGCATGTTTAATTCAACCTCTGGGCAGAAGACAGGGGCAACCGTGTATTGAGTGTATTTAAGGCAGAGATTGATAGGTTCTTGATTGGTAAGGGGGTTCAGGGTTACAGGGAGAAGGCGGGAAAACGGAGTTGAAAAAAAGATCATCCGTGATTGAATGGAGCAGACTTGATGGGCTGAATGGCCTAATTCTGCTCCTATATCTTATGGTCTTATGGTTCAACAAAGTTTAAGGCCAATGAGTTTTCATCACTACGGATGCTGTCTGACCTGAGGATTTCTGGCATTTTCTACCTTTAATTCAAGTTTCCTAGTATTTTGCTTTTGAGAGCCTTTTTCCTTGTGGTGTATGCACTATGTAATTGTGTGCAGGAGCTTTCATAGGCAAATCCATGTGAATGTGGTGAGGGTAGACCTGGAATTCTAAGATAAAATATCTTTATTAGTCACACGTACATCGAAACACACAGTGAAATGCATCTTTTGCGTAGAGTGTTCTGGGGGCAGCCCGCAAGTGTCGCCATGCTTCCGACGCCAACATAGCACGCCCACAACTTCCTAACCCATACGTCTTTGGAATGTGGGAGGAAACCGGAGCACCCGGAGGAAACCCATGCAGGCACGGGGAGGACGTACAAACTCCTTACAGACAGTGGCAGGAATTGAACCCGGGTCGCTGGCGCTGTAAAGCGTTACACTAACCGCTACACTACCGTTCTCTCCTTGGGATTGAGGTTCATTTACTTCCACTCCAGTTTTGTGGGTTCTGAGGTGGCTCTGAGGCCAGTGTGGGAGCTCTTCCCTGGAGTGAAGGAGAGGTTGCCTTACAGAGGTTTCTTAAGTCATGAGGAGCAGAGTTAAGGTGAATGGTCACAGTCTGTTTCCCAGGGTAGAGGAGTCTAAAACTAGAGGGTTTAAGGATGAGAGGGGAAAGATTTGAAGGGGACCTGAGGGGCAAATTTTTTATACAGAGGGTGGTGGGTATATGGAACAAGCTGCCAGAGGAAGTGGTCGAGGGTACAGTTACTACATTTAAAAGACATTTGGACAGGTCCATGGATAGGAAAGCAACAAGCAATCTGCTGGAGGAACTCAGCAGGTCGAGCAACATCTGTGAGGGGGAGAAGAATTGTTGGCGTTTCAGGTCTAAAACACTGCATCAGGAATAGGAAAGAAATCCTGACTGAAACAGCAAAGGTTTCGAGGGATGTGGGCCAAACTTGGGAAAATGGGATCACCTTGGAGAGGCATCTTGGTTGGCATGGATGAGTTGGGCCAAAGGGTCTGTCTCCGTGCTGTATAACTCTTTGAATCTATGATGGCGGATGGAGTGGGCAGTGGGAATTTGTGAGGTGCTGTGTTCCATGGTCTCAAGAGTCTCAGTGTCATTTGGAATGGTCCTTTCCCACTCTGAGCAGCCACAAGCAGTGTGGGGCAGTGAGGGCAGGTTGGCAGAAATCCATGGTCTTGGGATGTTGAGTTTGAGGCCCATACTCTTGGATGCTTCAGTGAAAACATTGACAATGGCTTGGAGCTCAACTTCTAAATGTGTGCTTTGCAGCTGAGCTACAGAGCTTTGGGTGATCTTGGTCTGGACTCCAGGCTTTAGTTCTGAAGATTAGTTTCCTTTCAGTAATGAAGATTAAGCAGACATGTTTTTGGAGATGAGGTTCAACCTTGCAGTGAGCAGGATTGAGTTAAGTGTTGGGCAATGACCTAGCCTTGTTTGATACTGAACTTGATCACTGAAATTGATTCCATGGTAGATCCATTAGTTAATATCATGGCTCGTATTCCATCATGGAGGAAGCATAAGATGCAGATGAATTTCTGTGGGCAGCTAAATTTGAGGAGGGTGTTCCATGCTACCTCCTGACTGACAGATCCAAAGGCCTCAGTGAGGTCAATTGAGCCCATAGAGAGTGTCTGGTGCTACTCCCCACATTTTCAGTGAAAATTATGTCCACTGTGCTTCATGGTAGCTGGAGTCCACACTGTAATCAGGGAGCAGCTCTTTAGACACTGAGTCAGAGAGTCATAGAGTCATACAGCATGGAAACAGGCCCTTCGGCCCAACTCGTCCATACCAGCCAAGATGCCCAACTACGCTAGTCCCGTTTGCCTGTGTTTGGCCCATAACCTTCGAAACCTTTACTCTCCATATAGTTGTAGAACACAGAACAGTACAGCACAGTACGGGCCCTTCGGCCCATAATGTTGTGCCGACCTATATAAACCTACTCCATGATCAATCTAACCCTTCCCTCCTACACAGCCCATAACCCTCCATTTTTCTTACTTCCATGTGCCTATCTAAGAGTCTTTTAAATGTCCCTATTGTATCAGCCTCTACCACCACTCCCAGTAGTGCATTCCAGGCACCCACCACTCTGTGTGAAAAACCTGCCTCTGACATCTCCCCTGAACTTTCCTCCTCAGACCGTAAAGTGTGCTGGCTGTCCATACACCTCTCTCAATCACCTCTCATCATCTGTTGCTCCAAAGAGAAAAGCCCTAGCTCGCTCAACCTTTCCTCATAAGACATGTTCTCTAATCCAGGCAGCATCCTGGTAAATTTCTTCTGCACCCTCTCTAAAGCTTCCACATCCTTCCTATAATGAGGTGACCAGAACTGAATACAATACACCAAGTGTGGTCTAACCAGAGTTTTACAGAGCTGCAACATTACGTCGGGCCATAGAACCATAGAACAATACAGCACAATACAGGCCCTTCGGCCCACCATGTTGTGCCGTCCTTCAAACCACACCTAAGACTATCTAACCCCTTCTTCCCACATATCCTTCTAACTTAAATTCCTCCATATGCTTATCTAACAATCTCTTGAACTTGTCCAATGTATCAGCCTCCACCACCACCCCAGGCAGTGCATTTCATGCACCAACCACTCTCTGGGTGAAAAACCTCCCTCTGACATCACCCTTGAACTTCCCACCCATTACTTTAAAGCCATGTCCTCTTGTTTTGAGCATTGGTGCCCTGGGAAAGAGGTGCTGGCTGTCCACTCTATCTATTCCTCTCAATATCTTGTATACCTCTATCATGTCACCTCATGGATCTTGAACTCAATCCCCCAACTAATGAAGGCCAGCACACCATATGCCTTCTTAACCACCATATCACCTTGCGCGGCAACTTTGAGGGATCTATGGACCTGGACCCCAAGATCCCTCTGATCCTCCACACTGTTAAGAATCCTTCCATTAACCTTGTACTCTGCCTTCAAGTTTGATCCTCCAAAGTGTATCACTTCATACTTTTCTAGATTGAGCTCCATCTGCCACTCCTCTGCCCGACTCTGCATCCTGCCTATATCCAGTTGTAACCTACGACAACCTTCTACACTATCCACAACACCCCCATCCTTTGTGTCATCTACAATTGGCGTTTAAGTGTTATTATTGTACCTGCCTCAACCACTTCGTCTGGCAGCTCATTCCATATACCCAACGCCCTCTCTATGAAGAAGTTGCCCCTCAGGTTGCTTTTAAATCTTTCCCCTCTCACCTTAAACCTATGCCCTCTAGTTCTTGATTCCCCAACCCTGGGACAAAGACTGAGTGCATTCACCCTATCGATGCCCCTCATGATTTTATACATCTCTATGAGGTCAACCCTCAGTCTCTTATAGGAATTCAGTCCTCGCCTGCCCAACCTCTCCCTATAACTCGAGCCCTTGAGTCCTGGTGACATTCTCGTGAATCTTCTTCCCACTCTTTCCAGCTTAATGATGTCTTTCTCATAACCGGGTAACCAAAACTGTGCATGATACTCCAGATGTGTTTCCAAGTCAGCCTGATGTGTGACTTGGAGGGGAACCTGCAGGTGGTGGACTTCCAGTTCACCTGCTGCCCTTGGCTTTCTTGGTGGCGGTAGATACGATTTGGAAAGTGCTGTGGGAGTAGCCTGGGTGAGTAACTGCAGTGCCTTTTGGAGATGGGGCACACTGCAGCCACTGTGCACGGTGGTGAGGGAGGGGAGTGTTATCAGTGCGTAATGTGGTACCAGTCAAGAGGCCCATTATCTCCTAGATGTGATGAGCTTCTTGAGAGTTGTTGTGTCGTTGAGGCAAGTGGAGAGTATTCTGTCACACTCCTGACTTAGGCCTTATCGACGGTGGGTCATTGTATCTCATTAACTGAGCACTTTTTCCACTAGTCCTAATATCCCCTTATGTGATTCAATATCAAATTCAGTCTGAGAACACTTCTCCAGAGTACCTTGAGGCCTTTTTACTATTTTAATCGTGCAAAAAAAATGCAGACATTGTTGAGTTTAAGCGTCTGCAAATAAATGAGGTTTTGATCAAGATGTTTATGTCCAGAACTGCATTATTAGGCAGGCCTAATAAAAGTAAACTATTCACCATATCCTATCTGTCTATCTGTCTGATGCTTAACCCTCATCAGCTCTGTAAAGGAACAAGCCCGAGATGGGTCCTCCCCTTACATAAGCAAATCAAAACAATTTCATTCAATGCAACCATGTGGCTAACAGCCTTTGACAACTACCCGTCTCGTTCAGAGCCCTTAGTGCAAGGAAATTCCACCCAGCTGTTGGCAGCTGTCGAGGCAAATGGGTCTTCTGGGTAGATTCCATGAAAAATTCATTGGTTCAGACCATCTTTCATAATCAATTTCTACTCGTCAGTGAAATCATCGCTCCCTCCTTTTCTCATAAATCCAGTTCTTCTAATAAACCCAAGCTGTCCCGTTCTTTGTGCTTACCCCTCCCACCTGTGGCAGT
This sequence comes from Pristis pectinata, assembly GCF_009764475.1. Lineage (NCBI taxonomy): Eukaryota > Metazoa > Chordata > Chondrichthyes > Rhinopristiformes > Pristidae > Pristis > Pristis pectinata. Next base: position 116,894,823 of record NC_067408.1, on the reverse strand, counting down.
CAGCACCTTGAGTTTCTGTGTCCCATTTGCAACCCTACAGTATGGACTCAAAGAACAGGGGGAGTTTATTCATTTTCCATCAGCCTTCCCAGATCCCAGACTGTTGTCTACAGATCCAACAGATCAGCCCAAGCCGAGGGCTCTCAGCTTTTCCCAATCAGGAATCCAGCCTCCACTTCATTTATACTTCCCACTGCCTCAGGAAAGCAGCCAATGTAATTAAGGACTCCTCCCACCCCGGTCATTCTCTCTTCTTCCCCCCTTCCGTCAGGCAGAATATACAAAAGCTCGAGAGCACATTCCACCAAGCTCAAGGACAGCATCTATCCTGCTGTTAAAAGACTCTTGAACTGATCTCTTATACAACAAAGATGAACTCTTGACCTCTCAATCTATCTCTTATTGTCTACTTTCACTGCACTTTCTCTGTAACTGCAACACTATATTCTGCATTCTGTTGTTTTCCTTTTGTGCTACCTCGACGTACTTATACGTGGAATGATCTATCTGGATGGCACGCAAACAAAAGCTTTTCACTGTACCTTGGTACTTGTGACAATAATAAACCAATTACTAATCCAAGGACAGTGTTGGGGAAGCCTGCTGATGGTTGGAGACTTCCCTGGTGTCCGCCTCTGCCCCATTTAACACTTCATTCCTGTGTGAGCTTGAGACTGATCGATCATTGCTGACCTCCAACCTTTCATCCTCTGTAACCTTGACCTTGGCTCTGCCTCCTACTTTGCACCGTCCCATTCACATCATCCCTACGTTCCAAGCCTGCTCTCTCTCAATATAACGGCTCACAGCCATGACTTAAAATCCCTCTGAGATCATGCCCCTCCCTCGCTCTGTAATCTCCTTCTAATCTTCTCTACCTCCTTCCATTTGATCACCCTTCATCTCCATTGCTCTATCAAAGGCAGCAGTGCCCCCTGCCACCTGACCCCCAAGCTCTGGAATCCCCTCATTAAACCTCTCTGCCTCTCTATCTATCCTCTTCTAAGATGCTGCCATTAACCTTTATCCAAGCAAGTCAAGTTTATCGTCATGTGCTCAAGTACGGTGAGGTACAGCTACAATGAAAATCTTGCTTACAACAGCATCACAGGCATGTAGGTTAAGACAACACACAGGGTATAAATTATACATAAATTCATTATACATAAATTATACTAAACAGTGAAGAGAGAGAAAAAAAGACAGTGCAAAAACAAGACATAATCAGAGACAATTCCACGGCAGTGCGAGAGGTGGTCTGTAGTGTTCCGTTGCTGAGGTAGGGTTAGGGTTGTGCAGGTCGGTTCAAGAACTGAATGGTTGAAGGGAAGTAGCTGTTCCTGAACCTGGGGGTGTGGGACTTCAGGCTTCTGTACCTCCTGCCCGACGGTTGCAGTGAGAAGATGGCATGGCCCGGATGGTGGGGATCCCTGATGATCCGTGCCGCCTTCTTGAGGCAGCACCTCCTGTAGATGCTGTCAGTGGTGGCCAAGCAAGCTTTCAGTACCTAGATTGATACCTCCACTGGGGAGACATGCAGTCAGATTGCATCATTGAAAGCTTCTCTGATCCAATAAAAGTGCCACGTAAATCTGGTTCTCGTTGACGTGCTAATGATGTCATTGTGAAGCTCTCCCTGTATGGCTGCTGCGTGCTTGGAAAGGAAAATCTCAGCTATCATTGTCACTTTCGTCTCATCCACTTCCCCCACTCCTTCCCACCCCTGCCGCCTTCCCTTGTCAGTAAAACAGGGAACGCTGCCTGTTCCATTTGAGTTCAGTGAAAAGGCGCACAGAGTATGTTTACCAATTAAACTCTAATTACATGCATTTATTCAAATGAATTTAATTCTTATAATTACGAGTTCCTGCTACAGAACGGAGAGCTCCCTGGTGAATTATTGATGGTTTTATTTTTGGGTCAATTATTGAGGTAACTTTAGAACGGAGTACATCAACTGTCACTGACGACCGATAATATTTGTGATTACTGGTGTCTTTCAAATATTATTGGCCAACTCAATCAGTATGTTTTTGGAGTTACAACCTTTCCAAGGTTTTGTTTTCCTTCAAGAGGGAATAGGGTGGATTTTTTTGTACTTTTTTCAACTCTTTATATTCCTTGAGGCTGGATAAAGTACAAAATAAGCCCTAAATTCTCTTACCTCTTTAGGATATTCCAACAAAATACTTTCCAAAGTGCTGTCACTGTTGTAATTAACATAGGAATGTGCTCACAGCAGCTCCTACACACAGCAATGACATTCCAACCTTCACGTCAGTTGAAGTCAATATCAGGAAAAGTGCCTTGGGATTGCTGGAACAAATATCCAGTTGATTCACCATGGATTTTAGGGAAATGTGGAATCATTTCAGTATAGAGAAAGGCCATTAGGTCCACCAAGTCTGTTCCAACTTCTTGTAGAGCAATCCCATCAGTCCTATACCCCGCTTTCTTTCCCCACAGCCCTACAAATTATTCTCTCTCAATTACATTTCTGATTCTTTTTGAAGACTGGTTCTGTTTATACCACTCTTACCAGCAGTGAGTTCCAGGGAAGCCTTCTGTCCTTAGCAGAGTCACCACAGAAACAGGCCCTTCGGCCCAACTCATCCATGCCGACCAGGATGCCCATCTAAACTAATCCTATTTGCCCGCATTTGGCCCTTATCCCTCTAAACCTTTCTTATCCGTGTACCTGACCAAGTACCTTTTAAATGTTCTTATTGTACCTGTCTCAGCCACTTCCTCTGGCAGCTCATCATTTGCACCACCCTCTGCGTGAAAAAGTTGCCCCGCAGGTTCCTATTAAATCTCTCCCCTCTCACCTTAAACCTATGCCCTCTAGTTCTTGATTCCCCAACCCTGGGAAAAAGACTGTGTGCGTTCACCCTATCTATGCCTCTCATAATTTTATACACCTCTATATGATCACCCCTCATTCTCCTATGCTCCAATGAAAAAAAATCCCAACCTGCTCAACCTCTCCCCATAACTCAGTCCCTCAAGTCCCGGCAACATCCTCGTAAGTCTTTTCCGCACCCTTTCCAACTTAATGGCACCTTTCCTGTAACAGGGTGACCAAAACTGTACACAATACCCCAAGTGCGGCCTCACCAACGTCTTGTAACATAACGTCCCAACTTCTGTACACAGTGCCCTGACCAATGAAGGCCAGCGCGCCAAACGCCGCCTTCACCATCCTGTCTACCTGTGATACCACTCGTCTGGGTCTATATGTGACTCCATTCCCAAACCAATGCACTTGATGTTTACCTACCATCTCAAGTTACCTTGCAAGCCACTCAGTTTGGAGCATCTGGTGATGGGTGACAAACACACATTGCCTGAGTCAGACCCACCCCAAAGAATGATAATAATGATGAGAGAGAAAGCAAATCTGTCTTGTTTACCTGGAAGCTGAAATTATGAACTGTCACATCCTCCGGCTTTCTCTTCAAGCTTTATTTAGTACCCTCGTTTTGGCATTTAACATTCCAAATCAGGATCAGAATTTGATTCACAGTCGAAGCTGTCAAGACAAAGCTTTAAGTATTGACAGCAGTAAACAATTATCATTGAATGAGATAACAATTTAACAGTCTTGCATGATTAATACCTCACATAAAGAATTTATGATGCAGACGTGAAATATGATGTTATGAATGCATAATGAACTCAAATAACTTTCTGTAACAGAATGTGTAACCCATTTGATTTGTTACTATAGCAACGCGACTGCCATTAGTTTATATGTCGTGCCTCGAGACCCATAAACTCTGTTATGTTTTTAATGGTAAATGATAACATTAACAGCTATTGGAAAATCACTTGCAAATTATTTTTTTCCCTTGTTCTTCAATATATCTGGAAGGAATCTTAAAGTCATTGAATTTCGTGGTGTAGAGGCACCATTTGGCCCATCGAGATCAGAATCAGAATCAGGTTTATTATCACTGACTTAATGATGTGAAATGTGTTGTTTTGTGGCAGCAGTACAGTGCAAAGGCATAAAATTACTACGAATTACAAAGTAAATAGTGCAAAAAAAAAGGAATAATGAGGTAGTGTTCATGGGTTCATGGGCCGTTCAGAGATCTGATGGCGGAGGGGGAGAAGCTGTTCCTGAATCGTTGAGTGTGGGTCTTCAGGCTCCTGTACCTCCTCCCCGATGGTAATAACGAGAAGAGGGCATGTCCCGGATGGTGAGGGTCCTTAATGATGGATGCTGACTTCTTGAGGCACTAGCTCTTGAAGATGTCCTCGATGGCGGGGAGGGTTGTGCCCGTGATGGAGCTGGCTGAGTCTACAACCCCCTGCAGCCTCTTTCGATCCTGCGCATTGGAGCCTCCATACCAGGCGGTGATGCACTCAGTCAGAATGCTCTCCACCGTACATCTATAGAAATTTGCAAAGGTCTTTGGTGGCATACCAACCTCCTCAAACTCCTAATGAAGCAGAGCTGCTAGCGTGCCTTTATCGTGATTGTATCAATGTGTTGGACCCAGGATAGACCCTCTGAGATGTTAACACACAGGAACTTGAAGCTGCTCACCCTTTCCATCGCTGACCCCTCAATGTGTATGTTCGCCCGACCTCCCCTTCCTGAATTCCACAGTCAATTCCTTGGTGTTGCTGACATTGAGTGCAAGGTTAGTGTTGTGACACCACTCAACCAGCCGATCTATCTCACTCATGTACGCCTCAAGCCATCCATATAGATCATTCCAAAACATAAGTACATTGAGGTAGTACAAGGGAAAAACAATAACAGAATGCAAAATTTAGTGTTACAGTTACAGAGAAAATGCTTTGCAGGCAGAAAATAAGGTGCAAGGGCTATGATGAGGTAGATTGTGAGGTCATGAGTCCATCTTTAACGCACAAGAGGTCCAGTCAAGAGTTTTATAGGAGTGGGATAGAAGCTGTCCTCGAGCCTGGTGGGGTGTGTTTTCAAGCTTTTGTATCTTACTGGATTGTGAAGGTTGTCCTATCAAGAGAAGCTAAACAGATTGGGCCTGTATTCTTTGGAGTTTGGGAAAATGAGGGGTGATCTTCTTCAAACATACAAGATCCTGAGGAGACGTGACAGGTTAGATGTTGAGGTGTTTCCACTAGTGGGAATGTTATGACCAAGGAGGCGTGGTTAGAAGGGTTCAGTTATATAAACCTGAGGTACCTAGAAATTTCTTCCTGCATGGGATAGTGAATCTCTGGGAATCTCTGCCCCAGAGAATTGTGAAGGCTGGATCTTTTGAAGTCACTGGTGATAGATGTACTTTTGAAAAATCGGCAGATTGAAAGCTGCAGGGATCTGGAGCAAAGGAGGAGATCAGCCATGATCATATTGAATGGTGGGGCAGGCTTGAGGAGCCTGTTCCTAATTTTCATGTGTCCATGTGACATGATAGACCACCTCCCTTTTGGTTGATTCCAGGATTCTTTATGGACTGTAGGTGGGTAGGTGGGATTGAGGGACATGAGGAGTAGGTGGGTCATTGGGGGTGGCTGGGGGTGGAAGGTGGGATTGGAAGATATGATGATAGAGGATGAAATGTGGGGATAACCTGGCTTTTTTGTGCTCAGCGACCTCTATGCTGCAAAAATGCCCTTCTAACTTGATGCTAATAAACCCATTTATCAAATCAAGTGAACTATTGAATCATACTTTGTATTGTCTTATTGCAACCATGAGAGTTAAATGCCTAATTAGTGCGTTGACTGTTCGTGTTTGATTTCAGCTACAATAAGTTAGTTTAAATGGATTTTTAATTAGGTCTATCCCACTGTGTGTTGATACCCATATCAGGGAGAGATAAAAGCCAGAATAAATCACCTCTCAGTTGCTAAACTCTGCCAGACAACAGCAATAGGCCGTTTCTTAATGTCTGCAGCATGTTAGGACTGAAACAGTGTTATTGCAAAATATTTGTTTTAACTTGTGCTCACTGTGTGTTCCTCTGTCCCCTCTGTAAGTGTTAATTAAAAAAGACTTCTAATGAAAGAGTGAAAGAATGTGCCAGTGTGTATCACCCTGGCTGGAATGCCCCAAAGTGCCACACAGTCGGTGAAGTCCATGTTGATGCTGTTGTAACCCTGGATATGTTCTGGCCTACTTGAGTGCTGCACATCCAGAGAGTGAAGCCCAAGTATCTGGAAACTCTCCAGATTCACCCTGGAATCTCGAGTAATCTATAAATGTTACAGTCAGAAACTCTCGGTCACTGCAATTTGTCATATATTTAACTGGGAGCAGCATGGTCCAGTGGGAGGCTAGAACTGGTCTTCTGCTGCCTCTGAGTGGGCAGGGTGATTGTGTTGGTCAACGATTGTCAGCTTTCTCTGGCAGGTTGTTCTAGGTACAAACCACTTTCAGGGTGAAGAACTTGCCCCTTGGGTTCCTATTAAATCTTTCCCCTCTCACCTTAAACCTATGCCCTCGAGTTCTTGTTTCCCCAACCCTGGGAAATAGACTGTGTGCATTCACTGTATCTATGCCCTTCATGATTTTATTCACCTCTGTAAGGTCACCCCTCATACTTCTACGCTCCAATGAAAAAAGTCCCAATTTGCTCAACCCCTCTCCATAACTCAGTCCCTCAAGTTCCAGCAACATCCTCGTGAATCTCCGCTGCACTCTTTCCCGCTTAATGGCATCTTTCCTATAGCAAGGTAGGTCAGGCTCAGTTCTTGAGGATCCCTTTTCTACAACACCTACAATGTCTGAACATCCCATCACACTGAAGAATTCTCACAGATAAGGAACTACAAAACAGTAGTTTAACTTCTCACACTTTGAATGCTGAATAAAGATTGGAACAAGCACATGGACTTAAAACAGAAGGTGAAATATCCTTATTAAATATTATTTATTTATTTAGAAAAATAATTTATTTTCAAATAATGGAATTAAATGCTGCAAATATAGAATTAGTTATTTGGTGGTCAGTTAGTTTGCTGGTTGTGATTCAGTGAACCAGTGAAAGCTTGCAGAGCCTCCATGATGTTGTGTGAGACATTTCAGGGCCCAAACTTGTTGGGTATTGTCCTCTCCCTTGCGATGGGCTTTTGTCATTTACAGCCAGCAAGTGTCAGCAAGTTCAGGACTTCCACACAAAAACCGGATCCCCGAACTAGCTGGGCTCTGGTTATTTCCTGTCAGCGCTCTGACATTGGGCTCCGCCCAGAGCCCAACGGGAGAGTAAAACATGATGAGTGTGAACTCCTTGTACTGGGGAATCTTCCCAGCTGTGTGGGGTTAGATTTGGGGAAAGATCTTTGAGATCATTCATACAACAGGAGATCTGTTCAAAGGAGAACAGTAAAAGATGTAAGACCATAACATATGGGAGCAGAATTAGGCCATTCGGCCCATTGAGTCTGCTCCGCCATTCAATTATGGCTGACTTTTTTTCAACCCCATTCTCCCACCTTCTCCCCGTAACTCTTAACCCCCTCACCAATCAAGAACCTATCAATCTCTGCCTTAAATACACCTAATGACTTGGCCTCCACAGCCCTCTGTGGCATGAATTCCACAGATTCACCACTCTCTGGCTGAAGAAATTCCTCCTCATCTCAGTTTTAAAGGGACATCCCTTTATTCTGAGGCTTTAAAATACTTTTTATATTTTAAATAATCCTGCTGTTTAATGTTTTAAATTCTTTACAAACTGCTTTAAAACAAAGTCAAAGTCGAGTTTATTGTCATCTGCACAAGTCCATGTGTGCACAGGTGCAATGAAAAACTTACTTGCAGCAGCATCACAGGCACACAGCATCAGATAAGCAGCATTCACAAGGAAAACATAAACACAAAATTTATGTTTGTTCTATTATGTTTCTTGTTTTTACAAGAAAGAACACAATAGAACAAATGTTGCTAAACTATAATGATGAGGGTTGGTTCAAGAACTGAATGGTTGAAGGGAAGTAGCTGCTCTTGAACCTGGTGGTGTGGGACTTCAGGCTTCTGTACCTCCTGCCCGATGGGAGCTGTGAGAAGATGACATGGCCCGGATGGTGGGGATCTTTGATGATGGATGTTGCCCTCTAGGGGCAGCGCCTCCTGTAGATACTCCCGATGGTGGGGAGGGATGTGCCCCCGATGTATTAGGCAGAGTCCATTACTCTCTACAGCTTCAAGTAATCTAATTCCATAATTAAATTAAACATTAATAATGCTTAATTTTATGATTATTTCACCAACTGATGATTTCAATGTTGAAAATATTGAGTGTTCTTGACAGTTTTGACAGCTGGCAAAGCTTTTACTTTTATGCCTGTTGATTTTTTTTCACCCATTTTGAGGGTGGGGTTTGCACCCATGCAGCGGTATTGCACCACACAGACCCTCGCTGATGGGTGGAGTCTATCAGCTGGGCCATCATTACTGTCACATCGCTGGAACTAGAAAAAGTAGTTTGAAGTTTTTGCATCCATCAGCAGCAAGAGTGGGCAGTGAACTGCTCTCAGCAAGTTCTGTACCTGGGTATTTTGCTGCAGGATGAGTTGTAAATTCATCTCAACTCTCGTTGTGCCTCTTGATCGCTGTCGGGAAACGAATTAAGTCATCGGTGCTGCCTTGGGAAGAGCGTAGAAATATGTCTGCAAATGTGATCAATTCATGGTGCACTAAGTCAAGTCACATCAAGTTTATTGTCATGTGCACAAGTCCAGTGAGGTACAGGTACAATGAAAAACTTGCAGCAGCATCACAGGCACGTAGGTACAGACACCACACAGAATAGAAATGATCTAGAAATTATACACAAATTGTACAAGGCAATGAAGAGGTGGAGAAAAAAGCCTGTGCAAAAAACAAGACAGTGCAAAACCAAGACACAGTCAGAGACAAGTCCACGGCAGTGCAAGAGGTGGTCTGTAGTGTTCCGTTGCTGAGGTAGGATTAGGGATATGCAGGTCAGTACAAGAACCTGATGGTTGTGGGAAAGTAGCTGTTCCTGAACCTGGTGGTGTGGGACTTCAGGCTTCTGTACTACCGGCCTGATGGTAGCTGCGAGAAGAGGGCATGGCTCGGATGGTGGTGATCCTTGATGATAGGTGCCGCCTTCTTGAGGCAGCGCCTCCTGTAGATGCTGATTTACAATGGTTATGATGAACCCTCATAGTTTGGCCATCATTAATGCTTTAAAATCTGGATGCTGATTTGTTTTAACACAGACTGAAGATTTTTGGCCCAATGCCAACTCATCTCCCTGCCTGCCCATCACCCATTCTGCTCTCTCTGGTGGATATAAAAAAATTCCATGGTAAAATTTTTGGCCTTATTCCCAGTACCTCAGTCAATACCCACACAACATTGCTGAACAGAGATAGTCTGCTCATTATCACATCACCATGTGTTGGGGGGATCTTGCGGAGATTAAATTTTCTGCTCTTAACAACAATGGGCACATTGTTGGTGAAGTGCTTTGGGATGTCCAAGGTTTTCTATGAACGTAGATCTATCTTTATTATTTTCAAAGCTAAATTCAGTTTATTTGGTCTAAGTAGAAATTTGTCTCAATGGCAATCAGTGGAATGAAATATCAGGTGGAATGGATAGTGGGCATCCAGTTTCATGTTATCTGTCAATGCCCAAGAAGAATTTCTGTCTGTGGATTTTGGAAAATCAGTCCAGTAACGAAACTATTCAGGGCCCTGGCCAAGGCTGCCTCCTCATGGGCCCCATGGAACCGTCCTTGGTGCAGTTTTACCCAGTCCCTCTCCCTCTTCTCTTGTACTGGGGCATTGATGACTGTATCTATGCGATCTTCTGCTATCAGCTGCAACCATTTTGCTTCCAATTTTCACTCATTGACCATCCTTGGAATCATGGAGTAATACAGCACAGAAACAACTTGTCCATGCTGACAATGGTGCCCAGCCAGCTAGTCCCCTCTGCCTGTGTTTGGCCAATATCCATGTACTTATCCAAATGTCTTCTGAATGCTGCTATTGTAGTTATTGTAGTATGTAAGTATTCCTTTTCTTTCCTGTCTCTGGCTCTGGGTTATCCATCAATATGCACTGCAAAACCACTGACTTCCTCACACTCTGCTTCCAAGAACAAATCGATTCCATTCTCCTGGGTTTTCCATTCTGAGGATGCCGTTGTCTGTACCATTGCTTCCAATCTGTCAACTTCTGGTCGTGGAGCACTATTGGTTCATATCCACCCATCCAATACTGAGTCCTACAGGGTGAGAGTATCGGGACTGTGTCTGAGTTACCGCCTAGGAAAGCAAAAGCCTGGCTTCTTGATCGAGAAACCAGAGTCAAAGTTCTCGTCGGGCAGTTGGGGAGTTTAAATTCAAGTAGATAAATCTGGAATACAAAGCCAGGAGTAGTAATAGTGAGGATGAAACCACTGGATTGTCATAAACTCCCATCAGGTTCATTCATGCACAAGACAGGAGTCTGACCTCACCTGTTTTGAGAGGACAAATGTGGTTGAGTGTTTTTGGAGATGGCCCAGCAAGATACAGTTCAAGGGTACTCCTAGGTGGGCAATAAATTCAAACAAGCCCCACATCTGGTTAATGAACGGTAAAGGATCGTGGCAATGTGAAATTTGTACCCTTCCATAACACTGCTAAAGAGCTTGCACAGCACGAAGGTCTGAATAGTCTCTTGAGGCAGAGATTCACATGCATCTCCTACAAACTTTGGCATGAATATTGAATTCTCCCACTTTAGGTAATCCCCACCCCCCTTCCCTCCTCCCCCCACCATTTTTCTTTTCTTTTTCCCTTGCCTAGCCCTTTTTTCCCCTCTCTCTCCTTACCTTTGGCTCACCCCCCGGTGGATCTGCTCTCCCTTCTTCCCCTGCACCTGCCTATCACTATCTCTTACCTGCATCTACCTATCACCATGCTGTGCCCACCCCGCCTCCCCTCTTTTGTCCACCTATCACTGCTCTGCTTTTCCCTCCTATATATTGGGCTTCCCCTTTTCCTATCTTCAGTCCCGAAGAAGGGTCCTGACCCGAGTCGTTGACCGCCTGCTTTTCTCCACGGACGCTGCCTGGCCTGCTGAGTTCCTCCAGCATCGTCGTGTTTTTCGTCAAGATTCCAGCATCTGCAGTCTTTTATTTCTCTCCTCCAAACTTGTTTACTGCATTCAGTGCTCTCCGTTTACTTGTTTACTGCATTCAGTGCTCTCCGTTTACTTGTTTACTGCATTCAGTGAGACCAACGCAGACTAGGTAACCGCTTTGCCGAGCACCTGTGCTCTGTCCGCTGTGGCTGTCTAGAGCTCCCAGTTGCAAACCATTTTAATTTCTCTTCCCATTCCCACACTGACGTGTCTGTCCTCTGCCTGCCCCACTGCCAGCATGAGGCTAAACACAAACTAGAGGGGGAGTCTACAACCCGACACCATGAACATTGAATCGTCCAACTTCAGGTAACCTGCTCCCACTCTGTCCCTTTTCTCTCTCCTCCTGATCTACCCAGTTCCTCCTACACCCACCCCAGCTCCCGTCACACTGTTCCTTTCCCCTCCCCCACCCACTCCGTCTGTCCATCACCCACACACTCCTCCCACTGGGTCCCCTCCCCACCTCCCTCCCTTTATTCCATGGTCCACTGTCCTCTCCTATTAGATTCCAGCTTCTTCAGCCCTTTGTCATTTCCACCTATCACCTCCCAGCTTCTTACAACATCCCCACTCACCCCCCCATCTGCCTCTCACCCCTCCTTACCTGGACCCACCCATCACTTGCTGGTTCTCGCTTCACCCCTTCCCCCCTCCTTTATACTGGTGACCTCCCCTCTAATCTTTTAGTCCAGGTGAAGGATCTCGACCCAAAATATTGACTGTCCGTTTCCCTCCACAGACGCTGCCTGACCTGCTGAGTTCATCCAGCAGTTTGTTTTTTAAATAACCAGCAATCTGCTGAAGGAACTCAGCGGGTCGAGCAGCGTCTGTGGCGGGAAAGGAATTACAGATGTTTCGGGTCGAAAACCTGCACTGGGACTGCCTTATGAACATTGGGCCTCACCCTGGCATGAGGAAAGGCCGAGGATTGACAGGTCAGTGTGGGAACGGGAAGGGGAATTGAAATGGCATGCACCTGGGAGCTTGGGATGGCCATTGCGGACTGAACATAGGTGGTCTGCGAAGTAGTTGCGCTTGGCGTCACCGATGTAGAGGAGGCCACATCGGGAGCACCGAGTGCAGTGGACGAAGTTGGTGGAGGCGCACGTGAATCTTTGCCTCACCTGGAAGGGCTGTTTAGGATTTTTTGGATAGTCTCTTTCTCTGCTGCATCATTTTGTGATGCTCTCACTGTTGCAGAGACCATGTGTCAGGTGTGGTGTGAACAATCCCACCAGTGGTCCCACTGCAGGAACACAGTCCATCAGCTCCTCTCTGTGTGGGGAGTTTGTTTTATTCCCACAGCTCCATCTATAACAGTTTAATCAGTTCAAATTAACCTTGATTCTGACAGAATTATCTCCAGGGACCATCGGCACACTGTAGCTGCTGAGAAGAACAGTACAGACATCGAATCAAATCAGCATCAAATGCCTCAATGATGATAACTGATGTGTTGAATCATTATTTCGTGAGATCCAGCACACTTCAGACAGTGGATATGTTTGCTCATCTCCAGTAAACTTTAAATCATGCTAATTATTCAGACTGCATGATCTTCATAGAATCTGGGCAGAAAAGTGAAGGGCATTTGGCCCATCGTCCCTCTGCTAGCTCTTTGTAGGGGCTCTCCAGTGATTCTAACTCCTCTGCTCTTGGTGGTACAAAAGGAAAACAATAACAGAATGCAGAGTATATTGTTACAGAGAAAGTGCACTGCAGGCAGACAGGTAAAGTGTAAAGGCTGTGATGAGGTAGATTGAGAGATCAAGAGTTCATCTTTATCGTATAAGAGATCCATTCAATAGTCTTATGACAGCAGGACAGAAGCTGTCCTTGAGCCTAGTATGTGCTTATGCTCTCAAGCTTTTGTATTACTGCCCAATGGGAGGGGGGAGAAGAGAGAATGACCAGGGTGGGTGAGGTCTTTGATTATGTTGGATGCTTTCCCGAGGCAGTGTGAAGTGTTAGACAGAGTCCATGGAGGGGAGGCTGGTTTGTGTGATAGACAGGGCTGTGTCCACAACTCTCTGCGATTTCTTATGGTCTTGGGCAGAGCAGTTGTATTCCAAGCTGTGATGCGTCTGTAATGTATGGAATGATCTGTCTGGCTGGCATGCAAATAAAGCTTTTCACTGTATCTTGGTACATGTACCAATCATAAACCAATTACCAAATTCCACCCAGTCCCTGAATTTTTTTCTTTTTGAGTATTTATCCAATTCCCTTTGAGAATTGCAATTGACTCTCCTTCCACCATCCTTTCAGACAACACGTCCCAGATCACAGCAACTCACTGCATAAGAGAAAATATCTCCTCATTTCCGCTCTTGGCTTCTGTGGCAATAATCTTCAATCTGTGTCCTCCGGCTCCCGATCTTCCTGCCAATAGAAACAATTTCTCCCTTTGCCTTTCCATGTTTCTCAAGTGTCCTCTCTTTTCTTGTTGACAGTTTTCATTAAGCCATTGATAGGCAGGTGGGTAGAAAGAGAACTGTTCTTCTGTTAAAGATTTACCAACTCAGGATTAATATCCGCACCTGAATCTGATCCAACACCCACTCTAGGCAGAGCTCTGAATGATGAAGGGCCAATAAATTATTGTGTTAAATCTTAACTTGGAACATGACTCACCCTGACACCAGTGGTGGGAGATTAGTGAAGATCTACAGGTCTCAGTGTCTGACTTCAGTCCTGGCCTCTAGCCAGTAATGTCATCCCAACTCATGTAAACAATGCTAATTTTCCTTCATTCATAGAATGCAAATGTTTCCACTGACTGTACTATTCAACGCTCATTTAAGGGCAGTACAGTGGCTTCGACAGGCTCCAACGATCAGAGTTCAATCCTGGCCTCCGGTGCTGTCGGTATGGAGTTTGCACGTCCTCCGTGTGACCGCGTGGGTTTCCTCTCCTCCAACGTCCCAAAGATGTGTGGGTTGGTAGGTTAATCGGCCACTGTAAATTGTCCCTTGCGTGTGGGTGAGGGGTAGAATCTGGGGGGAGATGATGGAGACGTGGGGGGAATGTGTTGCATGAAAATGAGCAGAGAATGGGATTGCTCGGTGAGCCAGCATATACTTGTTGGGCCGAATTGACCTTCTATCTTGTAAGGAAATATGGAAATATATGCCTAATCATTTACAAAGGTGGTATCAAGCTACTGCCGACCAACAGAGACCTTAATAGCAAAGAAATTTACATCACAAAGATGCCATTGAACCCATCACATCAATGATTGGCCAGTCAAAAGGGGGACTTTCAGATTAATCCCGGTGCAAGGACAACAGAATTCCTCCCCCACAGAACATTAGGCAACCAGATGGGATTTTACATTTCAAAGTCCTCTTCATGATGCCAGCATTTTATTCCTGACCTTCGGGTCTGAATTTAAATTCTTCGGCTGCGGCTCCCAGTCATTCATGCTGGACCCTGGACCGTCGGTCACTGAGCTCCACTATCGCGTGGTCATTCGAGGATGTACCCTGGACTGGCTGGGTGGTGGAGGTCCCAAGTTTGGAGGGGTTGTTAGAATACCCTGGCCATGTCACTGCAGTGCATTTTATAACTGGTACATGCCAATGAAGGGAGTGAGTGTGTATGGTGCTGGATGGGGTGCTGATCAAGTGGGCTGTGTTGTCCTGGATGGTGATGAGCTATTTGAGAGTTGTTGGAGCTGCTTTCATCCAGGTGAGTGGAAAGTATTCCATCAAACTCCTACCTTCTGCCTCGTAGATGGTGCAGAGGTCTTGGGGCGTCGGGAGGTGAGTCGCTCACCACAGGATCCCTGGTCTCTGAACCACTCTTGTAGCCATGGTATTTATTTGGTTGGTCCATTTAAGCTTCTGGTCAATAGGTTAGAAGAGTGAGGAGTTTTAGAAGAATGAGAATAATCTTCTAATTTAGAAGATGAGGAGGTTTTTCTTCAGTGGGAGGTATCTAACCATAGGCATTGTTTCAAGATAAGGAGTTATCTGTTTAAGACAAAAATGAGTTGGAGTCTCTTCTTTCAGGACGTTGTGAATCTCTGGGATTCTCTACACAGGAGGGTTGTGGAAGGAGTCATTGAATCTTTTAATAGATTCCCAGAGGTTAGCAGACATTTAAACTGCAATGGAGTTCGAGGTATGAGGAGGGAACAGGGTAGTGGTGCAGAGACCAAGGTTGGATCAACTATGACCTTACAAAATAGCAGAGCAGGGTCAAGGGGACAATGGTCTGTTTCTGCTCCAACATTTTTAATGTTTAGGACATAGAACAGTACAGCACAGACCATAAGGCCTTAAGACCATAAGCTATAAGAGCAGAATTAGGCCATTTGGCCCATCAAGTCTGCTCTCCCATTCAATCATAGCTTTTTTTTCAAGCCCATTCTCCCCCCTTCTCCCGTAACCCTTCATCCCCTTACCAATCAAGAACCTATCAACCTCTGCCTTAAATACACCCAATGACTTGGCCTCCACAGCCCTCTGTGGCAATGAATTCCACAGATTCACCCCCCTCTGGCTGAAAAAATTCCTCCTTATTTCAGTTCTAAAGGGACGTCCCTTTATTCCGAGGCTGTGCCCTCGGATCGCAGACTCTCCTACTGATGGAGACATCCTCTCCACGTCCACTCTATCCAGGGCCCCCTGCCCACATTGTCTGTGCCAACCATGGTGCCAATCTAACTAATTCCAAGTGCCTGCAGATACTCCACATCCCTCCAATCCCATCACGTTCTGTTGTGTGCTGTTGGCCCCCAGGAACGGGGTTATCCCACGGAGGCAACAAGGGCTGAGCGATCACACTCTTGCAAGAGCAAAAGAGATGGGGAAGGAGTAAGTCATCTGTTCCGTTCACCCCGTCCACCATTCAGTCAGATCACAGCTGAGCTTCTCCCAGCTCCATTTTCCTGCTCTCTCCTATCAGTCTCTGTTTTGAAAGACCACAGTGACTGAGCCTCCAAATCCTCTGAGGCACAGGACTCCAAAGACTCACCACCCTCTGAGTGAAGAAATTTCTCCTCATCTCAGTCCTACATGGCCAACTCCTTCTTCTGAGACCATAACCCCTTGTTCTAGGTGCCCTTCAACTAGATTGTTGAACCTTAAAAGAAATTTGCAGATTTCAATGACATCTCCTTTCATTCTTCTCAACTCTCGAGGTACAGTCTAAACCTCATCTCTCCTCACAATGGAAATCTGCCATGCCTGGAACCACCCTAATAAATCTTCGCTGCACTCCCTCCATAGCTTGTAAACTTTCTTGGGTAATAAAACCAGAATTGTAAACAGTACTCCAGGTGCAATCTCATCCTATATAGTTGCATATAATTGAGTACAGCTTTACTCCTGTGCTCAAATCCTCTCATTATAAAAGCCAACAGACCAAAGCCTGAAGTCCCACAACACCATGCTCAGGAACAACTACTTCCCTTCAACCATTCGGTTCTTGAACCAACCGGCACAACCCCAATCACTACAGTTTAGCAACACTATGGACACTTTGAACTAAAATGGACTTTTTTTGTTGTAATTGTGTTCTTTCTTGCAAAAATTGTGTATAATTTCTGTTTTTTTTGTGAATGCTGCTTATCTGATGCTGCGTGCCTGTGATGCTGCTGCAAGTAAGTTTTTCATTGCATCTGTGCACACATGGACTTGTGCAGATGACAACAAACTCGACTTTGACTTTGACTTTGATTGCTGCACATACATGTTGTCTTTCAATTATGGAACAGAATGCTGAGGTCCCTTTACACATCAGTGTTCCCCAACCTCTCTCATTTAAAATAATGCTCAACTTTTCTGTTTTGAGCACCTAAGTGGATAATTTAAACTTTTCTCACATTATATTCCATTTGCTGTTTCCCTGCCCTTCACTCACTTTGTCTAAATCCCCTCAAAGCCTCTTTACATCCTCCTCCCGACTCCCACCTAGTTTTATATCATCAACAAACTTAGAACTGTGACATTTGGTCCCGTCAGCTACATGCTCACACACAATGTGAGCAGCTGTCACTTGTGAGTCGAAAGCTTTATGGTCTCAAGACCCACTCCAGTCACCTGCCAATCAAACATCGAGGCAGATATGTCCAGTGCTGAGGCCCGGGAACACTGTGCTTTCAGATCAATCAACTTTCAAACATCCTGTTACAATGTTTTGAAGAACAGAGGAGTCTTCCTTGGATTCCTGGGGCAAGGTTTCTCTGTAACAGCAGTATTAAAATCAGATAATCAGACTCCGACTGTATTGCAAATGTGATCCCACTTTAGAAGTACTTTATTGGCTGTGAAGTCCTAATTCTTCGGCACGTTCTATAAGGAATGTGAAATGTGGGATGAAATGCAAGTATCCTTTATTCCTATCTGTGCAGAGGACTGTGTCTGGCAGGTTTCAGGAGGAGTTGCCTCCACTCCAGCTTGTATGTGCAATCGAGCCGTGGTCCCTCTCGCCTTCAATCAGAATGTAGTTTTCAGCTCCACACCAGGGAACCGATCCCCAAATCCAGTTTGACTCTGCCTGTGCCAGTCGTGAGAGAGTTTAATATACATCAGTGCTGTTGACACCTTCTGTCAAAACAATCAAAGACGCCACTTACCCTGGACATTCTCTCTTCTCCCCCATCCTACTGAGCGGAAGATACAAAAGCCTGAAAGCACGTACCACCAGGCTCAAGGACAGCTTCTATCCCGCTGTTATAAGACTATTGAATGGTTACCTAGTATGATAAGATGGACTCTTGGCCTCACATTTACCCCGTTATGACCTTGCACGTTATTGTCTGCCTGCACTGCACTTTCTCTGTAACTGTGACACTTTACTCTGCATTCCGTATTGTTTTGCCTTGTACTACCTCAATGCACTGTGTAATGAACTGATCTGTATGGATGGCATGCAAAACAAAGTTTTTTCACTGTACCTTGGTACATGTGACAATAATAAATCAATTTAACAATTTAAATCTAACCTTGTAAGAGAATGTATTGATTTGATGATACAATGAACACAGAGAAAGAAATGCCTTCATTTTATTTTTTTCAAATATTATGAATAAAATACAGTTTTAGAAAAAAAAATCATGAAGGTGAGGCGTTAAGGAGAGGACCTATCTTAACGTTCAGGTGAATGTAAAGGATCCCGTGATGTGATATGAAAAAGTACAGGGGAGTGATCCCTGGCATCCTGGTCCAATGTTTAACCATCCATCAACCTACCAGGAGTTGGGTTATCTGGCCACCATCACATTGCTATTTGTGGGGGCTTGCTGTGCAGAAATTCCCCTATGGTACAACAGGGGCAACACCAAAAGAACCTCCATTGACTGCAAAATATTCTGTGACACCCTAAGCTTCAGAAAGTGCTGTCTGAATGCACAGCTATCTTTTATTTCTAGAGTTTTAAATAGGAAATGGATTCTATTTGTACGTGACTCTTTAAATTTTGCTCTCCTGGTGAAAGAAACAGATAAATATTTAATGAAAGCTGGCAAACAAAATGGAATGATGGCAGCATATGGTTCATTTTCATAACATGTGTTTATTTTAATCAGTAATGTTTTAAAGGTGACATGTAGAATTACGTGAATTGAGTATGGAGGAAGTGGGACTGGATAAATGCTTAAAGAGAATGCAAATTGTATAATAAATAATGTCAAGCAAGAGGATGTATTGTAAACAAAGTGATGGATTATTATCCATCACTCAGAATTCATTTAAAAAAAAGAAAAATTGGCAGCCAAGAGACTTTTAATCCATGTGTCCAACTTTGAACGGGCTTTGAACACATTCACCTTGTGCTCTGCTTGCACGGTTTAGACTCAATAGCTGCTGCCTGCAGGATTTTAAACTCATTTCCAGATTGTCCCTCTGGCATCTTTATGCCTCTTCCGAGCTCATTTATCTGAAATTGTTTAAATATGTAATAAGGGTAATGATGAAGTCCCACTCCAGTATAGGAGGAGTATGTGCGAGAGCATGACCTGAAGCAGTTACTTTTAACAGAAGCAGGAACCTGGTTAAAGGCAGAAACAAAGGAACATATTGCAAGTGTTTCTGGAATTGATATTACGCAAACGAATATTAATGCTTACACAGGAAATCCTTTTTTAAATTCATTTTCTGGGTTGCAGGCATAGCTGGCATATACTGCCCATTCCTAAATGTCCTTAAGAGGGGAGTGGTAAGCTGCCTTTTCGCTCAGCTGGAGGATGCTCTCACAGGACAGTTGCAGAATCAGATCCAGGCTTTAGAATCAGCAGCACTGAATTGCGTTCAGCACACTCACTGTGTTCAGTTCTGGTCACCTCATTATAAGGAAGGATGTGGAAGCTTTAGAGAGGGTGCAGAGATTTACCAGGATGCTGCCTGGATTGGAGAGCATGTCTTATGAGGATAGGTTGAGTGAGCTGGGGCTTTTCTCTTTGGAGAGAAGGAGGATGAGAGGGGACTTGATAGAGTGTACAAGATAATAAGAGGCATAGATTGCGTGGACAGTCAGAGACTTTTTCCCAGTGCGACAATGGCTAACACAAGGCGACATAATTTTAAGGTGATTGGAGGAAGGTATATGGGGGACGTCAGAGGTAAGTTTTTTTACACAGAGGGTGGTGAGTGCGTGGAACGCACTGCCGGCAGAGGTTGTAGGGGCAGATACATTCAGGGATAGTTAAGAGACTACATACAAAATGCTGGAGGATCTCGGCGGGTCAGGCAGCATCCGTGGAGGGAAATGGACAGTCGACGTATCAGGTCAAGGCCCTTCATCTGGACTGAAAGATAGAGGGGAGATAGCTGGTATAAAAAGATGGAGGGGAGGGGTGGAGCAAGGGCTGGCAGGTGATGGGTGGATCCAGGTGAGGAGGGGTGAGAGGTGGATGGAGGAGGGAAGAGTAGAAATAGAAGTAGTGCCAGAAGCTGGGAGGTGAGAGGTGGAGGTGACAAAGGGCTGAAGATGATGGAATCCGATAGGAGAAGGAAAAGAGGACATAGTGTCATAGAGGTGTGAACGAATGGGTGCTACATTGAAAGGAGGGAGATCATTCCCAGGGGCTCTGAGGGATTATTCATTGATCCATGGATTTATAGAGTTATCCAGCATGGAAGCAGGAAGAAAGGGAACTCCTGGTCCAACTCATCCATGCTGACCAAGCTACTTATCTTTGCTCATCCCATTTGCCTGCATTTGGACCATTCCCTCTAAATCTTTCCTATGCATTTACCCGTAATTGTACCTGCCTCTGCCACTTCCTCTGGTAGCTCGTTCCATGCACTCACCACCCTCTGTGTGAAAAAGTTGCCCCTCAGGTCCCTTTTAAATCTTTCCCCTCTCACCTTAAACCTATGCCCTCTAGTTTCAGACTCCCCTACCCTGGGGAAAAGATTGTGACCATCCACCTTATCTATGCCCCTCGTGATTTTATAAACCTCCTTAAGGTCACCCCTCAGCCTCCTTCGCTCCAGGGAAAACAGTCCCAGCCCGTCCGGTCTCTCCTTATACCTCAAACCCTCCAGTCCCGGCAATATCCTGATTCTCTCCCAAATGACCATCCAATCCCCTTTTGATTCCCACGAGCTGTCCATGTCATTGCTGGTTTTGCGTAAGTTTTCCTCACTTTTCCCTGGTATTTTTTGCCCAAAATTTTAACGTCCTCTTCTCAGGGGACACTTTTGCAACACAGACAGTTACTGTCTGTGTTGCCACCGACACAAAGAACCCCAAGGTCAATAAGGAGGAGAGGCATCTCCTGGTCCGCACTGTTCCACAGAAGAAGGTGACTAAACTGATGCTGTGGGAAGGTGACATGCTTTCCCTGTGAGTCACATAGCCATGTTAAGGAAATGAGTGGGAGAGCAAATCTTCGCCTGCACACTGCAAGCTGAAATCTGATGCAAATCCAGCCTTTATTAAGGTAATTATAGAGGAAGCCTCTTCTGAAGCCTGTCACAGATTTGAGTGCAAGGATTCAAAAAAAAACACACACAGCAAAGAGGTTGCAACCAATGAAATCAGATTAATTTTTAAACAGGCTTCTGTGTTCCATTTCAGCGAGACTGTCTCATCACAGAATTGGGACTGTCAGAGAAGAGAAGGCTGGGGTGTTAAAAATTATGAAGGGTTTTGATAGAGTAAATGAGCAGAGACTGCTTCCAGTGGCAGGAGGGTTGATGGCTTGAGGATTGAAGGTAATTGGCAAAAGAATCAGAGGCGAGAGGAGGAGAAACTGTTTTCACAAAGCGAGTGTTGTGATCTGGGATGTGGTGCCTGAAAGGGTGGTGGAAGAAGATTTAATGGGGAATTTCAGAAAGGAATACTTGAAGGAGAAACATTGTCAGGGCTTTGTGGAAGTGATAAGGTGGAGAGGGACTAATTCGAGAGCTTTAACAAAGAGTCAACATGAACATAATGGGCCAAATCATCTTCTCCTGTCCAGTGAGGACACTCTTTAAAACATTTTTGTGTAACATTTCTTTTTAAACAAGGATTTCAAAGTGGAGCCAATGCTAAAATGCAGACCAAATGTTTCAATCAGTTTATGCTTGTCCTTCTATTTGCACTTTGTGAGGTTTTGCTGAGAAAGTTAAATGAGTTAGATACATTCTACACTGTCCGATCACACACTCCCAGGGCAGGGACAGTTAGATACAGAGTGAAGCTCCCTCTACACTGTCCCATCACACACTCCCAGGGCAGGGACAGTTAGATACAGAGTGAAGCTCCCTCTACACTGTCCCATCACACACTCCCAGGGCAGGGACAGTTAGATACAGAGTGAAGCTCCCTCTACACTGTCCCATCACACACTCCCAGGGCAGGGACAGTTAGATACAGAGTGAAGCTCCTTCTACACTGTCCCATCACACACTCCCAGGGCAGGGACAGTTAGATACAGAGTGAAGCTCCCTCTACACTGTCCCATCACACACTCCCAGGGCAGGGACAGCACAGGTTAGGTAAAGAGTGAAGCTCTCTCTACACTGTTATGTCACACATTTTGAGGGCATGGACCACGTGGATTAGATACACAGTTGAAGCTTCCTTTACACTGTACTACCACATGCTCCCAGGCAGGAACAGTATGGATTGTATACAGAGTAAAGCTCTCTCCTCACTTTCCCCAATAAGATTCTATAGCTGTATTTAGTGGGGAAAGTCTTGTTAGCAATTGTTCCTCAACTCGTGTCAACTGGTCACTGATCTCATGGAGGTTGCGATGCCCTGGTTGGCTGCCCTTTTGCCTGGGTTATACTGGTAGCTGCATATTATTGGGATGTAGTAAAGAGGGGCAGGTGCTATGGGAATGAAATGGCTTTCTTTCTTTCTTTCATACAACCCTATTTAACATCAGTCCCCATTTATTTTTCACTATGAAGAAATAATTCAAGAAATTCCCCAGTCCTGGACCGTCCATTGAAATAACCAACAGGGTTAGACAGGATAATCTGAACATTTCTCTGGGAAAGAGATGGCCAAGGGGAGATATGTTTGAACAAGTTAGACAGAAAGAACGTGCTTTCACTTGTGGGACTGACCAAGATTGGAAGCCTTCAATGTAAGCCAGTCACTGATAAATCCAACCTGAGGAGCTCCTTTCCCCAGAGAGCAGGGAGACCGCGGGACTTGCTTTCACAGGGACTGGTTGAGGTGACCAACAGAGATGGATTTATGAGGAAGCTGGATAGGTTCATGAGGGAAAGAGGAACAGAGGGATATGGCAATGGGGAAGATGAAGAGTGGTGGCAAGAGACTAGGATGGTGGTAGATAGGCCTAATGGCCTATTTCTTCCCTGTTGATGCAATACCAAATAGGGCAGGGTTAACGTGTGCCTGCAATGACATTGCAGGGCTGAAGGTTGGAAGGTTTCAATGTTAGGAATCGTTTAAGGAGGTGGGAGGCTATCAGATCCATTGCACTTTGGATCTTGGGTTTGAATGATGAGATCAATCCCAGATGTTTGAGGGGGAGGGGGGAGGGTTGATGTTGTCTCTCCTGGTCGATGAGGGGCCTTTAATTGAAGGAGTTGGGAGTAGTCTCGACACAGCTCTATGTGGGTGTGGATGTTCTGTGCATAACATTCCATAATTCAGCATTAATTGGAGTCAGATTGGTAACCTCACAGTGACATGGCTCTCTGCTAACTTGACAGAACGCTTTGAAGATGCTATTTAGTGAGAGATTTATTTTATGTGAGGAAAATATTTGACATCCAAGGTGCAATCGCTGTTTTAAAACAGGCTGATGCATTTGATCTTTTCGGATTGCATTTTTTTCAACTATTTAAATCCCACGCATATTTTATGGCTGCTTTGATCAAACCTCTTGAAGCTCTGAAGATCTCCCTCCATCTCAGGGGTTGAAGAGTACAGACCTTTTCAGAAGGAGCTGATCTGAGACTGTGGCCCATGCATTCCATCCCGTGCACTCTCCCCACTGTTCTCACTGACCGAGAGTGGATTCTGGTCCGACAACACATCCATTTGGAAATCCTAATTCTTCGTTTCCAATCTCTCCGTGATCTTCCGCTTCCCTCCCTGTAATATTCGAAGCTGAGCTGGACAGAGTTTTTTCAGTCTGTAGAGGACTGGCGGGTAATGAGGATGAGGCAGGCATGGAGATGGTCAGATCTTCATGATCTCACTGGATGCTCAGAATCCGAATCAGATTCACTGACTCAGATGATGTGAAGTTTGTTGTTTTACGGCAGCGGTACAGTGCAAGACATAAAATTACTATAAATTACAAAAATAAATAAATAGTGCAAACAAAAAGGAATAACGAGGTAGTTACAAGAGATTCTGCAGTTGCTGGAATCTGGGGCAACACACACAAAATGCTGGAGGAACTCAGCAGGTCAGGCAGCATCCACGGAGGGAAATAAACAGTCGACATTTCGGGCCGAGACCCTTCATCAGGACTGGAAAGGAAGAGGGCAGAAGCCAGAATTAAAGGGTGAGGGGAGGGGGAGGAGCACGAGCTGGCAGATGACAAGTGAGTCCAGGTGAGAGGGGGTAGGTAGGTGAGTGGGGCAGGGGGGACGAAAGGGAGTAACGTAAGAAGCTGAGAGGTGAAGAGGTAGAAGAGGTAAAGGGCCGAAGAAGAAGGAATCTGGTAGGAGAGGACAATGGACCATGGAATAAAGGGAAGGAAGTGGGGGATAGATGGGCAGGTCATGAGGCGGGGAGGGGAAAGAGAAGTGGTGAGGGGGGGGCCACAGGAATGAGGGAACACAAAGGCAGGGGGAAATGAGGTCATGTTCATGGGTTCATGGACCGTTCAGAAATCTGATGGCGGAGGGGAAGAAACTGTTCCTGAATCATTGAGTGTGGGTCTTCAGGCTCCTGTTCCTCCTCCCTGATGCTAGTAACGAGAAGAGGACATGTATTGGATGGTGAGGGTCCTTAGTGATGGATGCCACCTTCTTGAGGCACCGCCTCTTGAAGATGTCCTCGATGGTGGGGAGGGTTGTGCTGGTGATGGAGCTGGCTGAGTCTACAACCCTCTGCAGCCTCTTGCGATCCTGTGCATTGGAGGCTCCATACCAGGCTGTGATGCAACCAGTCAGAATGCTCTCCACCGTACAGCTATAGAAATTTGCAAGGGTCTTTGGTGACATACCAAATCTCCTCAAACTCCCAAAGAAGTAGAGCCGCTGGCGTGTCTTCTTCGTGATTGCACCAATGTGTTGGGCCCAGGATAGATCCTCTGAGAGAAACAAAGGACTGCAGATGCTGGAATCTGGATGAAAAACACTATGATGCATCCGTGGGGAAAAGCATGCGGTCAACGTTTCGGGTCAGGATCCTTCTTTAGGGTCAGGGACCAGCTTACATATTTGATGAAGGTCACTGCTCATTCTTCTAAACTCCAAGTAATACAAATCTAACCTGTCTTCTCTTGATAGGACATCATATAAAAAAACGCCTTTCTCTTCTTTGTGCCAAGGTAGATAATAACACATTTTTCCACGATACATTCCATCTGTAATGTTGTCATCCATTCAATTAACCTGTTGATGTTCCCTTGAAGCCTCTCTCACAAAGATGGATGGTTGTAACACGATATTCTGCATTCTGTTATTGTTTTCCTTTTGTACTACCTCAATATACCTTTGTATGGAATGATCAGTCTGGATGGCACGCAGACAAAAGCTTTTCACTGTATCTCAGTACACCTGACAATAATGAACTGATTACCAATGACCACCTCCACCCCCCCACCCCCCCCCAGTGTTGTATCATCAGCAAATTTGGATGTATTACTCTCATCAATTCAATGATTTTTATTCTTCCAATTTCTTATGCTCAGAGAACCATGTTCCCTGAGACCCACACCAAAATTCCTTCCTGGTAAAGGAATCCCACAGCACTAATGAGGAGGGAGTTGCAGGATTAGACCAGGTATCAATGATCTACCTTGTTGTGACCTTGCACCTTATTGCACTGCACTTTCTCTGTAGCAGTGACACTTTACTCTACTGTTATTGTTTTTACCTGTACTACATCAATGCACTCTGTACTAACCCAATGTAACTGCACTGTGAAATGAATTGGTATTGGTATTAGTTTATTATTGTCACTTGTACCAAGGTACAGTGAAAAACTTCTCTTGCATCCCGTTAATTCATTACACAGTGCAGTTACATTGAGTTAGTACAGAGTGCATTGAAGTAAGATAAGATAAGATATCTTTATTAGTCACATGTACATCAAAACACACAGTGAAATGAATCTTTTGCGTAGAGTGTTCTGGGGGCAGTCCGCAAGTGTCGCCATGCTTCTGGCGCCAACATAGCATGCCCACAACTTCCTAACCTGTACGTCTTTGGAACATGGGAGGAAACCGGAGCACCCGGAGGAAACCCACGCAGACACGGGGAGAACGTACAAACTCCTTACAGACAGCGGGCGGAATTGAACCTGTACGATCGGTACGTAAGACAAAGTTTTCACTGTGCCTCAGTACAAGTGACAATAATAAACCAATACCAACACCAATGAATGAACAGTGAGACATTTCCAAGACAGAATGACGTGTGACTATGGGGAAACCTACAGGTGGCGGTGCTCCCTGTACCCGCTGCCATGCTCCTTGATGGTCAGGAGACTGGGAGGTGCTATTGGAGTAGCCTGGACGAGTAATTTCAATGGATTTTGTGCTCTCTAGAGTTACTGTACCCTGCTGGTGGAGGCAGTGAATATTTTGGGTGGTAGATGGGGTCCCAATCAAGCAGATTGTGGCACCTTTAAGAAAGACAGGCCTGTTGAGAGGCAGCAAGAGGAATGAGGGAAGAGGGGGAGAGTGAAAGGCTTCAGTCTAGCTGTCCAGCCAACGATTAAAGGTGAACCCAGCTTTGTGTTGAATAAAAAAATAGATTGCCCCGGGGGCTTTACATACTGGCTTGTTTTTCGCAATCTGTTGAATAATGTCCAAAGAGTGCCAAAATATGATTTATGAAACTATTGATTTCTTTGGTAAGTAATAAATTAAATGTCTAACTTAAATGTTATTTATCAAATGCATTTGTCACGTAATTAAATTGTAGGATAATGTATTGTTGTCTCATAGCTTTTCATTAAATATTAAAACTACATATGACATTTTTCACCTTCCATGTTACTGTTTAGCTTCTGTTGTATTTCCTGTTGTGTCTTTATATGTTAATATTATAGAATTAATTTCAAAGCACCTAATAACATGACTAATGACTCTGGGTCGTAATAAAGTTTTTTTCTTTGTTGAACGTTTGGGAGATTTATGGGGCAAGTTATTAGATTTTCTGCATAGAATCTCTTCAGGATATTAAGGCCAACACAAGTTTTGCTGTTACCCGGGTCAGATCCCATGAGGTGACTTTCACAGGCCAGAGCTTGCACCTATTTGGTGGTTTAGTACTAATTATCCCCCTTTCAGCAAAAATTGCTCTTCCCACGGGACCACATTCCCGACTGCGGCTTCGATCACCAGCCTGTGCATCATGGGCGGAACAAACAATCTGCTGGAGGAACTCAGCGGGTCGATCTGTGGGGCGGGGGGGGGAAGGAATTGTTGATGTTTTGGGTCAAAACCCTGCCTCAGGACTGAGAGAAGGAGAGGGGAGATGGCTGGTATAAAGAGGAGGTGGGGTGGGAGGTGAGACAGGAGTCCGAGGTGATTGGTGGACTGAGGAGAATCAGTAGATATTGTTTACTTGGATTTTCAGAAGGCCTTTGACAAGGTGCCGCACATGAGGCTGCTGAACAAGCTAGGAGCCCATGGTATTCCAGGAAAGGTACCAGCATGGATAGAAGATTGGCTGACTGGCAGAAGGCAAAGAGTGGGAATAAAGGAGGCCTTTTCTGATTAGCTGCCGGTGACCAGTGGTGTTCCGCAGGGGTCGGCGTTGGGTCCGCTACTTTTCACGTTATATGTTAATGATCCGGATGACGGACTTGATGGCTTTGTGGCCAAGTTTGTGGAAGAGACAAAGATTGGTGGAGGGGCAGGTAGTGTTGGGGAAGCAGGGAGTCTGCAGAGGACTTGGACAGGTTGGGAGAATGGGTAGAGAAGTGGCAGATTGAATACAGTGTAGGGAAGTGAATGGTCATGCACTTTGGTAGAAGGAATAAAAGCATAGACTATTTTCTTAACAGGGAGTGCATTCAGAAATCGGAGGTGCAAAGGGACTTGGGAGTCCTAGTGCAGTATTCACTAAAGGTTAACTTGCAGGTTGAGTCGGTAGTAAGGAAGGCAAATACAATGTTAGCATTTATGTTGAGAGGACTAGAATATAAAAGC
This sequence comes from Pristis pectinata, assembly GCF_009764475.1. Lineage (NCBI taxonomy): Eukaryota > Metazoa > Chordata > Chondrichthyes > Rhinopristiformes > Pristidae > Pristis > Pristis pectinata. The sequence continues at coordinate 116,866,964 of NC_067408.1, read as the reverse complement.
AAGGATGTAATGCTGAGGCTTTATAAGGCGTTGGTCAGACCATATTTGGAGGATTGTGAGCAGTTTTGGGCCCCATATCTAAGGAAGTATATGCTGGCATTGGAGAGGGTCCAGAGGAGGTTTAGAAGAATAATCCGGGGAATGAAAGGGTTAACGTACGACGAGCGTTTGATGGCTCTGGGCCTGTACTCGCCGGAGTTTAGAAGGATGAGGGGGGATCTCATTGAAACCTACCGAATATTGAAAGGCCTGGATAGAGTGGATGTGGAGAGGATGTCTCCAGTAGTGGGAGAGTCTAGGACCAGAGGGCACAGCCTCAAAATAGAAGGACATCCCTTTACAACTGAGATGAGGAGGTATTTTTTTAGCCAGAGGGCGGTGAGTCTGTGAAATTCGTTGCCACAGACGGCTGTGGAGGCCAAGTCATTGGGTGTATTTAAGGCAGAGATTGATAGGTTCTTGATTGGTAAGGGGGTTCAGGGTTACAGGGAGGAGGCAGGAGAATGGAGTTGAAAAAAAGATCATCTGTGATTGAATGGCGGAGCAGACTTGATGGGCTGAATGGCCTAATTCTGCTCCTATATCTTATGGTCTTATGGTCCAACAAAGTTTAAGACATCTCGGAGGATCTATCCTAGGCCCAACATATTGATGCAGTCATGAAGAAGGCACGCCAGTGGCTCTACTTCGAGGAGATTCGGTATGTCACCAAAGACTCTTGCAAATTTCTACAGATGTACGGTGGAGAGCATTCTGACTGGTTGCATCACCGCCTGGTATGGAGGCTCCAATGCACAGGATTGCAAGAGGCTGCAGAGGGTTGTAGACTCAGCCAGCTCCATCACAGGCACAACCCTCCCCACCGTCGAGGACATCTTCAAGAGGCAATACCCCAAGAAGGCGGCATCCATCACTAAGGACTCTCACCATCCAGGACATGTCCTCTTCTCGTTACTACCTTCGGGGAGGAGGTACAGGAGCCTGAAGACCCACACTCAACGATTCAGGAACAGCTTCTTCCCCTCCGCCATCAGATTTCTGAACAGTCTATGAACCCATTAACACTATCTCGTTATTCCTTTTTTTTGCACATTAATTTATTTTGTAACTTTGCACTGTACTGCTGCTGCAAAACAACACATTTCACGTCATATAAGTCAGTGTTAATGAACCTCATTCTGATTCTGATTCTGAAGGACCTGTTTCTATGTTCTGTCTCTCTATGATTCGATGACACTTCAACTTTCACTTTGCTTTTGGAATTTAGTTTTTTGGACTTTACCTATTGGTATTGGTTTATTACTGTCACCTGTACTGAGGTACAGTGAAAAACTTGTCTTGCATACCGTTCGTACAGATCAATTCATTACACTGTGCATTGAGGTAGTACAGGATAAAACAATACAGAATGCAGAGTAAAATGTCACAGCGACAGAGAGAGTGCAGTGCAGGCAGACAACAAGGTGCAAGGTCACAACAAGGTAGTTTGTGAAGTCAAGAGTCCATCTCATCGTATAAGGGAACGTTCAATGGTCTTATCACTGTGGGATAGAAGCTGTACTTGAGCTTGGTGGTATGTGCCCTCAGCCTCCTGTATCTTCTGCCTGATGGGAGGTGGGAAAAGAGAGAATGACCCGAGTGGGTGGGGTCTTTGATTATGCTGGCTGCTACGCCAAGGCAGCAAGAGGTATAGACAGAGTCCATGGAGGGGAGGCTGGTTTCCGTGACGCGCTGGGCTGTGTCCACAGCTCTCTTCAGTTTCTTGCGGTCCTGGGCAGAGCAGTTGCCGTACCAATCTTTCCACACCCTCCCCTGTGTGAGCCTGTTAGACAGAACTTTATCGTTCATTAACATGAGGCTCCCACGCACTTCCTTTCTATCCAACACACTTGTCAGTGGGATGTGACTGATGTGAAGACGGCTCATTGCAAGTAATGTGCTGGAAGTAATTAAAATTGATAATTTAAGGAGTTCACATAAATATGCTAATGACCTTTATCAATCTTCTCCCTTTATATGTAAATTCTGCGATCTAGATGCTGGGCATTCACAAATCTTGCGTTTTATGCCTTCGGTTCAAGAAGGGGGCAATAGCCAGGAAAATGGGCAAAAATTTGCTTGGCTAGGACATTTCCATGGGAACGCTGTGACCTCCAGTCAATTAGCCAGTGGTATAAATCCAACAATTAATTACAATGCCCAGAATGGTTGTAATTCTTATCCATCTGTTTAACGGAGGGCATCTCCAGACCCCATAAATCTCCTGTTTAAAAGGTTGAGTCTCAGCACACATAAAACAGGATGGGAAATGCCAACACTTCAGGCTGACTGGGAGTTGGAGGCCAGTGCAGAGTGTCACTCCGTGCTCAATACTTAGTGTCATAGAGTCATACTGCACGGAAACAGGATCTTCGGCCCAATTCGTCCATGCCAACCATGGTACCCACCAAGCTGGTCTCATTTGCTCATGTTTGGACCGCATCCTTCTAAACCCCTCTTATCCATGCATTACCCAAATCTTTTTTTAATGTTATTATTGTACCTGCCTCAGCCACTTCCTCTGGCAGCTCATTCCATGTACGCACCACCCTCCGTGTGAAGATGTTGTCTCTCATGTTCCTTTTAAATCTTTCCCATCTCACCTTAAACCTATGCCCTCTAGTTTTTAGTTCCCCTACCCTGGGAAAAAGACTGCGTGCATTCATAAAAAACCGTGCACAGTGCCTGCTCCCTCACGGAGTGAGCTGATGTTTGGGAACTCTGGTTAGGCTGCATTTAGAGTATTGCGTGCAATTCTGGTCACCTCACTATAGGAAGGATGTTGAAGCTTGAGAGAGGGTGCAGAGGAGGTTTACTAGGATGCTGCCTGGATTAGAGGGCATGTGCTATCAGGAGAGGCCGGACAAACTTGGGCTCTTTTCTCTGGAGCGGCGGAGGCTGAGGGGTGATCTGTTGGAAGTGTATAAAATTATGAGGGGCGTAGATAGGGTGAACAAGCAATATCTTTTTCCCATTATTGAGCGATCCAATTCCAGAGGGCATGCATTTAAGGTGAGAGGGGGTAGGTTCAGAACAGACATGAGGGGTAAGTTTTTTACTCAGAGAGCGGTGGATACCTGGAATGCATTGCCTGATAGGGTGGTGGAGGCAAATTCATTGGGGGCTGTTAAGAGGGGCTTGGATGGGTACATGAATGAGAGGAAAATGGAGGGATATCGGCATTCTGTAGGTTGGAGGGATTAGCTATGTCGGCACAACATTGTGGGCTGAAGGACCTGTTCTGTGCTGTACTGTTCTACGTTCTATGTTTACTCAAGGATAAACATCAGTCCAGGATACTGGGCAGAATTCCTCATCTCTCTCTCTCACAATCCTGTCATCAGATTTCTTCCCACCCATCTGAGAGAGACGGCGGGCCTCGTTTTACTTCTCACCTGAAAGATAGCGGCATGTCAGCCTTGATTTTAATGCTGGAGTTTCTGGAGTGGGACTCGAAGATATTGATTCAAAGATCAGTGAACACCAACTGACATTGTAATCTGGGATTGGTGGATCTTGGGTATTCAGAGATATCAAGTGATATCGCACTGGTTTACGTCATCCATAATCTTTCAGAGAGGTTGAACAGCTCCAGGAATTGAATGGTCTCCTTTTTGAATGGTGACAACCTGCCTTCAATATTCCTCAAACACACGCACCACCAGGCTCAAGGACAGCTTCTATCTCGCTGTTATAAGATTCTTGAACGGACCTCTTTTACGATAAAGATGAACTCTTGATCTCACAATCTGCCTGTCATGACCTTGCACCTTATTGTCTGCCTGCACTGAACCTTCTCTGCAAATGTAACACTTTATTCTGCATTCTGTTATTGTTTTCCCTTGTACTACCTCAGTGCACTGTTGTCATGAAATGATCTGTGTGGATGGCATGCAAAACACTCTATCTCGGTACATGTAACAATAATAAATCAATTACCAACCAGTTACCAATTACCATTTATATCGTACCTTTAATACAGTCATATATCCCAAGGTGCTTGTAGAATGAAAGTGTTGTCACATGAGGAGATAACAGGAAAGGCACACAATGCTTTTTCACTGTGGCCCTTTTCCCCTACTTGTTGATGGCCAGTTCCAGGACACTCTTCATGTTGACCCTTGTCCTGGACAGAGGATTAGGGGGGTAAGGGTTACGGGCAGAAGGTGGGAGAGTGGGATTGATAAAACAAATCAGCCATGATTGAATGACAGAGCAGAATTGATGGGCCAAATGGCCTAATTCTGCTCCTTTATCTAATAGTGGCATGGTCCTGGAGTCCTGTCTGAAATGCAAATGCTATGAATCTCCACATCACTAAATGGAAATGTTTCTTCAAAAGATGCTGGAATTGCCAATGCTGTAACCAGTAAGAGCTCTGATAAACTAAATCAGCCTCCTCTCGTTGGGCTGGGGTTCTTTTCATTGATACAGAACAGAGTGAGGGGTGAATTAATTGTGGTGTATAAAATATGGGAGGGCTGGTCAAGGAGAACAAGGAAGATACACATGCATTTTGTTGAATTCGGCCAATGTGAAACCACCAATTTGGTGCCATCCACAAATATGGAGATTATGCTTCCAGTTCCCAAGTCCACATTGCTTACATAAAACATGCACAGGAGTGGCCCTGGTGCCAACCTCCACAAAGCACAACTCCCTAATCTGGCAAGCCGCCTTTAATGTCAACATTACATCTGCAACATTACCCTCACCTACCTTTCACTTCTTTAAAGAATTCAATGCTTGCTCAAGGATTACCTTCCCTTGGAACTCCATGCTAATTATTCTTTGTTAAATTTTAGTTTCCTAGATGCTTTTAATTGCATTATTGAATAGAAATTCAATTTTTTTTCTACTTCCTTGACAATAGAGTTGTAGAATCATACATCATGGAAATAGGCCTTTCGGCCCACTGATACTGTACACCTTTACACGAACCCCATTTTATTCTCCCCACATTCTCAGCAACTCCCCCCAGATCCTACCCCTCACTTACACACGATGCAATTTACAGTGGCCAATTAACCCGCTGATCCGCAAGTCTTTGGAATGTGGGAGGAAACCGGAGCACCTGGAGGAAACCCGCGTGGTCACAGGGAGAACGTGCAAACTCCACACAGATACATCTGGAGGTCAGGATCGAACCTGGGTCACTGGAGCTGTGAGCTAACAGCTTCACTAGCTGCGCCATTGTGTTGCCATTTTTTATCTCCCTTTTCAAACAAAGAATAACATTTTCAAATTCTGACGATTGTATGGGTGGCAGAGGGAGCGAATAAATGGGAATCAGTTACAAGCAAGAAAAATGGAAATCAAAAATTAATACCCAGCAGCATTAACAAGCCCCAGGATATTTTATTAAAGTAACGAGTCATGAAACAGCAAGCAGCAGAAAATCGACAATCAATTTACTCAATGAATTTGTTCCAGCAGGTTTCCACATTTCTTTACCCTCTCTCGGGAGTGTCCACGTAACTGGGAAAAATGCCTATAATTGAACAGGCATATAAGAAACCAATGTACTTCTGAAAGCATTCACTGATTGATTTACTCATAAAACTGGCCGTTGAAAGTAAGGACACACACAAAGAAAGCTTGCATCCCGTACCCAGAGCTGTTGTCCTGTTGTTGAGTTGATAGTGTTACCCTGGAATCACTGAAGTGTTGGGAGTCATAGAGTCATCTAGCACAGACACGGAGTGTCTGAATCAAAGGCTTCAATAAGAGAGGCACCTTCCTTGGTCTTCCATGTTTCTCATGTCCCAAACCACCATGCTCAATCCTTCACAGATAATCTGAAGTAACCAGTAATCAAGCTGGTTGTATTACTAGTAACTTGGCAAATTGGTTTATTATTGTCACATGTACCGAGGTACAGTGAAAAGCTTTGTTTTGCATGCCATCCATACAGATCATTTCATCACATCAGTACAAGGTAGTACAAGGGAAAAGCAATAACAGAATACAGAATAAAGTGTTACAGAGAAAGTGCAGTGCAGGTAGACAAATAAAGTGCAAGGGCCATAGCGAGGTAGATTGTGAGGTCAAGAGTCCATCTTATCATACAAGAGGACCATTCAATATCCTTATAACAGCGGAATAGAAGCTGTCCTTGAGCCTGGTGGTATGTGCTTTCAGGCTTTTGTATCTTCTGCCTGATGGGAGGGGGGAGAAGAGAGAATGTCCGGGGTGGGTGGGGTCTTTGATTATATTGGCTGCTTTACAGAGACAGTAAGAAGTATAGACAGAGTCCATGGAGGGGAGGCTGGTTTCCGTGATGTGCTGAGCTGTGTCCACAACTCTCTGCAGATTCTTGCGGTCTCAGGCAGAGCAGTTGCCGTACCAAGCTGTGATGCATCCGGTTAGGATGCTTTCTATGGTGCATTGATAAAAGTTGATGAGGGTCAAAGGGGACGTGCCAAATTTCTTTAGCCTTCTGAGGAAGTAGAGGCACTGTTGAACTTTTTTGGCCATGGTGTCTTTGTGGTTGGACCACGACAGGCTATTGTGATGTCTACTCCTAGGAACTTGAAGCTCTCAACCCTCTCGACCTCAGCACCATTGATGTAGACAGGAGCATGTACACCGCCCCCCTTCCTGAAATCAATGACCAGCTCTTTTGCTTTGTTGACACTGAGGGAAAAGTTGTTGTCATGACACCATTCCACTAAGCTCTCTATTTCCTTCCTGTGCTCCGACTCATCGTTATTTGAGATACGGCCCACTATGGTGGTGTCATCTGCAAACTCATAGATGGAGTTAGAGCAGAATCTGGCCACACAGTCGTGAGTGTATGGAGAGTAAAGTAGGGGGCTGAGGACGCAGCCTTGTGGGGCACTGGTGTTGTGGATAATCATGGTGGAGGTGTTGCTGCCTATCCTCACTGACTGTGGTCTGTTGGTCCAGAAGTCAAGGTGCATGGTACTGTTGAGGCCTTAGCTGTTTAACCAGAGACGTGAGTTCAAATTCCACCATGGGAGCTGGGATATTTAAATTCAGTTATTTAAACACATCGAGGATTAAAATGTTCATTATTGGTAATGGTGACAGTAAGCATGTTTGACAAATTTGGTAGTGTGTTTGATGAGGACGTAACATACAGGGTGGATAAAGGGGAACCAGTAGATGTAGTGCATTTGGATTTCCAGAAGGCATTTGATAAAGTGCCACAACAAAGGTGACTGTACAACACGGAGCTGGAGGTAGTACACTGGCATGTACATAGGAGTGGCTGATCATCAGAACACAGAAGATTTGGGATAAATGGGCCATTTTCAGATGGGCAGTCTGTAACTAGTGTGGTGCCCCAGGGATCAGTGCTGGCTCCAACTACTATATCTATATCTATATAAATATATAAAATCTATATCGATGATGGGGGTGAAGAGGCTGAGTCTATCGCATCAAATCTGCTGATGATGCAAAGTTAGGTGCTGAGCAAGTTGTGGGAAGGACACATAAAACCTGCAGCGAGATATTGATGGGTGAAGGGATTGGGCAGGAAGTTGTCAGATGGAAAATAATGTGGGAAAATGTGAGGTTATCTACTCTGGAAGGAAGAAGGAAGAAGCAAATTATTGTACAAATGGTGAGATTCTAAAATATTCATGGACCGTAAAACATTAGCATGCAGGTAGAGTCAAAGAGTCATAGAGTCAAACAGCACAGAAACAGGCCCTTCGGCCCAACTTGTCCATGCCGACCAAGATGCCCATCTAAGCTCGTCCCATTTGCCCATGTTTGGCCCATATCCCTCTAAACCTTTCCTATCCATGAACCTGGTCAAATGTCTTTTAAATGTCATCATTGTACCTGCCTCTACCGCTTTCTCTGACAGCTTGTTCTATCTACATTATGTGTGAAGAGAGGTTGAGCAGGTTGGACAGGTGCTCATTGGAGCCAAGAAGAATAAGGTGATCTCACTGAAAGCTGCAAGGTTCCGAGGGGGGGTGTTAACAGGGTAGGTGCTGAAGGATGTTTCCCCAGTGGGGGTATGTAGAACTAGGGGGTACAATTTTGGAATGAGGGATCACCTACTTCAGAGAGAGATGAGGAGGAATGTCTTCTCTCAGAGGGTGGTGGTGAATCTTTGGAACTCTCTCTCCCAGAGAGGTGTGGAGGTGAAGCCAGAAGTTATTGAATATTGGAATTGGTTTATTATTGTCACTTGCACCGAGGTACAGTGAAAAACTTGTCTCGCATACCGATCGTACAGGTCAATTCATTACACAGTGCAGTTATATTCGAGGCGGAGACTGACAGACATTTAAACTACAGGAGGGTCAAGGGGCATGGGGAGGGAGCAGGAAAATAGTGATCAGGTCATGATTGGATTAACTGATTGAAGGGTGGAACAGTATCGATGGACTGATTGGCCTGCTCTTGCTGCCGTTTTCTTACCTTCTTTCGTTCTTATTTTATGTGCTCCAGAAACCATCAGACCACCAGTAAAAATACATGGAGTCCACATCTCCTTCAGGGGAAGGGGATCTGCCATCCTTGCCTGACCTGTATGTAACTCCAAACCTATAACAATGTCTTTGGCTCTTCAGTTCAAGGGCAGTTGGGGATCCAACTGAGTGACCTTGTGGATCAAAATTACAATGTTGAAACCCGAGAATATTTCCACCAGAAGGACTTGCAGAGTTTCAAGAACATAAGTGAAAATTGTTGTGGGATATTTTGCTGTGTTACAGTGCTGTGTTAATGCAAAATGTTGGTGGTGGTTTAACCCAAGGCAGTGCTGGCAACACTATGCAGACCCTAACCACCTGAGGGGGCTACTGAGCACAGTAGAAATCTGTCAGACCTTCAGGCAGTCAGGCTGTTATGTAAGACACATCATTATTTAATTCTGCACCTTAACACAGTTGTCTACATAAAGCTTCCAGATCAGCCTGTCAGTATTAGGCCTTGCCAGGGCAATTTATGCATCCAAAAAAAACACATTGCTTTTAGTTGAGGAAGTAAGGAAGCATGAGATCCAAGGGGACATTGCAATGTGGATCCAGAACCGGCTGGCTCACAGAAAGGAAAGAGCGGTTGTTGAGGGGTCGTATTCTGTGTGGAGGTCGGTGACCAGTGGTGTACCTCAGGGATCTGTTCTGGGACCCTTACTCTTTGTGATTTATGAACACTTGGAGAGGTATAATATGATTAGGAATAGTCAGCATGGCTTTGTCAAGGGCAGGTCCTGCCTTTCGAGCCTGATTGAATTTCTTGAGGATGTGACTAAACACATTGATGAAGGGAGAGCAGTAGATGTAGTGTATATGGATTTCAGCAAGGCATTTGATAAGGTACCCCATGCAAGGCTTATTGAGAAAGTAAGGAGGCATGGGATCCAAGGGGACATTGCAATGTGGATTCAGAACTGGCTGGCCCACAGAAGGCAAAGAGTGGTTGTTGAAGGGTCGTATTCTGCGTGGAGGTCGGTGACCAGTGGTGTACCTCAGGGATCTGTTATGGGACCCTTACTCTTTATGATTTTTATAAACGACCTGGATGAGGAAGTGGAGGGATGGGTTAGTAAGTTTGCGGATGACACAAAGGTTGGATGTGTTGTGGATAGTATAGAGGGCTGTCAGAGGTTACAGCGGGACATAGATAGGATGCAAGGTTGGGCTGAGAAGTGGCAGATGCAGTTCAACCCAGATAAGTGTGAAGTGGCTCATCTTGATAGGTCAAATATGATGGCAGAATATAGTATTAATGGTAGGACTCTTGGCAGTGTGGAGGATCAGAGGGATCTTGGGGTCCGAGTCCATAGGACGCTCAAAGCGGCTGCGCAGGTTGAGTCTGTGGTTAAGAAGGCCTATGGTGTATTGTCCTTCATCAATCAGGGAATTGAATTTAGGAGCCGAGAGGTATTGTTGCAGCTATATAGGTCCCTGGTCAGACCCCACTTGGAGTACTGTGCTCAGTTCTGGTCGCCTCACTACAGGAAGGATGTGGAAGCCATAGAAAGAGTGCAGAGGAGATTTACAAGGATTCTGCCTGGAATGCGGAGCATGCCTTATGAAAGCAGGTTGAGGGAACTTGGCCTTTTCTCCTTGGAGCAACAGAGGATGAGGGGGGACCTGATAGAGGTGTATGAGATGATGAGAGGCACTGATCAGGTGGATAGTCAGAGGCTTTTCCCCAGGGCTGAAATGATGGCCACAAGAGGACACAGGTTTAAGGTGCTGGGGAGCAGGTATAGAGGAGATGTCAGGGGTAAGTTTTTTACTCAGAGAGTGGTGAGTGTGTGGAATGGGCTGCCGGCAACGGTGGTGGAGGCGGATACGATAGGGTCTTTTAAGAGACTATTGGATAGGTACATGGAGCTGAGTAAAATAGAGGGCTATGGGTAAGCCTAGTAATTTCTAGGGTAGGGACATGTTCGGCACAACTTTGTGGGCTGAAGGGCCTGAATTGTGCTGTAGGTTTTTCTATGTTTCTATGTTTCTAGTTTGTTGAAGTTATACTTTAATAGTCATAAGGCTTTATTTAAGAAAGTCGTGATCTTTTTTAAACTAACAAATGTTAAAGGCATCAGAAAATGCAGGATGGGCACAGGTTATAGTCATGTAACTGAGAGGATGTAGTATATGACAATTTAAATTGTGTGCTCAGGTGCAGCAGAGGGAGTGCAGCACTGCCAGAGGCACAGACCATTGGATGAGAGACTAAACAGAGGTCCTGTCTGGCTTCTTATCCCTCGGTGTTATTCATTGTGGAGCACTGAACTCTCAGGAGTGAAATGATCAATACTTACCCCTCTGAATAACGGCATTAAAACAGGGCTCCTGCTCATTTATTTCCATTTGGGGGATCTTGCTATGTAGCAATCATCTGCAGTCTTTCTGACAGTGACTACACTGCATGCTATGGGATGTCCTGAGGCTGTGATGGGTGCTAAAGTAAAGTTTTCCTTCTGTTTCTTCACACAGGGCTAGAGGATAGAGTGGGGGTGGGAGCAGGAGGAGTGGGGTAATCAGGAGGAGGACCATTTGTCCCATTTTAATCATCCATCCCAGGAGATCCTGAGTGAAACTAAAGAAATTTGGCATGTCCCCTTTGACCCTCACCAACTTTTATCGATGCACTATAGAAAGCATCCTACCTGGATGCATCACGGCTTAGTACGGCAACTGCTCTGCCCGTGACCACAAGAAACTGCAGAGTTGTGGACACAGCTCAGCGCATCACGGAAACCAGCCTCCCCTCCATGGACTCTGTCTACACTTCTCGCTGCTTCAGTAAAGCAGCAGCATAATCAAAGACCCCACCCACCCCGGACATTCTCTCTTCTCCCCTCCCTGATTGGGCAGAAGGTACAAAAGCCTGAAAGCACCAGGCTCAAGGACAGCTTCTATCCCGCTGTTATAAGACTATTGAATGGTCCCCGGTACGATAAGATAGACTCTTGTCTTCACAATCTACCTTGTCATGGCCCTTGTACCTTAGTGTCTGCCTGCACTGCACTTTCTCTATAACTGTAACACTTTATTCTGCATTCTGTTATTGTTTACCCTTGTACCTCAATGCACTGTGTAACTAATTGATCTGTATGGATGGTATGCAAGACAAGTTTTTCACTGTACTTCGGTACAAGTGACAATAATAAACCAACTTACCGATTGCCAGGCTACCAGTTAATGATTAACAACCGTCTAAGTTGTTTAGTATCTAAATATTCATTATCAAGTAGTTTCCCGTCAATGGATTGCAGCATCAGAGATTGGCACAGAAGGAACCTCATATATCCAGTACTCTGCTTCCTAACTCTTGGTCTTTCTACTGAACTCCATCGCCCTGTTTAAGTATTTATCCTCTTCCTTGCTGAATCTGCTGACTCTGTTAGCAGTGGGTTCCAGATCACTGCAATGGGCTGCATCAAATAAACTTTCCTTATTGCCCCTCTGGTCACTTTGCTGATCACCTTGGATCCGTGTCCTCTGGTCACCGAGCTTCTGCCCAGGGTTGTTCCTGCTGCAAGCCATCGTGGTCCTGGTAATCTGTGCAGAGTCTGTTCTGCCCCCTGTTCTGCTTGACAGCCATCAACACTGTAAAGGTACATGTACAAGAAATGAGATGCGCACACATATGTGTGTACACAGACACAGTCCAGCACACACACACACACACACACACACACACACACACACACACGCACACATGCACAGACAAACACACACACACACACACACACACATAACCTTCTATTCACAACACACACACACACACACATTGACACTCACGGACATAAATCCATACATATATACAGACACACACATGCATTCAGATATGGAGATAGAAGCGTATGCACACACATAGAGACGTATCCCTCCATACGCACACAGAGATAGACACAGACACAAAAGATGGATATAAACAAATACACGCACACATACCAACACACTCCATACCCAGACACAGACACCAAAGGATGTGTGTAAATAAACACACACACACACAAACACTTGCGCACGCGCACACACACACAAGCATGCACACATACACCAACACATTCTCCACACCCACACACAGACACTAACATACAGACACACACGCTCCACACACACACACACACACCCACACACACACACCCACACACAGACACAGTAGGGAAGCCCCTAAACCAGGAGCCACACTCAGCTGCAGAGACCTGTCAAAGGGATCTCTCAGATACTGAAGCTCCCACCTGTTTTAGAATGATTGCTCATGTTTCGGGAGTGAGAATCGATCTGTGAGAAGTGGGACCCGTGCTTTGACAGAGCAACTGGCACCCAGGTGAAGCGCCACTGTAGCTGCCTGCACGACACAAGGGGCTGTCTCCTCACTGCTGGCAGCATTCTGACCCTAGAGGGTGCTGCGGTCCAGGAAGGCTGAGAGAGCTGGTTGACTGGGAAATGCTGGTCATTGACCATCCAGGGATACTCCTGACCACGTCCTGTGTTGCCAATGCAGCTCCAAACAGTCAAATATTGACCGTTCACTGGGGAAGGAGAAGTGAGATGGTCCTCCTCATCATTTGTAGGTTCAGAATAGCCTTGCCTCGGGGGGCTGCAGTCAGTCCATGCTCCCATCTGTTGGACAGAAGGTTTCGTGTGAACACGGAGCTGGAAGTTCAGTCACACAGCTCCAAAAACCAGCAGTCTGCCGATGAAATTTGGAATCGGAATTGGAATTGGTTTATTATTGTCACATGTACCGAGTTACAGTGAAAAACTTGTCTTGCATACCGATCATACAGATCAATTCATCACAATAGTGCATTGAGGTAGTACGAGGGAAAACAATAACAGAATGCAGAATAAAGTGTTACAGTTACAGAGAAAGTGCTGTGCAGGCAGACAGTAAGGTGCAAGGTCATAACGAGGTAGATTGTGAGGTCAGGAGTCCATTTTATTGTACTAGGGAACCGTTCACTATTCTTATAACAGCGGGAAAGAAGCTGTCCTTGAGCCTGGTGGTACGTGCTTTCAGGCTTTTGTATCTTCTGCCCAATCGGAGGGGGGAGAAGAGAGAATGTCTGGGGTGGGTGAGGTCTTTGATTATGTTGGCTGCTTTACCGAGGCAACGAGAAGTGTAGACAGAGTCCATGGAGGGGAGACTGGTTTCCGTGATGCGCTGGGCTGTGTCCACAACTCTCTGCAGTTTCTTGCTGTCACGGGCAGAGCAGTTGCCACACCAAGCCGTGATGCATCCAGATAGGATGCTTTCTATGGTGCATCGATAAAATCTTGATCTTAATCCTGAGTACAGTTCCTCCCTGGGTTACGGACGCCCAACTTATGGACACACTGTACATATCAACGAGAGACTGGCGGGATGGATGGGGGTGGATTTGCCGGCTGCTGCGGAGCTGCAGGGATCCTCTGCTGGGCGGGAACAGGGTATTTCTGTGTGTCTTCCTTCCCCCTCCCCTGGGCCACTGGGTGGAGCTGAGCAGAGCCGGGAGTGCTGAACAGACTCACTGACTGGGTCAGTGAGGCCGGCTGGCGGCCGCTCTTCCCGCGCCTGCTCGGTCTCCTGTCACTGCTGTTTCTGCGATCCTCTCCTACCCACTGTCGTTCATTTCCCACTTACAAATGGTTCTCAGGAACAGAACCTCCGTCTTAACTGGGGGTCTGCCTGTAGAACGTTTCTGAGTTCATCTCTGAACACATATTGGAAGATCTGCCTCCTTATTTTTGATAAAATTTTTGTTCTTCCAAGCACTTTTTTTTCAGCGTAAAACTCTCCTACGTAAGTCAATGGGAGTGCAATATGTAAAATTTCCCTGCAAGTGACTTCCAACTTGATCCTGACGCAGGGTTCCGACCTGAAACATCGACAATTCAATAGGGAGGGTCACCCAGCCCCAAGGAGAGGAGACTTCACTTACGTTTTCTCCAGCGCACAGAAGTGGGCACCAGCATTGCTAGGCTCCCCACGGTGCAGACGCTCAGAGACCACACTCAGGTGGCATGGCGGAGACTCCCTGATAATCTCCTGCCAGCAGAACCTGGCTATAACCTAGAGGGTCTCCATATCCTCAGTATCAGTGAACGTGCCTCCTGCAGGAACCCTTACATAGAACATGGAACAGTACAGCACAGGAACAGGCCCTTATTAATTAAACATAATCCCTTCTGCCTGCACATGATCCATATCCCTCCATTTCCTGCATATTCATGTGTCTGTTGAATAGCCTCTTAAATGTCACTATTGTATCTGCCTCCACCACCTCCCCTGGCAGCACATTCCAGGCACCCGCCACTCTTTGTGTCAAAAACTTGCCCCGCACATCTCCTTCGAACTCTATGCCCTCCAGCATTTGACGTTTCTACCCTGGGAAAAAGACTCTGTCTACTCTATCTACGCCTCTGATAATTTTATAAACTTCCATCAGAAAACTTCTATCTTCTTTACCAGCCTCCCAGATCCTGGAGGGCTTGGGTTATAAGGGGAGATTGGAGGGGCTGGGACTGTTTTCCCTGGAGCGAAGGAGGCTGAGGGGTGACCTGATAGAGGTTTATAACATCATGAGGGGGATGGATAAGGTGGATGGTCACAGGCTTTTTCTGAGGTTAGGGGAGTCTAAAACTCGAGAGCACAGGTTTAAGGTGAAAGGGGAAAGGTTTAGAGGGACCTGAGGGGCAAGTTTTTACCCAGAGGGTGGTGGGTATAGGGAATGAGCTGCCAGAGGAGGTGGTAGAGGTGGGTACAATGACAACAGTTAAGAGGGACTTAGTCAGGTCCACGGACAGGAAAGGTTTAGAGGGAGATCGGGCCAAATGCAGGCAAATAGGACTAGCTCGGATTGGCACTTTGGTCGGCATGGACGAGTTGGGCCGAAGGGCTTATTTCTGTGCTGGATAACTCTGTGAATCCATGGATCAATGACTAATCCCTCCAACCCCAGCGAATGCTCCCCTCCCATCAATGTAGCACCCATTCATTCACACCAACCTTCCCTAGTTGCCTGTATTATGGTATTTCCCTCAAAGGGTTGGCTGCAAAGATTGCACCTGCTAGGCTGCAAGGGCAGGCGCGGTAGTGTAGCGGTTAGCGTAACGCTATTACAGCGCCAGCAACCCGGGTTCAATTACGGCCACTGTCTGTAAGGAGTTTGTACGTTCTCCCCGTGTCCACGTGGGTTTCCTCCGGGTCCTCCGGTTTTCTCCCACATTCCAAAGACGTACAGGTTAGGAAGTAGTGGGCATGCTATGTTGGTGCCGGAAGCGTGGCGACACTTGCAGGCTGTCCCCAGAACACTACACTAAAAGATGTATTTCACTGTGTGTTTCGATGTACATGTGAGTAATAAAGATATCTTATGAAGTGTAACACATCACAGGGAATCTAAAATAAAAGCAGGAAATGCTGGAAACAGTGATCAAGGTGGTACAATCCCCTTCTCTGTGAGAAACCAGAATTCCAGCTTCTAGCAATACCCAAGAAGGAACTCAAGTGTCTCAGGTAATCCCGTGAATAAAACCCAAGAGGAGAATTGTGAGGGCTTTGTAAGAACATTGAGTTTCTTTGTATGATCATTGAATCCCTCAGTGCCCAATTTGGTAGGCAGCTGCCCTGAAATTGCCCCAAAGGCCATCATTTCTC
This sequence comes from Pristis pectinata, assembly GCF_009764475.1. Taxonomy (NCBI): domain Eukaryota; kingdom Metazoa; phylum Chordata; class Chondrichthyes; order Rhinopristiformes; family Pristidae; genus Pristis; species Pristis pectinata. Next base: position 116,850,833 of record NC_067408.1, on the reverse strand, counting down.
TTTACTTGGGCAAGGCACATCCCTAACTGCCCTTGAGTACTGTCCACTTCACTGTCATTGGTGGGTCTGATGTCACGTTTTGGCCAATTTGTAGGTTTCTGTCCTTGAAGGACCTTGGTGAACCAGATGGAACTTCATGAGAATCAGACAGCTTCAAGGTCACCATACTGATACAAGCTTTATAATACAGATTTTTATTTAATTAACTGAATTTAAATTTGCCAGCTGCTGTGCTGGATTTGAACATGTCTCCAAATCATTAGTCCAGGATCGCTAGTAGATGAACATCACCAGTATGTCACTGTAGCCCTATATACCATATGCATAATATACAAGTATCATGGTTAACGTCCACTGACATGTTTCTATATTGTACAACTGAAGCCTGGTCCTGCACATAATGGAATGTGGCAAAGGACATCAGCCCTTATTGTTTGGGAAAGGGGAATTCAGACTGTGTCCCAACTCCTGATTCCTGTCCAGTACAAGGAGAATGGATGAGCTGAAATAAAGAATGAGCCCTATTTATATCGTGCCTCTCATAACTTCAGGATGCCCCCAAGTACTTTGCAGCCAGTTAACCACTTGCTTTTGACAAACAATTGTTTTAAAGGAGGAAGCCTTTACTAAAAGAGTTTACAGCAGGCTTCTGCAAACACTGTATGTGGAAAGTCCAGGTAATAGAATATTCTTATGAGGATAGGTTGAGTGAGCTCGGGCTTTTCTCTTTGGAGAGAAGGAGGATGAGAGGAGACTTGATAGAGGTGTACAAGATGATAAGAGGCATAGATCGAGTGGACAGTCAGAGACTTTTTCCCAGGGGGACAATGGCTAACACGAGGGGACATAATTTTAAGGTGATTGGAGGAAGATATAAGGGGGATGTCAGGGGTAAGTTTTTTACACAGAGAGTGGTGGGTGTGTGGAACACACTGCCCGCAGAGGTTGTGGGGGCAGCTACATTAGGGACATTTAAGAGACTCTTAGATAGACACATGAATGATAGAGAAATGGAGGGCTATGTGGGAGGGAAGGGTTAGATAGATCTTAGAGCAGGATAAGATGTCGGCACAACATTGTGGGCCGAAGGTCCTGTACTGTGCTGTAGTGTTCTATGTTCTGTGTAGAACATAGAACAGTACAGGAACTGGCCCTTTGGCCCACCACATTGTGCTGAACTAACTAAATTAGCAATCAAATGCCCAAATAAACTAATCCCTTCTGCCTACACAATGCCCATATTCTTCCATTTCCTGTACATCCGTGTGCCTATCTAAAAGTCTCTTGAATGCCCCTATTGTATCTGCCTCCAGCACCACCCCAGGCAGCACATTCCAGGCACCCACCACTCTCTGTGTAAAAAACTTGCCTTGCACATCTCCTTTGAACTTACCCTCTCTCACCTTAAATGTACGTCCTATAGTATTAGACATTTCAACCCTGGGAAAAAGTTACTGACTGTCTGCTCCATCTATGCCCCTCATAATCTTATAAACCTCTATCATCCTCGGCCACTCCAGAGAAAGCAACCCAAGTTTGTCCAAGTTGGTAATCTGTTTTAAGTGATGTTTATTGAGGAGGGAATATTGCAGCCAGGACACATAAGAACAGAAGAAAACAGGAGACCCAAGAGACTGCAGATGCTGGAATCTGGAGCAACACACAAAGTGCTGGAGGACCTCAGCAGGTCAGGCAGCATCTGTGGAGGGAAATGGACAGTCAACGTCTCAGGTCAAGACCCTTCAGAAGGAACTGGAACTGAAACATCAACTGTACTACAAAATAGTATCAGGAGTAGGCCATTTGGCTCCTGAAGCCTGAACCACCACTTAATATAATCATGGCTGATCTACCCCAGACCTCATCTCCTGCTCTCTACCAGTTCCCCAGAGCCCTTAATTCCCTGATCTTTAAGAATGTATATACTTTTTCTTTAAATAGACTCTTCTGGGGTAGAGAATATCAAAGATTCACCACTGTCGGAGAGCCAATGGGAAAATTTCCCTGTGATCTTCTTTGATTAGTTCCCTACAATCTTTGTTGGATCGGTCCAGCCTTCCAATAGCATCCCGTGACCTCCTCAACAGTGCAGTGTTCTCTCAGCATTGACACCTTCAGTCTAAATGTTGGGTTCAAGTCTTTGGAGTTGGTCTCAGATCTACAACCTTCCGACTCAGGCCACTCTAAGGAAAGGTTGGGCAGTCTAGCCTTGTGGCTGTCAGAGTTCAGAGGAGAGAGGGGACTTGATAGAAACGTGTAAGGTCTTGAGAGACCCTGACAGAGTGGATGTGGGGAGGATATTTCCTCTTGTGGGAGATTCTAGAACCAGGGGTCACTGTTTTAAAATAAGGGGTCATCCACTCAAGGCAGAGATGAGCTGATTGTTTCTTGGGTCGTGAGTCTCTGGAATACTTTTCCTCAAAGGCCGGTGGAAGCAGAGTCCTTGAATATTTTTAAGGCAGAGGGAATAGATAATTGATAAACGACGGGGTGTAAGGTTGCTGGGGGTAGACAAGAAAGTGGAGTCGAGGTGAAGTCAGATCAACCATGATCTTGATAAATGGCAGAGCAGGCTTGAGTTATCGAACAGCCTACTCCGGCTCCTAATTCCTATGTTCAGAGATGAGAGTGCTGATACCTAACACAATGTAACATTATAAAATGCTGCAAGGCACTTCAAACAAACAAGGTCAGCTGTGATAGCCCTCATAGCGCCCCTCACTATGACCTTGTGCCTTGAGAATGATGACTTGCATGAAGACATGGCTCAGCGTTTCAGGGTTAGTGTGCATGAGTTACAGTGAACTGTTTAATCCTACACAGCTGACTTCCCCTTCTGCAGAGTTCAATTCATAAACCTGGAAGCTTTTTTCTCTCTCTTAAAGTTGGGATGGCAGAGATAAGTTAATGATTTATCTGATAATTACTGTTTCATGTGCTTTGATGGACTTCAAAAGGAGAAGTGGTTTGAGTCCCTGTGTTGTGGTCTTGTTCCAGTTCTTGCATATGGTTTGTTTGATGTTCGCGGTCCTATGCAGTTACTGGCAGTTCCACTCCAGGTCCCACATACAGGGAGACAGTCTCTCTGGAGATGTGCACAGTCAGACTAGCTGTGTTCCTAGACTCCCTTGTGTTGTGATTAGATCTACACCCTCAGCAGCCAGATTGAAAATCTCCTTCAGTGTCCTCCAGTGAGGGAATTAAATGCCTCCAGCTGTCAATCAAAGGACTAACAAACTTTCAGCAACTCAATTAACTGTAAGGCAAGGCAAAGAAAGATTGGGCACAAGTTTCTGCTTGTCAGTTCCCAGGCAATCTTCCAAAGTCTGTCATACTGTCCCAGAGGAGACGGACCAAGTGTTGGTAAATGGAATTAGGATAGATGGCTGCTTGATGATCAGCATAGACAAGTTGGGCTGAAGGGCCTGTTTCTGTGCTGTATGATTGTATGATTCTACATGAACAGAACTTGTTGTCCTTCCCTGTGGTTGAGTTGTCTTCTCATCTGGTTACGAGTCACAGTGTGGGAGAACTTCCACAACAAGTCGTCAAGAAGAGAGTGGATTGAGGAAACTCTTGTCCCAAATTATTTTGTGCAGTTCTGGCTGCCCCTTTACAGGAAGGATGTGGAGGCTTTGGAGAGGGTGCAGAAGAGGTTCACCAGGATGCTGCCTGGATTAGAGGGTATGTGTTATAAGGAGAGGTTAGACAAACGTGGGTTGTTTTCTCTGGAGCGTCGGAGGCTGAGGGGAGAGCTGATAGGAGTTTATAAAATTATGAGAGGCAGAGATAGGGTAGGCAGTCAAAATCATTTTCCCAGGGTAGAAATGTCAAATACTGGAGGGCATGCATTCAAGGTGAGAGGGGGAAAGTTTAAAGGAGATGTGCGGGGCAAGTTTTTTTACACAGAGAGTGGTGGGTGCCTGGAACGGGCTGCCAGGGGTGGTGGTGGAGGCAGATATCACAACGGCGTTTCAGAGGCTATTAGACACATGAATGTGCAGGGAATGGAGGGATACAGATCATGTGCAGGCAGAAGAGATTTAATTCAATTTGGCATCATGTTCGGCACAGACATCGTGAGCTGAAGAGCCTGTTCCTGTGCTGTACTGTTCGATGTAAATCTAGTTTGGTTATTTTATTCCCCTTCTTGGGTGATCTTCTTGACCACCTTTCCATTCTGTCCAACTTCTGTGACTCTGCTTCCCTCAAGCATGAGGTCCTTCCAAAACTCTGCTGTCCTACATCTAAGCTCGCACCAAGTCCCATTCGCCTGTCACCACCAGTACTTGCTGAGAAGGAAAGCCACAATTTTAAAATTCTGGCCTTTGCTTTTTGATCCTCATACTCTTGCTCTTCCCTTTGTGCTTAGTCCTGCAACCTTCTGTGTTCTCTACACCCCTGCATTTCTGGCATCTTAACCACACTGGAGGCTGTGTCCAGCTCCCAAGGCCCGAAGCTCTGTAAATCTCTCCCTAAACCTCTATGGCTCTCTGTCCTTCTTTGAGACTATCTTTTAAACCTGCTTCTTTGGCCAAACTTTTTATTACCAGTCCTAATATCTTCCTAATGAAGTTCAGCATCAAATTTAGCTTAGTGATAACCTTCAGGATTGCCCTGAGGTCAATTTGTAGGTTGAGTCAGTAGTAAGGAAGGGAAATGCGCTGTTAGCATTCACTTCGAGTGGACTAGAATATAAACGTGAGGATGTAATGTTGAGGCTTTATAAAGACATTGGTCAGACCGCATTTGGAATATTGTGAGAAATTTTGGGCCCCGTATCTAAGGAAAGATGTATTGGCCCTGGAGAGGATCCAGAAGAGGTTCACAAGAATGATCCCAGGAATGAAAAGCTTTATGTATGAGGAGCATTTGATGTCTCTGGGCCTGTACTCGATGGAGTTCAGAAGGATGAAGGGGGATCTCATTGAAACCTACCGGATACTGAAAGACCTGGACAGAGTGGACGTGGAGAGGATGTTTCCATCAGTGGGAGAGTCTCGGATCAGAGCGCACAGCCTCAGAATAAAGAGACGTCCGTTTAAACTGAGATGAGGAGAAATTTCTTCAGCCAGAGGGTGGTGAATCTGTGGAATCCATTGCCACGGAGAGTGGTGGAGGCCAAGTCATTGGGTGTGTCTCAGGCAGAGATTGATGGTTCTTGATTGGTAATGGGGTTAAGGGATACAGGGAGAAGGCAGGAGAAAGGGGGTGAAAAAAATCAGCCATGATTGAATGGCAGAGCAGACTCAATGGGCTGTACATATTTTCTGTACAGGACACTGTCGGGGGACTGCTCACATATCAGAACCTCAGGACGCCAGTTTACAGGAGAGTATTTCTGAGATACTTTCATTCTACGAAAGGGGGATACATGGCAGCCAATTTGTGAACAGCAAGTCAAAGTCAAAGTCGAGTTTATTGTCATATGCACAAGTCCATGTGTGCACAGGTGCAATGAAAAACTTACTTGCAGCAGCATCACAGGCACATAGCATCAGATAAGCAGCATTCAGAAGAAAAACATAAATTAAACACAATTTTTTACAAGAAAGAACATATTTAGAACAAAAAAACAAAGTCCATTTCAGTGCAAAGTGATCAAAGGTGTCACAGTGTTGCTAAACTGCAGTGATTAGGGTTTTGCCGGTTGGTTCAAGAACCGAATGGTTGAAGGGAAGTAGCTGTTCCTGAACCTGGTGGTGTGGGTCTTCAGGCTTCTGTACCTCCTGCCCAAAGGTAGCAGTGAGAAGATGGCACGGCCCGGATGGTGGGGATCTTTGACAATGGATGTTGCCTTCTTGAGGCAGCGCCTCCTGTAGATACTACCGATGGTGGGGAGGGATGTGCCCGTGATGTATTGGGCAGAGTCCACTACTCCCTGCAGCTTCTTATGTTCCTGCGCATTCGAATTGCCATACCAGACCATGATGCAACCAGTCAGGGTACTTTCAACAGTGTAGAAGTTTATTTGAGTGTTCGGTGACAAGCTGAACTTCCTACAAGTGTTCGGTGACAAGCTCCCACAAATGGCATAATTCCTGCTCTGCTCCTGGTGATGTGGTGTGAGGGAGGAGGGAGTTCATCCTGGGGTCAGGTGCTGGAGAGGGTGCAGAGGAGATTCACCGGGGTGTTGCCTGGGATGGAACATTTCAGTTATGAGGACAGACAGGAGAGGCCGGGTCTGTTCTTCCTGGAGCGGAGGAAATTAAGAGGGAGCAAGATTGAGGTGTATGAAGTCGCGAGGGGTCTAGATAGGGTAGACGGCAGGAAACTTTACCTCATTTCAGAGGTTGATAAAACTGGAGGATATTGATCTGGGATAAGTGCAAAGAGATTTAAGAGGGGGGCCTTTCTGAACCAGAGAGTGGTGAGTACCTGGAACACTGCCTGAGGGAGTGGTAGAAACCTGTCAGCCTTTAAGAACTGGAATCATTGAAGCCTATGGGCCAAGTACTGGACATTGGGGTTAATATAGATGGGTTCCCATTGGTCAGCATGGACCATGGAACACAGAACACTACAGCACAGCACAGGCCCTTCGGCCCACAATGTTGTGCCGACATTTTATCCTGCTCTAAGATCTATCTAACTCTTCCCTCCCACACAGCCCTCCACTTCTCTATCATTCGTGAGTCTATCTAAGAGTCTCTTAAATGTCCCTAATGTATCTGCCCCACAACCTCTGCCGGCAGTGCGTTCCACGCACCCACCACTGTCTGTGTAAAAAACTTACCCGACGTCCCCCTTGTACCTTCTTCCAATCACCTTAAAGTTATGTCCCCTCGTGTCAGCAATTGTCCCCCTGGGAAAAAGTCTCTGACTGTCCATTCGATCTATGCCTCTTATCATCTTGTACCAGTTGGGCCGAATGGCCTGTTCCCATGCTGTTTGACTCTATGACAAATACTGGGCCCATGGTGAACTCCCTGCTCTTCTTTGAAATACCGTTGCAACAAAGGGTGTCTTCAGTTGAACACTGCGTCCAAAATTGGCTCCTTGGGTAATGTGCCATTCCTGTGATACTGTGCTGGGAGCCTCAGTACAGGGGCAGTTCTGAACCCCGTGCTTTCTGAGTCAGAGAAATGTGTGTGCCCACTGAACCACAGTTGGCTGCAGGGGGAAAGGACAGTAGTTCACCTTCAAGAGGAAACGATTGATGTTCTAGGTTTCTGAAAAACATCTCTCCCTGCTCCGTCCCTTCACCATCTGTGCACGTTGTCTAAACATTGCATTTACTCCTGTCGATAGTTTACTGACCTGAACACATCGGTAACTTCCCCTTCACAGACAGACAAGTGAAGTATTCACAGTTGCAACAACAGCTAACACTTGTCCAGATGTTGTTACTGACAGCCAGCCAGGTGTGTGCATTGATTCGAGTGCCTGGCCCAGTTTCTGATCTCTGTCCCTCTGACCTTGGGAAGGATGATACTTAGTTTGTGGTGTTTGAGAAAGAAATGGCATACACTGTCTTCCACACCCTCAGGGGAGCCCCAAGCCAACATCACACAGCAAGATCTCACTAATAGCAATGAGCAAATGACCAGATGGCTTTCAGTGATGCTGGTTGAAGGATAAATACTGGTCCCAGGCGAGAGCTCATCTGTTCTTTCAAACAGTTCCATCTCATCTTTCACACCTCCTTCTCAGATGAATAACTTATCCAAAAGAGAGCACCTTTGACAGTGCTGCATTCCCTCAGTACTGTAAATCAGTGGGGATTTTTGCACTGGGACTTGAACCCACAAACTTCTGGCTCAGCTGAGGAGACTAAAAATTCAGACAACGTTCCTGGCCAAATATGTAAGCCCGTGATGAGTCATGGAAACAGCCACGAGGAACAGCTTCCCACTGGTTTCTGCTCCAGCACATCATTCTAATAACTGGAACTGCTTCCATCACCAGCTGAGAGAGGTCCCTCTGTTGTGGGACTGAACAGTGAGTGTTCCTTTTTGCCTCTTACAGACCAGCATCTAAGCACACATGCTCACACATATACAAGTGACACACTCACCCACACAAACAAACTCGCCCACAGACATACACACAGGTGTGAGTGCGCACAAATACACACACCCTCGGAATTCAAAATTTCATGTCATAGGCCAGTGATATAAACCTGATTCTGACACACTGCATGCACACATACCCAGATATATATATATATACACACACACACAAACACACACACACACACACACACACACACACACACATCTCCCCTACATGTACACACACACCCCAACACACATACATCCCCCCTACATGTACACACACGCACACAAACACATGTACACATCCCCCCAACACACACACACACCCAAACACATGTACACACACCCCAACACACACACCCAAACACACACACACCCAAACACATGGACACACACACACAAACACATGTAGACACACCCCCAACACACACACACACCCAAACACGTACACACACACACATACACAAACACATGTACACACACCCCATCACACACACCCAAACACACACACACCCAAACACATACACACACCCAAACACATGTACACACACCCCAACACACACCCCCAAACACACATACACATACCCAAACACACACACATAGACACACACACACACACCCAACACACACATACACTGCACACACACACCCAAACACATGTACATACATCCCAACACACACATACACACACATCCCCAACATCCAACACACACACACACACACACATGCACACGCAGGCCCAGGCTTCTCTCCGGTTTTGCGTAGACTGCTCAGGGCAGCTCTGTCCGAGCTCACCACAGGGGTGGACACCTCTGGAAACTGAACACATTGTTCTGTAGGGTGTCCAGCCACATCACTTGCAGCCAGTCCACCAGTGAACTGAGCTCAGCTGAAATTCCTTGTAACTACCTGACCATGAGATGATTATGTACTTAATAATGGCACTGTTGTGATTTATGATTAATTAATCCAAGTGCCTTATTATTCAGCAGATAAATTCACACTTGTAAATTGATGGTTTAGTTTTTCTGGATTTGTGTTCATTGAAGGACAAAATCCTGAGTGATTTTATGAGGCTCAGCTCCATCCAGGACAAAGAAGCCCCACTGACTGGCACCCCCTCCACCCCCACAAACACTCTCTCCCTCCATCACTGGCACACACCAGCCGCAGTGTGTGCTATCCACAAAATGCACAACAGTTACCTGTCGGGGCTACTCCAGCGGCATCCCCCAAACCCATGACTTCTACGGCCAGGAAGGACAAGGGTCCTCATGGGAGCACCATGAGGCAGGAGAAAGAGTATACCATTCGGCCCCTCGAGCCTGCCCCACCATTCAATAAGATCTTGGCCTCAGCTACACTTTCCTGACTGTTCCTCATAACCCTCAATGCCTCTACACTCTACAGGTTTATGTCAGCCTTGAAAATATTCAGGACTCGACCTCCACAGCTCTCTGAGATTGAGGGGTGGGGGGGGGGGAAGAATTCCAAAAATCCACACCCCTCTGAGAGAAACAATTCCTCCCCCATGACTCCTTATTCTGAAACTGTGCCCCAAGGGGTAAATCCTCTCAGCATCCACCCTGTATACCTCTCTTGGGGTCCTTTATATCTCAAGGAGATCATTTCTTGTTCTTCTAATCAGTGAATTAATTGGGCTCAATTTGCTCAATTGGTTCCAACAAAATTTGCTTTGGTTTATTATTGTCACATGTATCGAGGTACAGGGAGAAGCTTTTGTATAGATCATTCTGTACATCAGGACATTGAGGGAGTAAAAAGAAAAAACAGAATGCAGAATACCGTGTTACAGTTACAGAGAGAGTGCAGTGCAGGTAGACAAATAAAGTGCAAGGGCCACGACGAGGTAGATTGGGAGATCAGAGTTCACCTTTAGCGTATGAGAGGTCTGTTCAAGAGTCTGATAACAGAGAGATAGAAGCTGTCCTTGAGCCTGGTGGTACGTGCTTTCAAACTTTTGTATCTTCTGCCCGATGGGAGGGGGGAGAAGAGAGAATGTCTGTGGTGGGAGGGGTCTTTGATTATGTTGGCTGCTTGATTTTCATTAAATCAGGTTGTGGAAGCAAAAATCCAATGTGCAGCCATCAATATAGCAGTGGATTTAGTGCTGGCAAAAGAGGGTGAACTTTAACCTGAGATTAATGCCCAACCGGCCATTAGAATGAATGACCCTTCCTTTTCCTGCCCAGAAGTCAAAGGCAGAGCAACCATTTCCAGGGCAACTTTGACATCACAAAGTGTGCAGCAGTTAATGAAGCAGCTGGATATCATTTGTGCTGGTCCCTCATTCCCTCAGTGGCCTTGTCAGCTAAAATCAATCCCTCTCAGTCTCATAAAATATACCCTCAGCCTCAGCAGATTTTGGAGAGCATGCTGTGGGCAGTGCAGAGAGATACAGATAATTATAGAGCCACACAGCACAGAAACAGGCCCTTCAGCCCACCAGATCCATGCTGACCATCAAATACTTGTCTATATTGGTATTGGTTTATTATTGTCACTTGTACTGAGGTACAGTGAAAAACTTGTCTTGCATACCGATCGTAAAGGTCAGTTCATTACACAGTGCAGTTACATTGAGTTAGTACAGAGTGCATTGAGGTAGTACAGGTAAAAACAATAACAGTACAGAGTAAAGTGTCGCAGCTGCAGAGAAAGTGCAGTGCAATAAGGTGCAAGGTCACAAGGAAGATCGTGAGGTCAGAGTCCGTCTCATTGTATAAGGGAACCGTTCAATAGTCTTATCACAGTGGGGTAGAAGCTGTCCTTAAGCCTGGTGGTACGTGCCCTCAGGCTCCTGTATCTTCTACCTGATGGAAGAGGAGAGAAGAGAGAATGTCCCAGGTGGGTGGGGTCTTTGATTATGCTGGCTGCTTCGCCAAGGCAGCGAGAGGTAAGGACAGAGTCCAAGGAGGGGAGGCTGGTTTCCGTGATGTGCTGGGCTGTGTCCACAACTCTCTGCAGTTTCTTGCGGTCCTGAGCAGAACAGTTGCCGTACCAAGCCATGATGCATCCAGATAGGATGCTTTCTATGGTACATGGATAAAAGTTGGTGAGAGTCAAAGGGGACATACCGAATACTTTAGCCTCCTGAGCCTACCGATCCCATTTCCCAGAACTTGGTCTGTAGTCTTTCTGTGAAACCAGGGCGGATGCGGTACAGGAATAGATCTGGAGTTGACCGAATCACTTCTCCTCCTCCCTCTTGTGCTTTGAAGAAAACTGCCATAATTAAATTCTTGTGCAGATCACATTCCCTGGCATGGAAAGCCAAGAGTTAACTGGAGTCAGGCATGAACCGCACAGATTGTGAGAACCAGCAGGAAGGGTTGGAATCAAACCCAGACAAACAGTTCCATAATCTCATTAGTCTGATTGCCGTTTTGTGTGGATTCCACTCCTGTCTATGTTATTGTGTCCATCAAATCAAAACAAATCCAGAATCACTCTCCCGATGCAAAGCCGCAATATCCTCCATGAAATCTGGCGATGTTGTAGGCCAAGTATTGCAGGAGAGGGCTGCGTTTGGTGGAGGAGAGTTTGTCAGTGAGAAGTCTAGATCCGCCGTGACATTTTTCACATGGGCATCTTATTCATGCACTGCTCTTCAATTCCAGCTCTGTAGATAGTCTGGGCCATGGAGAAACTGTTCTCACCCAACTGAGAAACTGTCAGGGTGTGAGGCCCAGAGATTTACTGCACATAGATGTCCAACCTTGTTGGCCAGAAATAGAGTTATGTTAGTCCTACTTCAGGTCCCTAACCCTGCAACTCCAAGTGGTCACCTGGGTTCTGCTTTGATGTGGGGAGGGTTTCTGGCAACAGCACCCCAACAGGCAGTGAGTTCCAGACTACTGCCACACTTTTAGTGAACTAAGTTCCCCTCTGATCCTTCTACTGTTAAATCTATCATTGAAAATCAAAAAAAAAACTGCAGGTGTTGGATGAAGGCAGATGAACTGCAGATGCAGGGACTTGACCTGAAACTTCGACTGCTCATTTCCCTCCACAGATGCTGCCTGACCTGCTGAGTTCCTGCAGCATCTTGTGTTGCTGCAGATGTTGGAAACCTGAACTTAAAACAGAAAATGCTGGAAACACTCAGCAGGTCAGGCAGTGCCTGTGGAGAGGGGAATAGAGTCAATGTTTCAGGCAAAGGACCTGAGACTTTAACTCTGTTTCTCTTTCCACAGATCCTCCTGCCACTACTACATGAGGTGTAACTGACAGCAGTCAATTAACCTTTCAACTCATGTGCCTTTGGGATGTGGGAAACTGGAGCACCCCCAGTAAATCCACTTGGTCACTGGGAGAATGTGCAAACTCCACACAGACAGCAGTGGAAGTTAGGATTGGATTTGGGTTGTTGGAATTGTGAGACAGCAGCTGTACTACCTGTGCCACTGTGCTCTATATCTAGGATGCTGCCTGACCCTGCTTCTGCCCGGCTGTTGTAAGATTATTGAGCAGTTCCCTAGTACAATAAAATGGACTCTTGACCTCACAATCTACCTCGTTATGACCTTGCACCTTATTGTCTGCCTGCACTGCAGTTTCTCTGTAGCTGTGACACTTTATTCTGCATTCTGTTATTGTTTTCCCTTGTACAACCTCAATGCACTGATGTGATGAAATGATCTGTATCAACGGTATGCAAAGTTTTTCATACATTTTCAGTACATGTGACAGTAATAAACCAATTTACCAATTAATTTACCAATTTACCCATTGAGTATTTCTCATATTTTCTGTTTCCATTTCAGGTCCCAGTGTTCAGTGCTCTGCCCTAACTCCCTGTCATGGGTCAAATCGCTCCCAATAATCCCTCCCTCGCAGTCTCTCAAGGCATTTACTGTTTTAAAGACACAACATAAATGTAAAATCCAAAGACAAGAACAGAGAATTCTGGGCATACTCAGCAGGTCAGGCGGCAACTGAGGAGAGAGGAGCAGAAATGTTAACATTTCAGGCCAATGATGACCCTTCGTCAGAACTGTGAAAAGTTAGAGGTGAGAAAAAGTTTTAAGTGGCAGAGAAAGGGGGAAGAGGCAGAGCGAACAGAGTCTGTGATGGGCTAGAGACCAGGAGAAGGTGAATGGTACAAGTGATTGTGAAGACTTCTGGGATCTTCCCCAGACATACCTCTTATTAGCTTTCCTCTCCCAGCAGACACCTCCAGCACTAGTGTCATTCAGTTTCTCCTAATTTCCATCCTACCATGGATCTTCTTGTCCATTCTCTCTGTCCCCTCTGCCTTCTCTGCAATTTAAAACTTGTTTCAATTCTAACCTTTCCCACTTCAGGTGAAATATCATCACCCTGAAACATTGACTCTTGTTTCTCTCTGCACAGATGCTGCTTGACTTGCTGAATGTTTCCACCATTTTCTGCTTTTGTACTATATACTGTAAATGCTAGGGGAGATTTACGAGGATGTTGCCGGGACTCGAGGGACTGAGTTATGGAGAGAGGTCGAGCAGGTTGGGACTTTTATCATTGGAGCATAGGAGACTGAGGGATGACCTTACAGAGGCATATAAAATTATGAGCGGCATAGATAGGTTGAATGCACTCAGTATTTTTTACAAGGTTGGGGAAATCAAGAATTAGAGGGCATAGGTTTAAGGTGAGAGGGGAGAGATTTAATAAGAACCTGAGGGTGGTCTGTATATGGAACGAGCTGCCAGAGGAAGTGGTTGAGGCAGATACAATAACATTTAAAAGGTACATGGACCAAACGCAGGCAAATAGGACCAGGTTAGATGGTCGGCATGGACCAGTTGGGCCGAAGGGCCTGTTTCCATGCTGCATGAATCTGTGACTCTTTGCTAGCTGTTGTTGCTGACCAGTCAGGGTACAACACTGAAAGCTTCACCGGGCATAGTGATGATTCTACGAGCATTGGCAGTCCGAGATCCCAGCAAGCAGCAGAAGCAGGACACTAAAAGTTCTATAAATACACAGACATGTGATTTTACAGTTAAATATTAATATAGACAGCATGCTATATAATATTCATAAATGCTATTAGACCCAGTACTTGTGCATCAGGGACTTATTCCAGCTTGCAATTCAGTGGTGTGTTTTCCACACTATACCTGCTGGGTAGTCGACAACTAAACCCAGTTGTGACACAAGAGACTGCAGATGCTGGATATCTGGAGCAACACACAAAATGCTGGAGGAACTCAGTGGGTCAGGCAGCATCTGTGGGGGGAAACAGGCAGTCAATGTTTCGGGTTGAGATCCTTCATCTGGATTTTCCCAATGCCTGTTTCTGTCTCCTACCCAGGATTCGCAAACAGGACCCATTGTTTCTGCCTGCTCCTGCCCCACTGAACTTATCTCCTCACACCTGGACTCCATCTTGTCTGCCCTTGTCCTGTCCCTTCCCACCTATATCTGGGACACCTCACATGCTCTCCACCACTTTAACAACTTTCAACTCTCTGTCTGGCCATCACTGCCTCAGCTTCACCACGGATGTCCATTCCCTGCACACTTCTATCCCCCATCAGGAAGGCCTCAGGGCTCTCTGTTTCTTTCTGGAACACCAACCCAACCAGTTCGTCTCCACCATCACCCTTGTCCGCCTGGCAGAACTCGTGCTTACCCTGAACAACAAAACCAAATTACTGACCTCTCTCTTATTGATAGTCCTGATGCATCCTGAACAGAGGCAGCACTTTTTAGCAGCAGTTAGTGACCCGGGTTCGATCCTGATCTCTGGCGCTGTCTGTGTGAAGTTTGCATGTTCTCCCTGTGACTGCGTGGGTATCTCCCGGGTGCTCCGGTTTCCTCCCACATCCCAAAGACATGCAGGTTGGTGGGTTAATTGGCTGATGTAAGTCGCCTCCCCACCCCCCCCAGTATGTGGTGTTGGTATTGGTTTATTATTGTCACTTGTACTGAGGTACAGTGAAAAACTTGTCTTGCAAACCGTTCATACAGATCAATTCATTACACAGTGCATTGAGGTAGTGCAGGGGAAAACAATAACAGAATACAGAGTAAAGTGTCACAGCTACAGAGGAAGTGCATTGCAGGTAGACAACAAGGTGCAAGGTCAAACAAGGTAGATTGTGAGGTCAAGAGTCCATCTCACTGTATAAGGGAACCATTCAATAGTCTTATAACGGTGGGATAGAAGCTGTCCTTGAGCCTGGTGGTACGTGCCCTCAGGCTTCTGTATCTCCTGCCTGATGGGAGAGGGGAGAAGAGAGAATGACCCGGGTGGGTGGTGGCAGAATCGTGAGAGGGTAAGTTCCAGACCCTGAACCCCCAACTATTGCAGACACTGAGTGGAAGAATTACCCTCAACTCCCCTCCAGCACTTTCACTGATTAACTTAAACCTGTGCCCCAGTTCTCTGCTGAGGGAAACACCTCCTTCCTGTTCACCTTGCTCAAGTCTCTATAATTTTATTTGCTTCAATTACACTTTCTCCTCAATGAAAACAACCCCAGGCCACACAACATCTCCTCATTGCTATAACTCCCCAGGCCAGGCAACATTCCAATTAACTCCTTCCCCACCCCCTCCAATACCATCACATCGTTCCTGGGCTGTGGTCCCAGGACTGTGCACACTGCTCCAGCTCTGGTCTAGCATGTATTTGGTACAGTTCCAGCATAGCCTCCCTGCTCTTGTGTGCTGTTTTCAGAAAGAGTCCTGGAGCGGAAATGTTAACAATTTCTCTTTCTGTAGAGGAGACACAAGAGACTGAAGATGCCGGAATCTGGGGCAACACATGAGATGCTGGAGGAACTCAGCAGGTCAGGCAGCATCTGTGGGGGGGAAATGGACAGTCAACCTTTCGTGTCGAGACTCTCCATCTGAATGGAAAGATAGAGGGGAGATAGCCGGTATAAAGAGGCGGAGGGAATGGGTGGGGCAAGGGGCTGGCAGGTGAAGGGTGGGTCCAGGTGAGGGGGTGATAGGCAGATGGGAGAGGGGGGAGTGGGAATGATGTCCAAAGCTGGGAGGTGAGAGGTGGAGGTGACAAAGGGCTGAAGAAGATGGAATCTGATAGGAGAGGACAGTGGACCATGGAATAAAGGGAGGGAGGTTGGGGGGGGAACTGGGGGGAGTGTGTGTGTGGGTGATGGGCAGATCGAGAGGGTGGGGGAGGAGAGAGAGACGGGGTGATGGGGGCTGGGTAGATCAGGAGGGAGGAGAAAAGGGACACAGGGGTAGTAGTTACCGGAAGTTGGAGAATTCAGTGTTCATACCTGAGACACAAGAGATTCTGCAGAGGCTGGAATCTGGAGCAACACACACAACATGCTGGAGGAACTCAACGGGTCAGGCAGCATCTGTGGAGAGAAATGAACAGTCGACGTTTTGGGTCGAGACCCTTCATCATGAAGGGTCTTTCCAGTTCTGATGAAGGGTCTCGACCCGAAATGTCGACTGCTTATTTCCCTTCATCGATGCTGCCTGACCCACTGAGTTCCTCCGGCATTTCGTGTGTGTTGCTTCAGTGTTCATACCTCCAGCTTGTAGGCTGCCCAGGCAGAATAGGAGGTGCTGCTCCTCAAGTTTGCACCTCTTTCCACAGATGCTGCCTGACTTCCTGAGTGTTCACAGCAACACACACAAAATCTTTGTTTCAGATTTCTGGTCTCTGTGGTTTTTGATTTTATTAAGATAAGGTAAGATAAGACATCTTTATTAGTCACATGTACATCGAAACACACAGTGAAGTGCATCTTTTGTGTAGAGTGTTCTGGGGGGCAGCCCGCAAGTGTCGCCACGCTTCCGGCGCCAACATAGCATGCCCACAACTTCCTAACCCATACGTCTTTGGAATGTGGGAGGAAACCGGAGCACCCGGAGGAAACCCACGCGGACACGGGGAGAACGTACAAACTCCTTACAGACAGTGGCGGGAATTGAACCCGGGTCGCTGGTGCTGTAATAGCGTTGCACTAACCACTACACTACTGTGCCTGACCTTTTGTGACTTGTTCAAACAACCTGCTGAAGTTTATGCACTTAATGGGAGCACAAAGAATTGACTGCACAGACTGATCTTGACTATTTTAAATTAAAAACTCAAAAATGAAGGTTACAAACATAAGAAAAAGAAACTACCCGGTCCCTCAGTAAGATCATGACTGATCTTTTCCGTCAGTGTCACTTCCCTGCACTAACTCCATGTCCCTCTAACACAACATAAATGGGACCAATTTTGTCTGGGTTCTGTGATTTGTGGTCTGTGATCTGGTAGCTTCAGGCACACTTACAGAGAGGTAATAAATCAGACCTGAGCTATGATTTTCTGTATCACTAAGCGTGTCGGGCAAATTAAATCCTGTTAGGAGCTGCAGCTCAAGAGCGGACTCAAGGACCTCTCACCAGCTCATGATGAGACAAAGTACATTCACAGCCTGTCCAACAATTCACGTAAAGAATGGCCTTTTGACTAGGAATGTGGAGCTGTTGGCAAGCCAAGTGTGTCACAGTGCCTTCAAAAGGAAAATAAACTAGTGAAATCAAATAATATTTTAAGAATTGCTGAATCCGGTTCAGAAATATTTAGACACAGCACAACAAAGTTCAACAGCATGGGCTGGTGATTATACTCAGACAAGAGGAAGGTCAGAAGGTTAAAAAGTGTGGAAACAAGAACAGTGGAAAGGACTGAAAAATGGTGAGGAAGGGCGTGGCTATGTTGGAGAAGGGGCAGAGGACATCCACCAGGATGTTGCCTGGATTGGTGTGTTTCAGTGACATTGGATAGGCTTGGTCTGTTTCCCTTCACTAGAGGAGGCTGAGGGGTGACCTGGTAGAGGTATATAAAATTATGAGTGGAATAGGTAGGCTAGATAGAGTCTCTTCCCCAGGAGAGAAATGTCGAAAACTATTGTGGGGTCTAAGACAGGGTCCATCAGCTTAAGATGAGAAGGAGAAGGTTTTGAGAGGATCTGAGGGGGAATTTCTTCACCCAGAAGGGGTTGGAATCTGGAACGCACCACCTGAGAGAGTGGTGGGGGCAGAGACACTCACACCATTTAAAAAGCATCGAGACAAGCACTTGAATCACCTAGAAGGCTACAGACCTAGTATGGGGAGATGGGAATAGTATGGAGGTGTGTAATGTTTGGCGTGGATGTGGTGGGCCAAATGGCCTGTTTCTGTGCTGAACAACTTGTGACAATGTCTATGACTCTATGACTGTACACAGTAAAGAGTTATTGCTTTTTGAAACAGTGTTATATAAAGTTTAGAACATAGATAGGATAAGATAAGATTTCTTTATTAGTCACATGTACATCGAAACACACAGTGAAATGCATCTTTTACACGGAGTGTTCGGGGGACAGCCTGCAAGTGTCGCCACGCTTCCGGTGCCAACATGGCATGCCCACAACTTCCTAACCCATACATCTTTGGAATGTGGGAGGAAACCGGAGCACCCGGAGGAAACCCACGCAGACACAGAGAGAACGTACAAGCTCCTTACAGACGGCGGCGGGAATTAAACCTGGGTCGCTGGTGCTGTAATAGCGTTACGCTAACCGGTACACATGGAACATAGACCATTACAGCACAGTACAGGCCCTTCAGCCCTTCAGGCCCTTTATCCTGCTCTAAGATCTATTTAACCTTTCCCTCCCACATAGCCCTCTATTTTTCTATCATTCATGTGCCTATCAAAGAGTCTCTTAAATGTCCCTAATGTATCTGCCCCCACAACCTCTGCCGGCAGTGCGTTCCACGCACCCACTACTCTCTGTGTAAAAAAATCTTATCTCTGACACCCCCGCTGTATTTTCCTTCAGTCACATTAAAATTATGCCCTCTTGTGTTACCCATTTTCGGTCTGGGAAAAAGTCTCTGACTGTCCACTTGATCTATGCCTCTTATCATCTTGTACACCTCTATCAGGTCACCTCTCATCCTGCGTCACTCCAAAGAGAAAAGCCCTAGCTTGCTCAACCTATCCTCATAAGACATGCTCTCCAATCCAGGCAGCATCTTGATAAATCTCCTCTGCACCCTCTCTAAAGCTTCCACATCCTTCCTATAATGAGGTGAGCAGAAATGAACACAATACTCCAAGTGTGGTCTAACCAGAGTTCTATAGAGCTGCAACATTACCTCACGGCTCTTGAACTCAATACCCCGACTAATGAAGGCCAACACACCATACACCTTCTTAACAACCCTATTGACCTGCGCGGCAACATTGATGGATCTATGGATGAGGACCTCAAAATCCCTCTGTTCCTCCACACTGCTAAGAGTCCTGCCATTAACCTTGTATTCTGCCTTCAGGTCCACTTATTCTATAAAGTGGAGCCACTATTGCAGTCTAAGAAAATGAGCGGTCGATCTGTGAACAGCAAACCCCAGAAGTAATAATTTAATTGGTAATTGGTTTATTATTGTCATGTGTACCGAGAAACAGTTAAAAGCTTTTGTTTGCATGCCATCCAGACAGATCAATCCAAGCTTAAGTAAATTGAGATAGCACAAAAGGAAAAAAAGCAAAAGAATGCAGAATGAAGTGTTACAGTTACAGAGAAGGTGCAGTGCAGGCAGACAAATAACGTGCAAGGACCATGATGAGGTAGATTGAGAGATGAAGAGTTCATCTTTTGCATTTAAGAGATCTGTTCAAGAGTCTGATAACAGTGGGATAGAAGCTGTCCTTGAGCCTGGTGGTAGGTGTTCTCAGGCTTTTGTGTCTTCTGCCTGATGGGAGGGGGGAGAAGAGAGAATGGCCGGGGTGGGCGGGGTCTTAAGGTGTTTTAGTGATACTGGTTAAGGCTTGAAATTGGCCCTGGACACTGGGAGAATCCAACACATCTCTTCCAGTTGTACCAGGGCAACCTGGGACTGGCAATGGACCTTAAAGTCTCATAGGAAAGGCAGCACTGACAGCATGGCACTTGGAATCACAGATCTTTTTTATTCCTTCAAGGGATGTGGACTTCGCAGGCTGAGCCGGCATTTAACTGCCTGTCCCTAGTTGCCCTAGAGAAGGCGGTGGTGAGCTGCCTTCTTGAATCACTTCAATCCTTGAGGTGTGGGTGTACCCACAGTGCTGTTACAGAGGGAGTTCCAGGACTTTGACCCAGCGACGGTGAAGGAACGGCGATATATTTCCGAGTCAGGATGGTGTGTGGCTTGGAGGGCAACTCCCATGGGGTGGTGTTCCCCGTGCTTTTGATGCCCTTGTCCTTCTAGCTGGTAGAGGTGGTGGGTTTGGAAGGTGCTGCCTGAGGAGTCTCGGTGAGTTGCTGAAGTGCGTCCTGTAGATGGTACAAACTGCTGCTACTGTGTGTGGGTGGTGGAGTGAGTGAGTGGGTGTGGATGGGGAGCCTATCAAGTGGGCTGCTGTGTCCTGGATGGTGTCGAGCTTCTCGAGTGTTGTTGAAGCTGCCCTCACCCAGGTGAGTGGAGAGTGTTCCCTCACACTCCTAACTTGAGCCCTGTGCACGGTGGACACGCTTTGGGAGCTAGGAGGTGAGTTACTGGCTGCAGGATTCTGAGTCCCTGACCTGCTCTTGTAGCCACTTTGTGTATGTAGGAGCCTGTAGGCCATTCAGCCCTTCATGCCTGCTCCTATTTAATGCAATCATGGCTGATCGTCCAAACTCAGTACTCTGTTCCAGCTTTTGCCCCATTTCCCTTGTTCTCTCTTGCCCCGAACAACACCGAACTCCTCCTTGAATATATTTCATAATTTGGCTTCAACTACTTCCTGAGGCAGAGAATTCCATAGGTTCACTGGTCTCTGGGAGAAGAAACTTACCGAGAACAGTACAGCACAGTTCGAGCCCTTCAGCCCACGATGTTGTGCCGACCCATATCAACCTACCCCATGATCAATCTAACCCTTCCCTCCTACACATTTCTTCCTTCCCTCCTTCCCTCCCTCCAAACTTCTCCTTGTTTCAGTCTTAAAGGCTTACCCCTGACCCTTTCTCTGTGACCTGTGGTCCTGGGCTCCCAGTGATTGGTAACTCCTTCCTCGATTTTCACTTCCTGTGTCTAATCTGTCCTGTTAAAAAAAAATTATTTTACCAATAAAAGAAAAATTAGCATTCAGTGACACTCACAAAATGTAAAAGACATTCTCAAATGTTCAATAACCCTGCTAAAACTGGCAGCTCTGACAGACCATCATGCTCAGGGGCAGGGCCTCATTGGTTGCAATAGTCGTTGTGTGAGAGCAGCTGAATTCCCTGAACTGAGATGGCTCCACACTGCAGTGGGAAACGCCCAAGTGCTGGTAAATTGGTAAATTAGTTTGTTGTTGTCACATGTAGTGAGGTACAGTGAAAAACTTTGTTTTGCAGGCCATCCATACAGATCATTTCATCACATCAGTGCATTGAGGTAGTACAAGGGAAAACAATAACAGAATGCAGAATAAAGTGTTACAGTTACAGAGAAAGTTCAGTAAAGGCAGACAATAAGGTGCAAGGCCATAATGAGGTAGACTGTGAGGTCAAGAGTCCATCTTATCGTACTAGGGAACCGTTAAATAGTGGGATAGGAACAGTCCTTGAGTCTGGTGGTATGTGATCTTAGGCTTTTTTATCTTCTGCCCAATGGGAGAAGTGAGAAGAGAGAATGTCTGGAGTGTGTGGGGTCTTTGATTACACTGGCTGCTTTACTGAGGCAGTGAGAAGTGTAAGCAGAGACCATGGAGGAGAGGCTGGTGTACGTGATGCGCTGAGCTGTGTCCACAACTCTCTGCAGTTTCTTGTGGCAGAGCAGTTGCCGTACCAAGCCGTGATGCATCCGGATAGGATGTGTTCTATGGCGCATCTATAAAAATTGGCAAGGGTTGATGGGGATATGCCGAATTTCTTCATCTTACTGAGGAAGTAGAGGCACGAGGAGACTAGGTCCCTGCAGGAACAGTTTGGAACAGATAGTGCTGCCCAGAGGCAGGAGAATGATGACCTTGGAGCAGCAGCATACGCTTGAGATGAGATAATGTTTCTTCCTATTCTGGAGAGCTGAGTGGAAGATGTTTAATTTTAAATTCACACATGTCCAGAATAGCATTACAGCTGCAAAGATGATTTTGCGGAGTTTATCACACCGCTAAAGTACCTACAGAGAAGTGCTAAACACTTAGACAGGAAGCATCTCCTTATGTCGTGCTTGTTGCTCGTGTGAACTCATACAAGGAGCTCTGCTTTATTGATGTTGCTTGTTTTAAAAGCTAGTCTATGGGCCTATTTCTTATGAGAGTCTATTAACAATGAATCAGCCAATGAGCTGAAGGCAGGATGGGACGGCACAGGGCCCGTAGTGAACTCTCTATTATACTGCAACGATTTATCTGCAGAGTCTCATTAACCCCGTTCTGTTGCAGGGTTTCAACCCAAAACGTTAACAATGCCTTTCCCTTTACAGATGCTGCTCGACCCACTGAGTTCCTCCAGCAGATTATACGTTGCTTTTGACCAAAAATGTCGACAATCCCTTCCCCCCCACAAAGGCTGCTCGACCCGCTGAGTTCCTCCAGCAGGAGGTTTATAAAATCATGAGGGGCGTAGATAAGGTGGATGGTCACGATCTTTTTCCCGGGGTAGGAGAGGCTAAAACTAGCAGGCATAGGTTTAAAGTGAGAGGGGAAAGATTTAAAGGGGACCAGAGGGGCAACTTCTTCACACAGAGGGTGGTGGGTGTATGGAACAAGCTGCCAGAGGAAGTGGTAGAGGCGGGTACAATTATAACGTTTAAAAGACATTTGGACAGGTACATGGATAGGAAAGGTTTAGAAGGATACGGGCCAAACATGGGCAAATGGGACCAGCTCAGGAAGGCAGCTTGTTCGGCACGTACAAGTTGGGCTGAAGGACCTGTTTCCTTGCTAAATATCTCAATGATTTTGTAATTCTATCTTAGAAGCTTGTGGGGTTGGAGACGATTACAGAGGGTCGTGACTGCAGTGGAGTTTGAAACCAAGGATGGCTGTCAGGCCAATGAGGACAAGGTGATGGGGGAACAGGATTTAACACATTGGGACACAGAATGGAAAGGTTCGGATGAATTGAGGTTGGCGACAAGAGCAAAGCAGGAGGCAGAGCCAAGATATCACAACAGTGTGCAAAGCGTTGCTCAGTTAGAATCTGATCAGTGTAAGTGATGAGAGTCGGAACTCTCTCAGAGGGAAGGAGCAAGTTAATAGAGTCATAGAAATGTACGTCACAGAAACAGGCCATTTGGCCCAGAGTGGACAAAAATGACCCAGGTTGTAAGATAAGATTTCTTCATTAGTCACATGTACATCAAAACACACAGTGAAATGCATCTTTTTGCGTAGAGTGTTCTGGGGGCAGCCAGCAAGTGTCGCCACGCTTCCGGCGCCGACATAGCACGCCCACAACTTCCTAACCCGTACGTCTTTGGAATGTGGGAGGAAACCGGAGCACCCGGAGGAAACCCACACAGTCACGGGGAGAACTGTACAAGCTCCTACAGAATTGAACCTGGGTCGCTGGCGCTGTAGAGCATTACGCTAACTGTTACACTACCATGCCTGCCCATTCCTTGGGCTGCAGCCTTGCAAGTTACAGCTTGTTTCAGTTCTGGTTTTGATGGAAATGTTCATCATGTTCCCATGATCAAAAATCTTTTCGAGGTCCCTCCACAGAGACTAACTAGGTTTCCAACCCACTTTTTATTGTGAACCTCTTTTACCTTTTGGAATGCCAGTTCATGGATCGGTACATGGAATTACGATGTTGTGGCCATTACAGAGACTTGGCTGTCGCAAGGGCAGGATTGGCTGCTTGATGTTCCGGGGTTTAGATGTTTCAAAAGGGACAGGGAAGGAGGTAAAGGGGGGTTGGGGGGAAGAGGCATTGCTAACCAGGGATAGTGTCACAGCTGTAGAAAAGGAGGACGTTGTGGAGGGATTGTCTACTGAGTCAATGTGAGTGGAAGTTAGAAACAGCAAGGGAGCAATCACTCTATTGGGAGTATTCTACAGACCCCCCAATAGCCACTGGGACACTGAGGAGCAGATTGGGAGGCAGGTTTTGGAAAGGTGCAAAAATAACAGGGTTGTTGTCATGGGTGACTTCAACTTCCCTAATATTGATTGGCACCTGCTTAGTGCAAAAGGTTTAGATGGGGCAGAGTTTGTTAGGTGTGACCAGGAAGGATTCCTGACACAGTAGGTGGACAGGCCGACTAGAGGAGAGGCCATACTGGATCTAGTACTAGGCAATGAACCTGGTCAGGTGACAGACCTCTCGGTGAGTGAGCATTTTGGGGATATTGACCACAACTCCCTGACCTTTAGCATAGCCATGGACAGGGATAGGAGCAGAGGACGTGGGAAAGTTTTTAATTGGGGGAGGGCTAATTACAAAGGTGTTAGGCAGGAACTTGGGAGCATAAATTGGGAAGAGATGTTCTCAGAGAAATGCACAGAAGAAATGTGGAGGCTGTTTCGGGAACACTTGCATGGGGTTCTGGATAGGTTTGTCCCACTGAGACAGGGAAAGGCTGGTAGGGTAACGGAACCATGGTTGACAAGAGAGGTGAAATATTTAGTCTATTTATTAAGAAGGAAGCACACTTAAGCTTTAGGAAGCAAAAATCAGGCAGGGATCCTGAGAATTATAAGGTAACCAGGAAGGAGCTTAAGAAGGGACTTAGGAGAGCTAGAAGGGGACATGAGAAGGCCTTGGTGAGTAGAATTAAGGAAAACCCTAAGGTGTTCTGCACGTACATGAGGATTAGGAGGATGACTAGAGCGAGGGTAGGACTGCTCAAGGATAAAGGGGGAAGCATGTGCCTGGAGGTGGAGGAGGTAGGGGAGATCCTTACTGAATACTTTGCTTCACCAGGGAGAGGGACTTTGATGAACGTGAGGTCAGCATAGAACAGGCTAATGTGAGATTAAGAAAGAGGCAGTGTTGGAGCTTCCGAAAACCATTTGGATAGATAAGTCCCCGGAACTGGATGGGATATAACCCAGGTTACTATGGGAGGCGAGGGAAGAAATTGCTGGGGCATTGACGATGATATCTGCATTTTCCCTGGCCATAAGAGTAGTGCCAGAGGATTGGAGGATGGCTGATGTTCAAGAAAGGTAATAGGGATAATCCTGGGAATTATTGACCAGTAAGTCTTACGTCAATGGTGGGCAAACTATTGGAGAGAATTCTTAGGGACAGGATTTACGAGCATTTGGAGAAGCATAGTCTTATTAGGGATAGTCAGCGTGGTTTTGTGAGGGGCAGGTTGTGCTTCACGAGCCTAACTGAGTTTTCTGAGGAGGTGACAAAACAAACTGCTGAAGGTAGAGCAGTGGATGTGGTGTATATGGACTTCAGTAAGGCGTTTGACAAGGTTCCCCATGGTAGGATCATCCAGAAAGTCATGAGGCATGGGATCCGTGGAGACTTGGCTGCATGGATTCAGAATTGGCTTGCCCACAGAAGGCGGAGGGTGGTAGTAGATGGAGAGTATTCTGCCTGGTGTTCCACAGGGATCTGTTCTGGGATCCCTGCTCTTTGTGATTTTTATAAATGGCTTGGGTGAGGAAGTGGAGGGATGGGCTGGTAAGTTTGCGGATGACACGAAGGTTGGAGGTGTTGTGGATAGTGTAGAAGGTTGTTGTAGGTTACAACAGGATATAGACAGGGTACAGAGTTGGGCGGGGAAGTGGCAGATGGAGTTCAATCTGGAAAAGGGTGAAGTGATACACCTTGGAAGAATGAACATGAAGGCGGAGAACAAGGTTACTGGTAGGATTCTGAGCAGTGTGGAGGAACAGAGGGATCTTGGGGTTCAAGTCCATAGATCCCTCAAAGTTGCCGCACAAGTTGATAGGGTTGTTAAGAAGGCGTATGGTGCGTTGGCCTTCATTAGTCTGGGGATTTGAGTTCAAGAGCCGCGAGGTGATGTTGCAGCTCTATAGAACTCTGGTTAGACCACACTTGGGGTATTGTGTTCAGTTCTGGTCACCTCATTATAGGAAGGATGTGGAAGCTTTAGAGAGGGTGCAGAGGAGATTTACCGGGATGCTGCCTGAATTAGGGAACATGTCTTATGAGGATAGGTTGAGTGAGCTAGGGCTTTTCCCTTTGGAGCGATGCAGGATGAGAGGTGACTTGATGAAGGTGTATAAGTTTCTGAGAGGCATAGTTAGAGGGGACAATCAGCACCTTTTCCTCAGGGTGGCAATAGCCAATACCAGAGGACGTCCGTTTAAGGTCAGAGGAGGAACCCTCAGGGGAGAGGTCAGAGGTAGGTTTTTCACACAGAGAGTGGTGGGTGCCTGGAACACACTGCCGGGGGTGGTGGTAGAGGCTGATACAATAAGGACATTTAAAAAGCTCTTAGATAGGCATGTGGATGTAAGGAAAATGGAAGGTATGGGCTGTGCAGGAGGGAAGGGTTAGACTGATCATGGGGTAGGTGTTCATATAGTTCGGCACAACATAGTGGGCCGAAGGGCCTGTACTGTGCTGTACTGTTCTATGTTCAGGCAGCTGTTTGCCAATTGCAGCTCATAATTTCTCCGATAATTCTTGTCACAAATTAATGTCTTTCAGTCCCTGCATCTTGAGAATGACAACTTAAATACATCTTAAAATGCCATGTATCTATTAGTGGAGTGACTCTCCTGATCCAGATGTCGTGCATCAGAGAGTGTCTGTAATTGCCAAGGTTAAATGCTGAGCTGGCTCGGCCCAGTTGTGTTAATGCAGCCTCTCAAGCTCCCCTCATTTGGAGAGGAACGATGGAATCAATTTGACAGGCATCCAATTCCACTCACAATACCATTGATTTTATCTCCCTGTGGCCCACTTAAATTTACAGAAAGGAAGACATTGCCTGCTCAATACCGCTTTTCCACAGATAGTTTGCTTCTAATAATGGACTCTGATCAAGCCTTGCAGTGTTGCCTAAATAATGGATTCCTGCTCTCTCTCTCTTCCTCGCCTTTCCTGAGGACATGCACTTAACTGCATTCCAAAGATTTGATCTCTTAATCTAGGCTGTGCAGTACTGAAGGAGCACTGTATTGGCCAGAAAACACAAGGACCATAAGACCAACAGATATAGGAGCAGAATTAGGCCATTCCGCCCATTGAGTCTGCTCTACTATTCAATCATGGCTGATTTTTTTCAACCTCATTCTCCCACCTTCTCCCCGTAACCATTAACCCCCTTACCAATCAAGACGCTATCAATCTCTGCCTTAAATCCACCCAATGACTTGGCCTCCACAGCCCTCTGTGGCAACGAGTTCCACAGATTCACCACCCTCTGGCTGAAGAAATTCCTCCTCATCTCTGTTCTAAAGAGAAGTCCCTTTATTCTGAGGCTGTGCCCTCGGATCCTGCACTCTCCTACTGATTCAGACACCCTCTCCATGTCCACTCTATCCGGGCCTTTCAATATCTGGTAGGTTTCAATGAGATCGCCCTTCATCCTTCTGAACTTCAGTACAGGGCCTGAGACATCAAATTCTCCTCATATGTCAGGACATAGGAAGTAGAGTCATAGAGTTGTACAGCACAGAAACAGGCCCTTCGGCCCATCAGGCCTCTGCCGACCATCATGCCTATCTATACTAGCCCCATTTACCTGCATTAATTCCCTATCTCTCTGTGCCCTGCTCATTCAAGAGCCTGTCCAGATGCCTCTTAAATGTTGTAACTGTTCCTGCCTCCAGCACCCCCTCTGGCAGCTCATTCCAGATACCAACTACTCTGTGTGTGAAAAATTTACCCCTCAGGTCCCCTTTAAACATCCTCCCTCTGACCTGAAACCCATGCCCTCTAATTTTAGACACCCCTTCCATCAGAAACAGAGTCTTTCTAGCTGCTATCTATGCCTTTCATAATTTTATATACCTCTATCATGTCACCTCTCAGCTTCCTTTGCTCCATGGAAAACAGTTCCAGCCTCTCTTAACTCTCCTTATAACTCAAGCCATACCATTTGGGCAACATCCTTGTGAATTTTTTCTGCACCCTCTCTAGCTTAATCACATCCTTCCTGTAGTGTGGCCACAATACTCCAAGTGCGGCCTGACCAACGTTTGTATAACTGTAACATGATGTCCCACCTCTTGAACTCAATGCCTCTGCCAATGAAGGCAGGCGTGCTGTATCCCTTCTTCACCACCCTGTCTGCTGTGTTGCCACTTTTAGGGAGCTACGTACCTGTACCCCAAGGTCTCCCTGTTCTCCAACACTCCCCAGGGTCCTGCCATTCACTGTGTACATCCTGCCCTGCTTTAACTTCCCAAAGTACATCACTTTGCACTTGTCTGGGTTAAATTCCAGAAGTGGGAGCAGGCCATCCAGCCCCTTGACTTTGCTTTCTCATTCACTCAGACCATGGCTGTCCCTCGCTCTTTCCAGTGCCAACCCCCTATTCCATAATTCCCTGAATATCCGTTAGGTTCAGGTGAGACATTAAACTGTAGCCCCATCCATCCTATCAAGCAGATCATAGAACTGTAGAAATGCACAGTGCAGGACATTCAGCCCATCTTATCCATGCTGGTTAAAAATGGACCAGATTAATCCCCCTTCCCAGCACTGGGTCATGGCTCTTCAGTTGCTCATTCAGGGCTCTGCTTCCACCAGTCTTACAGGCAGTGAGTTGCAGATCCCTGTAATGTTTTCAGAATGCATTGATTTAAAGGATATATACAACAGAGACCCCCAACAAGATTCTGCCAGAGTGTTATATAGAACATAGAACATATTCATAGAGTTATACAGAATGGAAGCAGACTCTTCGGTCCAGCTCATCCATTTGAGCTTTAGAGGGACCCATATTCCTCTAAACTTTCCTATCCATGTAACTGTTCAAAGGGTCTTTTAAACATTGTAACTGTACCCACCTTTACCACTTCCTCTGGCAGCTCGTTCCACATCCCCACCACCCTTTGTGTGAAGAAGTTGCCCCTCAGATCCCTTTAAATGTTTCCCCTCTCACCTTAAACCCATGTCTTCTAGTTTTAGACTCCCCTACCCTGGGAAAAAGTCTGTGACCATTGACCTTATCTAGCCCCCTCATGATTTTATAAACCTCTGTAAGGTCACCCCTCAGCCTCCTACACTCCAGGGAAAACAGTCCCAGCCTGTCCAGCATCTCCTTGTAACTCAAACCCTCCAGTCCCAGTAACATCCTCGTGAATCTATTTTGCACCCTCTCCAGCTTAATGATCCTTCCTATTGGAGCTAATCTGTAGCACAAAGGGGAATCAGGACAGTTTCTATCCCGCTGTTATTGAACGGACCTCTCATACACTAAAGATGAACTCTTCTACTTCCATCTACTTCATGGTAGCCCTTGCACTTTATATGTTTACCTGCACTGCACAGGGTCAATGCCAGACTTGTGAAGCAGACACTGTACTCCCAGTTCTCTCACGGCAATAGATTCCCAGGAGAACAGAGGGAAGGATGCAGGAATGTTCTCAAAAGCTCCTTGAAAAATTGTTGCATCCCCACCATCTTAGAACATAAGACATAGAACATAGAACAATTACAGCACAATTCAGGCCCTTCAGCCCACAAAGCTGTGCCGAACATGTCCCTACCCTAGAAATTACGAGGCTTACCCATAGCCCTCTATTTTACTCTTCTGGGAATCCCTGGTCCATTTCCGATCAAAGATGAGAAGGAGCATAGGGATGGCATTGAGAACCCCAAGTCGGTTTATTGGGAACATAAACAGTGGAAAGGATGCACTCGTCCCAAGCTAACCATTGCTCACCCTGTCCCCACCTGGGGCAATCTGCGGGTCCCACAGTGACCCCAGAACACACAGACCGTGCTTGGAAGCAAGTCATCAACTCCGAACCTAAAGAGGCAGAGGGTTATTTATAGACAGTACACTAGCAACTTACTCGTGGAGTCTCCAATGTCTTGCTGCAAACTGAAGGGCCGTGGAACTGTTACATTGGTGGAGGAGCAGGCACAGCACATAACTCTGCTGTCCACAGGATGGCAATACAAACACGCACACACGCACACGCGCATACACGCACGCACACACACATGCACACACACACGCGCGCACACACACTCACGCACACACACACACGCACGCACACACACATGCACACACACACATGCACACGCACGCACACACACACGCACACACACGCACGCACACACACATGCACACACACACACACACACGCATGCATGCACGCACACACACCCATGCCTGCTCTCTCTCTCACACGCACACACACACACGCACGCATGCACGCACGCACACACACACACACACACACACACACAGAAAATGATATATTCCATGCTTAAAGACAGATTGCAGCTCCTTCATTTGTTTGAGTGAAGTACTTTTTTTCTCATCTCCCCCTAATGCTTCTGCCAATTTACTTCAGCCAATCACCTCTCTGCTGAGGGAAATAGACCCTTTCTGTTCAACCTCTGCAGGCTGCTTACAATCTGGTACATTTCAAATAAATCTCCCCTCAACTACTTAAAACAACAAACCTAACTTAGACAGTGAGATAGAGAAATGGAGGGCTATGTGGGAGGGAAGGATTGGATAGATATTAGAGCAGGATAAAATGTCAGCACAACATTGTGGGCTGAAGGGCCTGTACTGTACTGTAATGTTCTATGTTCTAAGCCTAACCTAGACAGTCTCTCCTCATAACTATAATTCTCCACCCTTAGCACCATCCTCAGTAAAGTCAGGAAATGCAGGCACGGTAGTGTAGCGGTTAGCATAATGCCATTACAGCGCCAGCGACCCGGGTTGAATTCCAGCCGCTGTCTGTAAGGAGTTTGTACGTTCTCCCTGTGTCTGTGTGGGTTTCCTCCAGCTGCTCCGGTTTCCTCCCACATTCCAAAAAAAAGACATATGGGTTAGGAAGTTGTGGGCATGCTATGTTGGTGCCAGAAGTGTGGTGACACTTGCGGGCTGCCCCCAGAACACTCTACACAAAAGGTGCATTTCACTGTGTGTTCCGATGTACATGTGACTAATAAAGATATCCTATCCTATCTTATAGACTCAGCAAGTCAGGCAGCATCTGTGGACGGAGGATTGTAATTTTTTAGCCTGATCAGACCTTTCTTCAGGATCTGAGATGTTAAAACTACTTCTCTCCTCACAAGATACTGCCCAACATGTTGAGTAGATTAAGCATTTGCTGATTTTATTTTGGAGTTTCAACATCTGCAGTACTTTCGTGACGAATGTGACAGTGCAGCATATCCTCAGTACTGCACTTAGGGGGAGGGGGGGGGTGTCATGCTGGGTTAGACTTCAGGTTGGGGTATTCCCCTCATCTGAGGAATCTAGTAGAGGTCAAAGTCAAAAAGAGCAAAGAAGTTGTTGAGGTTAAGTTGAATAGATCTTCAAAGTCAAAGTCAAAGTTGAGTTTATTGTCATCTGCACAAGTCCATGTGTGCACAGGTGCAATGAAAAACTTACTTGCAGCAACATCACAGGCACATGACAAAAGAGGCACAACATTCACAAGATAAATATAAATTATATGCAATTTTCACAAGAAAGAACATATTAGAACAAAAACAGCTTTTTAACATCTCCCCCCTCCCCCACCCTCCTACCTTCCCTTTCTCACCTAGACTCTAGCGTGTGCTCTTCCTCCTTTCCTGACCTTCTTATTCTGGCTTATGCCCTCTTCCTTTCCAGTCCTGAAGAAGGGTCCTGACCCAAAACGTTGACCGCCTGCTTTTCTCCACGGATGCTGCCTGGCCTGCTGAGTTCCTCCAGCATCATTTTGTTTTTCATCTGGATTCCAGCATCTACAGTCCTTTGTTTCTCCTCCAGCACTTTGTGTGTGTTGCTCCAGATTCCTGCATCTGTAGAATCTCTTGTGTCTCTATTTAAGTGCAAAGTGGTCATGATGTTGCTAACTGAAGTAGTGATTAGGGTTGTGCCGGTTGGTTCAAGAACCAAATGGTTGAAGGGAAGTAGCTGTTCCTGAACCTGGTGGTGTGGGACTTAAGGCTTCTGTACCTCCTGCCCGACGGTAGCTGCGAGAAGGTGGCATGGCCCAGATGGTGGGGATATTTGATGAGAGGTCTGGAGATGTTTGGAATCTCAGGAGGAAATGGTGGGAGTTAGAGCAGGAAACACAGGATACATCTCAATTTCAATGATTACCTCGGGCACAAGTAATGAGGAACACTCACAGAACGTTATTGTTTATTGTGAGGAAAAGTGAGATTATGCTTCAGTTATGTAGGCCATTGCAGAGACCACATCTGGAGAACGGTATCACTCCGCATATTTAAAGGAGGATTTAAATATGTTGGACGCAGTTCTGAGAAAGTTAATGGACTAACACCTGGAATGGATGGGTTGTTTTATGAGGATGGGCTAGATATATATCCAATGAAGTTTCAAAGATCTGGATTGAACACCAAGTCAAGCAGCAGTTGACATCAGCCAGTCACCCCACTCCTACCACATTTTAACATGAGTGTAACATCTGGGCACCTGCTCTTTCTCAAAATGATTTTTCCCAGTGCTTTTATTTGCAAAAGGAAAATCCTGCTCACTGTACAAAATAAATAGAAAGGTCACCATTGGTTTAGTGGGTGATAATTCCAAGAATAAAAAACCTGATGATGTTAGGTCAGAGTGCATGTCATTTCTGTGGTTTCCAAGAAAATACAACTGCCTGACAAAGTGACTCATTAGTTTGATTGAAGCATGAGATCTTGGGGAGCCCTGACAGGGTGAACATAGAGCGGACATTTCCTCTTAAGGGAGAATTTAGAATGAGATGCTACTGTTTAAAAATAAAAGATCGTGTATTTAAATGCATGAGAAGCGATTCTGAAAAGGTTTAATCGACTTAAACCATGAATGGGTTGGTTGTTTTATGGGAAAACCTGGGACAGAATGAGGCAGAACTTTTTCTCTCTTCCTCATAGGCCAGTGGAAGAAGAGTCTTTGAATAGTCTTAAGACAGAGGTAGATAGGTTCTTGATACTCATGTGAGTGAAAGGCTACAGAGGGTGCACAGAAGTGTAGAGTTGATGTTGTGATCAGATCAGCCAAGATCTAATTGAATGGCGGAACAAGCCAAGGTCCAAGTGGCCTCCTCCCTGCACGTTCATACAACATAGAACATAGAACAATACAGCACAGGAAAAGGCCCTTCGGCCCACGATGTTGTGCTGAACTAATTAAGCTAATGACACTTAATCCCTTCTGCCTGCACATGATTCATATCCCTCCATTCTCTGCATATTCAAGTGCCTATCTAAGAGCCTCTTAAAAGCTTTGATCATATCTGCCTCCACCACCACCCCTGGCAGCACATTCCAGAAACCCACCACTCTCTGTGTAAAAAACCTGCTCCTCATAACTCCTTCGAACTTTCCCTCTCTCACCTTAAATAGTATTAGATGTTTCAACTCTGGGAAAAAGATACCGGCTGTCTACACTATCTATGCCTCTCATAACCTTAGAAACCTCTATCAGGTCTCCCCTTAGCCTCTGCCGCTCCAGAGAAAACAACCCAAGTTTGTCCAACCTCTCCTTATAGCACATACCCTCTAATCCAGGCAGCATCCTGGTGAACCTCTTCTGTACCCTCTCCAAAGCCTCCACACCCTCCCTGTAATGGGGCGACCAGAATCACATCTGAGTGAGGATGCAGCGGTAAAGGAAGTGTATATCAGACAAGCATTTCAACCAGCAAGCTTAAAGCTGCGTTGGAAGATCGTAAACTGCCAATCAACTCAGACTCCCGCACCCAGGTCAGAATCCAGCCCTACTCCGCTGTAGTTTTGCTTCCGTAACTAAGGATTTTGCAGCTAGGCCTTGACGGGAATGACAGGAGATCTTGTCTGGTCACGGGCTGGTAGTTCCTATGTGCATCTCGGAGATAGGTAGTGATTACAGAGTGTCACATTTACCAAGTGTGTGATTGAAGGATTCTCAAATATACCGAGGCTGATTACTGGCAGTGAGACTGAGATGGGAGCCAGGATAATGGGAGAGTTTTTAAGATGCAGTCATCTTTAACTCCTCATGAACTAGGTTTAAACTTTTGATTTAGTGGTGTATCAGGAAGAACTAGTGTCTTGTGCGAAGTAAGCTGTACACACGATATGATAGTGTGTTTAATTTCGTCGAGGGTAGACATTGGCCAGTACATGGGAAGAGGTTCCAGGCATTCCTTTGAAATAACGCTGAGACCTTGCAAGTGAGTGGGCAAAATTCTTTGTGAAGTGTTTTTTAAATTTAAAACAAAATCATAAAATTATGCAAAATATGTGGCCCATTGTGTCCTTGCCAATCCCACCTTCCGAAACCTCCATAGGTCTAAGGATCACAGCTCTTCAAGTACATAAGATATTTATGATAAGATATTTATTTATTAGTCACATCGAAACACACAGTGAAATGCATCTTTTGTGTAGAGTGTTCTGGGGGCAGCCCACAAGTGTCGCCACGCTTCCGGCGCCAACATAGCAGGCCCACAACTTCCTTTTGGAATGTGGGAGGAAACCGGAGCACCCGGAGGAAACCCACGCAGACACGGGGAGAACGTAAAAACTCCTTACAGACAGCGGCCGGAATTGAACCCAGGTCGCTGGCGCTGTAATAGCGTTACGCTAACCGCTATACTACCGTGCCTGCCCCACATTAGTATTGCTTAAATGTAGAAAGGTTTCTGTCTCTCCCTCCCTTTCAAGCAGTGATTTTCAGACCTCTACCCTCAGTGAACATAAAGTTTCTCATGCAATGCACAAGCACTGGGGGAATTGAGCGGGTCAGGCAGCATCTACGGAGGGAAGTGGACAGTTGATGTTTCGAGTCAAGATCCTTCATCTGCACCGAAAGATAGAGGGGAGATAGCCGGTATAAAAAGGTGAGGGGAAGGGGTGGAGCAAGAGCCGGCAGGTGATGGGTGGATCCAGGTGAGGAGGGGTGAGAGGCAGATGGAGGAGGGAAGGGATAGTGACAGAGGCTGGGAGGTGAGAGGTGGAGGTGATGAAGGAATTCTCCTAAAGAATTCTACTGTTGCGTCTTCAACACTGCACTGTGTGGTTGGTCTTCGACTGAAATTCCCTGGCGTGATATGCAACAAGGGGGCAGTTAAGGACAGACTATTAATGAGGGTGGCACAGTAGTGTAGCAGTTAGCGTGACGCTATTACAGCGCCAGTGACCCGGGTTCAATTCCCGCCGCTGTCTGTAAGGAGTTTGTACATTCTCCCCGTGTCTGCGTGGGTTTCCTCCGGGTGCTCCGGTTTCCTCCCACATTCCAAAGACCTACGGGTTAGGAGCTGCGGGCATGCTATGTTGGCATCGGAAGAGTGGCGACGCTTGCAGGCTGCCCCCAGCACGTTCTCAGTAACGCAAAAAGATGCATTTCACTGTGTGTTTCGATGTACATGTGACTAATTAATAAATATCTTATCTTAATGATGTGCATGGCAACTGCACCCACTTACCCATTCCCTATGAATAAAACCGTCAAGAGGGGAGTTCTTGGAACAAAGCAGGCGACTGAGATTGGGACTTTTGTTGGAATGAAGAGGAGGTTGAAGGTCTGTCCTAGCATTGGAATTTCGATAACAACGTAAAAAATAAATTTGTTATTTTTTTTAGCAAAACCCCAAAATGAAATAGTGATTACAGCCAAATCAATACAGCCAGGACTAAAACATTCACCCTTAGCCACAAACAATTTATTCCAGAAGCTGATGCATGTAAATTCAATGGAGCCCTCCTGTCAAAACCTTTCAGTAGTGTTTCCAAATGACATCAAAGATTCATAAAGCATTCCGGAAAGTGTGCACAGAGATGACGGGTGAAGCTGAGAGGTGCTTGACAACTTGAGTGCAGCTCTCCCGAATCTGCTGGTGAAAAAGAGTTGGCTGTTCCTGGAGCGTGTTACTCAATGGGAACATAACAAGTAGGAACAGGAAGAGGCCATTCAGCCCCTCGAGTGGCTCCATTGTACAGTATCACGTTTAGAACATAGAACAGTGAAACCGAGGTACAGTGAAAAACCTGTCTTGCATACCATTCATACAGATCAGTTCATTACACAGTGCATTGAGGGAGTATAAGGTAAAATACAGAATGCAGAATAAAGTGTTACAGCTACAGAGAAAGTGCAGTGCAGGCAGATAATAAGGTGCAAGGTCATAACGAGATAGATTGTGAGGTCAAGAGTCCATCTTGGGAACTGTTCAATAGTCTTATAACAGTAGGATAGAAGTTGTCCTTGAGCCTGGTGGTACGTGCTTTCAGGCTTTTGTATCTTCTGCCTGATGGGAGGGGGGAGAAGAGAGAATGTGCGGGGTGGGTGGGGTCTTTGATTATGTTGGCTGCGTTACAGAGGATCCCTTACAGATCCCTGGAGCAAAGGAGACTGAGGGGTGACCTTCTCGAGGTTTATAAAATCACGAGGGCATGGACCAGGAGGATGATCACAGCCTTTTTCCCAGGGGAGGGGAGTCTAAAACTAGAGGGCATAGGTTTAAGGTGAGAGAGGAAAAATTTAAAGGGGCAACTTTATCACACAGAGGGTTGTGGGTATGTGGAACGAGCTGCCAGAGGAAGTGGATGAGGTGGGCACAATATTGGTATTGGTATTGAATGGGCATTCGGACAGGTACATGAGTAGAAAAGGTTTAGGGGGATATTGACCAAACGCATGCAAATACGACTAGCTCAGTTAGGCAACTTGGTTGGCATGGACGAGTTGGGCTGAAGGGCCTGTTTCCTTGCTATATATCCCCATGACTCTATGACAGTAAGAGAACAATTTTATCATTTGCATGTGTACATCCGCATCCTAAAGTATCAAAGATGATTTGCAGACTGCTTAAAACACCCTTAATTTTCTTCAGTCCCATTTTATGAATTAATTCCCTTTGACATGGCAATATGCTTTAAGTGTGAGTGGTCCGATAACAGAGGGCTAATGGCCCCTGAAGTGACACCCTAGGGCTTCTTCCAGGAATAATGAACACAAGATGTGCATTTATGGCAATATTTAACCCACAGGGATCTGTTTTGACTTGGAAGGCAAATCCAAGCATTAAACAGGGCCGTGTTAAACCCTCAATGAATGCACTTATTATCCAGGGGAAATGGTACTTCCACTGTCATTGCCTGCAACTGATTTGGTGGGGGAGGGGAGGAGACAGAAGGCAGTCTCAGTGGTTGGAGGCGGATTGGGAGATGGTTAAACTGCAGAAGTAACCTTGAAAAATAAATCAAAACGCTCCATCAGGATGTTTTATCACAATACAGTTTTGTTTCTCAATTGCTCTTTATTGGATTGTTATGGCATGGAGTGAGGCCATTCAGGCGAGTAAATTCATGCTAGCTCTGAGTGAAGCCCTCCTGCCCATCCTGTTCTTTTGCTGGTCAGGCAGCATCTGTGGAGGGAAAGGAATGGTTGATATTTCAGGTTGAGACCCTGCATCAGGAATCAGGATCAGGTTTATTATCACTGACATATGACGTGAACTGTGTTGTTTTGCGGCAGCCGTACAGTGCAAGACATGAAATTATTATAAATTACAAAATAAATAAATAAATAGTGCAAAGTAAAGGAATAACGAAGTTGTGCTCATGGCTTCAGAAATCTGATGGCGGAGGGGAAGTGGCCTGAGAGTGGAGAGGGAGGATACCCAGGATAAAGGGGAGAGTGGGAGGGGCGAAGCAGGGGCTGGTAGGTGATAGGTGGACCTGGATGGATCAGGGAGGATTGGCACATGGAGCCAGCTGGCATCTGCAGTCTCTTGTGTGTCTGTTCTCCTGCTCTCTCATTTTCTCTCATAAGCGTTCATCCAGTTCCCGTTTGACTCTGTTTCCACCGCTCCTACATGCATAGAGTTCCACATCATCACTACTCTCTGCGTACACAAACGTTTGCCCTCACACCTCCCTTGTATCTTTTGACGATCAGTTTAAATTTATGGATTCTGGTCCTTGAACCATCCTCAACTAGGAACAGCTTCCCTCCATACACCCCGTTGAAGCCTGTCCTGATCTTGTCCACCTCTATCAATCTCCTCTTCGACCATCTCTGCTCTATAGAGAACAAGCCCGGCTTCTCCAGTCTGATCCTGGAGCCGAAATCCCTCATCCCTGGAACCGTTCCAGTAAATCCCTTTCCCACCCTGCCTGGGACCTTCACATCCTTCCTGAAGCACGGTGACCAGAACTGGATGCAGTACTCCGTTTATGGCCCTACCAGTGTCTGGTACAGGTTAAACACGATCACCATTACTGATTTTCAGCCCTATGTCTCGATTGATGAAAGCTATCTTTTGCAAAGAGTCTTCCTGCTGTTTCTGCAAAGCATTTCACTTCACACTCTTTTCTGCTATGTTTCCACACCACTGCGAATGCCTGCAGCCTTATTCAATGTTTTCATCTTTTCCAAACAGGTCTTTGTTTCTCTTGTAGTCTTACTTATTTCTCAAAATATCATCATCGTACGCAGCCATTGCCTGAGGGTTGCCAGGGTGAAACTTTCACTTCTGATCCAGTACACTATCCAGGCCTTGAAGATGAGGTAAAATCCCATCCTTTTCTCCAATAAGCAGGCACAGTTAGCGTAACGCTATTACGGCACCAGCGACCCGGGTTCAATTCCGGCCACTGTCTGTAAGGAGTTTGTATGTTCTCCCCGTGTCTGCGTGGGTTTCCTCCGGGTGCTCCGGTTTCCTCCCACATTCCAAAGACGTACGGGTTAGGAAGTTGTGGGCGTGCTATGTTGGCACCGGAAGCGTGGTGACACTTGCGGGTTGCCCCCAGCACACTCTACGCAAAAGATGCATTTCACTGTGTGTTTCAATGTACATGTGACGAATGAAGAGATCTCATCTTATCCCATTCTCCTGCTCACTGCTGACTTTGTTATCCCACCCAAAGAAATCTGACACCTCATTCCTCATATTCTTTAATATTCACACGTCTAGTCCCACTCTCGCCTCACTCCCACATCATATCCCAGCCAGTATAATCCCACTCTAGCTCCTCACACATGGGATCCAAGGAGACTGGGTCCACTGAATTCAAGGTTGACTTAGCCATTGAAGACAGAGGGGAGTGGTAACTGGTAAATGGTTTATATTGTCACATGTACTGAGGTACAGTGAAAAACTTTTGTTTGCGTGCTATCTACACAGATCATTCCATACATCAGTACATTGAGGTAGTACAAAAGGAGTAACAATAACAGAATGCAGAATATAGTGTCACAGTTACAGAGAAAGTGCAGTGCAGGCAGACAAATAAGGTGCAAGAGCCATGACCGGATAGATGGAGAGATCAAGAATTCATATTTATCATACAAGAGGTCCATTTAAGAGTCTTATATATAACAGGGGGATAGAAGCTGTCCTTGAGCCTGGTGGTATGTGTTCTCAAGCTTTTGTAACTTCTGCCCGGTGGAAGGGGGGAGAAGAGAGACTGTCTGGGGTTGGAGGGGTCTTTGATTATGTTGGCTGCTTTCCTGAGGCAGTGGGAAGTGTAGACAGAGTCCATGGAGGGGAGGCTGGTTTTTGTGATGGACTGGGCTATGTCCACAATTCAACTGGAGGTCTGTGACCAGTGGTGTTCCACAAGGATCAGTGCTGGAACTTGTTATTTGTGAGATATGGTAAACAATTCGGACGAAAATGTAGGTGGGATGATAAGTAAATTTGCAGATGACACAAAAATTGGGGGAGTTGTGGATAATGAGGAAGGTTGTCAAAGGATCCAGCAGGATATGGACCAGTTGGAGATGTGGGCAGAGAAATGGCAGATGAAGTTTAATCCGGACAAGTGTGAGGTGTTGCACTTTAGGAGGTCAAATATTAGAGGAAAGTCTACAGTAAATGCCAGGACCCTTGGGAGCACTGAGGTACAGAGGAATTTTGGGGTGCAAGTCCATAGTTCCCTGAATGTGGCGGCACAAGTAGGTAAGTGGTAAAGAAAGTGTATGGCATACTTTCCTTCATTGGTAGGGGTGTTGAGCTGGGAAGTCATGTTGCAGCTGTATAAAACTTTGGTTAGGCCACATTTGGAGTATTGTAGCTGCATTTGGAGTATTGTATGTAGTTCTGGTCACCCCTTTACAGGAAGGATGTGGAGGCTTTGGAGAGGATGCAGAAGAGGTTCACCAGGATGCTGCCTGGATTGGGGAGTATTACCTATAAGGAGAGGTTGGACAAACTTGGATTGTTTTCTCTGGATCAGCAGAGGCTGAGGAGAGACCTGATTGAAATATCTACAGTTATGAGAGGCAGAGATAAGGTAGATGGTCAGAGTCTTTCCCCATTTGGTACTGTCAAGTACTAGAAGGAAAAGCTGTAAGGTGACAAGGGGAAAGCTTGAAGGAGATGTACAGAGCAAGTCTCTCACACTGAGGGTGGTAGGTGCCTGGAACG
The DNA here is from genome assembly GCF_009764475.1 of Pristis pectinata. NCBI lineage: Eukaryota > Metazoa > Chordata > Chondrichthyes > Rhinopristiformes > Pristidae > Pristis > Pristis pectinata. The sequence goes on along the minus strand of NC_067408.1, from coordinate 116,810,423 downwards.
GGCTGCCAGGGGTGGTGGTGGAGGCAGATACAATAGCAATGTTTAAGAGGCATTTAGACAGACACATGAACAGGTAGGGAATAGAGGGATACAGACCATGTGCAGGTGGATGGGATTGGTTTTGATTGGCATCATGGTCAGCACTGACATCGTGGGCCGAAGGGCCTGTTCCTGTGCTGTACTGTTCGGTGTTCTATGTTCACAGTCATTCAATAAACAGTCAGATTATCTGTAGGTTGGGGCTCAGTGTTCGCCAGGACTCTGGGATGAGGAACCTGCTGTCCTGCGAACGATGTTACAGGTTTACTGAATTCCATTGCCTGGGTTTAACATCCCAGCTGGAAAGGGGCAGTGTGGCACTCCCTCAACACTGTCCACGTGTGTCAGCGTCCATTCTGGACGTCTCCAACCTGGGTCTTAAACCATGTCGTCGATAGGATATTAACATAACTGGCAAATCTGCCAGTTATTGGCCATCCCTCATCACCCGCTGAATTAAGGGGTTCACTGGGACATCTCAGAGGGTAGTCAAGAGTCAGGCATGTTGGTGGGTTTGCAGTTGAGGCTAGATTGAGGAGTGAAAGCAGGTTTCCTTCCAAGCAGATGGGATCTTACCAGAAACCAGCAGTTTCACCCAGAGGGAAGGGAAGCGGTGGAGGGAAGAGGAGGGATGGGGAGGGGAGGAGGAGGAGAGGGATGAGATGTGGAGGAGAGGAGCAGGTTGGGATGGAGGAGGAGGAAGAGTGGCGAATTGGAGGAATGGGGAGGAGAGGGATGAGGATTGGAGGGGAGGAGAGGGACAGGGTGTGGAGGGGCAATGGGGAGAGGAGGGAGGAGGGTGATAGGGTGGAGGAGGGGTGGGCAGTGGAGGGAGGGGTGGGGAATGGAGGGGAAGAGGGATGGGGAATGAAGAGGAGGAGGCATGGGGAGTGGAGGGTGGAGGGAGAAGGGGTGGGGAGTGGAGGGAGGAAGGTGATGGGGAGGAGGAGGGATGGGCAGTGGAGGGAGGGGTGGGGATGGAGGGTGAGGAATGGGGACAGGGAGGAGGAGTGGGGACTGGAGGGGAGGAGGGATGGGGAGTGGAGGGAGGGGTGGGGATGGAGGGTGAGGAATGGGGACAGGGAGGAGGAGTGGGGACTGGAGGGGAGGAGGGATGGGGAGTGGAGGGAGGAGGTGGGGTGATGGAGGGTGACAGAGACAAGAACAATGGGCGGGCAGTGGAAAAGATGTAGAGGAGGCAAAGGAATGAAGGGAGGGTGCTGGAGGAGACGAGAATGCGGGGAGGAGAAGGGTGCAGAGGAACGGGCAGGAGACGCGAGGAAGAGAGGAGATGGGGTAATGGGGCAGGGAGCAGAGAAGGGTAGGAGAGGGAGGACTGGAGTTAACTTCGAATCCTCTGATAACAGAGGCTTTAATGAATAATTACAGTTTGGATCGCATGGCAAAGAAATGAATCTCTTCCAATCTTTAATTAAAAGAACTAATTAATTGCAATTATCTTTTGCACTATTTACACAATGAATGGTCCAGTGACATTTAGAAGCACAGCAGTTGGGAGCAAGACATTCTAGTAAATACTGCACAGCAGGACCTTCCTGGGATGAGTAATGGAGCCTTTGTTTGGACTCGGATTCCAAGAGTCGAACAGTTGCAGACACTCAGTATCTCAGCTCGCTGGCATTAGTTCCCTTCCAGTTGTGATCCAACTGATGGACGCACATCCCAGTCCAGAGCCCAAAGATCTTTGCCAACAGTCCCAGGGGAGTGCAGCACCCTCAGAGGAGTTGTGTTTTGGATGGGGTTATCAGGTCCGATTGCTCGTTTCTGTGCAACAATCCACATCATTTTACATAGTATTGGTAATGGTGTTGGTTTATTATTGTCACTTGTACCAAGGTACAGTTAAAAGCTTGTCTTACAAGCCGATCGTACAGATCCATTCATTACACAGTGCAGTTACATTGAGTTAGTACAGAATGTATTGATGTAGTACAGTTAAAAAATAATAACAGTACAGAGTAAAGTGTCACAGCTACAGAGAAAGTGCAGTGCAATAAGGTGCAAGGTCACAACAAGGTAGATCGTGAGGTCATAGTCCATCTCATTGTATAAGGGAACCGTTCAATAGTCTTATCACAGTGGGATAGAAGCTGTCCTTAAGTCTGGTGGTACGTGCCCTCAGGCTCCTGTATCTTCTACCCGATGGAAGAGGAGAGAAGAGAAAATGTCCTGGGTGGGTGGGGTCTTTGATGATGCTGGCTGCTTCACCAAGACAATGAGAGGTAAAGACAGAGTCCAAGGAGGGGAGGCTGGTGTCCATGATGCACTGGGCTGTGTCCACAACTCTCTGCAGCTTCTTGCGGTCCTGGGCAGAGCAGTTGCCGTACCAAGCCATGATACATCCAGCTAGGATGCTTTCTATGGTGCATCGGTAAAAGTTGGTGAGAGTCAAAGGGGACAAACCAAATTTCTTTAGCCTCCTGAGGAAGTAGAATATAGAAGCTGGGTCCAGATGCATAAGCTACCCTTGAGTGTCACAGATTGGGAGGTGATTTGATTGAGGTAGAGAGATAGGAGAAACTGTTGCAACCACCCTCCTGACGTTCACTGTGTGACTCCAAACTGGGAGCTGGAAGATGAGGAAGTCGAAGAGTTCCTCTGATGAAGTGTTTCATTATTGTTGAGTTAGGCTGGACGGTTTGTGAATGATCTGCTCTCTCAAGTCATTGTGAAAGATCCCATGGTGTATTTCTGCAGAAGGTCATGATGTCCTGGGACAGTGTTTATCTCTCAGCCAACACCTTAAAACAGATGTTCTGTTCATTACCTCAGTGCTGTTTGTATGTGTATAAAGAGGCTGACCATTTCCCTTATTACAACAGCGACCACACTTCCAAAGACCTTCACTGGCTCTGAGGTGCTTTGGGATGTCCTGAGGTTGTAAAAGTTGCAGAAACACAAGCCTTCTGTTCACTAGGAGAGTACGTCCAAGCACCCTGGCAAACCCAGAAACCTCACACTGTAACCATATTTCGAGTGAAGAAATTTCTTCACATTTCAGTCCTAAATGGCCAACCCTTTACTTCGAACCTGTGAACCCCGAGTCCATACTCCAAGGAAAACATGGAGACACAAGGAAGTGGTAGAGGCAGGTACAATAACAACATTTAAAAGGCACTTGGATAGGAAGGTTTAGAGGGATATCAACCAAATGCGGGCAAATACGTTTAACTTACATGGGCAGCTTGGTTGGCATGGAGGAGTAGGCAGAAGGGCCTCTTTCCACAGTGTATGACTCCATGAGTCTGTGTCAGAAGACGGCAGATGCTGGAATCTGGAACAAAAAACAAACTGCTAGAGGAACTCAGCGGGTCAGGCAGCATCCGTGGAGGGAAAGGAATGGTCAACATTTCGGGTCAAGACTGTGCATCAGGACTCATGGGTCCTAATGCACAGTCTCGACCCAAAATGTTGACCATTCCTTTCCCTGCACAGATGCTGCCCGACCCGCTGAGTTCCCCCAGCAGTTTATTTTCTCCCCCAATGGAAACACCCTCTCCTAATCTCCCCTGCCAACCCTTGAAGAGTCATCTCTCATTCTTTGATCCAAGAGAAATGCCCCCTCCTCATCTCCCCTGCCAAACCCTTGAAGAGTCATTTCTCATTCTCCTAAACTCTAAAGAATACATGCCTCACCTGCTCACTGATATAACAGACCCATCACACTAGCAACTAATCTGCTGAACCTCTTCTGCACTCTCTCCATAGAAAATATGCCCTTTTTTTAGCTAACGGGATCAAAATTATACTCAGTACTCTGGATGCAGCTTCACCAAAGCCCTAAATTATTGTGGTAAGATGTCTTTATTTGTCACCTCAAACCCTCTCGTAATAAAGGCCAACGTACCTTTTGCCTTCTTCATTGCTTGAGTAAAACTCCCAGAGAGAAAAGTGTCCTTGTTCCTGAACAATTCAAAAAATAGGACGGGAGACTTTGATGGAGTTGATCTTGTGTTAGGTTTAACAAGTGCTCACAGCGCTCCTGAAGTGAATCCACAGTTTCTCACAGTTTGCCAGCAAGTAGTTCTGGCAGTTTGCCCAAAATAACACAAATGGTTCCCATAACCTTCTAAGCTGGGAGCTAACACCGAGCCATATTCTAAAGCATGATTTCTGTGTGTCTTAAAAGGGATGACAGAAATTGTGTGCACACAGCTCTTCTCCTGATCACTGACAGAGTGGAGAGCAAAATAACAGCTCAGTGGAGAGCATGCCAGCCGGTTTTTTAGTGCAGTTCAATGTCAGATGAGCTTCACCAGAGGCAGTGCTAGAGGCAAGAGGCAGGGATGGGTGAAGAGAAAGCTGGATAAGCACACAAGGGAGAAAGGAATAGAGGGATATGTTGAGAGGGTGAGATGGAGAGAGGTTGGAGGAGGCTTGCACAGAGCAGAAGGGCCAAATGGTCTGTTTCTGTGTGTAATGTTTCACATAATTTTATGTACATACTGTAATAGAGTCCAGATGCATAAACCACTTCCTCAGAAGGCCAAGGAAATTCGGCACGTCCCTGATGAACTTCACCAACTTTTACCGATGCACCATAGAAAGCATCCTATCTGGATGCATCACGGCTTGGTACAGCAACTGCTCTGCCCAGGACCGCAAGAAACTGCGGAGAGTTGTGAACACAGCTCAGACCATCACAAAAACCAGCCTCCGCTCCATTGACTGCGCCTACGCCTCCTGCTGTCTCGGGAAAGCTGCAAACATAATCAAGGACCCTTGCCACCCCGGACATTCTCTCTTCTCCCCTCTCCTGTTGGGCAGAAGATACAAAAGCTTGAGAGCACATACCACCAGGCTCAAGGACAGCTTCTATCTCACTGCTATCAGACTCTCATACACTAAAAGATGAACTCTTGATCTCCCAATCTACATTATCGTGGCCCTTGCACCTTATTTGTCTACCTGCACAGTACTCTCTCTGTAATTGTAACACTACATTCTGCATTCTGTTTCCTTTTTAATATCTCAATGTACTTACGTATGGAACGATCTGTCTGGATGGCATGCAAAACAATAGCTTTTCACTATATCTCGGTACATGTGACAATAATTAACCAATACCAATTCTAGTCATAAACCAGGAGAACTAAGGTCACAGTATTTCCAATCAACTTCACCCAACTCACCATTGGCTAGAGCTTGAGTCATAAGCTATGGAGGACATGGTAGTGTAGTGGTTAGCATAACACTTTGTAGCGCCAGCGACCCGGGTTCAATTCTGGCCACTGTCTGTAAGGAGTTTGTATGTTCTCCCCATGCCTGCATGGATTTCCTTCGGGTGCTCTGGTTTCCTCCCACATTCCAAAGACGTACGGGTTAGGAAGTTGTGGGCATGCTCTGTTGGTGCCGGAAGCGTGGCGACACTTGCGGGCTGCCCCCAGAACACTTTACGCAAAAGATGTATTTCACTGTGTGTTTCAATGTACGTGTGACTAATAAAGATATCTTCTCTTATCTATATCTGGAGCCATTAGTGGGACACGCCAGCATGAACATCCTCAACAAGTGCTGTGGAACTTAACAATGCAAATTTAGATGATTGCATTGACATTGGATCTATTAGCACACACATTTCATGCTCATTTTACTGGCTCAGGTCCTTGCCATCGTTTCTGGGTAAAAGTGCATCCATTGGGAATATGGCCAGGGCACTTCCTTGGATCATTCATCTGTGTGCAGCCGATGTTTCAGGTCGCATGCCTGATGGCATTGGCCTGAAGCCTGAAAGCACATCCCACCAGGCTGAAGGACAGCCTCTATCTGTTATGACTATTGAATGGTCCCCTAGTACGATAAGATGGACTCTTGACCTCACAATCTATCTCATTATGGCCTTGCACCTTATAGTCTGCTTGCGCTGCACTTTCTCTGTAACTGTAACAATTTATTCTTCATTCTGTTATTGTTTTCCCTTGTACTACCTCAATGCACTGTGTAATGAATTGATCTGTATGGATGGCATGCAAAACAAAGTTTTTTACTGTACCTCGGTACACGTGACAATAATAAACCACTTTACCAATTTGCCTTCATTGTTTGCAGTCTGTACACTTCCTCCACTGCTGACAGAAAGTGGAACTGTTGGGTGGGGTCTGACAGGGCGATATAAGATAAGATATCTTTATAAGTCACATGTACATCGAAACACACGGTGAAATATTTAGGAAACAAAAAGAGGGTGAAGTGTAATCTCCAGGCAGGCGCCTATAGTTAACGTATCCACGTCAGAACAAGAATAAAGTATCAGAGCAGTGTTGTGGTATAGAGGCTGTGCATTGAAATCATGAATAGTAGGGGAAAGAAGACACAGTGGGGAGTGGTCTATAGGCTCCCAAAATGTGGCCTCTCGATAGGGCGGAGCGGAAATGGGCAAATATCCAGGGCATGTTTGAAGGGAACTACAATTATTATGGGAGATTTTAATCTACCTATTCAATGGATGAACCAAACTGGCAAGGATTCTGTAGCTGTTTATGCTCCCAATGAATGGAATTGAGATTCTCACTGCCACCCAAATGTTCCTTTTCTCATGGTCATGGGCCAGGGATTCCCAGAAGATGGTGAGAATACAACAATTTTTCAAGGAGGCTTTGAGAACATCCCTGCATCCTTTCCTCTGTTGTCCTGGAATCTATTGCCATGACGGACCAGGGGGTTACAGTGTTTGCTTCAAGGGTCTAGTGCTGACCATGTAAAATAGCCAATGTGACTCCCTTGTTCAAAAAGGCAGGAAGGCAAAAGGTGGAGAACTGAAAGCCCATTTAGTTTACTGTGCACAGTTCTGGTCTCCTCACCTAAAGAAGGATATGGTAGCATTGGGGGCAGTCCAAAGGTGATTCACCAGGGTAATTCCTGGGATAAGAGGGTTGTCCTATCAAGAGAGGTGGATAGTTTGGGTCTGTATTCCTTGGAGTTTAAAAGAATGAGGGATGACTTTATTAAGAAATATAGGATCTTCAGGGGACTTGACTGGATTTTAAGATAGTCCCACTAGTGGGAGAGTCACAAAAAGGGGACACAGCTACAAAATAAGAGGCCGGCCATTTAAAACTGAGGGGTGTAGAAATTTCTCCTCTAAGAGGTTAGCGAATCTCTGGAATTCTCTGCCCCCGAGGAGGTGGTGAAGGCCGGATCATTAGGTGTATTTAAGGTGGAGATAGATAAATATTGGAAAAATCAAGGAATTGAGGGTTATTGGGAATTGGCACAGAAGAGGATTTGAGGCCAGCATAGATCAGCCATGACCATATTGAAGGGCCAAGTGGCCTACTTCTGCTCCTATTTTCTTGTGTGTTCTTGCAATCTTCTCCCTGGTCTTCCAGCACCACCCCACAGTTTGTCCATCACTGTTGCAAAGGTGGTGGGGCTGGCAGTTGGGTGACCCACCTCCCAGTCTGGTCTAACCCACCTACACCTGCTGTCTGCGCACCTCTCAGTCCAGACATGGAGGTCCATTGCCCAGTGTGAGGGCACCTCACTGGAACTAGACGGCTGTTGGAATGTTGCCAACAAATGTGGGCACCTAACTTCAGAGAGGGTGGAGAAGGGAATTGCTAGAATAGCCCCAGGGATTGGGGTAGTTTCACATGGAGAAGCTGGAGTTCTTTGCCTTTGGTACAGGGACCATCCTCTCTACATCCACCCTGTTAAGATCCTTCAGGATCTTATATGTTTCAGTCAAGTTACTCTTCCAACCTCGAACAGAGTCTGTCTAACCTTTTGTAGACCTTCACTGAACAGCTTCTAGTGCATTACCATCCTTTATTTAGGAGATCCTTGAAGCAAATCATTTTGGGAAATGATTTGAGAAGAGGCGAGATAAACTAAAGGGCAGCAGTGGAATTGGAATTGGAATTGGTTTATTATTGTCACTTGTATTGAGGTACAGTGAAAAACTTGTCTTGCATACCGTTCATACAGATCAATTCATTACACAGTGCATTGAGGTAGTACAAGGTAAAACAATACAGAATGCAGAGTAAAGTGTAATAGCTACAGAGAAAGTGCAGTGCAGGCAGACAATAAGGTGCAAGGCCATAACAAGGTAGATTGAGAGGTCAAGAGTCCATCTTATCGTACTAAGAACCATTCAATACTCTTATAACAGCGGGGTAGAAGCTGTCCTTGAGCCTGGTGGTACGTGCTTTCAGGTTTTTGTATCTTCTGCTCAATGGGAGAGGGGAGATGAGGGAATGTCCGGCGGAGGGGAGGGGGGTCTTTGATTATGTTGGCTGCTTTACTGAGGTAGCGAAAAGTGTAGACAGAGTCCATGGAGGGGAGGCTGGTTTCCGTGATGTGCTGAGCTGCGTCCACAACTCTCTGCAGTTTCTTGCGCTCCTGGGCAGAGCAGTTGCCGTACCAAGCCGTGATGTATCTGGACAGGATGCTTTCTATGGTGCATCGATAAAAATTGCTGAGAGTCAAAGTGATGTCGGTGTGGGAATGGGAATTAAAATGGCTGGTCACCGGGAGAACCTGGCTGATACGGCAGATGGAGCGAAGGTGCTCGGCGAAGCGTTCACCCATTCTGTGTCCAGTCTCCCTGATGGAAAGGATGCCGCAACGGGAGGACATGTTTGCTAAAGGGCATGTCTATGGCTCCACCCGAAGGGGTGGGTACGTGGACCGAGCTGCCAAAGGAAGTGGCAGAGGCAGGTACAATTACAACATTTACGATGCATTTGGACAGGTACGTGGGAAAGGAAAGGTTTAGAAGGATATGGGCCAAATGCGGGCAAATGGGGCTAGCTTAGTTAGGCAACTTGGTCGGCATGGATGATTTGGGCTGAAGACTAACTCTATGACCATCTGTGAAGGCTCATTCCGAGCTCCTTTTGCTAGTGTGCTTCACCTAGTCACTCTTGAAAATTTTGCCTGTTGGTTCACTTTGCCGTCCCTGTTCTTTCCCCTAGAGTGTATCACTTCACACTATTTTGTGTTACATTTCTCCTCCTGTGTGTCCACTGCTTCCCCTCCCGCCCCGTCCGCCTGCGTGCTTGCTGCAACCTGCCACCGTCCTCCACACTCCTCACTGCTGCCCCGAGGTGACAATACTTCCAATAATGTGGAGCACGAAGTATTTCCCTTCCAGCTCCACAATCTACTTCGGGGAACCTGATGTGCATTACTTGAGCTGCCCAGCAGAGGGTAGGAGGGGGCCAGTGGCAGGCTGAGCCTTGAGGGAGGGGGCTGGAGGAACTGGATCAGTGGATGGGTGGCATGTGTGTGTCGGAAATGTGCTGGCCAGCTGTGGGTTCGGTGGGACGGGGAGTTTGTTAGCCTGCTGCGCAGTCTGTAATCCAGCCTCGCCTCCCTTCCTTAGCAACAGTGAGCCTGTGATCAGAGCTCAGCAGAACACTGAATGCTAATTGAGAGCAGAGGGTGTTTTCCTGTCTGCTCGTGGCCAGGAGCTGTGGAGGATGTCAAGGAACAAGCACATCCCCAGCACTGAGATTCCACCCGGGGAGCTGCCAGGACAGGCAGTGTGCTGCTTTGCTTCAATTAATAAGGGGGCTTCACTCTCTCTTCCACTAGCCAGCTGCTCCATTTGTCACTGGTAACTTCCGTCCCCCAACCATGAACCTACCCCTCCCTCTGCCTCATTACACCTTCACTCATTCAGAACGTTCCTTCTGAGACACATCCTGAAGATTGCTGACAACCGGAACTTTTACCAAACACTGATCAGGCCACAGCTGGATAGTGGTTTTGGATGCCACATTTTAGGGAGGGTGTATAGTTCTTGGCGAGGACGCAGGGATTTCCAGGAATGGAAATCAGAAGACTGCAGATGCTGTAAATCTAAAGTACAAACAGAAATGTGGAGGGAGAAAGAGTTCACATTTCAGGTCAAAAAAACTGGGAATCAAAGAAAACAAGTTAGTTTTAAGTACTTTCCACAGATGCTGTCTGAACTGCTGAGTTTCCAGCATTTTCCATTTGCCTGGAATGATCCCGACAATGATAGACCAGAATTGCAGAGAAGTTGCAGGGAGGTTTATCCAAGGAATTTAAAGCCATGAAGGGTTCATTTAACATCAGCCAAAACTGTTCCAGTGAAAGGAAACAGATACAGAGTGAAGCTCCCTCTATGTTGTTCCACCACACTCTCCCAGGGCAGGGACAGCACGGGTTAGATACAGAGTGAAGCTCCCTCTACACTGTCCCGTCACACACTCCCAGGGCAGGGACAGTTAGATACAGAGTGAAGCTCCCTCTACACTGTCCCATCACACACTCCCAGGGAAGGGACAGTTAGATACAGAGTGAAGCTCCCTCTACACTGTCCCATCACACACTCCCAGGGAAGGGACAGTTAGATACAGAGTGAAGACCCCTCTCCTCTCTCCTTCTGGGTTAATATTTCAGGTCAAAGACCATTTGTCTTCCATTTTCTGTTTTTATTTCAGTTCAGTTAACGATTGCTCTCCACTGACTCTGTCTACACTTCCTGCTGCCTTAGGAGAGCAGCTGATATAATCAAAGACCCCTCCCATCCCGATCAGAGGGACCTTGGTGTTGAAGTCCAAATTACCCTGAGAGTGGCAACATGGATGGATAGGGTGGCGAACGAGGCATCTGGGGTGTTTGCCTTCATAGATTGGGCATAGAATATAAAAGTTGGGACATGATGTTTCAACTTTACAAAACACTGGTTAGATCACACTTGGAGTACTGTATGCAGTTCTGGTCACCACACTATGGGCAGGATGTGGCTGCGCTGGAGAGAGTGCAGAGGAGATTCACCAGGACTTTAGTTCTGGGGAGAGATTGGACAGGCTGGGTTTGTTTTCTCTGGAGCGAAGGGGGCTGAGGGGTGACGATGGAAGTAAATAACATTATCAGAGGCTTTTACCCCTGGCAGGGGTATAAAATCAAAAGGGCAGAGTTTTAAGGTGAGAGGAAGGAGTTTTAAAGGGGATCTGAGGGGTAGGTTTTTACTCAATGAGTGGTTCATATCTATAACGTTCTGCCAGGGGAGGGGGTGGAATCAGATACACTCACTACATTTTAGAGACAGTTAAACAGGCACTTAAATAAGCAAGACTTAGAAGGATACACCCCTAATGTGGGCAAATGGGATTTGTGTGGATGAGTGAAGAGTTCAGCATGGACGTGGTGGTCTGAAGGGCCTCTTTCTATAACTCTATGGTACTCCCCAAACAGATGGTTAGATAAAGATTTATGAAGGTAAAACCAAAATTGAGAGCCTGTACTTGGTGAGGTATTATGAAGTCACAATGGTTTATAATTTATTTGTTCCTTGGGATCTGGCCTTAGGGTTAGGGTTAGGGTTGCTGGCCAAATGCTGGCCTTTTGCTGCAAGACCAGCATTTGTTTCCCATCTTTAATTGTCCTTGGTGGTGTTAAGCCACCTCTATGAACCTCTACATACCTTCTGGTGAAGGTGCTCCCACAGTGCTGTTGGGGAGAGAGTGCCAGGATCGAGACTCAGTGGCAGTGAAGGAACGGCAGTAAGTTTCCAAATCAGGATGTTGTGTTACTTGGAGGGGTAGCCGCTGCCCTGTCCTTCTTGGCGGTAGAGGACATGCATTTGGGAAGTGCTGTTGGAGCAGCCGGGGTGAACTGAGCACATTTTGTAGGTAGTACACACTGGAGCCACTGTGAAGGGTGGTGGGCGGAGTGCCAAGTAACCACACTTTGTCCTGATGATATCAAACTTCTTGAAAGTTGTTCAAGCTACACTCAAGCCAGGCAAGTGGACAGTATCCCATCACATTCCTGACTTGTGCCTTCGAAGTGATAGAAAGGGTTTGGGATGTCAGGAGATGGATCACTCTACAGGATAAGATTTCTTTATTACTCACATGTACATCGAAACACACAGTGAAATGCACCTTCTGCGTAGAGTGTTCTGGGGGCAGCCCGCAAGTGTTGCCACGCTTCCGGCGCCAACGTAGCATGCCCCCAACTTCCTAACTCGTATGTCTTTGGAATGTGGGAGGAAACCGGAACACCCGGAGAAAAGTCACACAGACATTGAGAGAACGTACAAACTTCTTACAGACAGCGGCCGGAATTGATCCCGGGTCACTGGCGCTGTAATAGCGTTACGCTAACCGCTATGCTACTGTATCTGCCCTATCATGCAAAAGCCTAATATAATTGTCCTCCCAGAACCCTGTCTTACAGATAACAATCCCTGGATACATCCTGTCACACCAGAGATGACAGCACAGTGGCATATAGGTGGGAAGGAGTTACTCTGGGAGCCTTCAACATTGAATCTGGAATCCATGAATACTTATGGCATTAGAACATAGAACATAGAACAGTACAGCACAGAACAAGCCCTTTGGCCCACAATGTTGTGTGTCATAGCTATTCCCTCCTACCTACAGAATGCCCAAATCCCTCCATTTTCCTCTCATTCATGTGCCCATTTAAGCCCCTCTTAAAAGCCCCCAATGAATTTGCCTCCACCACCCTATCAGGCAACACATTCCAGGCATCCACCAGTCTCTGAGTAAAAAATGTACCCCTCATGCCTTTTCTGAACCTACCCCCCTCACCTTAAATGCATGCCCTCTGGTGTTGGATCACTCAATAATGGGCAAAAGATATTGCTCGTCCACACTATCCATGCCCTTCATAATTTTATACACGTCCAACAGATCACCCCTCAGCCTCTGCCGCTCCAGAGAAAAGAGTCCAAGTTTGTTCAGCCTCTCCAGATAGCACATGCCCTCTAATCCAGGCAGCATCCTAGTAAACCTCCTCTGCACCCTCTCTAAAGCCTCGACATCCTTCCTATAGTGAGGTGACCAGAATTGCACGCAATACCCTAAATGTGGCCTAACCAGAGTTCTATAAAAGATGCATCATAACTTCTTGACTCCTTTACTCAATACCCTGATTAATAAATGCAGGCATTCCATAAGCCTTCTTAACCACCCTGTCAACCTTTGTAGCCACTTTCAATGAGTCATGGACTTGCATCCCAAGGTCTCTCTGCTCTTCAACACTGTTAAGGGTCTTGCCCTTAAGGTCATTAGGTCAATACTGAGCAAGGAGACCTCCTCCTGATTAGGACACCATCTACAAAATTCACTGCAGTTACTCACCCAGGCTACTCCCAGGACATTTCCCAAACCCGCAACCTCTAACATCAAGATGGACAGGGGCAACAGATGCAGGCGAACACTGCCACCTGCAGATCCCCCTGCAAGTCAAACACCACCCTGACTTTGAGCTGCATTCGTCTTCCCTCATTACTACTGGGCCTGGATCCCGGAACTCCCTTCCCAACTGCGCCATGGGAGCATTTATCGCACGGACTGCAGTGGTTCGAGAAGGTGACTCACCACTGTCTTCTCCAGGACGATTTGGGATGGGCAATACCTGCTGGTTTTCCTCGTGAGGTCCTGACCCTGTGGGTAAAGGTGAAAACTCATAGACCCTTACAGCACAGGAAGAGGCCACTCAGCCCGTTTAGATCTTGACAGAGCTCTCCCCTTTGTCCCACTCCCCGTTCTTTCCTAATTGCCCTACAAATGTTAATTGGTGATTCGTAATTGGTTTATTATTGTCACAAGTGAAAAACTTTGTTTTGCATGCCATCCATACAGATCATTTCATTACAACAGTACATTGAGGTAGTACAAGGGAAAACAATAACAGAATGCAGAATATAGTGTTACAGTTACAGAGAAAATGCAGTGCAGGCAGACAATAAGGTGCAAGGTCGTGACGAGGTAGATTGTGAGGTCAAGAGTGCATCTTATCACGGAGTCATAGAGTCATACAGCATGGAAACAGGCCCTTCAGCCCAACTCGGTCATGCCTACTGCATTGTCCAGTGAGCTAGTCCCACCTGCCCAAGTTTGGTCCATTGCCCTCTAAACCTCTCCTATCCATGTACAGATGGCTTTTGAATGTTGCTAATGTGTCCGCCTCAACCACTATTTCTGAAAGCTCATTCCAAATATGTCTCACCCTTGGCATGAAGAAGATGCCCCTGATGTCCCTTTTAATTCTATCCCTTTGATCTTAAACCTCTGCCCTCTTGGTTTTTAGCATGAGGCCCTCATATCAGATAAGAGGTCCATTCAATTCTCTTATAACATTCTTGGATGAAAGGAAAATAGAGGGTTGTGGGTGGTGGAGTAGAGAGGGGAAAGACTGAATGTGGAGTAGGTTCATATAGGTCAGGACAACATTGTGGGCCGAAGGGCCGGGACTGTGCTGTAGTGTTCCACGTTCTATGTTTTAACAGCGGGATAGAAGCTGTCTTGGAGCCTGATGGTTCGTGTTTACAAGCTTTTGTATCTTCTGCCTGATGGAAGTGGGGGAGAAGAGAGAATGTCCAGGGTGGGGTGGGACTTTGATTATGTCGGCTGCTTTACCGAGGCAGCGAGAAGTGTAGACAGAGTCTGTGGAGGGGAGGCTGGTTTCCGTGATGTGCTGAGCTGTGTCCACAACTCCCTGCGATTTCTTGCGGTCTTGGGCTGAGCAGTTGCCGTACCAAGCTGTCATGCTCTGTTTCTCTGAATTCCAGCCTTACCACCCTCAACGATTCACACACAGCCCCAAACTCCGAGTCCCTCCCCCATGTTCAAACAGCACATTCGGTTGGTTCAGACTCCCCACGTTCCTTCCACCAAAGTCCATGACCTCTGTGTGTTCTCTGCAATATCTTGCTCCCATTCCAGCTTTACAGCAGTTTCTCCCCCCCCCCCCCCCCCCCCTCTGCTGTGATGAGTGGGGAAGCAATCAGTTTGCAGCCTGCCTGGGATTTATTCATGTCATCACAGTGTACGAACGCTGTGTTTGTTATTGCCAATTTAGTCATATTGTCTCGGCTGATTTTCTCATTGTTGGCAGTTGAATAAGATCTGATGGGATGTTCCTCACCCTCATATCTTCTGATTAGTGAAATCCCTCTGTAGGATTACTGTCAGTAATTAGGGACATTCCCTTCCTGACAGCTTTTAGCATGGTGATGTATGGAAATTCGGCTCCTGTGTCAGGAAAATAACGTACGCACAGTGTCAGCCTGTACATCGGTATCCTGACTCCTCAAACAGAGAGAAGGGTGGATTTGGCCCATTGTATCTCTGCTAGCCCTTTGGTAGAGGTCACCTATCACTCCTCCTCTCCTCCTTCTTTTCCCACTGCCCTGAAATATTTTCTTTCCAGGCGGTGATCCGAATTCCTTTCGGAGGCTCCCGCTGCATCTGTTCCCACTCTGTTTTCCAGAGGTGCATTGCGATCCTGCTGGAAGTCCTCCTTGTCTTGGCTCTGGTTGTCCTGCTAATTTCCCTACCTGATACTGAAGCAGTTGAGGAGGCGACAATTATTTCCTCAGAGGTTCAAGGCCCTGTTAAGAGTCCATCGTCCGTGCTGCCTCTCAATGTACCGGGGCCGTGCTCTGGTGCTGATGTCCTGCAGGTGAAGCCAAGACTTGGCTGCTCCCTCAGATCACAAAATAAGGTTCCAGGAGTGTGATTTCGAGGAATAGCATAGGAGGCCTCCCTGATATCCCAGGAAAGATTCATCTGTCAATCAACTGCAGTTGTATTGTGTTCATGGAATCTTGCTGTGCATTCGAACTAGCACATCACAGGTTAGGTACAAGGTAAAGCTCCCTCTACACTGTCCCATCACACACTCCCAGGGCAGGGACAGCACGGGTTAGACACAGAGTGAAGGTTCCCTCAGATTTATTAATCTTCCATCTGCAATTTCAGCACGTTTTGATCTGAAGAGATACGCTGTGGCATTTACATTAAGCCTCTTTTCAAATTTGAACCTTCAGAAACCGCTGATTGATTATTTTGTTATTTTGATGCTGAACTGCCAATCCATTCAGCCAACAGGCTGTGTGGAAAGGCTTTAAGAAGAAATTTCTCGCATAGCTAATGTTGATTGAATCAATTCACAGCCTTTAATTGGAATTCATGACTTTAAATATAATTAAACAGGAGAAATTCTGTGCATATTTAATATTTATTGTGATTTTCTCAGTGTAAATCAGCTCTAGAGAGACTTCCCTGTCCTGATTGTTGTTAAGTGAACTCTTAATCAGACAACTGGCGGGCACTGTCTGCTCCGTGCACGGTGCTTGTCCCCCCAGCTATCTCAAGCACCCCCTGCCCACTCGACTGGAGGGCATCTCTTTTACAGTCTCCCCTTCCCTGAGACCCTGTAAGGATGTGATTGTCATCAAGAGCAAGGTTAGTTTGCTCAGCTGAGGCCTGGATGCCAGTTTACAACAACCTGTGTTAATGTAGCACCTTCAAAATTGTAAAATGTCCCATTAACTTCCCAAGAGCAATAGAAATTGATATGGAGCCCCATCGGGTTATAGAGTCATAGAGACAGACAGCATGGAAACAGGCCCTTCAGCCCATCGAGTCTGCTCTAACCACCTATTAATCCCACATTAATCCCATTTTTCATTCTCCCCACATTCTCATCAGCACTTTCCAATCACCCACTCATTCACATACTGGGAGTAACTTAGAGTAGCCAACTACGGTAGTGTAGCGGTTAGCGTAACACTATTACAGCACCAGTGACCTGGGTTCAATTTGGGCCGCTGTCTGTAAGGAGTTTGTACGTTCTCCCCGTGTCTGCATGGGTTTCCTCCGGGTGCTCCGGTTTCCTCCCACATTCCAAAGACATACGGGTTAGGAAGTTGTGGGCATGCTATGTTGGCGCCGTAAGTGTGGCGACACTTGCGGGCTGCCCCCAGGACATTCCACGCAAAAGGTGCATTTCACTGTGTGTTTCGATGTACATGTGACTAATAAAGATATTTTATAAAAATCTTATAACCTACCAACCCACACATGTGGGAGGAAACCGGAGCACAGGGAGGAATCCCACGCGGTCACAGGGAGAATGTCCAAACTCCACACAGACAGTGCCTGAGGTCAGGATCGAGCCCAAGTGACGAGCTGTGAGGCGGTGGCTCTACTGACTGTGCCACTGGACCACACTGCTCTTATCTTGGGGAAGGTACCGAGGCTTAGTCAAAGATGTCGGTATTAAGGGTGGAGGCAGGAGGTGTGGAAAGGCAGATAGTTCCTAAGGGGAAGTTCCCCAGCCTGAGAACCTGGCAGATGAAGCCACATCCATCAGTGGGAGTGATTACATGTGCACATAGAACATCGAACAGTACAGCACAGGCCCTTCAGCTCACCATCTTGTGCCAAACTAATTAAGCTAATGACACCGAATTAAACTAATCCTTTCTGCTTGCACAAGGTCCATATCCCTCCATTCCCTGTACATTCATGTGCCTATCTAAGATCCTCTTAAATGCCACTATCGTATCTGCCTCCACCACCGCCCCTGGCAGTGCATTCCAGGCACCCACCGCTCTCTGTGTAAAAAAACTTGCTCCACACACCTCCTTTGAACTTCCCCCTCCTGTCACCTTAAATGCAGGTTAAGGGTCAAGGTGTTGTTGAGGGTGAAGTGGTGGGGGCATGTTCCAGAGTAAGAGTGCAAGGCCAGGACTGGTGCTTGGGTGCGGGAGGATTATGAGCACAAGGGTTTGGGAGGCAGTGTGATCGAGTGCAGATAGTGGCGAATGAAAGGAGCTCCGTGCATTGAGGTGGCTTCGCACCTGACCAGGAGTTGGCTCTCCTTCAGACCACTGGGGGAGATGACCTGCCCCAAGTTACATTGACCTCGTCACATGCTGTGAGCTAAGGAACAGACACATCGAGGCTCCCTCTGACACACTGATCAAATTACAGACTTTTATTCCCAGCGAGTGTCTGATCTCAGTCGTGAGGCTTCAACATTCTATACAGCATTGGTGGCCTGTCCAGATGTCTCCCACTATTGTCAAGTGAGATACTCCACTTGTACTGTGGATTGAAGTCAGCTATCTGAAGATCAGGGTCATCATTGCTATTCACAACACACCTCAGCCATGCAAATGAAGCCAAACAGAAAATTGTTTGTATTTGTGGTGGGATCGTTGCCAGGACTGATGGAACAATCACAGCAGAGAGAGAAAGAGAGAGAGAGAGAGTGTGTGTGTGTGTATGTCTCTGTGTCTGTGTGTGTTCATGTGTGTGTGGGCGTGTGTGTATGTGTGTATGTGCACCTCTGTGTGTGTATGTGCACCTCTGTGTGTGTGTGTGTGTGTGTGCACATATGCGCCTGTGTGTGCACACGTGTGTGCATGCATGTGTGTGTGCTTGTGCGTGTGTGCATGTGCATGTGTGTGTGTGTGTGTGTCTGTGTGTGTGTGCATGTGCGTGTGTGTGTGCATGTGGGTGTGTCTGTGTGTGCTTGTGTGTGTATGTGTGTGTGCATGTGTATGCGTTTGTGTGGGTGTGTGTGTATGTGTGTATGTGCACCTCTGTGTGTGTATGTGCACCTCTGTGTGTGTGTGTGTGTGTGCACATATGCGCCTGTGTGTGCACACGTGTGTGCATGCATGTGTGTGTGCTTGTGCGTGTGTGCATGTGCATGCGTGTGTGTGTGTGTGTCTGTGTGTGTGTGTATGTGTGTGTATGTGTGTGTGCATGTGTGTGTGTGTGTGTGTGTGTGCGTGAGAGACCCCATTGCAGTCAGTTCCAGCACACAGTGAGGGAGCTGCCCTGTCCATATCCCTTCGGGCTGCCTCCGAGTCACGATCCCCCTTGGTAGGACTGCAGAGTGAGCTGGGTGATAGTGTGGGGTAGCAGAGGATGCAGAGAGCCTTCAGGGGGATACAGGAAGGATAAGTGAATAGTCAAGGCAGATAATGTGGAAAAATGTGAGGTTGTGCACTTCGGCAGAAAAGTAGGAAGAGAGAGTATTTTTTAAACAGTGACAGATTGAAAGATTTTGGTGTTCAGTGGGACCTGTATGCCTTTGTACTCCAGTCACTGAAAGATAACATGCAGGTACAGGAAGCAATTATGAAGGTAAACAGTGCATTGGCATTAATTACAGGAGTACAAGAGGAAGGATATCTTTCTGAAATAGTATCGGGTTCGGGAATATCATGTGCAGGTCTGGTCTCCCTACCAAAGGCAATAGAGGGGGTCCGACAATGGTTCATAGGGATTGATTCCTATGAGGAGAGATTAAGCAGTTTGGAACTATACCCTATAATTGACAAAAAGGAAAGGCAATTTAATTTGATACATGCAAAATACAGTTGGAGCTAGACAAGGATGATGTTTCCCCTGTCTGGGGCGTCTAGAACCAGGGGTCACAGTCACAAAATAAGGGGTTAGCCATTCAGTAGAGAGATGAGGTGAAATTTCTTCACCCGGGAGGTGGCGAGAGGGTTATGGAAGCTCTGTTGCTGAATATATACAAGATTGTTATCAGGAGAGGCTGGATAGGCTGGGACTTTTTACCCTGGAACGTGAGAGGCTCAGGTGTGACCTTATAGAGGCTTATAAAATCATGAAGGGCATAGATAGGGTGAATGGTCACGGTCTTTCTCCCAGGGTAGGGGAGTCTAACACTGGAGGCATAGATTTAAGGAAAGAGGGGAAAAATTTAAAAGGGACCTGAGGGGCAACTTCTCCACACAGAGGGTGGTGGGTGTGTGGAACGAGCTGCCAGAGGAAGTGGTTGAGGCAGGTACAATAAAAAATATTTAAAGGACACTTGGGCAGATGCATGAAGGGTTTAGAGGGATATGGACCAAACGCAGGCAAATGGGACTAGTTCGGACACTGCACCTTGGTCGGCATGGACAGGTTGGGCTGAAGGGCCTGTTTCTGTGCTGCATAACTCTGACTCTGTGACAGAGAGCAGTGGAGACACAGGAGACTGCTGATGCTGGAATCTGGAGAAACACACAATCTGCTGGAGGGACTCAGCGGGTCGAG
Organism: Pristis pectinata; assembly: GCF_009764475.1. Lineage (NCBI taxonomy): Eukaryota > Metazoa > Chordata > Chondrichthyes > Rhinopristiformes > Pristidae > Pristis > Pristis pectinata. The sequence goes on along the minus strand of NC_067408.1, from coordinate 116,790,543 downwards.
CAGCGTCTGTGGGGGGAAAGGAATTGTCGGTGTTTCAGGTCGAAACCCTGCATCAGGACTGGATCAGAGCAGTAGATGTTTGGATATTTAGGGAATCGAGGGGCAAGGGGTTAGACGGGCTGAAGTTGAAGATCAGCTATGATCTCATCGAACGGTAGAGCAGGCACGAGGAGCCAATGGCTCACTCCTGCTTCTATTTCTTATCAGAATAAGAATTAGAACAGGCCATTCAGCCCCTCTTGTATCTGTGTGTGTGTCTGTATGTTTGTGTGTTTCTACATATATTCCTGTGTGTGTCTGCGTTTGTGTATGTACATATGTGTGTGTGTCTGTGTGTGTCTGTATTTGTGTGTGTCTGTATGTTAGTGTGTTTTTGCATGTGTTCCTGTGTATTAATCTGTGTGTATTCATTTGTGTGTGTACGTGTATCTGTGTGTGTCTGCATCTGTGTGTGTCTGTATGTTAATGTGTTTCTACATATGTTCCTGCGTATGTCTGTGTGTGTGGTGTGTCGGTGTGTGTGTATCTGTGTGCGTGTGTGCGTGTGTGTGTATAGTGTATATCTGTGTGTGTGTGTGTCTTTCTGTGTGTGTATGTATCTGTGTGTGTGTGTGCGCGTGTGTGTATATATCTGTGTGTGTGTGTGTGTGTGTGTGTGTGTGTATCTGTGTGTGTGTGTGTGTGTGTGTGTGTGTGTGTGTGTGTGTATTTGTGCTCAGAGATTCTCTCCCCCCACCCTCCCCTGGGTTTAAAGACATGGATGAGAGTTGCCTTGGTCTGGTTCACAACTCTCATTAGCTCCCACATTTATCAGCAGCTTCCAGCTGGATTTTAAACACTTGGGTGATGCGAATTTTCCAAATCAGACATCCAGGATGCTGTGAAGGCAACAGCTTTATCCCACCGCCTACATAATTAGCCTGAGCATGACTGAATCAGAAGCCTTGGTCCTCCCTGAACTTTGATGGAATGTGCCCATTAGCTGCTCTCTTCTCCCAGAACTGTAAAACCCAAGTGACATTTGTAATTACAGATTGGAGCTTGCCTGTAATCCACTCCTTCATTCACTCCTGCAACGTTAAGCGTGTCCAGAACCTGAACTCTCGATGCAGGCATTTCTTCTGCAGTTACAAATGCAGCCTGACACCTCAGTAATGTCACGCATTTAGCGGCTAACAGTAGTGTTTGTTGTGCTTTTTATATTTATTTGCAGGGTGTGGGTATTGAAGGCAAGGCCAGCATTTATCACCCCTGAGATGGTGGGGGTTGAGCTGCCTTCTTAAACCGCTGCAGTCCTGCTGGTGAAGGTGCTCCCACAGTGCTATTGGGGAGGGAGTTCCTGAATTTACACCCAGCATTGATAAAGAAACATTTTCTAAATAAAAATATCTTTTCACAGCGATCTCAACATTGCAGGCAAGGCCAGCATTTACTGCTCATTCTTAATTGATCTCTGAGTGTCTTACTGAGCCATTTCAGGTCACGGAACACTCTAACAAACTTCTACAAATGTGCTGTTGAAAGTATCCTGACTGGTTGCATCATGGTCCGGTACAGTAATTCAAGTGCGCAGGAACGTAAGAAGCTTCAGAGAGTAGTGGACTCTGCCCAATACATCACGGGCACATGCCTCCCCACCATCTGCAGTATCGACAGGAGGTGCTGCCTCAAGAAGGCAAAATCCATCATCAAAGATCCCCACCATCCGGGCCATGCACTCTTCTCGGAGCTACCATCGGGCAGGAGGTACAGAAACCTGAAGTCCCACACCACCAGGTTCAGGAACAGCTACTTCCCTTCAACCATTCACTTCTTGAACCAGCCGGCACAACCCCAATCACTACCTCAGGATAGCCACACTATGACCACTTTGACCTCTTTGCACTGAAATGGACTTGTTCTTTTTTGTTCTACTTCTGTTCTTTCTTGTAAAAATTGTGTTTAATTTATGTATAATTTATATTTTTCTTGTGAATGCTGCTTATCTGATGCTATGTGCCTGTGATGCTGCTGCAAGTAAGTTTTTCATTGCACCTGTGCACACATGGACTTGTGCAGATGACAATAAACTTGACTTGACTTTGGTTAACCTTACTACTTCTGGGTGAGTGTGTCCATTAACTGCTGGACAATGACAGTTATATCCCCAGGTTCAGGCTAGTGAGCAATATTTGGAGATGTGCTGCTTAGCCAAGAAGTATATAAAAGAATGTAAAGAGTAAGGGAAGAGAATAGGCCACTCGGCCCCTCATTCCCGCTCTGCTATTCAGTAAGATCATGGCTGATCTCATTGCAACTTCAGCACATTCCTGTACACCTGACGCTTCCGTGGAAAACATAAAACTGGTAAATTGATTCATTATTGTCACATGTACTGAGGAGCAGTGAAAAACTTTGTTTTGCATGCCATCTATACAGATGATTTCATTGCACAGTGCACTGAGGTCGTACAAGGAAAGCAATAACAGAATGCAGAATAGAGTGTTACAGAGTGCAGGCAGACAATAAGTTGCAAGGCCATAATGAGGTAGATTTTGTGGTCAAGAGTCCATCTTATTGTATCTCCTCTCAGCATTCACCTCCTCAGAATCTCATGTGTTCAATCAGATCACCTCTCATTCTTCTAAAGTCCAGAGTGTGGACCCAGGCTCTATCCTAGGGCCATGCTCAATGAACTGACCATCCATTCAGTCAGGTCACATCACAGCTTGGTACAGCAACTGCTCTGCTCAAGACCGCAAGAAACTGCAGAGAGCTGTGAACACAGCCCAGCACATCACACAAACCAGCCCCCCCTCCATTGACTTTATTTACACTTTCCGCTGCCTCAGGAAAGCAGCCAACATAATCAAGGATCCTTTCCACCCCGGACATTCTCTCTTCTCCCCCCCTCCCATCGGGCAGAAGATACAAAAGCTTGAAAGCTTTTACCACCAAGCTCAAGGACAGCTTCTATCCTGCTGTTATCAGACTCTTGAACAGACCTCTCGTACGCTAGACAAACTCCTGACTCTCCCAAACTACCTCGTCATGGCCTTTGCACTTTATTTGTCTGCCTGCACTGCATTTTCTCTGTAATTGGAACACTATATTCCGCATTCTGTTTTTCTTTTTACTATCTCAATGTACGATGTGTGGAATGATCTGTCTGGATGGCTCGCACACAAAAGCTTTTCACTGGATCTCGGTACACGTGACAATAATAAACCAATTACCAATAACCAATAACTAGTGATCTCAACAATCCCCAGAGGAAGGAATGGGATAGATCATCCAGAATTCCCAATTTTTGAGGGGTTGAATGGCCTACTTCTGTTTCTACTTCTTATGGTTCTTATCTTGTTAGTGTCATGGGCCGATAAGAAAGAGCAAGGGGGACAGGATAAATTGAAGCCTTTTCGAAGAGCTACCATAGGTACCATGGACAAATATTCTCTTTCTGTTCCTTAAAGTAATGCTCGATGACTCCTGTTGGGAAAAGATCATTACAAATTACATGGAACGTTGGGCATTGAAACAAGGCAATCAGCCCAGCTGGTCTATCCCGGCCCACACCAGACTCTCCCCATTCCTCTCCATCCACCTCGTCTCCATCTCCTCTTATTTCTCCCTCCCTCATGTCTTTATCCAGATTCCCATCCCTGCTATTCACCTCAACTATTCCCTGTGGGACGCCGTTTGTCAAGGGCTTAACCTCTGGAATTTCCTGCCTGAACCGTTCCACCTTTCTCTCTCTCTTCTTCGATGCACGACGCAACCTCCCAGTTTAACTATCTTCACATCCATTCTGTGCTCCTGAACTCCCTATTAGAATGTTACTGGTTGTTTTGTATTTGTTATATGTTAAGCAAGAAGACACAGGTTTAAGGTGAGAGGAAGGAGTTTTAAATGGGATCTGTCGGGTAAGTTGCTTACATTTAGAGTGGTTGATATCTGGAACGCACTGCCAGAGGAGGTGGCGGAATCAGATGTAATCACTGCGTTTAAAAGGCGTTTAGACAGATGCTCATAAAGGCAGGCCATAGAAGGATACGGACCTGGTGCAGGCAAATGAGATTCCTGTAGGTGGGCATGAAGGTTGGCATTGATGTAGTCAGGGCACTGAGTATAGAAATTGGGATGTTATGTTGCAGTTGTACAACATTAGACCAAAAAGAAACAAAATCCATTGTAGTACAAAGGATTCAAAGTGGTCATAGTGTTGCTAAACTGTGGTGATTAGGGTTGTGCTGGTCGGTTCAAGTACTGAATGGTTGAAGGGAGGTAGCTGCTCCTGAACCTGATGGTGTGGGACTTCAGGCTTCTGTACCTCCTGCCCAATGGGAGCTGTGAGAAGATGGCATGGCCCGGATGGTGGGGATCTTTGATGATGGATGAGTACCTGATGTCCAAAGGTTTTTGATATGTAACAATTGGGAGTAGAAACAGGCCATATGGCTCCTTGAACCTGCTCCTCCTATTAATAAGTTCATGGCTGATCAGATTTTGGCCTCTGCCACACTTTCCTGCCTGTTCCCAGAACACCTGACTCCCCTGTAGAACAAAGGTCTGTCTTTCTTGGCTTTGAACATATCAGTGATGCAGTCTCCATGGTTCTCTGGGGGAGAGAATTATGACAATCAATGGCAGGACCAAGAGGGTCAAAGTCCTTACAAATTCAGCACAACAAACAGGATGACGCTTTAGGAGATTCAGTTTATTGATCTGTAAAGCAACATTGACAAGGCCAAGTGTGAGGCAGCTTGGGGAAGAGGAATGGGCACTGGGCAGCTCCTGTTACCAATTTAACTCTAAGCTGTTTATCAGAACGCTACAGCTAACAACTTGCAGTCACAATGGTGTAATACTTCCCAACTTAACTCTGACCCTCAGCCATCATGTGACCCTGTCACTTTCCAGTTTTTTGCAGTGGCTTCTATTCCTGGATCAGCTTAGTGACCTGGCAACAGCAATAAGCACTGGTCTAAATAAAGACAGAGAATGCTGCAAACACTCCGCAGGTTAGGCCTTAACCATGGAGGCAGAGACTGAGTTAATGCTTCATCAGAACTTTTATGAGGCTATCCAACAGAGTAAAATGCCCCAAGATACTTCCCAGGAACCAATTTTGACACTCAGCCACACAAGGAATATTGGCAACATCGAGAAGAGGGCATGGCGGATGATGGATGTCGCCTTCCTGAGACATCACCTCTTGTAGATGTCCTCGATGGTGGGGAGAGCTGTCCCCATAATGGAACTGGCTGTGTCCACCACTCTCTGTATCCTCTCCTGTTCCAGTGCATTGGAGTTTCCACACCAGGCTGTGATGCAACCAGTCAGAATACTTTGAAGATCATGCTGATCTTTTGCCTCAGTGCCACTTTCCTACACTCATCCCTTCATTTCCTTAGAATCTAAAAATCCACAGATCGCTGTCTTGGATATACTCAGTGACTGAACATCCACAACTCTCTCACGTAGAGAATTCCACAGATTTAGCACGGTCAGTCTTCTCATCTCTGTCTCCTTAAAAAGACAACTCCTTATTCTGAGACAATAACCCCCTGGTTCTAGACACTCCAGCCAGGGGAAGCATCATTCCTGCATCAACCCTGTCTATCTCCTTCAGACTGAACACATAAAAGTGGAGACACAAGCAGACAGGGTGGTAGAGAAGGCGTTTGGCACGCTTCCCTTCATCAGTCAGGGCACCGAGTACAAGAGTTGGGACATTGTGTTACAACTGTACAAGATGTTGGTGAGACCACACTTGAAGTATTGTGTGCAGCTCTGGTCCCCCAGCTATAGGAAGGATGTCATTAAGCTGGAAAGGGTACAGAAAAGATTCACAAGAATGATACTGGGACCGGAGGACTTAAGTTATAAGGAGAGGCTGATGTCCTGGACACCCCACACCCCTGGAGATTACGGAGATAGGGAGAGGTGAGGGCTATTGGTGAGATTTGAAAATGAGGATGAGAATTTCCAAAGTGAGGCATAAGTGGTCTGGAGTCAGTGCAGATCAGCGAGTACAATGTACGGGGAATGCAAATTAAAGTCAAGCATTCACCATCAAAGTTCTCTGCTGGTTAGTTGTGGGTGTGGATGTACCTCGTAGAACATCAGAAGCTGTCTTGACAGTGTAGATGTGAAGAGGATGATTCCTCTTGTGGGAGAATCTGCAATGAGGTGACAATTTAAAAATATGGGGTCAAAGTCAAGTTTATTGTCATCTGCACAAGTACATTTCTGTATTGGTGCAATGAAAAACTTACTTGCAGCAACATCACAAGAAAAACATAAATTAAACATAAATTATACACAATTTTTACAAGAAAGAACACAATTAGAACAAAAAAAAGTCCATTTTAGTTCAAAGTGATCAAAGTTGTCACAGTGTTGCTATACTGTAGTGATTAGGGTTGTGCTGGTTGGTTCAAGAACTGAATGGTTGAAGGGAAGTAGCTGTTCCTGAACCTGGTGGTGTGGGGACTTCAGGCTTCTGTACCTCCTGCCCGATGGGAGCTGCGAGAAGATGGCATGGCCCGGATGGTGGGGATCTTTGATGATGGACGTTGCCTTCTTGAGGCAGCACCTCCTGTAGATACTCCCGATGGTGGGGAGGGATGTGCCCAGTTTAAAGCAGTCCAGCTTAGTCAATTGGTCAGTCCAAGCAATGGAACTACCAAAAGTTACATCACAGAGCCAGGCTCTTTGGCCTATCCGTGCTAGCCAAAAATGAGTTGATTAGAGGAACATATTTTGCCTTTGTAGTCTCCAACATGATGGCAGAACATCGATTTCTCTAACTTCTGGCAATCACTCCCCTCTGCCCCCTTTTTTTCTACCCACCGGCCCCATCACCCCTTCCCTTTCCCCTTCCCCGTCCTCTCGATCTGCCCCTCACCCACACATTTCTCCCTCAGTTCCCCTCCTCACCTCCTTCCATTTATTCCATGGTCCACTGTCCTCTCCTATCAGATTTCATCTCCTTCAGCGCTTCGTCACTTCCACCTATCACCTCCCAGCTTCGTACATCATTCCCACTCTCCCCATGCCCCACCTATCCTCCGCCCTCACCTGGATCCACCCCTCACCCACCAGCTCTTTCTCCACCCCTTCCCCCCCCCCACCTTTTTATACCGGCTCTATCCCCACTTTCCAGTCTCTTTGGAGAGAAGGAGGATGAGAGGAGACTTGATAGAGGTGTACAAGATGATAAGAGGCATAGATCGAGTGGACAGTCAGAGACTTTTTCCCAGGGCGACAATGGCTAACACGAGGGGGCATAATTTTAAGGTGGAGGAAGGTATAAGGGGGATGTCAGGGGTAAGTGTTTTACACAGAGAGTGGTGGGTGCGTGGAACGCACTGCCGGCAGAGGTTGTGGGGGCAGATACATTGGGACATTTAAGAGACTCTTAGATGGACACATGGATGACAGACAAATGGGGGGCTGTGTGGGAGGGAAGGGTTATATAGATCTTAGAGCAGGATAAAATGTCGTCACAACATTGTGGGCCGAAGGGCCTGTACTGTGTGTAATCTTCTATGTTCTGTGTATGATGAAGGGTCTCGGCCCGAAACGTCGACTGTTCATTTCGCTCCACAGATGCTGCCTGACCCGCTGAGTTCCTCCAGCTCCTTTGTGTGATGCTCCAGATTTCCAGCATCTGCAGTCTCCTGTGTCTCCAAAATGAGCCACATAGGTTATTTTCACTTGGTCTGTAACCCTGCAGGTCACGGCTTTACAAGTCCACATCCTGGTGCCTCTTAAATGTGGGAAGAGTTTCTGACTCTGCCAACTTTTCAGGCAGTGAGTTCCAGACCCCCACCACTCATTGGGTGAAAACATTTTTCCCCAAATCCTTCTACCAGTGAATTGGTAAAGTGGTTTATTACTGTCACATGTACTGAGGTACAGTGAAAAACTTTGTTTTGCATGCCATCCATACAGATCATTTCATTACAACAGTGCATTGAGGTAGTACAAGGGAAAACAATAATAGAATGCAGAATAAAGTGTTACAGTTACAGAGAAAGTGCAGTGCAGGCAGACAATAAGGTGCAAAGTCATAATGTAGTCAATTGTGAGGTGAATTAGCGTATTGGTATTGGTTTATTATTGTCACATGTACCGAGGTACAGTGAAAAACTTGTCTTGCGTACCGATCGTACAGGTCAATTCATTACACAGTGCAGTTACATTGAGTTAGCACAGAGTGCATTGATGTAGTACAGGTAAAAAGCAATAACAGTACAGAGTAAAGTGTCACAGCTACAGAGAAAGTGCAGTGCAATAAGGTGCAAGGTCACAACAAGGTAGATCGTGAGGTCAGAGTCCATCTTATGTATAAGGGAACAGTTCAATAGTCTTATAGCCTTATCAATAGTCTTATCAAAATTCATAAATATATCGGGAATCAGCGAGTCAGGCAGCATGTGTGGAGGGAAATAGACAGTCGATGTTTTGGGTTATCGGGACTAGAAGACAGCAGATTAAAAAGTTTTGACCTGAGTTATAGGGGCCCACCAAATGCACACTGACCATCAAACCCCCATTCACATTAATCCTGAACTCATCCCATTTTATTCTCCCCACATTCCCATCAACTCCTCCCAGATTCTACCACTCATCCATACAAGAGGGGCAATTTACAGCAGCTAATTTACCTCCCAACCCACACTTCTTTAGGATGTGGGAAGAAACCGGAGCATCCAGAGGAAACCTATGCGGTCGCAGGGAGAATTTGCAAACTCCACACGAACAGCACCCGAAGTCAGGATTGAACCTGGGTCGCGGAGCTGTGCCATTTAGGGTCATGGAGTCATAGAGCATGGAAACAGGCCCTTCGGCCCAACTTGTCCATGCTGATCGTGTAGCTCAGCAAGCTAGTGTCATCTGCCTGCATTCTGCCCAGAGCCCTCTAAACCTCTCCTATCCATCTTGTAAAGGGCTTGTAAAGGGCTGTGAAAGGTGCTACAGGAATGCAGGTACTTCATTAGTGTATCAACATTCCTCCAGATCTATATGAAGAAGACCAAAGCATCATCTCCCCCAACCCACAGAGTCAAATAGCCTACTCCTCATTGCACTTGCCAAAGTCTTACAAAATGCCTTCTCCCTTTGTCTACCTAATTGTTACTGTGTTTGAAGGTAATTGTTTGATATTGAAGCACAGTGGGATTTTCTGATTGATGACGTGTACTTCTCTTTCAGGCTTTTGGAAACTTTTGTCCATGGTAACACACTTCTTGCTGCATTGGGAGTTAAGGGAAGGCAGACAGAAAAGAAAGGCAGCAAAGACATTTCTTTCTTGTATTTGAAGCTGTCTTTGTTTTCAGCAGAGTGTCTATTCACGTGACAGACTCATTAGTTCTGTAATGAGGTGTTTGTTGGATGCAGGCACCTGCATTTGGTGGTGAAGTTCCCAAGGGCAATAGATGAGAGATATTCTTGAAGGTGCACTTGTGCTCATGGGGAAAGATACTCTCCCAGGTCAAAGTCCAGATTGGACTGACTCCACAAAGGGTAAAGGCAGTCGACGAGCCCATACGGCTACAGAAAGCTTTCAGATTTGCATCTCGCTGGTTGCCTCCCCACCACCAAGCTGCTGGGGCCAGCTTCCAGTGGACTTTCTTTGGGCTATTTATGCCGGATCCCAATCTGGCAGAGTCATGCGCTTCCGCAGGGCTTTCGGGCTGTTCTGGTGGCCCTACCTCTTTCCAGAATCTTTCTCCCCAAGGCTGCCCTCTCGCTGGCTGGGGACCAAAAGGGGAGCAACGTCTTCCCTCGAGGTTGGAGAGAATACCACAGCCCCATTCAACATGAAGAAAGAGAAAGGTAAATTTCTGTTGCTGCAGTGTTTGTGCGTGGTCATCGGGAACTTCATCGGCTTTTTACCTCATTTGTCTGAGATCATTGGAGGTGTTAAGAGCGCCTTTAACATTTCATAGGATTTTAGATTCAATGATAAGAGTCTCGCCATACAGAACCTCTTTTAAAAATTACTTGCCTCGAACCTGAAAGGTGATTTAAGGTTTGTTTTCTTTGTGTTGTCTCTACAAGTGCTGATGATGTCAGCAATGGGGGTGGGTTAAACAATCTTAAAGGAGCAGTGTACACACAGTAGGTGCAAGGTCATGCATCAGCTGTGGAGAGTGGGGCAGAGTCAATGGCCTTCATCAGTCAGGGTACTGAGGATAGAAGTTGGGATGTTATGTTGCAGTCGTACAAGACATTGGTATTGGTGTTGGTTTATTGATTTATTATTGTCACTTGTACTGAGGTGCAGTGAAAAATTTGTCTTGCATACTGATCGTACAGGTCAATTCATTACACAGTGCATTGAGGTAGTACTGGGTAAAAACAATAACAGAATACAGAGTAAAGTGTCACAGCTACAGTGGAAACGCAGTGCAGGTAGACAATAAGGAACAAGGTCATAACGAGGTAGTTTGTAAGGTCAAGAGTCTTATCTTGATAGTCTTAATCAATAGTCTTATCACTGTTGGATAGAAACTGTCTTTGAGCCTGGTGGTATGTGTCCTCAGGCTCCTGTATCTTCTGCCTGATGGGGGAGGGGAGAAGAGAGACTGACTCAGGTGGGTGGGGTCTTTGATTATGTTGGCTGCTTCACCAAGGCAGCGAGAGGTATAGACAGAGTCCAGGGAGGGGAGGCTGGTTTCTGTGATGTGCTGGGCTGTGTCCACAACTCTCTGCAGATTCTTGCGATCCTGGGCAGAGCAGTTGCCATACAAAGCCATGAGGCATCTGGATAGTATGTTTTCTATGATACATCGATAAAAGTTGGTGAATGTCAAAGGGGATATACCAAATTTCTTTAGCCTTCTGAGGAAGTAGAGGCACTGGTGAACTTTCTTGGCTGTGGCATCTATGTTGTTGCACCAGGACAGGCTACTGGTGATGTTCACTCCTAGGAACTTGAAACTCTCAACCCTCTTGACCTCAGCACCATTGATGTAGACAGGTGCATGTGCACCACCCCTTTCCTGAAGTCAATGACCAGCTCTTTTGTTTTGTTGACATTGAGGGAAAGGTTGTTGTCATGACACCATGCCACGAAGCTCTCTATCTCCTTCCTGTACTTCAACATCATTATTTGAGATACGGCCCACTATGGTGGTATCATCTGCAAACTTGTAGATGGAGTTAGAGCAGAATCCGGCCACACAGTCATGAGTGTATAGGGCTGAGGACACAGCCTTGCGGGGCACCAGTGTTGAGAATAATCGTGCTGGAGGTGTTGCTGCCTATCCTCACTGATTGCGGTCTGTTGGTCAAAAAGTCAAGGATCTAGTTGCAGATGGAGGTGTTGAGTCCCAGGTCTCAGAGTTTGGTGATGAGTTTGCTTGGAATTATAACATTGAAGGCGGAACTGTAGTCAATAAACAATAGTTTAACGTAGGTGTCTTTACTGTCCAGATGCTCCAGAGATGAGTGTAGGACCAGGGAGATGGCCTCTGCTGTAGACCTGTTTCGGCGGTAGGTGAATTGAAGTGGGTCGAGGTTGTCTGGGAGGCTGGAATTAATGCGTGCCATGACCAGCCTCTCGAAGCACTTCATGATGGTGGATGTCAGAGCCACTGGTCGGTAGTCGTTAATGCACGTTACCTTCGTTTTTCTTTGGTACCAGGATGATAGTGGTCTTCTTAAAACAGGTAGGACCCTCAGATTGAAGCAGGGAGAGGTTAAGTATGTCTGCAAATACCCCCGCCAGCTGATCAGAACAAGATCTCAGTACATGGTCAGGGACACCATCCGGGCCAGATGCTTTCCTCGGGTTCACTCTCCGGAAGACTGATCTTACGTCCTCGACGGTGACCATGGGTCCAATTGCATTGTAGGCTGTCAAGGTGGGTGGTGACAGACCAATCCCCTTCTGTTCAAATGTTCAGGCCGCAGTTGGGATATTGTGTTCAGTTTTCGTCGCCCTGTTAGAGGAAAGATGCCATTAAGCTGGAAAGAGTGCAGAGGAGGTTTACGAGGATGTTGCTGGGACTCGAGAGACTGAGTTATGGAGAGAAGTTGAGCAGGTTGGGACTTTTTTCATTGGAGCATCGGAGAATGAGGGGTGATCCTACAGAGCTGTATAAAGTCATGAGGGGCGTAGATCGGGCACACAGTCTTTTTCCCAGGATTGGGGAATAGGTTTAAGGTGAAAGATTTAATAGAACCTGAGGGGCAACCTTTTCACCCAGAGGGTTGTCAGTATATGGAATGAGCTGCCGGAGGAATATACCTGGTTGAGGCAGGCACATTAACAACATTTTAAAGGTAATTGGACAGGTCCATGGTTAGGAAAGGTTTAGAGGGATATGGGCCAAGCATGGGAAAATGGGACCAGCTCAGATGGGAATCTTGGTCAGCATGGTCCAGTTGGGCTGAAGGGCCTGTTTCTGTGTTGTATGACTCTACGACCTTTGGTTAGAGCTGAAAGATGAGGTGACAACAAGGGCAGAGAGCATGAGGAGATCGGGAATCAGGGGTAAAGGTGTTGGGGTGCAAAGGGGATTAAATGCAAAAAGGGATGACGTGCAAGAGGACGAGGTGAAGGGAAAAGAAACAAAAGGTGGGTCTAGAGGAAGTGTAAGTGTGAAAGCATTTAGAGGAATTGGTGAACTCAGTGTTGAAGCAGGGAGGTTGCAATGTGACCAGTCAGAAGATGGAGTGCTAGAAATTCTTTCACAGAGAAGAAGATTTTTATGTGCAGGCTGAATGATGGCATTTCTTACCACGTCAGTTGTGTAAGTCACAAAATGTTCCAGGCCCACCATGAGGTGTTGGACAAATGAGTGTGACACATGTCTTGATATCACCTGCACATACGTGACCTGTGAGGGGTTGTGGACAAGGTGGCAAGCAAACTTTCCAGAGACAAGGAAAGAGGAATCTTGATTACATGCTTTATCACCACATAGAAGGAGGCCATTTGACCCATCGGATCTATGTCAGCTCCAAAAGAGAAATCCCATTCTGTGCAATTCTGGTCGTCCCCTTACAGGAAGGGTGTGGAGGCTTAGGAGAGGGTGCAGAAGAGGTTCACCAGGATGCTGCCTGGATTAGTGGGCATGTGCTATAAGGAGAGGTTGGACAAAGTTGGATTGTTTTCTCTGGAGCGTCAGAGGCTGAGGGGAGACCTGATAGAAGTTTATAAAATTATGAGAGCATAGATAGAGTAGAAGGTCAGAGTTTTTTTCCCAGGGTTAAAATGTCAAATTCTAAAGGGCATTCACTTAAGGTGAGAGGGGGAAAGTTCAAAGCAGACGTGAGAGGCAAGTTTTTTACACACAGAATGGTGGGTGCTTGGAACAGGCTGCTGGGGGTGGTGGTGGAAGCAGATACGATAGTGCCATTTAAGAGGTTTTTAGATCAACACATGAATATGCAGGGAATGGACAGAGATGGCTTATGTGCAGGCAGAAGAAATTTAGTTTAATTTAGCATCGTGTTTGGCACAGACATTGTGGGCTGAAGGGACTGTTCTTGTACTGTACTGTTCTGTGTTCTAACAGTCCCATTCCCCCTTCCCTGTAGCTCTGAAACTAATTCTTTCCCACATGCCATCAATTCCTCTTTGTTTTGTTTTGCCACTTACCGACACCCGGGGCAATTTATAGTTACCAGTCACCCTACCGGTTGGTACATCTTTGGGACGTGGGAGGAAACTGGAGCACAAGGAGAAACCAGAAACAGGAGCTTCTGTGCAACCAGGACTGGATTGTCTTGACTTGGTCACTGGTAATCGGATCCTCCTCAGGAAGGTCTCCTTCTCCTTCCTCCTTTACTAAACCACCCTTCTTTACTGTGGATATCCTTCAGGACCTCTACCCCTGAACCCTGACCCCTGATTTCTGCCCTTGCAGCTTTCCACCTTTTGCCCAACCTGGCCAATCTCACATGCCTCAATCTCCCCCATCCCCAGCCCTGCTTTCCTCTGCTGTCTGTGGGGGAGAACTGCAGACTCTGTCACTTCATACTTTGACCTTGTGCACTGTAGAATATACTAGGGCAGGACCCAAACAGTAACAAAACAATTCCCAACTGAATACTTGTTCTGGATCATCAAACAATCTTCAAACATCATTGCATTCTTGCATGCCCCCATCTTTTCTCCACAACCTCTTCCTGCCCGATAACATCCCACCCCAATTCCACAATATTTCTATTGCAGTTGTACCTCCCTATATTTAATTCAAATTTTTCCTTCCAACATAGGAGACCATTTTAGCCATCAAGTCTATGCTGACTCACAAAACCATCCCATTGCCTCACTACTTTTCCCTGTAACCTATTCCCCCTCCCCACACTCCCATCAACTCTCCCCAGATTCTAGCACTTGTCTACATACCAAGGGCAATTTACCAACCTTTGGGATGTGGGAGAAAACTAGAGCACCCAGGGGAAACCCACGCGGTCACAGGGAGAACGTGCAAACTCCACACCGACAGCAGGTGAGATCAGGATTGAACCCAGGTGGCTGGAGCTGCAGCTTGACACCCACTCTTGGTAACCATGTCTTCACAAAAACAACCCTTCACTCTCACCTTCTTCCTCCTGTTGCCAAACCAATCTTGGATCCAACTTACCAACTTCCCCTGGATCTTTTGGACCAGTCTCCCATGTGGGACAACATTTGCTGTCATCCAATCATCTGACACCCCACCTTTGGCCAGCAAAGGTTTCCATATCTCTGATTGCCTTCCCCAATATTCTGAGACTGTGACCCCTCATTCTAGACCCCACAACCCTCTGCCCAGAGAAACAACTTCCAACCTGCCGACCCTTATCAGGATTTTGTCTGCTTCAATGGGATTTCCTTTCAGACTTCCAAACTCTAATGAATGCAGGCTTAGTCTTCCCAAGGTGTAACCATAAAGCCATCAGACTTGACTTCTTCCTCAGTTGAGGGGCAGAAAGTGATGGACAATAAGTGTCAGCATCGCCAGTGACATCCACATCCCTTGAACAAGTCAATGAAAGTATTTGCATCCGAGCAGTGGGGCACCTCATCTATTCATACGACTCAGTGTCAAACTGAAATTGCTTTTTGTGAGTTTAAGCAGACACACAGAAGCAAGTCAAGTCAAGTCGAGTTTATTGTCATCTGCACAAGTCCATGTGTGCTCAGGTGCAATGAAAAACTTACCTGCAGCAACATCACAGGCACATAGCATCAGATAAGCAGCATTCACAAGAAAAACATAAATTATACACAATTTTTACAAGAAAGAACACAATTAGAACTAAAAAACAAAGTCCATTTTAGTGCAATGTGATCAAAATCAGGCTTATTATCACTGACATATGTCGTGAAATTTGTTGTTTTGTGGCAGCAGTACAGTGCAAGACATAAAATTACTGTAAGTTACAAAAATAAATAAATAGTGCAAAAGAGGAATAACAAGGTGGTGTTCACGGGTTCATGGACTGTTCAGAAATCTGATGGCAGAGGAGAAGAAGCTGTTCCTGAAACGTTGATCATTGAGATCATAGTGTCACTATACTGCAGTGATTGGGGTGGTGTCGATTGGTTCAAGAACCGAATGGTTGAAGGGAAGTAGCTGTTCCTGAACCTGGTGGTGTGGGCCTTCAGGCTTCTGTACCTCCTGCCCGATGGCATGGCCCAGGTGGTGGGGATCCTTGATGATAGATGCTGCCTTCCTGAACCTCAGAACTGATAGTACTCACTGTATGCGAGCATATCATGCAAAGTGATGCTTTTCAGCTCCATAAGGCAGAACTTATTTGTGTTCGGAGGTGCTCTGTTGACATATGATGATGACATGTAACATATAAGATCATTATGGAGCTTGACAGGGGTGGTACTAGGACATCTTCACTAGTGGGAGAGTCTTGACAGGAGGACATTGTTTCAAGGCCAGGGGCTGGTCATTTAAAACCGAGGTACGTAGAAATTTCTTCTCGCAGAGGGCAATGAATCTCTGGAATTGTCTGCCCCAGAGGGCTGTGGAGGCCAGATCACTGGTAGTATCTAAAGTAGAGGTATATAAATATCTGAAAGATCAGGAAATTGAGGGGTGGTACAGGAGTGGAGACCAGGAGTAGATCATTTACGGTAGTGCAGTGGTTAGCGTAATGCTATTACAGCGCCAGCGACCCGAGTTCAATTCTAGCCGCTGTCTGTAAGGAGTTTGTACGTTCTCCCCGTGTCTGCATGGGTTTCTTCCGGGTGCTTCGGTTTCTTTCTACATTCCAAAGATGTACGGGTTAGGAAGTTGTGGGCATGCTATGTTGGCACCGGAAACGTGGCGACACTCGCGGGCTGCCCCCAGAACATTCTCAGTAAGGCAAGAAGATCATTTCACTGTGTATTTCGATGTACATGCGACTAATAAAGATATCTTTTCTTATCTTATGTCTTGTGTAACCGAGGGCTGGTTGGAGCTGAGCAGAGCTGGGAGCACTGAGCAGACTGACTCGCTCACTCACTGAGTCAGTGAGGCCGCCTGGTGGCTGCTCTTTCCGTGCCTCCTCGCTTCCCCATCACTGCTGTTTCTGTGACCCTCTCCCACACACCGTTGCCTTTCATTTCCATCTCTCAAAAAGTTTGGTTGCAGCCTGTGTCTTGCTGTGGAGTCTTGCTGTGCACTAATTGGCTGCTGTGTTTTACGCTTTGCAACAATGACTGTGTTTTATCGGCTGTCAACCTTTGTGGGACCTCTGGAGGTTGCAAAGTGTGCTTTAGGAATGCAAGTTGCCACAACTGATGAGCAGTGGGTGATATGAAAGAAAGCGTAAGCATCATGTGGCGCAGTGCGGGCAGACAGTCGATTGCTCTGCTGCTGATTTCAGTGCAAGGTGACTAGGAATGTTGAGAATACGAAGTGACATGTGATAAGGATCATTTCCAGGTCTCGTCCCGTCACTCAATTCAACTGGGCAATTCCTGCCACTGTTGGAGGTAGGTCTGATGTTGGAGGTAACTGTGGGACTGAGCTCAGTGGGGTCCCAGTCCCACTCTGCTCTGCAGAGACAGCTTTAAACTGGAGTGTCCGCCATTAGCCCCTCTGTGGGTTAACTTCCCCAGAAATGTCCCAAAATGGGATGATGTTAGTCAATGTGAGTCTGATGTGGATATCACCTAAAATGCACAAGGGCAAATCCCGTCAGGAATTGTCCTGGGGTAAATTCCAAACAGGAATCCCACCAATAACTGGGGGTAATTGGGAGTCCTGTATTTCCTTGGGTAATGGGGAGTTCCAGGATTAACTGGAGGGAATAGGGAATCCCAGTATTAACTGGTGATGCGGGCCCCAGTGTTGATTGGGGTAGTGGGGATCCCAGTATTAACTGAGGTAATGGGGGATTTGGTATTACCTGGGGGTTATGGGGGATCCAGTATGACCTGAGGTAATGGGGGGATCCAGTATTAACTGGGTTAATGGGAATTTCAACAATAGCTTGATGTAATCGGGATCTTAGCATTAACATGGGGTAATGGGGGATCCGGTATTCACTGGAGTAATAAGGCTCCCAGTGTTAACTTGGGGTAATGGGGATCTCAGCATTAACTTGGGGTAACGGGGAGTGGAGTTCCCACAATAAAACAGGAGTCCCACTAATGATTGTGAATAATTGGTAAACTGGTTTATCATTGGCACATGTACTGAGATACAGTGAAAAGCTTGTCTTGGTGGTGGTTGAAGGGACTTATTCAGGCTGGAGGCCTGTGAGTAGTGATGTTCCGCAGGGATCTGTAATGAGACCTCTGCTGTTTGTGTTGTATGTAAATGACCTGGATGTGTGTTGATGGGTGGGTTAGTAAGTTTGCAGATGATACCAAGATTGGTGGAGTTGTGAATAGTGTAGAAGACTGGCGACGGATACAGCGTGATATAGATCAGTTGCAGATGTGGGCAGAGAAATGGCAGATGGAGTTTAACCCGGATAAATGTGAGGTGTTGCACCTTGGTAGGACTAATGTCAAGAGGCAGTACACTCTTAAGGGCAAGACACTTAACAGTGTTCAAGAACAGAGAGACTTTGGGGAGCAAGTCCATGGATCATTGAAAGTGGCTACACAGGTAGGGTGGTTAAGAAGGCTTATGGAACGCTTGCTTTTATTAATCGAGGTATTGTGTACAGGAGTCAAGAAGTTATGATGCATCTCTATAGAACTCTGGTTAGGCCGCATTTAGAGTATTGTGTGCAGTTCTGGTCACTTCACTACAGGAAGGATGTTATGGCTTCAGAGAGGGTGCAGAGGAGGTTCACTAGGATGCTGCCTGGATTAGAGGGCATGTGCTATCAGGAGAGGCTGAACAAACTTGGACTCTTTTCTCTGGAGCGGCAGAGGCTGAGGGGTGATCTGTTGGAGGTGTATAAAATTATGAGGGGCATAGATAGGGTGGACAAGCAATATCTTTTCCCATTATTGAGCGATCCAATACCAGAGGCATGCATTTTAGGTGAGAGGGGGTAGGTTCAGAAGAGATGTGAGTGGGACTTTTTTTACTGAGAGAGTGGTGGATGCCTGGAATGTGCTGCCTGATAGGGTGGTGGAGGCAAATTCATTGGGGGCTTTTAAGAGGGGCTTGGATGGGCACATGAGTGAGAGGAAAATGGAGGGATATGGTCATTCTGTAGGTGGGAGGGATTAGCTATGTCGGCACTGTGGGCTGAAGGGCCTGTTCTGTGCTGTACTGTTCTACGTTCTATGTTGCATACTGTCCACACAGTGCATTGAGGTAGTACAAAGTAAAACAATAGCAGAATGCAGAATAAAGTGTTACAGTTACAGAGAAAGTGCAGTGCAGGCAGACACTAAGGTGCAAGGTCATAATGAGGTAGAATGTGAGGTCAAGACTCTATCTTATCAGACAACGGAACCGTTCAATAGTCTTATCACAGCAGGATAGAAGCTGTCCCGTGCTACGTGCTTTCAGGCTTGTGTATCTTCTGCCCAATGGGAGGGGGGAGAAGAGAGAATGTCCCGGGGTGGGTGGGGTCTTTGACTATGCTGGTTGCTTTACTGAGGCAGTGAGAAGTGTAGACAGACCCCATGGAGGGGAGGCTGGTTTCCATGATGTGCTGAGCTGGGGATAATATGGAGGGAATGTCATGTATTGACTGCGGTATTGGGCAGGGTGCCTAACCTATAAATGGGGGTGCTGTGGAATGAAGGTTCTGGATCAGCTGCGGGTTATTGAAGATGAGCGCTTGATCCAGTGACAAGTGTTTAAATCTTGCCATAGCAAATGGGGAATTTAAACTCAAATAATGAAATAAAATCATGAAGAAAAGGGTTTGACTTAGTAAAAGTAGTGTGGAAACTACTGGATTGTTGTAAAAACCCACCTGGTCCGTTCATTTCCTCCAGGGAAGGGAATCTTCAGTCATCCCCAGGTCCGGTGTATATGTAATTCCAGAACTTCTGATGAGGTTGACCCTCAACTGCCATGCAAATTGGTCCGGGGGCAATTAGGGAGAGTCAGTGAGTGCCATTCTCACCAGCGATACACCCAGCCTGTGAACAAGTAATTAAATTCAGTCGCGGTAAGGATTATGGTTGATGGCGATAAGGTGGCTGAAGGAAGAATGAAGTCCCAACACAGACCAGCTCTGTGGGACATGTATTCGAGTTGTTGGAGTGGCGTAGCTGTAGCTCTGCTGCCTCATAGCTCCAGTGTGCTGGGTTCGATCCTGACCTCCGGTGCTGTCTGCGTGGAGCTTGCATGTTCTCCCTGTGACCATGTGAGTTTCCCCCAAGTGCCCGGTTTCCTCCCGCATCCCAAAGACGTGCGGGCTGGTAGGTTAACTGGCTGCTGTAAGTTGTCCCGAGTGTGTGGGTGAGTGGTGAAAACTGGGAACGGTTGACGAGAAGGTGGGCAAAATAAAATGGGATTGGAGAGGATTAATGTAAATTGGTGTGGACTCGATGGGCTGAAGAGCCTTTTCCTGAGCTGTGTGAATCTATGACTATAGAACCACAGAACCGTAGAACCATAGAACACTACAGCACAGAAAACAGGCCATTCAGCCCTTCTAGTCTGTGCCAAAACTTCATTCCGCTTGTCCCATTGACCTGCACCCAGTCCATAAACCTCCAGACCTCTCCCGTCCATGTATGTATCCAATTTATTCTTAAAACTTAAGAGTGAGCCCGCATTTACCATGTCAGATGGCAGCTCGTTCCACACTCCCACCACTCTCTGAGTGAAGAAGTTGCCCCTACTGTTCCCCCTAAACCTTTCCCCTTTCACCCTAAAGCCATGTCCTCTCGTACTTATCTCTCCTAATCTAAGATGGAAAGAGCCTACTTGCATTTACTCTGTCTATACCCCTCATAATTTTGTAAACCTCTATCAAATCTCCCCTCATTCTTCTAGGCTCCAAGGAATAAAGTCTTAACCTGTTCAATCTTTCCCTGTAACTCAACTCCTGAAAACCCGGCAATATTCTAGTAAGTCTCCCCTGAACTCTTTCAATCTTACTGATATCCTTCCTATAGTTAGGTGACCAGAACTACACACAATACTCCAAGTTTGGCCTCACCAATGTCTTATACAACCTCACCATAACATCCCAACTCCTATACTCAATACTTTGATTTATGAATGCCAAGATGCCAAAAGCCTTCTTTACAACCCTGTCTACCCGTGACGCCACTTTCAGAGAATTATGTATCTGAACTCCCAGATCCCTTTGTTCCTCCGCACTCCTCAGTGCCCTACCATTTACTGTGTATGTCCTACCTTGATTTGTCCTTCCAAAATGCAACACCTCACACTTGTCTACATTAAACTCCATCTGCCATTTTCTGGCCCATTTTTCCAGTTGGTCCAGATCCCTCTCTATGACTATGATCATAGTCTTGTGGGAGATCTTATGGGAGAACCTAGAACTCTAAAATTAAGTGGTTGACCAATAAAGATAGAGGTTAGTGATTCTTTGGAACTCTCTTACTCAATTGCTGTGAAAGCAGAGACTTTGAATATCTTCAAGGAAGAGTTAGATAGCTGCTTGTTAAACAGGGGAGGGAAAGGTTACCAGCAGTAGGTGGGACTGTGGGAGTTGAAGTTAGAACATAGAACAGTACAGCACAGGAACAGGCCCTTCAGCCCACCATGTCTGTGCTGACCATGATGTCAATTTAAACTAATCCTGTCTGCCTACATGTAGTCCTTATCTATCTATTTCTGTCTATTCACGTATCTGTCAGAATCAGAATCAGGAACCAGAATCAGGTTTATTATCGCTGACATATGATATGAAATATGTTGTTCTGTGGCAGCAGTACAGTGCAAAACATAAAAATTACTAGAAATTACAAAATAAATAAATATTGCAAAAAAAGGAATAACGAGGTAGTGTTCATGGGTTCATGGACCGTTCAGAAATCTGACGGCGGAAGGGAAGAAGCTGTCTCAATCTGTCTAAATGCCTCTTAAGTGTTTCTATCGTATCTGCCTCCACCACCTCCCCTGGCAGCCCGTTCCAGGCACCCACCACTCTCTGTGTAAAATAACTTGTCTCGTAAATCTCCTTTAAGCTTTCGCCCTCTCACCTTAAACCTCTGCCCTCTAGTATTTGACAATTCCATCCTGGGAAAAAGACTATCTACCCTGTCTATGCTTCGTAAGGTTATAATCAGATCAGCCATGATCATATTGACTGGTTGAACAGGTTTGAGGGGCCGAGTGGCCTACTCCTGCTCCTGTCTCGTATGAATTTTACAGCAATGTCATGCAGGAAATCCATGAGCCAAGCTCCCAGTAATGCATATAATGGCCAGAATCAGAATCAGGTTTATTATCACTGACTTGTATGACGTGAAATTTGTTGTTTTGCGGCAGCAGTACAGTGCAAAGATGTGAAATCGGTATAAATTACAAAAATAAGTAAATAGTGCAAAAAAAAGAATAAGGAGGTGATGTTCATGGACCGTTCAGAAATCTGATGGCAGAGGGGTAGAAACTGTTTCTGAATTAATATTTCAGTGATGTTAGGTCAAAATCAAAGTTGAGCTGATTGTCACATGCCCGAGTCCATGTGTGCACGGGTGCAATGAAAAACTTACAGCAGCATCACAGGCACATACCATCAGATAAGCAGCATTCACAAGAAAAAACATAAATTAAACTTAAATTGTACACAATTTTTACAAGAAAGAAACACAATTAGAACAAAAAAAGAAGACCATTTAGTGCAAAGTGGTCATGGTGTTGCTGGACGCAGTTGATTAGGAGTTTTGTCAATTGGTTCAAGAACCAAATGTTGAAGGGTGAGGTATAGATTTTAGCCAGAGAAAACTCCTCTGCTCTTCCTTGAAATTGAGCCATGAGATTATTTTATGTCCATGTGTGAAAATAGATGGTTGCTCACTTTAATGTCTCACCTGAAAGGTGGCATGTCCAACAGTGCAGCACTCCCTCAGTGCGGTACCTGGACTCAAGGTTATTCCACTGAGTTCTCTGGCGTGGCACCTTCTGACTCAGAGGTGAGGGAGGGATAGTTGCTCAGAAGCCTCATCTGAAATACACCACCTGGATTTGGACTGCAGTTCTTGGCAGCAGAGATTCCTTGGGCTGAATGGCCTCTATTCTTTCCAAGGCGTGTATGTAATTTTTTTGGTGCCTTTTATTCATTCACTGGATGTGCGTGTGTCATCAGAGAGGCCAGCATTTATTGCCCATTACCAAATGCCCTTGAATTACTGCTGGTAGCCCACTTCAGGGGGCAGTTAAGAGTCAAGTACCTTGGGTCTGGAGTCACATTTAGACCAGACTGGATGAAGCCGGCAAAGTTCCATCCATTGATAAACTGCAGTGGATTTTATGCTCCTCTGGTAGTTTCATGGTCTTTGTTGCTGATATTAATTCTAGATTTATTAACTGAATTTAAACTCCACAGCTGCCACACTGGATTTGAACTCATGTTTCTGGATCATTAATTCCCAGCCTCTGGATTACTAGTCCAGTAATATAACTGCAATTCATTAAATGGAGAGTCTTTAATCCCTCAAGTACCAGGGCTATTGCATCTCTACATCCTCTGCTGTTACCCTGGTCGCCTCATGGAGCCAGTAATTGAATAGTTATTGAAGAGAAGCCCTTCTTCCCCGGGACACAGGTGAGAGAAAGATAGGCCTCAGGGTTATGGTATATCTATTCCCCACCTCCACTCACAGTTTCAGTAACAAACAGGTTTGTGTGAACCAAGCTGGCGCGACACACAGCAGGCAGCAGTTCTCTCAGAGAGAGAGAGAGAGAGAGAGAGAGAGGAGAGCAGATTCCACCCCTCAAAGTGCTGCCCTGACTACAGTGTACACAGAGTGTGCCAGACTCCTACAGCTGCTGATTTGGATCTTTTGCTTTGAGAGCCTTTCGCATCCGGTGCAGAGCGAGGGGCATGCGTGGCTTCAGGGATGTTTTCCACATCTTCTTTGAGGTGCAGGTGTGCTGTGAGATGTTCAAGGTTGGTCCCCTGGTATCGGTGGAAATGGCCTATTCTGAAGCGAGAAACAAAGACCTGGTTTACAACCGACAGCCAGCACCATCTCTCCTTTCGACCACACAGGTACAGTAATTTCCTCCCAGCCTCTCGCGGTGTAGAGACAAGTCCACTCTGTGACGTCCTTCCCCTCCTTTTCATTCCGCCCATTGATGTAAGGCCACAACGTTGTCAGGTGTTGATAAATTTGTCAGCACAGAGAGAGAGAGAGAGAGAGAGAAGTCAGACAGTATGGTCATCCCTTTCTCTCCCAGCTCCCATTCCACGACGCAGTATCCAGCAGAGTCACTGGAGGCAAGGCAGATGCAGAAATCCTTGTATGTGTTATTCTTTTCTACATTTCACGTGCTCTCGTCCTCACAGTCTGAACGCTGTTCTTGCTAGACTCAGATCACTAAGCCCGGGGACCAGGTGTAGATTGAAAGACTGAATATTTCATCACCCTTTCCACAACCTCAGGAGAAGCTAAAATCCTTGAGCAACAACAATCTGCTGGAGAACTCAGGAGGTCGAGCAGCACCTGTGGACGAAAAGAAATGTCGACGTTTCAGGTTTCAAACCCTGCAACCAGAACGTTGACAGTTCCCCCCACCCCACCGCCCCCCCACAGATGCTGTTCAACCCACTGAGTTCCTCCAGCAGATTGTTTGTTTGGCTCCGGATTCCAGCATCTGCAGTCTCTGAAGCCAAAGTGGTTATATGGTCGCTCTTGTGATGTGGGTTGAAATCCATGACAGTTTGAGAGCTTGGATTCACTTGGAAATTCTGTCAAATGGTTGGAAAACACCTGATTATTGTAAAAATCAATCAGGTTCACTGATGTCCCAGAGGAGAAGGGAGTCACCATTTGTCCCTGGTAGTGCTTTCGTGATCCAGTTCTAATCTGATGTGGCTGACTCAGAGATCATTCAAGAGTTTGTAGGGTGGGAATTTATCTCAACCATGGCTTGGGGTCTCAGAAATGGTGAGGTTCAGGATTATCGCTATCATCCTGGACATGCCCTCTTCTCGTTACTACCATCGGGGAGGAGGTACAGGAGCCTGAAGACCCACACTCAATGATTCAGGAACAGCTTCTTCCCTCTGCCATCAGATTTCTGAACGGTCCATGAACCCATGAACACTGCCTTGTTATTCCCTTTTTTGGGGGGGGGGGGACAATATTTATTTACTTTGTAATTTATAGAAATTTATGTCTTTGACATATAAGTCAGGGATAATAAACCTTATTCTAATTCTGATTCTGAATCCCATTTTGTTACTGTGTGAATGTTTTATGTGCAAATACCTCAGCTGTGAAACTCAGAAACATGACCTTAGAGTCATAGAAACATACAGCACAGAACCAGGCCCTTCAGCCCCTGAGTCTTCTCGAGCCGTCAAGCCCCACTTATACTAAGAGGATCCCATTTTACTCTCTCCACAGATTCCCATCAGCTACCCCTCAGATTCTACCACTCACAAGCACACAAGAGGCAATTTATAGAGCTCAATTGCCACCTATCTGCACATGTTTGGGATGTGGGAGGAAAGTGAGCACCAGAGGAAACCCACGCAGTCACAGGGGAGAATGTGCAGACTCCACACGACAGCACCGGAAGGTCCAGGATTGAACCCGGGTCTCTGGAGCTTGTGAGGCAGTGGCTCTACTGGCTTGCTGCTCCAACTGGATAATCCATTTACAGAGATCTTGACTGAGGGGTAAATATTGACCCAAAGACATGGGAGGACTTCCCTGCCCTTTACATAGACACAAGAGGGGAGACAGGCCCTTGGGAGACATGATGGCATACCTCCCTCAATACGACATGCGAGGTCAGCCTACACCGTGTGCTGCAGTTCAAACCTCATGAGCTTTGGACAGATACCTACTGATCCATGACTAGCATCAAAAGGCCAATGCACATCATTTTTATACTGAATGGTTCAGAGTTGATATTAGTTTGGAAGTGGAGGCACATACAGTCCACAGATAAGGACAGCTGACGCAGACAGCGCAGTGGTACAGCCAGCAGAGCTGCTGCCTCACAGCGCCAGAGACCCAGGTTCAATCCTTTAGCCTGAGGGTCGTGGATTGATGGAATTTGTTGCCACATACAGCTGTGGAGGCCCGATCATTGGGGGTGTTTAAGGAGGAGATTGATAGGTATCTAATTAGGGTATCAAGGGATGTGGGGAAAAGGCCGGGAATTGGGGCTAGATGGGAGAATAGTGAAGTGGCGGAGCAGACTCGACGGGCTGAATGGCCTACTCCTACTCCTTTGTCTTGTGATCTTGTGAATCCTGACCTCTGGTGCTGTCTGTGTGGAGTTTGCACGCTCTCACGGTGACCGTGTGGGTTTCCCCCGAGTGCTCCGGTTTCCTCCCACATCCCAAAGGCGTCCGGGTCGGTAGGTTCATTGGCTGGTGTAAGTTGCACCTGGGGTGTGGGTAAGGGGTAGAATCTAAGGCAAGTTGATGAGAATGTGGGGAGAATAAAATGGGATTCGTGTAGGATTAGTGTAAATGGGTGGTTGAAAGTTGGCACAGACTCGATGGGCTGAAGGGCCTGTTTCCGTGCTGTGTGACTCTATGACTTGTTTATTTTAAATTGGTAAATTGGTTTATTATTGTCACATGTACCAAGGTACAGTGAAAAGCCTTGTTTTGCATGCCGTCCATGCAGATCATTTCATCGCAGAGTACGTTGAGGTAGTACGAGGGAAAACAATAACAGAATGCAGAATAAAGTGTTACAGTTACAGAGAAAGTGCAGTGCAGGCAGACAATAAGGTGCAAGGCCATAATGAGGTAGATTGTGAGGTCAAGAGTCCATCTTATCGTACTAGGGAACTGTTCAATAGTGTTATAACAGCGGGATAGAAGCTGTCCTTGAGCCTGGTGGTACGTGCTTTCAGGCTTCTGCCCAATGGGAGGGGGGAGAAGGGAGAATGTCTGGCGTGGGAGGGGTGTTTGGTTATGTTGGCTTTTTTTAAGGGATTTTAGTGAGGCAGGTAGCTTTATAGCCATTTTAATCTAAATTTCCAAATTTATAAATGTGATTCCAAATTCTCAGATGGAAGTGAAATTTAATCCATATTCACTGGAAGATTAGACTCTGAGCTACTAATTCAGTAACAAAACTGGTATCCTGTTTTACTGGAAACACTGGTACTTTGCATTACCCTGTCCATGGACAGGTTAAGAGAGGTCTGCATTCACTCTGTACACTGGCATCCTTAAGATAATCAAAACTATAAGGGAATTCCATCCTTTGGTTAACAAAAGGGTCAGCTTTGGCCCGCTTGAACCGATTATGTCCAATTTAGTATCAACTGCATCCGTACTATTTTTTCACAATTATATCTGTTTCCAACTGCAAAGTTTCCATTGATTCAATTAAAGGTTTACTGTACAGGGGCAGCTGGTTTGTCAGAGGAAGCTCCCCTGGGTCAATGACAACAGGTGTGACAGAGAGGGAGAGAGAGAGGGAGTGGCAGAAGGAGTCTGGGTAACTTATTCCCCAGTCAGGGCAGATTCCGTAAATAGAAGAAAAGTCACTCTCACATATACAGGCACTGGCTCAGTGTGAGAAAGAGAAAGGCAGGGTTTACTCTCGGACTGAGACAGACCTTTGGAAATCTCCTGCTCCTGGCTGGATTGTTCTCCGGAGCAGTTCCAATGAGAATGAACATGTTTGGGTACGATGTGCTTCGTGTGATGTGGCAAGTGCAACTGTGTTGCCGGGAATTTGGTGCCACACCACTACTTCCTGTTAACCAGCTGGTGGTAAAGCGTAGAGAGAGACCGTCTAATCCTGCACTCAGAACCGTTGCTCCTTTTGACAATGCAGGTAACTGATGCACTTTCCTCCAGTCTCCCTGCAACGTAGGTGATGTGTCTGCTATCTTCCCTTCCTTCCCGTCCTCTTCCTCTGCCGCAGATATTCCCTAATGTTCTATGTTGGCTCCTGGGCTGCCGAATATCCATCCTTGTACCCCTCTGTGCCCTTGCTCCTTCTCCCAGTATCTTTTAACCTCTTCCAGCCTTGGCCAACTGAGATATCTGAACTTCACCAATTCTGGCCCGATGTCAATCCCTCCATCACTGGACCTCCTCTGGAACTTTCCCCTCAAACCTCCTTGTCCCTTTTTCAATCCTTTGGAACCTTTGACTGGACTTTTTGTTACTGAAACCAACCTCTGTACAGACCTGAAGTCATGCAGTTGCCTGACAGCACTCCTGTGAAGAACCTTGAGACATTTTCATGTTTATAGGTGCTATATTAATCCAAGTTGTTGCTGTGCTCAAACAGATATACTTCCTCCAAAATCTGAATATTCCAGATGCTGGAAATCTCAAATAAAGCAGAAAATCCTGGGAATTCTCAGGGAGTGGGTGGGGGGTGTCACATGGATGCTATCTATCCTGACAAGAGTTTCCATCATCTTTTTGTTTTTCATGTTCAGATTGGAGTCAGATCTTTTTAATACTCGCGAACTATTGCTGTATGATGTCTGTATCCATGGAGCTCCCAATGTCCTTCTGCAAGCTACGTAGCTTGATAAGAGTTCCCATCATCCATCCCTCCACCACACCACCAATAAAAGCCCCAAGGTCTGAAATAATGGTTGTCAGGACCACCCTGAAGCATCCAGGAATCAAAGGTTCATCTCTGATCCACTGCCATCCATAAAGGACCCAAAAGAAAATAGGAGCAGGAGTTTGCCTTTCAACCCGTCAATCCTACCCCACCATTCAATATGATCATGGCTGGTTTGCTCCAGGCCTCAGCAGGATAGATAGTAATAATCTGTCAAAAACAAGAGGGCAGAGGTTTAAGGTGAGAGGAAGGAGCTTTCAGGGGATCCAAGCAGGAAGTTTCTTCAAACGAGAACTTTGAAGGCCGAAGTGGAGATGGGTTCCATGTGAACAGCAGTTGAACATGGGTCAGTCGGTCCTAAGAGATGGGCGAGCGCCGTTCTGAAGGGACGGACAATGCCCTCCGTTGCCCTGGGCCGATCGAAAGGCGTTGATATCTGGAACTCGCGGCCAGAGGTGGTGGTGGAGTCAGATGCAGTCACTCTGTCAAAGTCAAATCATCAGCCCATCAGTAGTACCTACAGGAGGCACTGTCTCAAGGATGGTGGAGTTTATTGTCATCTGCACAAGTCCATGTGTGCACAGGTGCAATGAAAAACTTACTTGCAGCAGCATCACAGGCACAGAGCATCAGATAAGCAGAATTCACAAAAAAAAACACAAATTAAACAGAAATGAAACACAATTTTTGCAAGAGAGAACACAGGCTTCTGTACCTCCTGCCCAATGGTAGCAGCGAGAAGATGGCATGGCCCGCATGGTGGGGATCTTTGATGATGGATGGCAGTGTCTCTTGTAGGTACTACCGATGGGGTGATGATATTTAAGAGGGATTTAGACAGACACTCGTGGGCAAGCTACAGAAGGACACAGTGCTAATGCAAGCAAGTGGGATTAGTATAGATGAGCAAAATGGTTAGCATGGACAGGGTGGGCTGAAGGGCCTGTTTCTGTGCTGTAAGACTCTATCACTCTTCTTCTGTCCCAGTTCCCCATAGCACTCAGTTTCCTGATCTTTCAAAAAGTTATCTACGTCCTCTTTAAATACCTCCAACGATCCATCCTCCTCAACCCCCTGGAAGGGAGAATCCATGACAGCTGCATCTCCACATTGAGCGGTGATGGGCCTGAGACTCTCAGGAGTCAGTGGGGATGTTGCACTTTTTCTGGGAGACTTTGAGCTCATCCTTGAATTGTTTGCTCTGTCCTCCTGATATTCTCTTCCTATGGAAGAGCGGGAAGTAAGACTTCTGTTTTGGGAGCATTGGAATGAGGTGGCCTAGCCAAGGAGCTGACGAGTAACTAGGGCCTCAGTGCTGGGGATGTTGGCCTGGGAGAGCGTGCTAACATTGGTTCACTTTTCCTGTCAATCATTTTGGAGGATTTTGCAGAGACAGTGTTGGTGACACCTCCCCAGTGCTTTGAGGTACTTGCTGAAGTTCGAGTCACAGAGTCATACAGCGTAGGAACAAGCCATTCAGTGCACCACGTCCACACCAACCAGTGGGCATCCATCCTCATTAATCCCGTTCCAGCGCTTGATCCGTAGCCTTCTGTGCCTTGGCGATTCAAGTGCTCGTTGAGACACTTAAATACTGTCAGCGACTCCAATTCCAGCCCTCTCTCCAGGTACTCACCACTCTCTGGGTGAAGAAGGTCCCCCTCAAATCCCCTATAAACCTTCTACCCCTTATTCTAAATCAATATCCTCTGGTTTTATCTACCCCTGATATGGGAAAATGTTTCCTGCTGTCTACTTTACCTCTGCCCCTCATGAGGTTACATACCTCAGTCATGTCCCCTCTTAATCTCCTCCACTGCAGGCTCTCCAGCCTCTCCTCATAACTGAATCATCTCTGCCCTCCTATATGTTTCTCCGACGTGGACCATCTGCTGGAAAGGGTGCAGAGGAGATTCACCGGGATGTTGCCCGGGACAGAGCGTTTCGGGTCAGGGCCCTTCTTCAGGACTGAAGATAGGAAAAGGGGAAGCCCGATATATAGGAGGGAAAAGCAGAGCAGTGATAGGTGGACAAAGGCAGGGTGGGCACAGGGTGGTGATAAGAGATAGAGAGATAACCCTCCTTCCACACAAACCACCCCCCAATACTCCTTCTCTTTTTCCCTTTCCCAGCTTTAGCCTCCTTTGTTTCCTCTCTCTCCTTACCGTTGACCCATCCCCTGGTGGATCTGCTCTCCCTCCTCCCCCGCACCTGCCCATCACTATCTCTTACCTGCATCTACCTATCACCGCCCTGTGCCCACCCCGCCTCCCCTCTTCTGTCCACCTATCACTGCTCTGCTTTTCCCTCCTATATATTGGGCTTCCCCCTTTTCCTATCTTCAGTCCTGAAAAAGGATCTTGACCCGAAACGTTGACCGCCTGCTTTTCTCCACGGATGCTGCCTGGCCTCCTGAGTTCCTCCAGCATCATTGTGCCTTTCATCAAAAACAAAGTCCATTTTGGTGCAAAGTGATCCAAGTGGTCACGGTGTTGCTAAACTGTAGTGATTGGGGTTGTGCAGGTTGGTTCAAGAATCGAATGCTTGAAAGGATGCAGCTGTTCTTGTGAGATTGTTCCTTGTGAGACTCTGCTCTTGCTTCACGAGTAGAGTCTCAATTGGGGAGTTGTTCAAAATGTTCTTTCCCATGTACATCGTTGATAAACACAGTTCAATTCAGATTTGTCAGAGGGGAAGACTCTTGGTTGGTTGGGCTCCAGACATTCTTGATGGTGCTGAAGAATCCACACACATTGGTATTGGTTTATTATTGTCACTTGTACCGAGGTACAGTGAAAAACTTGTCTTGCAAACCAATCGTACAGGTCAATTCATTACACAGTGCAGTTACATTGGGTTAGTACAGAGTGCATTGAAGTAGTACAGGTAAAAACAATAACAGTACAGAGTAAAGTGTCACAGCTACAGAGAAAGTGCAGTGCAATAAGGTACAAGGTCACAACAAGGTAGATCGTGAGGTCATAGTCCATCTCATCGTATAAAGGGTACCGTTCAATAGTCTTATCACAGTGGAGTAGAAGCTGTCCTTACATCTGGTGGTACGTGCCCTCAGGCTCCTGTATCTTCTACCTGATGGAAGAGGAGAGAAGAGAGATTGACCCAGGTGGGTGGGGTCTTTGATTATGCTGGCTCCTTCACCAAGACAGCGAGAGGTAAAGACAGAGTCCAAGGATGGGGAGGGTGGTGTCCGTGATGCTCTGGGCTGTGTCCACAACTCTCTGCAGTTTCTTGCGGTCCTGGGCAGAGCAGTTGCCGTACCAAGCCATGATGCATCCAGATAGGATGCTTTCTATGGTGCATCGGTAAAAGTTGGTGAGAGTCAAAGGGGACAAACCAAATTTCTTTAGCCTCCTGAGGAAGTAGAGGCGCTGGTGAGCTTTCTTGGCCGTGGCATCTGCATGATTTGACCAGGACAGGCTATTGGTAATGTTCACTCCCAGGAACTTGAAGCTCTCAACCCTCTCGACCTCAGCACCATTGATTTAGACAGGTGCATGTACACCGCCCCCTTTCCTGAAGTCAAT
Source organism: Pristis pectinata (assembly GCF_009764475.1). Lineage (NCBI taxonomy): Eukaryota > Metazoa > Chordata > Chondrichthyes > Rhinopristiformes > Pristidae > Pristis > Pristis pectinata. The sequence continues at coordinate 116,758,938 of NC_067408.1, read as the reverse complement.
GACCAGCTCTTTTGTTTTGTTGACATTGAGGGAAAGGTTGTTTGCATGACACCATTCCACTAAGCTCTCTATCTCCTTCCTGTACTCCGACTCATTGCTGCTTGAGATACGGCCTACAACAGCGGTATCATCTGCAAACTTGTAGATGGAGTTAGAGCAGAATCTGGCCACACAGTCGTGAGTGTATAGGGAGTAGAGTAGAGGGCTGAGGACAGAGCCTTGTGGAGCACCAGTGTTGAGAATAATCGTGCCGGCGGTATTGCTGCCTATCCTCACTGATTGCGGTCTGTTGGTCAGAAAGTCAAGGATCCAGTTACAGAGGGAGGTGTTAAGTCCCAGGTCTCGGAGTTTGGTGACAAGTTTGATTGGGATTATTGTATTGAAGGCAGAGCTATAGTCAATAAACAAAAGTCTAACATATATGTCTTTACTGTCCAGATGCTCCAGAGATAAGGGCCAGGGAGATGGCATCCGCTGTAGACCTGTTTCGGTGATAGGCGAATTGCAATGGGTCCAGGTTGCCTGGTAGGCTGGAGTTGATATATGCCATGACCAGCCTCTCAAAGCACTTCATGATGGTGGATGTCAGAGCCACTGGTTGGTAGTCATTGAGGCATGTTACCTTGCTTTTTTCGGTACCGGGATGATAGTGGTCTTCTTAAAACAGATGGGAACCTGAGATTGAAGCAGGGAGAGGCTAAGTATGTCCGCAAATACTTCTGCCAGCTGATCAGCACAAGATCTGAGCACACAGCCAGGGACACCATCTGGGCCAAATGCTTTCCTCATGTTTACTCTCCGGAAGACTGATCTTATATCCTCAGTGGTGACCACAGGTTCAGTTGCATTGGAGGCTGTCAGGGTGAGTGGTGACAATCCACTTCCGCTCTGTTCAAAATGCACATAGAATGTGTTAAGTTCATCAGGAAGGGATGTGTTGCTGTAAACTATGCAGCCCAGCTTCGTCTTGTAGCCTGTTATGGCATGTAACCCCTGCCATAACTGGCAGCTGGTCAGGGACTCTAGTTTGAGTCGGTATTGCATCTTGGCATCCCTGATAGCTTTCCGAAGGTCATATCTCGATTTCTTGTACAGATCAGGATCACCAGATTTGTGTGCAGCAGTCCTCTCCTTCAGTAGGGAGTGGATCTCCCGGTTCATCCATGGTTTCCTGTTTGGGAGCACCCGGATTGTCCTCTTTGGGACACAGTCCTCCACACACTTGCTGATAAAGTCTGTGATGGTGGTGGCACACTCATCAAGGCTGGCAGCTGAGTCTTTGAACATGGACCAGTCCACTGTCTCAAAACAGTCACGTAGGAGCTCATCTGCTTCCTCAGACCAGCATTGCACGACTCTCTGTACCGGATCCTCCCGTTTCAGTTTCTGTTTGTATGCAGGGAGAAGGAGCACAGCCTGGTGGTCTGATTTCCCAAAGTGAGGACGAGGGGTGGCTCGGAAGGCATCTTTGATGGTTGTATAGCAGTGGTCAAGGGCGTTGGCGCCCCTGGTGGAGCAGGAGATGTGCTGGTAGTATTATAGCATCATAGCTATTGCCAAGTTGCTGAATCACTGCTAAGCTTTCATCTGTTCTTTAGGTCACAAGATTTTGTTGGAACCCGGCCTTTAAGAGCCTGCAGAGCTGTTTTTTAATTCCTTGATGGAATTTCCAATTCAAGAACATTTTGTGTTTGTGGTTAATTAGCTTCTGGGTCTCCTGGTCATTCTCATCAAACCAGTCCTGATGTTTTCTGGAAGAGAAGCCAAGCATTTCCTCAAAGGTGATAATTGTAGTGGACATCAGGGAAGTCCAGGTAGTGTGATCACTGCATGGATCCTATTGCTGGGAGGTCATCAGGTTGTCTACGAGGCACTGCAGGAGGAGAATTATTTTTGTGGACTTCTTGATACGTTTGACATTAGTTCCATCCTCAGGTCATCCGAAACACTTGACCCATGTCCTAAATCGCACCAGGTTCAGGCCACCCATCATCCCCTGTGCTTGCCCAGCTACACTGGCTTCCAGGTATGGAGTTCATAGAGTCATACAGCACGGAAACAGGACCTTCGGTCCAACTGGTCCATGCTGACCAAGATTCCCATCTGTAGTCCCATTTGCCCGCATTTGATCCATATCCCTCTAAACGTTTCCTATCCATGTACCTATCCAAGCATCTTTTAAATGTTGTTGTTGTACCTGCCTCAACTACTTCCCCTGGCAGCTCATTCCACATACACACCACCCTTTGTTTAAAAAAGTTTCCACTCAAGTTCCTATTAAATCTTTTCCCTCTCACCTTAAACCTATGCCCTCTAGTTCTTGATTCCCCAACCCTGGGAAAAAGTCTGCATGCATTCACCCCCATCTATGCTCCCACCCCCTGATTTTATACACCGTTATAAGATCACCCCTCAGTCTCCTATGCTCTAAGGAATAAGGTCCTAGCCTGTCCAACCTCTCCCTATAACTCAGTCCCTCAAATCTTTGCAACATCCTTATAAATCTTTTCTGCACTCTTTCCAGTTTAATCACACTATAAAAAGGCGGCCAAAACTGAACACAATACTCCAGGTGCAGCCTCACCACCCAGTAATGCAACGTTGCAACCGAAAAATTGCCATTTTTATCTTCAAATCCCTGACATAGCTGCACCTCTGCAACCTCCTCCAGTCCTGATGCAGGGTTTTGATTCAAAACATCGGCAATTCCTTTCCTCCCACAGATGCTGGTCGATCCGCTGAGTTCCTCCAGCAGATTGTTTGTTGCTCCTTCAGCTCTACAGCACTCCAGGCTCTTGGCACTCGTCCAATTCTGCCCTCCTCTCATTCTCATGGCTCTATCATTGGCAGCTGGGCCCAAATCTTTGAGTTTCCCCCTAATCCTCTCTGCCTCTCAGTTCCCTTAAAGCTCTTCAAAATTGTGACTAAACTCTTTGGCCACCTCTCCTGATGTCACTTTGTCCCTCAATGTTAACTTTTATCTGATAATGCTCCTTCCAAAAACTACGTGGATATTTCTACATAAATGTAAGTCGTGATTATTGGTGATGGTTGTGTCCTTGGACTGGTATCCAGAGATCTGATCTGGAGACATGAGTTCAAGTCTCACCATGGCAGCTGGGAAATTTAAATTCTGTAAATTAAGTAAATCTGGAATAAAAGTCCAATCAATAACAGTGACCAGGAAACTGGGTCAATTAAGGATAGTCAATAAATGCCCACATCATCAGCTATGCCCACAGAACTCACCTAAGACCCAGTCCTATTCACTTCCCATTAGAAGTTGTTGGACACTCCCATCTTGATGTAAGCTCCATTCGTATGGCCAACTCTTCATTCAACTTTATTTTGATTTATTCACAAATGTTTGCATCATTGCAAAGCTACCAGCTGTTGACTATCCCTATTTGCCCTTGAGAAGGTAATGGTGAGCTGCCTCCTTGAACCACTGATGAAGGTGCTTCCACAGTGATGTTGGGGAAGGAGTTCCAGGACTTAGACCCAGTGACGATGAAGGAACAGTGGTATATGACAAAGTCAGGATGGTACATGACTTAGAGGGAATCTGCAGGTGGTGGTACTCTCAGGCACCCACTTCCCTTGTCCCACCTGGTATGGAGGTCCCGTGTGGTCCTTCTAATCAGCGTCCTTCTTAAACAAGAGAACTCAAACCATTGAGTCATAGAGCTATACAGCATGCAAACATGTCCTTTGACCCAACATGTCCATGCCAACCAGGATACCTTCCTGAGCTAGTCCCATTTGCCCGTGTTTGATGCATATCCCTGTAAATCTATCCTATCCATGTACCTGTCCAAATGTCTTTTAAACATTCTACCCACCTCTACCACTCCCTCTGGCAGCTCGTTCCACATACCCACTACCCTCTGTGTGAGAAACTTGCCCCTCAGGTCCCTTCTTAAATCTTTCCCCTCTCACCTTAAACCTATGCCATCCACTGGGGACTCCCCTACCCTGGGAAAAAAGACAGTGACTATCTACCCTATCTATGCCCCTCATGATTTTATAAACCTCTATAAAGTCACCCCTCAACCTCCTACCTCCTATGGTCTGGAGAAAACAGCCCCAGCCCCATCCATTCTCTTCTTAACTCAAGCCCTCCGGTTCTGGCAACATTTCTGCACCTTCTCCAGTTTAATCATATCCTGATGGGACTTCCCACTTGACCATCCCGTGGTGTGGTTTATTATAGCGAGATTGATTTTTTTCTGCTCCTCCATCCCCCCACCAACCCCCACAACCACATATTTCCCACAGAGAAGTTAGAATGAAGCAAACAATCTTTGGCCAATAGATCACAGACTTTGCATTACACAGAATATTTTGTTTGATCTATTTGTGTGGGCATCCATTGCAAAGCTGACCTATTTTTGCCAATCCATAGTTATCCCTGAGTTGAGTGGCCTGTGACACATTTAAGAGCCAATCTACATTGGTGGGTCTGGAGTCACATATAGTCCAGACCTAAGGACGGCAGATCTCCCTTGAAGGAAGTTAGTGAACTGGATGGGTTTTTACAGCAGCCCAACAGCTTCAGGGTCTTGCTTCCTGACATCAGCTTTTAATTCCAAGCTAATTTGAGTATAAATTCCCCAGCAGCTGTGGCAGGATTCGAACTCCTGTTTCCGGTTGAAGTTCTGGGAGACAGAAAGACTGACTTGTACAACACCTTTCAGGATATCCCATTGTGCTTTAAAACAGGTGAACTACTCTTTGAAGTGAGATCATCAATGTAATGTACTAACAGTGCACAGTAGGATCCCACAGGCAACAACGTGAACATGAGCAAATAACCAGATGTTGATTGAGGCATCCATGTTAACCAGGGCACCAAAGCTAACTCCCCTTCTACTTCGTGTTATGTGATTTGTTTTATTACATCGCCTGTGAGACCAGACAGGACCTTGGTTAAACATCTCCTCTGTAGAGCAACACAATGTTCAGTTTTGGTCGCCCTGCTATAGGAAAGATGTTATTAAACTGGAAAGAGTGCAGAAAAGATTTATAAGGAATATTGCCAGGACTTGAGTGACTGAGTTATTAGGGAGAGGTTGGACAGGCTATGGACCTTTTTTTCCCTGGAGCGTGGGAGACTGAAGGGTGATCTTATAGAGGTGTACAAAATCATGAGGGGCATAGATAGGTGAATGGCACTCAATCTTTTTCCCAGGGTTGGGGAATCAAGAACTAGAGGGCCTAGGTTTAAGCTGAGAGGGGAAAGTTTTGATAGGAACTTGAGTGGCAGCTTTTTTACACAAAGGGTGGTATGTATGTGGAACGAGCTGCCAGAGGAAGTGGTTGAGGCCAGGTGCAACAACAATTTTAAAGACACTTGGACAGGTACATGGATGGGAAAGGTTCAGAAGGATATGGACCAAGTGCAGGCAAATGGGACTAGTTTAGATGGGAATCTTGGTCGGCATGGGCCAGTTGGGCTGAAGGGCCTGTTTCCGTGATTTGTGACTATGACCCTCTGACTCTAGTGCTCTCTCACAACTGCTCCTCCAGCAACACGGAGCATTAGGGGATTTTTAAAGCCCAAATCTCAGGGTGGGTTTTGAAGGCAAATTATCTGATGCAGAAGTGGGGGAGGGCATGAAGAGAGAGGTGGATGGACAGACAGACAGACAGCCATAGCTACACATGTCACAGGTCCCTTCAGCTTCAATGTTTTGAGACCTTGAACAAGAATGGACACTCATAAAACATAGAACATAGAACAGTGCAGCACAGGAACAGGCCCTTCGGCCCACAATGTCTGCACCGAGCACAATGCTAAATTGAACTAAATCCCTTCTGCCTGCATATGATCCACATCCATCCATTCCCTGAATGTTCATGTGTCTGTCCAAAAGCCTCTTAAATGCCTCTTTTGTATCTGCTTCCACCCACCACCCCCAGCATCCTGTTCCAAGCACCCACCACTCTCTGTGTGAAAAACTTGCCCCGCACATCTCCTTTAAACTTTCACCCTCTCACCTTAAATGCATGTCCTCCAGTATTTGACATTTCTACCCTGTGGAAAAAGATTCTGACTGACTGCCCTATCTGTGCCTCTCATAACTTTGGAAAATTCTATCAGGTCTTCAGTGAAGAATCTTGCTGAGTTTTACTCTGTGCTATGTAAATGCACGTTGTTGTTGCAGAATCAGAGCTGCACTTTGCTGTATAAGGCAGCTGGCAGTAGATGCACTGAGACACCTGGTGTTTGAAGTCTCTGTCCCCTGGGTGAGTGAGTTAAGGGAACAACAGCAACAGAACGATTTTCAGTGACACCGTTTACCAATCTACAGCCTCAGTCACAGGTTCAGCAAAATAGCAACAAATCCTCTGGTACCCGCACACACATCACGGCACAGGCTAGTGCAGGAGCTAACTGAGAGATTCAGACAGGTCTTGTGTCAAGTAGTTTGCCTGTGTACATCAGCCAAGGCTTCGGTGAACTCCTGTCGTTGGTTAGGAGGACGATTTGGGGAACCTCCGCCGTTGAGCCACCATGTTTATGTTCGGGGATGTTGTTGAGACGTACTGGTACGTGCAGACGTGTTGCAAACTCTTTGGTGCCGTGCCCTTGGAAACCAGCACTCGACCCAGACTGAGCCTGAGACCGAGAGGGTCTCCTGAAGCCATGGTCACCAAGTCTCTGCCCTTTGACACAGCAGGTAACAGTTCCCAATCTTTGAACCTCACGGGGAGGAATTTGTCTCTGGCTGTCAGTCCTAGATGTTCCCATTGCCAATACGCCCTCAGTATCTTTGGTTCCAGAAGTGTTGACTGAGAGGGAGATGAACACAACTCACATGGGTGAGTCTGGGGTCACATATAATGCACAGTGAGCTTCTCCCCCACAGTTTCAGTCAGCAGTAATCGAGGCCATTTGGCCCATTCCCAGTTAAGAATAGAACACTACAGCACAGCACAGGCCCTTCGGCCCACAATGTTGTACCGACATTTTATCCTGATCTAAGATCTATCTAACCCTTCCCTCCCACATAGCCCCCCATTTCTCTATCATTCATGTGTCTATCTAAGAGTCTCTTAAATGCCCTTAATGTATCTGCCTCCACAACCTTTGCCGGCAGTGCGTTCCACGCACCCACCACTCTCTGTGTAAAAAAATTTACCCTGACATCCCCCTTATACCTTCCTCCAATCACCTTAGGATTATGTCCCTTCTTTGCAGAGCTTTCAGTCAGTCACTCTCTCCTCACTAGTTAGTCACTCTGTGTAGAGTCATAGAGTAATACAGCATGGAAACGGGCCCTTCGGCCCAACTCGTCCACGCTGACCATGGTTCCCACCAAGCTAGTCCCATTTGCCCGCGTTTAGCCCATATCCCACTGAAAGTTTCCTATCCATGCACTTATCCAAACATCTTTTAAATGTTGTATCTGCCTCAACCACTTCCTCTGGCAGCTCGTTCCATATACACACCACCCTCTGTGTGAAGAAGTTACCCCTCAGGTTTCAATTGAATTTTTCTCCTCTCACCTTAAACCTATACCCTCTAGTTTTTAGTTCCTCTTCCCTGGGAAAAAAAAACTATGTGCGTTCACCCTATCTATGCCCCTCATGATTTTACACACTTCTATAAGGTCATCCCTCAATTTTATCTGTTCCAAGGAATAAAGTCCTAGCTTTCCCAATGTCTCCCTTTCACTCTGTGTCTTGGGTCCTGGCAGCATCCTCCTAAATTTTCTCTGTACACTTTCCAGTTTAATCATCCCTTTCCTGTTACAGGGCAACCAAAACTGTACACAATACTCCAAGTCCAGTCTCGCTGATGACTTATACAAGTGCAATATTATGTCCCAACTCCTATAATCAGTGCCCTGACTGATGAAGGCCAGCGTGCCTAAAACCTTCTTCACCGCCCTGTCTACCTGTGACACTGATTCTCAATTCCCCTCACAAGTGAAACATCCTCTCATCAGAAATAAATATAAATGTGGGAGGAAGGGGTTAGATAGTCTTAGGTGAGGTCTAAAGGTCGGCACAACATTGTGAGCCGAAGGGCCTGTATTGTGCTGTACTGTTCCATGTTCTATGTTATAAATCCCATCAGAATCCTGCATGTTTCAATCAGGTCACACCTCCTTCTACTAAACTCCTGTGAGAACAGGCACAGACGGCTCAACTGTTTCTCATAATGCAACCCCTTCATCCCAATGAACCTTCTCTGCATTGTCTCCAATGAAAGTGCATCCCTCCTTATCTAAAGAACCCAAGAATGGAATGTATTGTGATCCCACCCATGCCGGTATAGTTTTGTTGTCTGATGCAACACCCTTGGAAGTGGTGCTTCATTATATCAATGCAAGTTGTTGCAGGAGTTATTATCAATGATATGTAAGATACTTATCTTAATAAATTATCAGCGAGATGTCAAAGAACCGAATGCAGACTATTCGGAGCACATCTCGATTTGCTGGATTTATTCCCATGCAGATGTTTGTTTGTACAACCTCAAGCTCAGGGCACCAGGTCTGTAAGAGGGAGTTCCCCTGGGCCTGAGCAACAGGTGAGAGAGAGAGAGAGAGAGAGAGAGAGAGAGAGAGAGAGAGAGAACAGGAGTGGCAGGAGTCTGGGTAATGATATTCCCCAGTCAGAGACAGTTTTAGTAAATAGGAACAAACACTCTCACACACGTTTAAATCAGCGTCACGGAGAGGCAGGAACTTTCAGTGAGAGAGACAGGCAGGATTGCATAAACAGTTTATCCACACACTTACAACTGATCCTGGGGAAACCCAAGGACTTTCCATGGGATGTGGCTTTTTGGAGGACCCATGTTCTTCATGCTTAGGGAAGCGTTTTCTGTCCTCTCTGAAGTGCACTGGTGTTGTGAGATCTTCAGTGCCTCTCCAATGACTCCCTACCAGCAACTTACAGTGAGGCGGAGAGAGAAAGTATCTGGTACTGCACCCACAGTCAGCTCTGTGCCTTCCTTTGACCAGAAAGGTAAAGCTTGTGATCAACTCTTGTGCTTCTGTGCTGTTCCCGACAGTTGTGCTGGCAGTCTTGGATCTACGCATCGTCCCTCTCCCTCTTGAGCTCCCATTGGATCCTGCTGACCTGTTGGTATCATGGCTAGGTTATTGATCCCTAATCACAAATCAAGCTTTGAATAACCTGGGTCCTTCTGAATATGATTTGATCATAGCGTTCTCATCCGCAATTTCAAATCTCACTACAATTGCAATTCCTGGAATCTCCTCCAGCCCTCTACCCCACCCACATCACTGTGCCCCCGCTAATCCTTGCCTCTCTGGCATCTTCAATCTGTCTGTGCACATTGGTCCTTTAGCGACCAAGTTCCAAAGCCAGGAGTTCTCTCCGTAAAACCCTCCCATCCATCTGTCATTCCTTGAGATGCTCCTTGAAACATAACCTTTGTCCAGGCAATGGGAAACCCAAATCAATGGTTCCATATTTGACTTTGTATAACACCACTGTGAAACAGAATGAAATATTTTACTGCATTGAAGGGTTAGTAAATATACGTACTGCCGATGTGTTGTTGCTGAACTTACAAACCAAACTCTGAGTGCCTTCTGGTTGGTGACATTAGTTAGGGCAGAGAGGACGAAGGAATGATTTGAGGGAAGTGTTTAGTTTTTGTAAAGGACGAGCAGAGTGTATATCAAGGGATGTGACTTAAATTGAAATATAAATTAAGATTAAATGTAAGAAACTTGAGGCAGAGGTTAGGTAAAACATTGTTCTGCAGCAGTGTGTGAATTTCACGGCTGGAGTTTGAGATCAGATTGGTTGTCAGTGTTCAGGAGGTTGGATCGGTGTCTGATGGAGAGGAGAGGAGTACAGGATGAAGCATGGTCTGAGGAGGCTCTGGTGAAAGAGAAACTCCAGACCGGATTGGTTGGAGCCATCGGGTTTAGTTTCATTTGGCAGCATGTTCGGCGTAGAAAGGGTGGGCCGAATGGCCTGTTCCTGTGCTGTCAGTCATCTTTGTGTTTGTAATTTCAATGAGATTCTTCCAGAGGGAGACTTTGATCTGGGAATTTTATCTTTTCTAATCAATGAACAGAAAAATGTTAAATTCATTAAATTGGCGCAAGTGACAGTTTATGAAATAAAAATCTTGCATTTACCAGACAGGTCCAGGTAAAAAATACTTTGCAACGAGTGAAGTACTTTTGACGTGTGGTAATCTGTGACGAATGAAAATGAGGCATCCATGCCATGCACAGCAAGCTCCCACTATTGCAAGGTGACAAGTAATCAGGAAATCTGATGTCGGTTCAGGGCCCGGAGGAGAAGTGCCCAACTCTTCTCCAAATGTTGCCCATGTGATATTTTACTTTATTATGGAGCCAGATGAGGTATTGGTACAAAAGCTTATCCAAACTAACCAACTATTGTGCCTGGGCGGGGGGGGGGGGGGGGGGGGTGGAGACTTAAAAAGGGCTCTGACTATTTATGATGAAATGCTGGTATTTTTAATTTAGCAATGGGGTGTTTACTGCGCAGAGGCACCTGCTCTGTGAGGGCGAATCTCCCCATGGGTTTGAGACTGTAGGTGAGAGAGAGAGAGATAGAGAGAGACAAGAGAGTTCCGTGTGAGACTGTGCCCTGATCCACACACTCTGAGCCATTTGTAGTTAACAGGGATAAGGTGACTGTCACAGGAGATACCTGGGGTACAGAGACTAGCTCGGAATCATTTTAACACTTGTGCGTTGAGAAGATTCAGACGGGTTGTGGATTTGGAGGATGTTTTAGGAAGTTTCCAGGGCAACATGAAATAAGGTGCAATGATACTTCTGTACATGATGCTGGGACGCTTATACTACGAGCTGCAGGTGTGCTGTCAGGCATTCGGTTCCCAACCGATCCTTTCCAATAAGGAGCTGAATGATATTATCAGAAGCACCGTGCCCAAACCTAAGTCCAGGACCAGCGTAGAGGCGTCTCCTGAGCTGACAGGTAACTGCTTGTGCCTGTGCTTGTATTCTGTTTCCTGTGTGTGTGCTGAAGGCAGTGACTAGTGGGGAGGTGTTCCACAGGCTGGCAACCCTCTATTACCCCAACACAAAGACCATGTGGTCTCCAATGGCCTTTTCTGGCTATTCAACCAAGGGTACCTTCATCACACTCCGCTTCAATGTTCAGGCAGGGTTATGGGGAGCAGTGGGAAGTATCTCACTGTCGGTTGTTCTCCCGTGTCTGGGTTACTGAGTCTCCCCAGGCAGAGCCAGTTTCAGTAACGAGGAACAAACTCTCTCCCACTCACAGCAAGAATCAGCAAGAGGCAGGAATCTCTCAGTGACCCCATTGGTGGTCTGATGCTGCCTGTGTCAGTGGGAGCTGGTCTCAAAGTCCCCCGTGTCCCTGTAACTCTCGGGAGTTGTTTGGCGGTGTGCAGATGTGCTGCCAGATGTGCAACATATCTCCGTCCCCCCCATCAGTCGCTGTTACAGAGCCTCTGTATGTGTCTATCTATAGATCCACAGGCAGGTCCAGGTTCTATTCTTCAGCATGTCTTTTACTTACATATTACAACACAGAAAGAGGCTGTTTGGCCCATCATGCTCATGCTGGTTGCAATAAAAGCCCCACAGTCTGATCCCACCTTGCAGCACTGGGTGTGTAGTTCTGCAGGTCACAGCTCTTTAAGACACGTTCAAGTACTCGCTTAACTGTGGAGATGGTTTTTGACTCCCCCTTCCTTTCAGGCACTGAGTTCCAGACACCCGCTACTCTCTGGGTGATTAAAATCCTCATCCCCTCTCATCAATTACTTTAAATTTCTTTGCCTTGGTGTTTGAGCCCTCTGCAGAAGGAAGCAGTTCTTTCCTGTTTATCTGGTTCCCACCTCATTTGATGCACCTCTATTATACCTCCCCTCAGCCTCCTCCATTCCGAAGAAAACAACCCCTGCCTCTCCCAACCTATTCCTGGAGCTAAACTTTCCCAGTCCTAGCAACATCTCTCTGTACCCTCTCCAGTGCAACCACACCTTTCCTGTGTGTGGTGACCGGAACTGCACGCAGTGCTCAAGCTGTGGTCTAAATAGTGTTGTACTCAGTTCTGGTAGCACCTCTCTGCTCTGAGGTTTCAGGTCTAGACTCATAAAAGAAAGTTTTTCTAACCAGCTGATTGACTTTAAGCTCAGTGGTATTGGTATTGGTGTTGGTTTATTATTGTCACTTGTACCGAGGTACAGTGAAAAACTTGTCTCGCACACCGATCGTACAGGTCAATTCATTACACAGTGCGGTTACATTGGACATTCACTCCAAGGTACCTCCTGAATCTTCCCACCCATAATGTATCCCCTCGCCTCCAAGAACTGAAGCTCTCCCAGAGCTTTACTCCACACTACCCAGGAATGAACTCCATTTGCCATGTTTCTACCCAAACAGTCAGACCATTTGCATCCTCTTCCAGTCAGAGCTTTCCCCTGACCATCAACCTCAAGGCCAACTTCCTTACTGTACTCCTGCATTTAATCCATATTAATACCTCTCACCCGTATGTTGTTGCCCTTCTCCTGAAGGCAGTGATGGGTGGGGGAGGCTTCCACAGGCACCAGTGACCCCTGGGTTGTGCCCAGCACAAGGTGCAGCTCGTATGTGGAAATCATACCTGCAATACATTTGTGATGCGCCTCACAGTCAAACTCAATGCTGCCCTAGCACATTCCCCGGTATGATAAAATGGACTTTGACCTCACAATCTACCTCGTTATGACCTTGCACCTTATTGTCTGCCTGCACTGCACTTTCTCTGTAACTGTAACACTTTATTCTGCATTCTGTTATTGTTTTCCCTTGTACTACCTCAATGCACTGATGTAATGAATTGATCTGTACAGATGGTATGCAAGACAAGTTTTCACTGTACCTCAGTGCACATGACAATAATAAACCAATTCTAAATCAATTCCACTTTCCAGTATGGTCGCAAGGGTTAATAACCAGGGGCAGGATCTGTGGGAGACAGCTTGCAGCTTGTGGGTCAGTGGTGAAGTGAGTCTGATGTCATGATCGTCCCTCTCCCCCAACCTTCGCCAGCATTGATCAAGGATCAGCTCTTGGGTTCTGACAAATGCAGAAACCAAGTAGTGCACAGTAAGCTCCCATAAAGACTGATGAGATAAATGGCTTGACAACAGCCCTGTTGTAGAACGTGAACAATACATTGGGGAACTTCTTTGATCAGTGCTGTGGGATACTTACTCTTCCCTAAGGCAGTGCACTGGGGCTCGTTTACACATCCAACCCATAATTGTGCCAGAGTGAAGCTTAACTCAAGTAGTAACTGGTTACTCTGAAATCTGCAGCAGTTTAACTGCACCAGCCCTGTGTTTACCTGTTCTGTGAGGGTGAATCTCCCCAGAGTCCGTGATGGCAGATGAAAGAGAGAGAGAGAGAGGTGGGAGGGTTCTGAGGAAGCTTTTCCCCGATCCACACACTCAGAGACAGCTGCAGTAAACAGGAACAAATTCTCTCACCGGTGCACAGTGACTATCACAGGAGACACAGAGACTGGTTCAGCACCAACTGATCACTCGGACACTCATGCACTGAGAGACTGTGGACTTGGGGGAGATTTTCGGAAGGTTCCCATGACAATGTGATTGGTGGAATGATGCTCCTTCTGTACGTGAGGCTGGGACACTTATTCTCCGCACTACAGATTTGCTGCCACCTGTTCAATTCCAAGCCCATCCTTTCTAATCAAGAACTGAAGCAGAATGTCAAAAGTGTGGTGTCCAAACCAAAGAACAGCCTCAGCACGGAGGTGTCTCCAGATGTGACAGGTAACTGTGGTGTCCCAGAGTGCTGTCACTCATCATGATGTTGGGATTCTGTTGCCCTTCTGCCCCATCCTTCTTCTGAAGGCTGTGACTGAGTGAAAAAGGCTGACAGGTGCCACCAGCTCTCTCCGATCCATTACAGAGACCCTGCTGTGAGAAGTGTCAGAGGCAAAACCAAAACTCTCCTCATCAACACCCAGTGTAGCACATTTTCTGGCTACTCTGGTTAATTATCAGGATCAGGAATGTTCGAAAATATTTTATGTATCATTGTTGCCCTGTGTTTGGGTAAAGATATTCTCTAGGTAGAGAGTGTCAGTAAATGAGAACAAGCTCTCTCTCTCTCTCTCTGTCTCTTTCTCTCTCACTCTTCTCCCTCTTTCTCTCCATCCCTCTCTTTCTCAATCTCTCTCTCTATTTTCCTGTCTCTCTCCCCCTCTCTCTTTCTCTTTCTCTTCTCTCCATCTCTTTCTCTCTTTTTCCTCTCTTTCCCTTTCTCTTTCTCTTTCTCTTTCTCTTCTCTCCATCTCTTTCTCTCTTTTTCCTCTCTTTCCCTTTCTCTTTCTCTTTCTCTTTCTCTTCTCTCCATCTCTTTCTCTCTTTTTCCTCTCTTTCCCTTTCTCTTTCTCTTTCTCTTTCTCTCTCTCTCTCTTCCTCTCTCTCTCCCTTATTCTCTCTTTCTCTACCTCTCTACCTCTCTCTCTCTCTCTCTCTCTCTCTCTCTCTCTCTCTCTCTCTCTCTCTCTCTCTCTCTCTCTCATAGTCTCACTCTCACACATTCAGTGAGCACTGAAGCTATCAGTGGTGCAGCTAGCAATCTTGCCTCGGTGGGAGGTGGTCTTCAAAGACCCCCACTGCTGGTAGGATGTACGAACATTGAAGGTTTACCAATTAGAATGAAGATATTCAACCCTTGGTCTCTGTGGAAGAAGGGTTCCCTGCTGAATCCCACAGTCCAGCCCTGTGTAGCCCTGCAGGCCACAGCTCTTCAAGTACACACCCAGGTACTATTTAAATGTGACAAGGGTTTCTGCCTCCTTTAGTAGTGTGCTCCAGACCCTAACTCCCCGCTACAAAATAATTTAAATCTTGGTCCCCTTTATTTTTAACCACTGTGCTAAGGAGATTAGGTCCTCCCTCTTTACTCTGCCGAGTTCCCTCATAATGTTACACACCTGTGTCCCCTCAGCTTCCTCTGTCCCAAAGCAAACCAAGCCAACTTATTCTACAATTTTCCAGCCCTGGCAAATCCTCGTAAATCTCCCCTGCACCCTCTCCAATGCAATCAGATCCGGTGTGGTGCTCACAACTGTACGCAGTGCTCAAACTGTTACTGAATGAGTACTGTGTATGGTTCCAGCAGAACCATCCTGTTCTCAGATTCCGCACCTTCCAAGGCAGGAAGGCACCCTGTGTGCCTGTTCAACCAGCTGATTGACCTGCCTTTCTGTGTTTAAGGATCTAGAGTCACAGAATCATAGAACTGTACAGAAATGGGCCCTTTGGTCCTTTCTTGTTCACCTTATCCATGCTGTGGTGCCTGTCTACACTGATCCCGTTTGTCTGCATTATGCCCATATCACCTCTGTTCCTTTCCTCTCTGGGTCCCTTACTGCAGACGTTCACTCTTAAGATCTCCCTGTTCCTCCACACCACTCTGTATTCTCCCAGGTATTGTGTATTCCCTGGACTTCTTTCACCTGCCCAGTTGCATTAGATGAACACACTTTACAAATATAGAGACTCAAACTACTCTTATCATTAATTTACCTTCACGTATTCCTGCCCTGATATTTATTTTTAGTGTTCCTGTTCTTAGTGTCAGTGAAATTTGTCAAGTTAAGGAGAAAGGTTATTGCTGACCAACCATCCAACTTGTCCTCTAAGTTATTTGTTGATGTACAGATGTCCAGCAACTCTCCGATCCTCCCTACAGATGCTGCGTGAGAGAGAGAGAGAGAGAGAGAGAAAGAGAGAGAGTGAGAGAGAGAGAGTGTGAAAGAGAGATAGAGAAAGAGTGAGAGAGAGAGAGTGAGAGAGAGAGAGTGTGAAAGAGAGATAGAGAAAGAGTGAGAGAGAGAGAGAGAGGTAGAGAGGGAGTGAGAGAAAGTGAGAGAGAGAGAGAGAGAGAGTGAGAGAGAGTGAGAGAGAGAGTGCAAAAGAGAGATAGAGAGAGAAAGAGAAAAAGAGAGAGAGAGAGGAATGAGTGAATGAGAGAGAGAAAGAGTGAGAGACTCTGCATGTGGAAACATATCCTGCTTTTCAATTGCAGGAGGCATCACAGTTGAACACTTTGTGGTTTGCATCTGGTGTTCCCTCTTGAACACAGGGCTGAGAGGGTTAATGATCAGGAGCAGGATCTGGAGAAGGTCCTTCCTTTCATAGAAGGGCCAGACTGGGTCTTGCTTAAACATCGGACCCAAACTAAACCACTACCGTGCCGGCTGAAAGTTCACCTGAGCTGTCACAGGACTGTGCAAAATCTGCAGCAGTTTAAACGCAGCAGCCCCAGTGTTTACTGCGCAGAGGCACCTGTTCTGTGAGAGCAAATCTCCCCGAGGTCCGTGACGCCAGGTGAGAGAGAGAGAGAGGTGGGAGGGTTCTGTGTGAGACTGTTCCCTGATCCACACACTCTGTAAACAGGAGCAAACTCTTGTTCTCACACAGTGACTGACACAGGAGACACACAGACCTGTCCACTACCAAGTGGCTCATTCTGCTGCTCGTGTACCCAGAGACTTCAGCGGGCCTGTGGATTATTTGGAGAGTTTTTTCAGGAGATTTCCACTGCAGTGTGAACGGAGGAGCTATGAAGCTTCTCTACCTGGTTCTGGGATCCCTGTTCTCCAGGCTACAAATGTGCTGTCACTTTTTTAACTCCAAGCCAATATTTTCTAATAAGGGACTGAGCCAATATGTCAGATCCATTGTGCCCAAGGCAAAGTCCGGGCTCAGCACGGAGGCTCCTCCCGACCAGACAGGTAACTGTCGTGTCCCCGCGCAATCTCGCTCATCGTGATGTTGGGATCTGCTTCTTCTGCTGAAGGCAGCGACTGATTGGGAGCAGGTTCCATGGGGCCCAGAGATAACTCTGACACGCCCGAACCAAATGACAGCTCGCTTGTCAAAAGTTAGTGCTGTTATATTATTGGAAGCATCGTCATTGAGCTCAATGCTGCCTTCACCAGTGGCCACTTTCTGGCAGGGTTAAAGGGGTGACTGATCTGGGACAGGATCCGGTAATTGGTTTATTATTGTCACATGTACCGAGGTACAGTGAAAAACTTCGTTTTGCGTGCCATTCAGACAGATCAATTCAAAACATCAGTACATCGAGGTAGTAAAAAAGGAAAACGATAACAGAATGCAGAATATAGTGTTACAGTTACAGAGAAAGTGCAGTGCAGGCAGACAATAAGGTGCAAGGGCCATGATGAGGTAGATTGAGAGATCAAGGGTTCATCTTTTTTGTACTAGGGAACCGTTCAATAGTCTTATAACAGCGGGGTAGAAGCTGTCCTTGAGCCTGGTGGTACAAAGGTTTGCGGAGATCGTACTGTGGGAGATAGTTTCCAGGTAGCTGGTTGGTGGAGGAACTGAGGCTTAGATCAGAAACTCTCTGCCTTCTCCCTTCCCTTTTCAACACAGAACAGGGACCAAACCTTGACCTTGCTTGAACAAGACAGATGGGCAAGCTTCATGCTGGTGAAGTTTAAAGTTAAATTGGTTGTGTGTTTGTTTCGGATATTAAATAGTTGCAGCCAAATCCTAGCGATACTAATTAGTAGCTCCAGGTTTTCCGCAGAGGAGCACTCGGTGTGTGAGGAAGCTCCCATGGGCCGGTGACAGCAGATGGGAGAGGGAGTGTGAGCGGCAGGAGTCTGGGTAACGATATTCCCCGGGCAGAGCCAGTTCCCGTAAATAGGAACAAACAGTCTCACACACTCACACACCAGCGTCACAGAGGGAGGCAGGAGCACTCGGTGTGAGGGAGACTCAGGGTCTGCAAAGGGCAGTTTCCTGGTGCAAGTTGTATCCAAGGATGTTCGGGAGTGTTCCCGACGCTGGGAGAATGTTTTTCCATATGTTTCTGTATGAAGAATTGTTCAACATCTTGTATGAAGTGAGCGGGTGCTGTAAACATTTCCATGCTGCTCCAATCATTCCCCTCGGACAACTTGTGGTGAAGCGCAGAGAGAGGGTGTCTAATTCTGTGCCAACACTCAGCACTGAGGCCCCCTTTGATGATGCAGGTAACTGTTATATTTCTGCCCTCAGCTTTACCGAGTTGGACCCGAACTCTCCTTCTGCCAGTGATTTACAACCTCCTCGTTCCCAAACCCTTCGAGATCTCCGTGGGTCCTCCTCCAGTTTTGCCCACTGCTCCCCTGTTCTTTGTTCAACTCATCACCCACACTGGTTCCTTCATCTGGTCCTTATCCTCTCAGTCAATTCATTCCGCAGCTTCTTTAACCCATCCTCAGCCATCTTTCTATCTCCTTAGATGGAGTTCTGTTTGGAGATACAAGAGACTGCAGATGCTGGAATCTGGAGCAACACACAATGTGCTGGAGGACCTCAGCGGGACAGGCAGCATCTGTGGAGGGAAGTGGACAGTCGATGTTTCGGGTCGAGACCCTTCATCTGGACTGGTCGACCGTCCATTTCAGATGAGGGGTCTCGACCCGAAGGCATCGACTGTCCATTTCCCTCCATAGATGCTGCCTGACCCGCTGAGTTCCTCCAGAGCCTCTTTTGTGTGGCATCTCTATTTGTTTGGTGGAGCTATTGTTAATTACTCAGAGACAATTTGCAGTGTCAGTTTAAGTATATAATTTTGTATTGTTGCACTGTTACAAAGGCCACGAGGAATTCTCTGCACTGGCACCATTTGATTTGAGAGAATATTCAACATTAGGGAGGGATTGGTGACAGTGCCAGAGAGCTGGTCGGTGTTAATGAAGAGTTTGGAGAGGGGATCTCCAGCTGTGGCTGCAGTGAGTGTGTGGTGTATGAAGGACAGCCCCAGCCTGGCCTGCCCTTCCTCACTGTGATGGTTTGAGTGGGATTTTCCCAGGTGGAAATTTGTGTCTGGGAATTTTCTCCTTTGCGATCAATTAAGAAATACATTTGTGGGAATTATACGGGAAATGTATTTGCTAAATAGATACAGAGAGGGTTTAACAAAGAATTTACCTTGCTGCTGAACCTTAGTATGTCCCAGAATGTTTCCCAGCCAACGGATGTGAAGTGTTGTCACCATTGTAAGGTGAGGAATCACAACACGTATACACACAGCAACCTCCCTGCACACACAGTCACATGGAAGTATCCAGGTGGTCACGGGGTTTGCTGGAGAGAGTCTCTGTTCCTCTTCATTGCTGTCAGACCTCTTCATCCACCCCAGGGACCTCAGTTAAACTTCTCAGCCAGAGGCCAGCATCTGTGGCAGTGTGTCTGGTACTCAGTGCATCTGTCACTGAGTGTGGTACCCTGTGTGTCACTCTGTATGCCTGTCACAGTGTGTCACTGAGTGTGTCACCCTGTATGTCTGTCACTCAGTGTGTCACTGAGTGTGTCACCCTGCGTGTCATTGAGTGTGTCAGTCACTCAATCACTCAGTGTGTCACTGAATGTGTCACCCTGTATATCTGTCACTCAGTGTGTCTTTCACTCAGTCCATCACTCAGAGTGTCACTCACTCAGTCTGGGGGCTGTGGATGTAAGTCCAACATCAAACCAGGGTAGGACTTACACGGTAAATGGCAGGCCCATGGAGAGTGTTGTGGGACAGAGAGACCTGGGGGTGCAGGTATGTAGTTTCCTGAAAGTGGTGACACAGGTAGGCAGGGTGGTGAAGAAGGTGCTTGGCACACTTGCCTTCATCAGTCAGAATACTGGGTGCAGGAGTTGGGACGTCACGTTACAGCTGGACAAGTCGTTGGTGAGACCGCACTTGGAGTATTGTGTGCAGTTCTGGTCGCCTAGCTGCAGGAAGAATATCATTGAGGGGCAAGTTTTTCACACAAGAGGGTGGTGGGTATACAGAACGAGCTGCCAGAGGGAGTAGAGGCGGGTACAATTACAATGTTTGAAATACATTTGGACAAGTGCATGGATAGGAAATGTTCAGGGGGATATGGACCAAACGCTGGTGAGAGCGACTAGCTCAGTTAGGCAACGTGGTCGGCAAGGATGAGTTGGGCCGAAGGGCCTGTTTCCATGCTGTATAACTCAATCAGGGACCAGAACCGAGGTCACTGTAGTGTCTGAGCTTTCCCCATCTTCGGGCCATAGATCCAATGTCACCTGTCCAGAGAGCAGCCTGGGTGCTATACTGGACATCCTGCACAACACGTGCCACAGTCAACATTACTGAACCAAGTGATGAGCTCATTATGCTGTCTCTTTGTGGGATCTTGCTGTGTACAAAGTCTGCCTCACTTCCCTTGTTCCAACAAGATCTGCCTGTCAAAATATTTATGCAAAGAATTGTGTCATTTCACTATAAACGTAAAATTTAATTCCTTACAATAACACAGCAGGATGGCACTGTGCCCAGCTCCTTAATGTGTAAGTTGAATACATAAAAAATCTGACTTAAGGACAAGTTTGCTGCCAACTGAGAAATTAAATGTTTACTGCACAGAGGCACCTGCTCAGCGAGGGTGAGTCTCCCCTGGGTGTGTGTGACAGCAGGTGTGAGAGAGAGAGAGAGGCAGGAGGCTTCGAGAGAGGCTGTTTCCTGATCCACAGTTGTAGCAATCAGGAACAAACTCACTCGTTGCAGGGATTATCCAGCCACCGGTCAGGTTCCCTACCCACCAGCTAGCTTAACGTTTGAGTACCAAACGGCTTCAGTGAGCTTGTGGCTTGATTGGGAAGTTTATTTTGGACAGTGTGAATGAAGGGCAAATGAGACTTCTGTACCTGAAGATGGATTCCTTGTTGTATGAGCTGCAATTGTGCTGTATCCTATTTAACTCCAACCCCATCCTTTCCAATCGTGAGCTGTGGCAGAATGTCAGAAGCATCGTTCCAAAAGCAAAGACCGAGCTAAACACCAAGGCTTCCCTCGCCCAGACAGGTAACTGTTATGTCCTGTGCCGTTGTTCATCATATTCCCACTGATCCAAGTATCGTTCCCACAGGTTGGAAGGTAGCAAATGCAACCCTGCTATTTCAGAAGAGAGTGACAGAGAACATGGGAAACTCAAATTACTTAGCCTGACATCAGCAGAAGGGAATATATTCAAATATATTATTGGGAAAATGTTTATTGGAGACTTGAAAACTGATCTTCTCACAGCTACCATCGGGCAGGAGATACAGAAGCCTGAAGTCCCACACCACCAGGTTCAGGAACAGCTACTTCCCTTCAACCATTCAGTTCTTGAAGCAATCAGCACAAGATCACCAGAGTTAAGCAACACTATGACCCCTTTAATCACTTAACACTAAAATGGACTGTTTTTCGTTCTAATTGTGTTCTTTCTTGTAAAAATTATATTTAATTTATGTTTAATTTCTGTTTTCCTTGTGAATGCTGCTTATCTGATGCTATGTGCCTGTGATGCTGCTGCAAATAAGTTTTTCATTGCACCTGTGCACACATGGACTTGTGCACATGGCAATAAACTCGACATTGACTTTAGAATTGGGAAGTTATGGGTTAATGGGTTAATGAAAAGGAAACCGTTTGACAAATCAGTTAGACTTTTTTTGTGGTTGTATCTACCAAAATAAGAAAGATAGAACTGGTGGATCTGTTGTATTTCAGAAAGCCTCAGATAAGATGTACTCAAAAGGTTACTAAAGTAAATTTTAGCACCTACAATTGGGGGTGGGGGGGTTAATATAATGATATGGAATGAAAATTGGTTAGTGGGAAGATAGGAATAAACGTGTCATTTTGAGGTTGGGAGGCTGTGACTAGTGGGGTCCCACAGGGATCTTGCTGGGGCCCAGCTGTTCACAATCGGTGTAAATGAAGGGGATGAGAGAACCAAGTGTAATATATTTAAGTTTGCTAATGATACAAAGCTAGATGGCAGTGTGGACTGTGGAGAAGGTGTCGAAGATATAGATGGGATAGGTGAATGGGTCAGATGGAATATAATGTGCAAATAAGCAAAATCATGTCAAATTGGTTTATTATTGTCATATGTACCGAGGTACAGTGAAAAAATTTGTTTTGCATGCCATCCCTACAGATCATTTCATCACATCAGTGCATTGAGGTAGTACAAGGGAAAACAATAACAGAATGCAGAATAAAGTGTTACAGCTACAGAGAAAGTGCAGTGCAGGCAGACAATAAGGTGCAAGGTCATAACAAGGTAGATTGCGAGGTCAAGAGTCCATCTTATCGTACTAAGAACCGTTCAATAGTCTTATAACAGCGGGATAGAAGCTGTCCTTGAGCCTGGTGGTATGTGCTTTCAGGCTTTTGTATCTTCTGCCCGATGGAAGAGGGGAGAAGAGAGAATGTCCAGGGTGGGTGGGGTCTTTGATTATGCTGCTGCTTCACCGAGGACGTGAGAAGTGTAGACAGAGTCCATGGAGGGGAGGCTGGTTTCCGTGATGTGCTGGGGTGCGTCCACAACTCTCTGCAGTTTCCTGCAGTCATGGGCAGAGCAGTTACCATACCAAGCCATGATGCATCCGGATAGGATGCTTTCTATGGTGCATCGATAAAAGTTGATGATAAAAATGTCCTTTGGCAAAAGGAAATGGAAAAGGCAGTACGTTTTAAATGGTGATAAATTGAAAGGTGTTGATGTTCAGAAAGATCTGGAGGTGCTTGTACTCAAATCACTGAAAGTTAGTCTCTGGGTACAGCTAGCAACTGGGGACACAACTAGAATGCTGGGCTTTATTGCAAGAATAAATATGTCCTACATAATTATATGGTCCCAGTCTGATCCTACCTGCAGTATTGTCCTCAGGTCTGGTCTCCCTACCAAAGGACCAGGGAGACCTTGTGATGCAGGGAGCACAACAAAGGTTCACCAGGTTGATTCCTAGGACAATGGGGTTTATTGTGTGAGGCAAGGTTAAGAAGACTGCCCTTTATTATAGAGTCATAGAGTTGTACAGCACGGAAAAAGGCCCTTCAGCCCATCCATGTCCATGCCGACCGAGATGTATATTCAAGCTAATCCCATTTCCCAGCACTTGGCCCATATCCCTCTAAACTCCTGTCATCCATAAACCTGCCCACATATCTGATGTACCTGCCTCACCCACTCCCGCTGGCAGCTGGTTTCACATACCTACCACCCACTGTGTAAAAAAGTTGCCCCTCAGGTTGTTATTGAACCTTTAACCTTAAAACTATGCCTTCAAGTTTTCAATTCCCCAACCCTGGAAAAAAGACCTCTCAACCTATCTATGCCCTTTGTGATTTTGTAGACTTCTGTGAGATCAGCCCTCAGTCTCCTGTTTCCCAATAAAAAGATGTGATCTGATTAAAATATCCAAAATTCTACAGGGTTGGACAGGGTACCATAGAACCATAGAACCATACAGCACAAAAACAGGCCCTTCGGCCCACCATGTTGGGTAGCTGCAGGGATGATGTTTCCCCTGGCTGGGGTGGAGAACCAGGGGTCACAGATTCAAAATAAGTGGTCGGTTGTTCAGGTCAAGGGACGAGAAGAAAGTTGACGAAGCTTTGGAATGCCCTAAAGGTCTGTGGAGACTAAACCACTGAGCTAATTCAATTCAGAGATCGACGGGTTTGTAGATATTAAGGAAATCATGAGATTTGGGTTATGCAGGTCATTAATGCTGTGGTAAAAGGTTGGCTGTGATCTTAGAACGTGGAACATAGAACAGTACAGCACAATACAGGCCCTTTGGCCCACAATGTTGTGCCGACCTTTAAACCTCACCTAAGACTATCTAACCCCTTCCTCCCACATATCCCTTTATTTTAAATTCCTCCATATGCTTATCTAGTAAACTTCACCAATGTACCTGCCTCCACCACCGCCCCAGGCAGCACATCCATGCCCCAACCACTCTCTGGGTAAAAAACCTTCCTCTGATATCTCCCTTGAACTTCCCACCCATTACTTTAAAGCCACACCCTCTTGTATTGAGCATTGGTCATTGATCTTATTGGAGCAGCAGGAGGGTTGAATGGCTTCCAGTTCTTATGTTCTTTTGTTATGTTCTTTTCATTGTTTCCCTCCTCTCTGTCCTTCTGCTGGACTAAGTGCCCAAGAGGTGGAGGGGGGGGGGGGGGGGGGGGGTGGTGAAGGAGGAGGTCTCCAAAGGTGCTCTCCATTACTCCTGACACAACGACCACTGCCTTGTAGGCTCCCAGTATACTAACCAGCTATTCAGCAGCTCAGTGTAGCAGCACAGCTAATCTCAATAGATCTCTGAGAGGGGAGAAATTTAAAGGGGACCTGGGAGGCAATTTTTTCACACACAGGGTGGTGGGTATGTGGAACGAGCTGAGAGAGGAAATGATAGATTACAACTATCATTTACAACATTTAAGCACATTTGGACAGGTTTGTGAATAGGAAATTGGTATTGGTATTGGTTTATTATTGTCACGTACCAAGGTACAGTGAAAAACTTGTCTTGCATACCGATCGTACAGATCAATTCTTTACACAGTGCAGTTACATTGGGTTAGTACAGAGTGCATTGAGGTAGTACAGGGTGCATTGATGTTTAGAGAGATATGGGCCAAATGCAAGTAAATGGGACTAGTTCAGGCAGGCACAGATGAGTTGGGCCGAAAGGCCTGTCTCCATGCTATATAATTCTATATTGACTCTAAGTTATTGGAACAGCATCCTGACACCTGGACAGTTGATCCAGAGACATGAGTTCGAATCCCACCACAGCAACTGAGAAATTTACATTCAAGTAATTAAATAAATCTAAAATTTAAAAGAAAATATTAGGCGCATTGGCCATGATGTCTGGGTTACATAGGACACAGAACACAGAACGCTGAAGAGCACAGCACAGGAACAGGCCGTTCCACCCACAATCACAGCATTTCAAAGACATTTGGACAAACACATGGATAGGAAAGGTTTAGAGGGATATGGGCCAAATGCGGGCAAATGGGACCAGCTCAGTCAGGACCTTGGTCATCATGGACAAGCTGGTTCAGAGGACCTGTTTCCATGCTGTATAACTCTATGACTCCATGATCCAGTCCAATCCGTAGGACTTTCAGGCAACATTGAAAGTGATCAGGAGCTGGAAGAACTAATGATATTTTCCAGGTTGCTGTGTGACAGGGAAACTTGAGCCAGTGAAAGAAATCCAATCTCCATCTCCTCAACAACTGAAGGACGGAACCCAGCCTTGCCTACAATGGGGACAATTCAGAGACTAACTTGGGCACAGCAAGATCCAACAAACAATAATTAAATAAATGATCAGATGATCATTTTATGTCGTCAGCTGAGTGAGAAGTATTGGCTGGGGCACAGAATGAGTTATTCTATTCTTCAGTGTGATCTGTACTTTCTCTGAGAGGCTGACCAGGTCTTGGTTGAATATCCAATCCCAAAATGACCTGCAATGGTGCCGGGGAGAAGCTTAACTTGACTGCAACAGGTTACTCTGAAGTTTACCGCACTCCTAATGCACCAGACCAGTGTTTACTTCACAGACGCACCTGCTCTGGGAGAGTGAATCTCTCCTGGGTGTATGACAGCAGGTGAGAGAAAGATAGAGAGAGGCAAGAGAGTTGTGCTGAGCCTGTTCCCCGATTCACACTCTCAGAGGCAGCTGCAGAAAACAGGAGCAAACTTGCTCACTCGAGCACAGTGACAGTCACAGGAGGTAGCTGGAACACACAGACCGGTCTGGCTGACTCCGAACTGGAGCACTCGTTTAAGAAGTGTTCTCCAGCAGCAGAAGTTGAGGAACAATGCTACTGCTTTACATGCTTCTGGATTCCTTGTTCAGTGAGCTGCAGATGTGCTGTGTAATGTTTAACTCCAGACCAATCCTTTCCAGTCAAGACCTCAGGAAGAATATCAAAAACACGGTACCGATAGCAAAGACCGGGTTCAGCACGGAGGCACCTTTTGACTCTACAGGTAACTGTTGTGCCCCTGTGGCTTGTTGCAATGTTGTGGTTCTGTTCCCCTCTTGTCTGGTCCTCCCAATGAGGGGGTTGACTAATGGGGGAGTGTTCCATGGATGCCAACTTCATGCCCAGAGGGTTAACCAACTGTTCAACGTTGGGGATCACCACAGCCAAGTTCAATAGTTCTGGTCAAGGGGCAATATTCAAGAAGAAAGTTTGGGGAAGTTTGACCAACACTTGCTTATTGACGGATGTGTGCGAGGGAGAGTGGGTAGAGGAAAGTAAGAAAAGAGAGAAAGGACCAGTAGGATTTCCTTCCTGGGAGCTGGCATGGACACGATGGGCCAAGTGGGCTCCTTCAGTGTTGTGGAAAGTTAGATGGATAAGAGGTGATCTCTCCGAATTATCCAAGGTTCTGAGAGGGATAGACAGGGCAGATACTGAGAGGTATCCTGAGCCTGGAGCAGGAAGGCGGAGTCTCGTTCAGTCTTTACCCTTGGGAAGAGAAACAGAGTTAATGTCTCAGATCAAGGGTCCCTCACCAGAGTTCTGACAAAAGCTCTTCAACCTGAAACGTTAACTCCCGTTTCGCTTCCCTCAGATGCTGCCTGACATGCTGGGTGTTTCCAGCATTTTCTGTTTTTATGTCAGGCTTCCAGCGTCTGCAGTTTTTATGATATCCAGAGTCTGGTTTGGGATGGGGATGAGATGGAATTCCTTCACTAGGAGGACTGCAGACCTCCGGATTTCATCTCTCAGTGGGGGTCTCATTCAAGGCTAGAGTGACAGATTTGCAGAGTCTTTTGAGGAATTGAGGGGCAGGACAATTGAGCCAGAAACTGGGATTTGTGTAAGACGCCACAATAACCATGGACTGTTCTCAAACAGTCACATGAAACGGTTCATGATTCATTTAGATTGGCATTAAGACTGACACAACATCGTGGGCTGAACGGCCTGTCCCATGCTATACTGTTCTATGTTCTCCTTTGGCGTTTTTTATCTTTAAATGCTCTTGTTGTCCAAATGTGGTCACTCTGGAAGCAAAAAAAATGATAGTAACCTGGTGTCAGAATCAGACATTATCAAAGTCAAAGTCAAAGTCGAGTTTATTGTCATCTGCACAAGTCCATGTGTGCACAGCTGCAATGAAAAACCTACTTGCAGCAGCATCACAGGTACAGAGCATCAGATAAGCAGCATTCAGAAGAAAAACATAGATTAAATATAAATTATACACAATTTTTTCAAGAAAAAAGCAGAATTAGAACAAACAAAAAGTCCATTTGAGTGCAAAGTGATCAGAGTGGTCAGTGTTGCTAAACTGTAGTGGGGATTAGGGTTTTGCCCTAAATCAGTGACTGATATGACATGAAATGTGCTGTTTTGTAGCAGCAGTACAGTGCAAAGACATAAAATTACTATAAGTTGCAAAAATATATAGTGCAAAATAAAGGAATAACAAGGTAGTGTTCATGGGTTCGTGGACCGTTCAGAAATCTGATGGTGGAGGGGAAGAAGCTGTTCCTGAATCGTTGAGTTGAATTTTGAGTGTGATGTAGGGAACGTTGAAGTTATATTGCTGCTTGCTCACGAGGAAGACGGAAGTTAATGATCAGAAGCCCATTTCCTCTGCCTTCATCCGCACAGGGCAAGGACCAAACCTTGATCTTCCTTGTGCTGTCAGGAATATCACATCCAAATTGCACATAATAAACTCCAACAAGGAAATAAATGTATAAATAGTCAAATTTATTTTGTTGGTTGGATGAAAAAGTACGTTTCAGACACAAGGGAGGGTGGGAAATGATTCTTCTTCATTCTGGCGAAGAGCTTTCCCTATATTTGTGCCAAGGGTTCCCCTGAGCAGGTGGAGAGGTTGTACGTACTCATGGAGACTTTGAGAACATCCCTGAGGTGTTTTCACTGTCCTCCTGGAAGTGCAT
Organism: Pristis pectinata; assembly: GCF_009764475.1. NCBI lineage: Eukaryota > Metazoa > Chordata > Chondrichthyes > Rhinopristiformes > Pristidae > Pristis > Pristis pectinata. The sequence continues at coordinate 116,731,115 of NC_067408.1, read as the reverse complement.
TACCCTGATGGAGCTTGGATTAGAGTGCTAGTTTCAGGAGTCTGGTGTCGGGCGAGTGGACAATGTGGCCAACCCATCAGAGGGTGTTACCAGGACTGGAGGGCTTCAGATATAAGGAGAGACTGGACAACCTGGAGAACAAGAGACTGGGGGATGGTTTGTAAAACTATGAGAGGCATAGATAGGGTGAATGGTCACAGGGTAAGGAAGTCGAAAACTGGAGGTCAGGGTGAGAGGGGAAAAAGTGAAAGGAGATCTGAGGAGAAACTTCTTCACACACAGGTGGGTGTATGTAATGAGCTGCCAGAGGAAGAGGTACAGTAACAAAGTTTAAAAGGCATTTGGACAGGTACATGGAGTGGAAAGGTTATGAGGGATATAGGTCAAACCCAGGAAAATGGGGCTAGCTCAGGTAGGCACCTTAGTTGGCACGGACGTGTTGGATCAAAGGGCCTGTTTCTGTGATGTCTAAATCTGTGACTCTATGGCTGAGTGTGATCAGAACCCCCATGTTGAGGTTGTTGTCCTGGGACATTGGTTGCAGTCCCACTGATGGAGACCATTCAGCCCTTTGTGTCCATGCAGGCTCCCAGTAGAGCAATCCCATCAATCCTATCCCCCTCGCTGTAGCCCTGCAACTTATTCTCTCCCGCATGCCCATCAACTCTCTTCAGGTTCTTTTTGCCACTTCCCTACACTGGGGGTAATTTGCAGTCGCCAATGAATCTGCCTGGGATGTGGGAGGAAAATAGAGCGAAGGGAGCGTACAGCAGGGTAGGGACCCCCTGCTACCCAGCAGGCGGAGAGCTTTGTGTTAGGTCTCACTCTTCACTCTTCTCCTCAGGGGGTCAAAGGTGATGCTGGTGGTCTGGAGAAGGTGGTGAAATTCGTCATAAATCTCTGCCCTTGTGAAGTGGTGGCTCCTGAGATTTGGGATGTGGTCCACATTTTCCAAGTCTTGTCATGGCCATTTGCTGTTGAGGGAAGTGGGATGGTGTGGTACGATGGGGGCAGATTGATGGAGCACCTTTACTTTCTCGATGCTTCACGTCAGGCCCATTCTCTCCTCTGCCTGGGTGATGGACTCAAGGAATCATCACACTTAAGGTCATTGGGGCCTTCATCCAAGCTCTGCCTTTGCCGTGCTCAAAGTGTTAATAGAGTCATAGAGTCAAACAGGCCCTTCAGCCCAACTCGTCCATGCCGACTGTGTTGCCCAGTGAGTTAGTCCCATCTGCCCACGTTTGGCCCATAGCTCTCTAAGCTTCTCCTATCCATGTACTTATCTAGATGGCTTTTAAATGTTGCTGATGTGCCCACCTCAACCACTATTTCTGGCAGCTCGTTCCAAATACGCACCACCCTTTGTGTGAAGAAGCTGCCCCTGAAGTCCCTTTTACATCTCTCACCTCTGATCTTAAACCTATACCCTCTTGTTTTTAGCACCTCCTCCCTGGGAAAAAGCTGATGTGCTTTCACCCTGTCTATGCCCCTCATGATCTTATCTCTATCAGGTCACCCCTCAATCTCCTACGTTCCAGGAATAGCCACAGGATCTGTCGAACTTGCCAACCATGAGGGATCTGAGGGGGAAGACCCTCCGGCCCCTCCCCTTCCCCCATCAGCACTGGGCAAAAGATCAGACCTCAGTCTTACTTGCAACGTAAGAGAGTGCTGAAATTCTATTTATGCACAGCAAGATCCCAGAAGCAGGAAAGAAGTAAATGGTTAGCTTATAATTTTCTGGGACCTGTGGGGAGCTCCCTCTTCCTTAATTAGGCTCAGCCCCTTCAGTGCTTTAGAGTTAGAGTGAGGGTTATAGTTAGGGACCACTGCACGCTCACTCCAACCGGTCACTGTGGGATCCGCAACACTGTTAATTCACCAGCCCCTGTGCTTATTGCGCAGAGGCATCTGTTTCGTGAGAGTGAACCTCCCCCGGGTCCGTGACACCAGGTGAGAAAGAGAGAGAGAGAGAGTGGGGGAAGGAGAGGGAGAAAGAGGCACGAGAGTGCTGTGTGAGACTGATCTCTGAAGCACACACTCAGAAGGAGAGGCGGTGCACGGGAACAAGCTCACTCTCTGGCGCATGGAGACACAGAGAGCGGTTCAGCCACTCTGACATTCGTGTGGCCAGGCGGATTGGGATGGGGGGACAGTTTTCAGGGAAGGTTCCCGCGGCAGTGTGTGAGTTGAGCAGCAATGTATTTTCTCTACATGGAGCTGGGTCGCCTGTTCTCCACGCTACAGGTGTGCTGCTGCCTGCTCCATTCCCAACCAGTCCTTTCCAACCAGGAGCTGGACCAGGTCATCAGAAGCACCCTGGTCAGACCTAAGGCCAGACCGAAGGCGGAGGCTCCTCCCGAAATGACAGGTAACTGTTGTGTCCCAGTTTGTTCCACCCCCTGTGTGTGTGTGTGCAAGGCGGGGACTGCTCAGGGGTGGGTGTGTTCCACACCGGCAACCCTCCGTTCCCCCAACACAAAGACCTTGTGGTCTCCAACGGGCTTTTCCGGCTATTCAACCAAGGGTACCTTCACCACACTCCGCCCCAACGTTCAGGCAGGGTTACAGGGAGCAGTGGGAAGTATCTCACCGTCGGTTGTTCTCCCGTGTCTGGGTCACCGAGTCTCCCCAGGCAGAGCCAGTTTTAGTAACGAGGAACAAACTCTCTCCCACTCACAGCAAGAGGCAGGAATCTGTCAGTGACCCCACCGGTGGTCTGATGCTGCCTGTGTCAGTGGGAGCTGGTCTGAAAAGTCCCCAACACCTCTCCGTCCCTCCCATCAGCCACTGATGGAGAGGCTGTGTGTGTATGTGTGTGTGTGTGTGTGTGTGTGTGTGTGTGTGTGTGTGAGAGAGAGAGTATGTGTGTGTGTGTGTGTGTAGGTGAGGGGGGACGGAGAAGGAGGGACAAGATTTGTGTGTGTGTGTGTGTGTGTGTCTAAATCCAATGGTAGCTCCGAAGGTTCCTGTGTCCCCGAGTGCTGTCGGTAGGATCCCGGCCCTTCCCGTTCTGCTGGCGGGGAGGGTTTCACAGAGCGCCCGCCTTTGGTAACCTCAGCTCGCAGGCGAACGGTTAGCGAGCTGATGGACTGTGGGGTGCGTCACCGTTACTTACAGATGCTGTTCGCTCTCCCAGAGGGGTGAGAGGGAAATCGATCGGGGGAAGATACTTTGTGGTTTACTAGTCGAAAGGGGACGAGGTTGTTGGCAAGAACCCTCAGTACTGCGGGAATGCGGGGAAATTCAGAAACCAGAGTGCACAGCAAGCTCCCACACACAGTAACGGGATAAATAAGCGGGAGACCCCTTCCATCCCACTGGCTCAGTGGGACACCGGAACTCTCCCCCCAGGGCAGAATGGGACTCGGTTTAACATCTGACCCAACTGTCCACGGGCGGATCTGCAGCAGTTTAAACGCACCAGCCCCAGTGTTTAGTGCGCAGAGGCACCTGTTCTGTGAGAGCGAATCTCCCCGGGGTCCGTGACGCCAGGTGAGAGAGAGAGAGAGGTGGGAGGGTTCTGTGTGAGACTGTTCCCTGCTCCACACACTCCGTAAACAGGAACAAACTCTCGTTCTCACACAGTGACTGCCACAGGAGACACACAGACCTGTTCAGTACCAAGTGGCTCTCTCTGACGCTCGTGTACTCAGAAACTTCAGGGGGGCTGTGGATTTTTTTGGGAAGATTTTCCAGATTTCCACCGCAGAGTGAAGTGAGATATGATGCTTTACCACCTGTCGCTGATACACGTGTTCTCCAGGCTGCAGATGTGTTGTCGCATGTTTGATTCCCGATTGATCCTTTCTGACCGGGATCTGAGCCAATATGTCAGATCCATTGTGCCCAAGGCAAAGTCCGGGCTCAGCACGGAGGCTCCTCCCGACCAGACAGGTAACTGTTGTGTCCCCGCGCACTCTCGCTCATCGTGATGTTGGGATCTGCTGAAGGCAGCGACTGATTGGGAGCAGGTTCCATGGGGCCCGGAGATAACTGACACGCCCGAACCAAATGCCAGCTCGCTTGTCAAAAGTTAGTGCTGTTACACTTTTTCACTGAGCTCACCAATGGCCACTTCATGGCAGGGTTAATGGGACGACGGATATGGGACAGGATCTGTAGGAGATAGGTTCCGGGCAGCTGGAGGGTTATAACTTTCCCCGTTCAGCCAAGAGCAAGCACCAACTATTAGCATCGCTTGTGTGGGGCAGTCGGTGCTGAAAACGGGGCTGAAGGAAATTAAGGGTGTTTAAGCAGTCTGCAAATCATCTTTGATACTTTAGAATGGGGATGTACACATGCAAATGTTAAAACTGTTCTCTTATTGTGATAGAGTCATGGGGATATACAGCACGGAAACAGGCCCTTCGGCCCAACTGTCCATGCTGAGCATCTAAGCTCGTCCCATTTGCCTGCGTTTGGCCCATCTCCCTCTAAACCTTTCCTGTGCCATGTACCTGTCCAAGTGTCTGTTAAACGTTGTAATTGTCCCCACCTCTACCACTTCCTCTGGCAGTTCGTTCCACACACCCACCACCCTCCGTGTGAAGAAGTTGTCCCTCGGGTCCCCTTTAAATCTTTAGACCTGATCGTCCACCTTTCTCCTACCCTGGGGAAAAAAAACAGTGACCATCCACTTTATCTCTGCCCCTCATGGTTTTATAAACCTCTATCAGGTTACCCCTCAGCCTCCTTCAATCCAGGGAAAACAGTCCCAGCCCGTCCAGCCTCTCCTTATAATCCAAGCCCTCCAGTCCCGGTAACATCCCCGTGAATCTTTTCTTCAGTTTATTGACATCCTGGGTGACCAGAACAGCACACAACGCTCCAGGCGCGGTCTCACCAACCACTTGTACAGCTGTAACAAGACATCCCAACTCTTGCACTCAGTGCTCCGACCGATCAAGGCCGGCGGAGGAAGAACGTATTTTCTGAAAGATGGGGAATTTGAGGGCGATGGGGAACGGTCACAGAAGAAGAGATGAGGCCAGTGTGGATCAGCCGTGATCATATTGAATGACGGGGCGGGCTGGAGGGGCCGAGTGGCTTCATCCTGCTCCACTTTCCTTGTGTTCCACTGCGGTTCGGGGTGTTACAGCGAGTTACGAGTGTTTCACCTCTGCAGTTCGCTGCCTGTGATATTGATCACCCGCTCCCGGTTTCCCGTAGGGAGCAGCGGGACTGTGCGGGAGATTCCCCGGGGGTCGGTGACAACAGGTGAGGGGGGGGGGGGGAGTGCGAGAGGCGGGAGCCTGGATATTCCCCAGTCAGAGCCAATTGCAATAAACAGGAACAAAACACCCTCACAAGCTCTCAAAGCAGCGTCAGAGAGAGAGAGGCAGGGGCACTGAGTCGGGGCCGGTGAAGGGACGGGTGACACGGTCTGTGAGAGAGACCTTCCTCACCTCCTGCTGCTGTGATCCAGAGAGTGTCGCCAGGCTCCCGGGAGGATGTTTGTGTCCATGTTACTGTATGAGGAGTTGCTCCGCATCGTGTATGAAGTGAACGGGTGCTGTAAGCAGTTCGGCGCCGCCCGGGTCGCTCCCTTTGGGCGGTTTGTGGTGAAGCGTAGGGAGCGGGTGTCCAGCTCTGTGGGCGCCCTCAGCACCGAGGCACCTCCTGACCATGCAGGTAACGGCTTGTGAGGTACCCAGACCCGAGCTGTCTTCTCTCCAGTTGGAAAATAACTCATTGCGTTGCTTGTCTTTTTGAGATTGTCAAAGTTTTTGAAAGAGTCCCACGAGAGAAACTATTTGAAGCGTCCTGGGCGGAGCGGTGCGCCGAGCGGTGGGCTCCGACCTGAACATGAGAGTGTTGTCAGGAGGCATCTCCTCACGCAGGGGGAGGGGAGGGGGGGGGGGAGCAAGTCGGAATACCCTCCCGAGTATTCATGCGTCAGGGTGGGTGAGTGAGGGGACAGGTCAGTCAGGGACGGCGGGACAGTATCACTAAACCGCTCCCCCCCACACACACACCACACCCACTCACACCCACACACACTCACACCCGACACACCCCCACACACACATACCCGACACACACACCACCAAACACATCCCCACACACACTCACACCCACACACACTCACACCCGACACACCCCCACACACACATACCCGACACACACACCCACACACACCACCAAACACATCCCCACACACACTCACACCCACACACACTCACACCCGACACACACCCCCACACACATACCCGACACACACACCACCAAACACATCCCCACACACACTCACCCCCCACACACACACCCACACACACTCACCCCCACAGACTAACCCCCTACACACTCATCCCCACACACACTAACATCCCCCACACACACTTAACATCCCCCACACACTCACCCCGACACACTCACACCCCACACACACACTGACACCCACACACACTAACCCCCCACACACTCACCCCGACACACACTCACCCTGACACACCCTAACCCCCATATACACTTACCCCAACACACACACACCAACACACACCAACCCCACACACACTCACTTCCGCACACACTCACCCCCGACATACACTCACCTCAACACACACTCACTCAAACACATTTAAAAACCCACCAACACACACTCTCCCTCTCTCTCTCTCTCTCATACACGCACACACACACTCAAAGATGAAGGCACAAAGACACCTCCGCACTCAAGCACTCATTCATACGCACTGGGACACAAACACACACTCTCCAGCACGAAGGCACACTGCCTCCCTCATTCACATTCACTCCCTTAAACACTGACACTCACAAACGCATTCATAGAGTCACAGAGTATTACAGCACAGAAACAGACCCTTCGGCCCAACTGGTCCATGCCGACCAACATATCCACCTGAGCCAGTCCCATTTGCTCGCGTTTGGCCCATATCCCGCCAAACCTTCCCTATCCGTGTACCTGTCCAGGTGTCTTCGTACCTGATTCTCAGAAGCCAGGTACAGAGGTACAACAAGTAACAAGGAAAGGTGACGGAATGCTGTAGCATACGGCGAGTGAAATTGAATACACAAGTAGGGAGATTATGCTTCAGTAACATGGGGTGTTGGTGAGATACACTCAATCAAAAACACACTCAAATGCATTTACACACGCACACTCACGTAAGGTACACGCACACTCAAACACATACATTCACAAATGCACTCAGGCACACACTGACATTTAAACTCAGACACAAATGCACTCCCAAACACACTCCCTCACAAACGTTCTCACACACATAAAGTCTTTCAAATTCATACACACGCTCACTCACACGCACATGCACACGGATTTTGGCACACATTAATTTTCAAATCCTCACACACAGACATGAACACAAACTGACTTTAAGCTTACTTAAGCGAAATCACACACGCCACCTTACACCTTCACTTATACCCACGCTCACCACCCCCCCCAACAACCGGATGTTCACCAGGATACCCAGTCACTGAGTGCACACTTGGGGAAAACAGTAAGGGTCTGTGCCGGGGGACACCCCAGTTGCAGACCTGCACACAAACCCCAGCTCCCACCCAAACCTCTCTCCCTCTTCAGTGGCTAACTCAAAGTCTGTGCTGCTGAAGCCACCTGTTGTGTGAGTCAGAGATCCCCAAGTCTGTCACAGCACAGAGCTGCTGAGTGAGTTCTGAGCAAAGACAGTCCCCAGTCTAAAGGCTGCAACGTAGTGTCAAGCGAGTCTCCTGAACCCACACACTCGGGGGACACTGGAACTGTGTGTGTGTGTGTGTGTGTGTGTGTGTGTGTGTGTGTGTGTGTGTGTGTGTGTGTGTGTGTGTGTGTATGCGCGCGCGCATGTGAGTGTGTGAGTGTGTGTGTGTGTGCGTGCGCGCGTGCGCATGTGAGTGTGTGAGTGTGTACGTGTGTGTGTGTGTGTGCGCGTGCGCGCGCATGTGAGTGTGTGAGTGTGAGTGTGTACATGTGTGTGTGTGTGCGCATGTGAGTGTGTGTGTGTGTGTGCGCGCGCGCGCATGTGAGTGTGTGAGTGTGAGTGTGTACGTGTGTGTGTGTGTGTGCGCATGTGAGTGTGTGTGTGTGTGTGAGAGAGAGAGAGGAGAGGTTGTAAGACACTTCAGCGGCAGGGCAAATGCTAAGGACAATGTTAGGCTGCTGTCCCTCTTCAGGGTACAGATGTACTGCCAGATGTTTAGCACCTCTCCGATCCTATCCGACAAGCAGTTTGAGCAGAGGCTGCAGGAGATAGCGTCTGTCAGCAGGGGCAGAGACAGCTCCCTGGGACACCACAGGTAACCGCTGTGTTCTCACCTGTGTTACCTCCCTGTGCTGTGGGATTCTGCTCCCCTCGCTGCCTCAGCCCGTTAGCCGTTCCTGACAGCGAGACAGGCGGTTCAACAACTGACAGCAGCCACCCTCCCGTTACCTTCCAACCTCAGTCCAGGGGTTGCGGTTATTCAACTGTGGGAGTACAGCCATTGGTTTTAACACCTTTGATGCACACACAGATTATTAGACACTGAGTACAGAAGTTGGGATGTTATGCTGCAGTCGTACAGGATGTTGGTGAGGCCACATTTGGAATACTGCGTTCAGTTTTGGTCACCCTGCTATAGGAAAGATGCCACAGCTGGAAAGAGTGCAGAGGAGATTTACGAGGATGTTGCTGGGACTCAAGGGACTGAGTTATGGAGAGACGTTGAGCAGGTTGGGACTTATTTCATTGGAGTGTAGAAGAATGAGGGGTGACCTTCTGGAGGTGTGTAAGATCATGAGGGGCATAGAGAGGGTGAATGCACACAGCCTTTTTCCCAGGGTTGGGGCAACTTCATCACCCAGAGGGTGATCAGTACACGGAACGAGTTGCCAGAGGAAGTGGTTGAGGCAGGTACAACAACAACTTTTAAAATACAGTTGGTCAGGTACATGGATAGAAAAGGTTCAGAGGGATATGGGCCAAATGTGGGAATCTTGGTCAGCATGGACCAGTTGGGCCGAAGGGCCTGTTTCTGTGCTGTATGACTCGATGACTCTTATTAAGAACCAAAGCTGGGCCTTCCTTGCATTGGGCAGTTGGTACCACAGAGCACAGGGCACCTTTCTGTGTTGGAGAGGTTCGGTCAAATGAATTGTGTGTCTGTTTCAGATTAATAACATCCAATGGCTCTGATATAACTCAATAGTTAAAGGTTCATTGTACAGAGGCACGGAGGAAGTCTCCAGTGTGTGTGGCAACAGGTGAGGGTGTGGCAGGCGGAGTCTGTGTAACCATAGTCCCCAGTCAGGTAAATAGGAGCAAGCACTCTCAGCCAGTCATGGTACGGAGAGCAGCAGGGACCTGACGAACGAATCAGGGGAGTTGCCGTGCCTTATTTAGTGCAAACTGTTTCTGAAGACCCTCAGTGCTGCTGCGATAGTCTGAAAGACTTGGTGTTGAGTGGGAGCTGCGATGCTTTATTTGCAACTTGTTTACCTGCTGGCCGACGTACAGAGGTGCTGCCTGCTGTTCCGTGCAGCCCCAGTTCTCTCTGATCAGCAGCTGATGCAGAGGCTGCACCAGAGGGTGCATGCTGTTAAAGGCAGAGGTGGTTCTGTGGCTCATATGGACCTGACAGGTAACTCCTGTGTGCCTGTGTGATGTCCGTATTAGGGTGCTGGGATTCTGTCTGCCAGTCAGTCCCCTTCATCACCTCCCCTGCACTAGCACACACTCACTTACTCACTCGCACACACTTACACACGCACACTCACACACATACATTTGCACACTCACTAATACACTCACACACACTGTCACACATCACACTCCCACACACATACACACTCCATACACATACACACACACACTCACACACACACACACACTCACACACACACACACACACACACACACACACACACACACACACACACACACACACACACACACACACACACACACACAGAGTGAGCATCGTGGCCAAGTTCTCTGCCATTCTCGTCCACTATCTTGGTGCTCACATTTACCGGCAGGTTTGAGAGGCTTACTGATCCGGAGCAGGATGCGGAAGGTATTTTGCAGCCAGTTGCTCGGTGAAGGAGCTGAGGGTGTTGACGGGAACCCTTCACGCTCCCTCTCCCCTCTTCAGCACAAGGAACAAACCCAGCCTTGCTTGTACTGGACAGTTGGTGCTGCAGGGATCCGGGCACCTCGTCACCGAGGAGCCTCCTGATAGTGAAGCTTACAGCTACTTGTGCGTTTGTTTCACATGGGCGGCACAGTGGCACAGCGGGTAGAGCCGCTGCCTCCAGCGCCAGTGACCACGGTTCGATCCCGACCTCAGGTGCTGTCTGTGCGGAGTTTGCACGTTCTCCCTGTGACGGTGTGGGTTTCCCCCGGGTGCTCCGGTTTCCTCCCACATCCCAAAGACCCGCAGCTTGGTAGGTTAACTGGCTGCTGTAAATGACCCCAGCTGCAGGTGGGATGGGAGTGTACAGAGAATATTAGTAGGGGAATATGATTGCTTTGTGATCTGGCATAGACTCGATGGGCTGAATGGCCTACTTCTCTGTCAGAAGGAAACGTAGAATCTGTAATTAGTTGTAGACAACTCCTAGTCATATTCATCACTAGCTCCCAGTTTACTGTGCAGGAGCACATGGTGGGTGAGGAAGATCCCATGAGTCAGTGACAACAGGTGAGAGAGGGAGTGGGAGCGGCAGGAGACTGGGTAATGATATTCCCCGGGCAGAGCCAGTTCCCGTAAATAGGAACAAACACTCACACACCAGCGTCACAGAGAGAGGCAGGAATTCACTGACGGTTTGCTGAGTGTACATAGGGAAAGTACTCGAAACCTTTCAGTTGTTTGAAGGTTTATTGGGAGATTATTGACAACCAGTCAAACAGTAGGAATCATGTTTATGTACGAGATGGTAATTAGGGTCTTTGGTGAAGTCCAGATGTGTTGTCAGATGTTCCAGGCTACTCCTTTGGGTGCCAAAGGCCATCTGTCATTTAAACTGAGAGCTGTCGGGCCTACAACCATCCCTCTTCAACCTCTCGACGTGAAAGGTAACACCATTTTCTCCAGTGTTGTTTTGACCTTTCCAGTAGACTCAAGCCCTATCTCCCATCCTCTACACATCTCCCCTCCTCTAACTCTCCGCTCTCTGTGCCCCTTCTTCTTGCAGTCACTTGAGATCGAGGGTGATGCCTCCACTCTGAGGTGACTGATGAGGCCAGTGTGGGGACCACAGACTCTTCCACTGACAGGATGGGTGGGTGGATAGTTTGTGAGGTTGTGCACCCCCTCTGCATGCTCCCGATGCGTGGCCTCGAGACTCTCAATCCCATTCCGAATACTCCTCCTTATTGAACAGTCAAGGGTCAGAGAATCAGTGTGGACGTTGACTTGCTTCATGGGAACTTCGAGCACATCCTTGAACCTTTCACCCTTCTGCGCACACTTTGGTTTTCAGATTCTCACCCTTGTATTACAATCCAGCCTTAGCCTCACCTGCCTATAAATTTCCGCAGCCATGTATCCCCTCTGTGAGCTCAGCATTCCCTGATTCTGGCTCTGGAACATCTCTGGATTCAATCGCTCCACCACTGCTTTCAGCTGAGCTCTGGGATTGCATCCTTAAATCTCCCTGCCTCTCCTGATCCTTCCTTCCACTTTTAAATTCTCCGTAAGACTATTATCATCCCAATTGTGGCTTGGTGTCAGATAATGCTGCTGTAACACAGCTACCAACGTTGTTAAAGGCACTATATATAAATGCAAGTGGTTGTTGGCCATTTTGTGTACAACAGATTTTTGAAAATCTCACTCTGTTTATTGAATGCCGTCATTGATTGTGGAGTGATCTAACTGAGGTGCTTAAAATGGTTAAAGGAATTGAGAAGCTAAATTGAGACAAATTGTTCCCTCCAGCAGGAGAGTTAGGACCAGTGGCTTCATGTTAAAATATTCCTCTTGCTGCTGGAGTGCAGCTGTTAGCTCAGCTCAGTGAATCTCTACAGCTCTCCATCCAAGATGTTATCTTTTTCACACAGAGGGTGGTGGGTGTGTGGAATGAGCTGCCAGAGGAAGTGGTAGAGGCGGGTACAAAAGACACTTGGACAACTATGTGGATAGGACATCGGGTAGGAGATACAGGAGCCTGAGGGCACGTACCACCAGACTTAAGGACAGTTTCTACCCCACTGTGATAAGACTACTGAACGGTTCCCTTATACAATGAGATGGACTCTGACCTCACAATCTACCTTGTTGTGACCTTGCACCTTATTGCACTGCACTTTCTCTGTAGCTGTGACACTTTACTCTGTACTGTTATTGTTTTTACCTGTACTACCTCAATGCACTCTGTACTAACTCAATGTAACTGCACTGTGTAATGAATTGACCTGTACGATCGGTATGCAAGACAAGTTTTTCACTGTACCTCGGTACAAGTGACAATAATAAACCAATCCCAATACCAAAACACAGGCAAATGGGACTAGTTTAAGTGGGCAGCTTGGTTGGCATGGACAAGTTGAGCTGAAGGGCCTGTTTCCGTGCTGTATAACTCTATGACTCTGTTGTCTTGTGCTGAGTGTTGTTCCCCAACAGGTGGGTCAAACATCAAACTCTGACCATGAGCTTTGATAGGATATTGAACTGTGGAATGTATCTCAAGCAGTGAGGTTAGACAGGGTATTGGACTGTGGAGTGTATCATTAGTCAGTGACGTTAGATAGGGTATTCAGCTGTGGGGTGTATCATTAGCCAGAGAGGTGAGATGGGATATTGAACTGCAGAGTGCATCATACCTCAGTGAGGTTAGACAGGATATTGGACTGTGGGGTGCATCGTACCCCAGTGAGATTAGACAGAGTAATGGACTGTAGTGTGTATTATTGGCTGGTGAGGTTAGACAGAATATTGAAACATAGAGTGAATCAAAGTCCAGTGAATATGGGTTGGATATTGGACTACAGTGTGCATCATAGCACGTTGTGGTTTTTCTCCTTAGATTGTCAGTTTGTAGTGTAGGGCCTGTATCCCAATTGGGGAATTACTGAACTGGGGAGATGGGATACTGAGATGGATTCCAGCAAGTCCACTCATCGCCTCTTGGATTCATATTGTCACAGGAAACAGTGAGACCCACCTAGCCTGTGGAATTAACAGCACGATTCCCCAGAGGTGGATGGGGCATGCACTGCTGTGCTTATGTACATGTTCATTGTTTTTGATCCATTCAAGGGACATCAGAGGGCAACTAACAGCCAACCACATTGTTTGGTCTTGAGTCATACACAAGCTGGAAAGAGTAAAGAGAGCAGATTCTCTTCCCTGAGGACAAACAGGTGGATTTTTATAACAAATGTGGTCACTGTTGCTGATTCTGGATTCACTTCATGACTTGAATTCAGGGTCCGAGCTCCCATGGTGGGATTTGAACTCTGTATCGCTAAATCGGTCGCATAATCGGGATGTGATGTTGAGGGTCTATAAGGCATTGGTAAGACTTCACTTGGAGTACTGTGTGCAGTTTTGGGCTCCTTATTTAAGAAAGGATGTGCTGACGTTGGAGAGGGTTCAGAGAAGATTCACTAGAATGATTCCAGGAATGAGAGGGTTAACATATGAGGAACGTTTGATGGCTCTTGGGCTGTACTCCTTGGAGTTCAGAAGAATGAGGGGGGACCTCATAGAAACATTTCGAATGTTAAAAGGCCAGGACAGAGCAGATGTGGCAAAGTTGTTTGCCATGGTAGGGGAGTCTAGTACGAGAGGGCACGACTTCAGGACTGAAGGGCACCCATTCAGAACAGAGATGCGGAGAAATTTCTCTAGCCAGAGAGTGGTGAATCTGTGGATTTTGTTGCCACGGGCGGCTGTGGAGGCAAAGTCATTGGGTGTATTTAAGGCAGAGATTGATAGGTATTTGAGTAGCCAGGGCATCAAAGGTTATGGTGAGAAGGCGGGGGAGTGGGGCTAAATGAGAGAATGGATCAGCTCATGATAGAATGGCGGAGCAGACTCGATGGGCCGAATGGCCGACTTCTGCTCCTTTGTCTTATGGTCTATAACTGCCAGGGTGTCAGAAGCAGCAAAGAAAGGACCAGGTGTGCTGTTTGCTGCCGCTGTTATTAATCCTGTAATTGAAGGCTTCACTGCACAGAGAGGCGATGAGCGTAACCTCCCCTGGGCCAGCGGAAGCAGCTGAGAGAAGGGCAGGCAGCAGGCAGGCTTTCCATGTAGGGCGACTCCCCAGTTGAGAGACCCAGTAAACAGTCTCAAGCGCACACGGGGGCACGTAGACAAGAGACTGGTGCTCGGCCCCAGACTCAGAAGGGCACTTGAGCAGTTTGCTGGCACCTTCTGTGCGAGCTGGAGTGCGAGGGAGCCCTGCCGGCAGTTGGGGAGGGGGTCTTGAGGTGCTACCCCCAATGCTGTGGCCCACGATGCTCTTCCGCAACCTGGTGTTCCGCATGATGTGGCAGGTTCAGGCGTGCTGCAAGGAGTTCAACTCCGCTCCCATCGTCCCCACTTTCCGTGCCACGCTGCGGGAGAAGGGGTCTGCCCCTGAGTCCACGGCGCCTGTCTTCGATCGAGAAGGTAACTCTTCCCTCCTCCTCCTCCTCCTCCCCTCACTGTTTGGCTTCTGCTGTTCATGTGTGCCCCTTTAACTGAAGGTGAGGCTTGTGTGGGAGGGTCTGGCTCCCAGGTTGGGGAGGGGAGGGTTTGGGGCAGGTACCCGGGGGGTTCCTTCTAGGCATCTCAGCTACACGAGGCTGAACACATGGGATCTGGAACGCCCACAATTTGCTCCGCACCTCTCTCCCAGCCTAGTCTCTGCTGACACCGCCTTCAATCAGGGAGGTGAGGGAAAGGCCAGCTGGGAATTGTGGTTGGGCTGAGACCTTTTTGCAGGGAATCGCTAATCTTTTCGTGTGGGGTTCGGAGACAGGCAGGTCTGTCGGTTCCAGGTCCCTGGGTTGGGAAGACCAGCTGTCCCCTTGGGGCTAGACCAGCAGGCTAGGAGGAGGAAAGAGCGCTGATGTTAATCAGTCTACAGACCGGAACCATGGCAGCATAGACACACGCTCCCTGTCGTCAGGAGTCTGCTCCAACACATCAGACTCTGCACCTGTGGGTGTCTGTGAGGGGAGACAATTCTTCCGCCACCATTGGTCTTTGAGGGATTTTCGGCAGGGGAGATTCCCAGGCCAGGATGATGGGCTGGCGCAGTGATTTGATTCGCACGGTGTGGCACGTTCAGCTCTGCTGCCAGCAGTTTGGCGCCGCTCACGCTGACAGCAAGGGTCACGTAGTGCTGAAACCCAGAGCCAGATTGCCCAGCACCCAACCCACTGCCAACACCGAGGCTTTCTTTGATAGCGCAGGTAAATCTCTCCTCACGCACACTGTCTCCTCGCTTTGGGTCTGCTGCCTGTGCCGTAACGCGCGACGTGTCCTGTTTATATATTACGCACTGACGCGCCTCGGGTCAAAGCCCATTGACACCTAGGTTTTAAAATTCATCCCCTTGTCATCAAACCCCTCTGGAGTTACACGCATCTCTGCTCCTACAGGTCCCTGCAGTTCTCCAAACCTGGCCTCTCGACCATCCCCCCGAACCTCCAACACTCCATCACTGGTGGTCATTCCCTCAGCTGACTGGGTCCCAACCTCTGGAATTCCCTTGGTAAACCTCTCCCCCGCTCTCTGCTCCGTCAAGATGCTTCTTGATGCCTGCCTCTCCGACCAGCAGTTTGCTCACCTACCCTGATACGTGGTTCTCTCTCACATTCTGCTTCCTAACGCTCTGGCGAAACACCTTGAGCACGTCATGTGAATGGAAGTTCTTGCTGTGTGTCACCAGCATTTCTGCAGTGCTCCTGACACTGGTGACGTGTGTGCCTGCCTGCAGCTCGATGATAATCCATCGTGCCCCAGCAGCATACTGTCGGACAACTGGGAGCCCAGTTGGTCTTCCATCTTCCCCTTCCCCTTCCCCAGTGAGATCAGGCCAGTTGGGTAACTACAAGTCACCCCTCCACCCCACCTCACCCAGTGAGGAACCATTGTACAGGCTGGTGGAGCAGAACAGCAAAGCTGCCAGCCTGCACCATGCCATCCCTGCCTGTACCCACGGAGTTAGTGCAGTTCTGGAGGGAGCTGGGGAGGAGGAAGGTGAGACTGAGGCTCTGAGCAACGGATGTTGTTCCCATTGTGACCACGCCATTCCACTGGCTGTTAACCACTTTGGATTATAAAAGCAAATTATTCAATAACTTATTTTCTCTCTCATTTTCTTCTTCTACCTTTCTGCCTTCTCTTTTTTTTTGTTCTTTTTCTCATTTTCTTTCTCTCATTCTCTCTTCCTCTGGCTTCCATTCTGTTCTCGTTCTCTCTCTTGTTCCTTCATTCTTTTTCTTTATCTTTTCTCTGTCGTTCTTTTTTCTGTGCTTTGTTTTACTATCTCCCCCCACCCCCACCACTTCTCTTCCCATTTTCCTTTGCAATAATATTTTCCTGCTGAATTGAGGGAGTTGGATGTTGTTTTTCAGTTCTAGGGACCTCGCCCAGGGGAGTGTTCAGGTGCAGCTACTGAATGTACCGGGATGTGTTTTCTGCTTGGTGGAACAGTGCTGAAGCTGTATTTTCCGTGTAGCTTTGAAAATTAATCTGGAAGCATTTGAAAATACTGCATAGCAAGCATAATTGGCACTGAATTAATCAACTTACCCACAGAGATCTGCAGTGGAACATGGCAATAGTGTCAGACACCTGCTGCCTTGTCCCAAGGAAGTGCTTCTCTCCCATTTTGTTGAGAACACACTGAACACCATGTAGTTCTCAGCTTAGAAATTCCTCTGAGTCTCAGAAGGTGCATTAAATTAGTAGCCTGGGGTTGGTGGCGATGGACATAGTAATATGTACATGATATTGTGCTGATCTTGATGCCGATTTATAGTAAATGTCCTCCTCCTGTGTATCATCCACATCCCTCCATTCCCTTCATATTCATGTGTTTATCTAAAACTCCACCTCTTAAGCTCCACCAAGCTGCCTGCTTCCACTACTACCCCTGGTAACCCACTCCAGGCACCTACCACTCTCTGAGTAAAAAAACTTGCCCCTCACGTCATGTTTAAACTTCCCCCCTCTAATCTTCAAAGCCCGTCCTCTGGTGTTTGACATTTCTACCTTGGGGAAAAGATTCTCACTGTCCACCCTATCTGTGCCTCTCATAATCTTAAAAACCTCTATCAGGTCTCCCTCAGCCTCCGACGCTCTAGGGAGAACAACCCAGGTTTGTCCAACCTCTCCTTATAGCTCATACCCTCTAATTCAGGCAGCATCCTGGTGAACCTCTTCTGCACCCTCCACAGTCTCCACATCCTTCCTGTAGTGGGGCGACCAGAACTGCACACAATACTCCAAGTGTGGTCTGACTCAAGCTTTATATAGCTGCAGCATGACTTCCTTACTCTTGTACTCAACAACCCCTACCAATGAAGGCAAGCATGCTGTGCAAGTGGGCTGTCTGAGTCTCTGAGCCTGATCCACCATTCATTAGGATCATGGTCAATCTTCTCCTTCAGTGCCATTTTCTCGGTTATCCCTTGATTCCGTTTAATATCTGGAAAACCATTATCTCTGTTTTAATCTACACTTGGAAAGGCAGGGATTAATCAAAGATTGTCAACATGACTTTGTTAGGGGAAGATCTTTTGAATGAATTTTTTGAAAAAGTAACTAAGTGTATTGATGGGAGCAGTGTGGTTGATGGAACCTATTTGGACTTCAGCAAGACCTTTGACAAAATCCCACATGGGATTCTGGTCGAAAAGATCAGAGACCATGAGATCCAGGATGTCAGCAAATTGGATCCAAAGTTGTCTTGGTAAAAGGAGTTCTAAAGTAGCGACATGTTCGGCACAACTTTGTGGGCCGAAAGGGCCTGTATGTGCTGTAGGTTTTCTATGTTTCTGTGTTTCTTTGTTTCTATGATAGAGGGTGGCTTTTTTTGACTGGAAGTCTTGACCAGTGAGGTACCACAAGGATCAGTGCTGGGACCGAATTTTGGAGAGATGATTCTCAGGTTTGCAGATGACACAGAGTTGATGGTGTTCTTGGTAGAGTTAGGACACAGGATGGCACTGATGAGTTGTGACATTGGGTGGAACAATGGCAGGTGGAATTTCATCCTGATAAGTGTGAAGTGGTACATTTTGGGACAACTCATAATGGTAGGACATGCGCAATGAATGGTCGGGTATTAGGGGGAATTAAAGAACAGGGGGACCTTGGTGTACTAGTCCAAGGATCCCCGAAGGTGGAAGCACTGGTTGATAAGGGATATTTGCCTTCATTAGCCGGGGCATAGAATATAAGAGTAGGGAGGTTGTGGTGCAATGAATAAAACACTGCTTAGGCCGCAGCTGATTGTGACAGGCTTGGAGAGGGTGTAGAAGAGATTCACTAGGATGCAAACACAAGAGAATGAAGATTCTGTGCTGTATGGATATCTATATGACTCTATACCCCAGAATGTGGCCTGGGATGGAGTGTTTCAGTTATAAGGTGAGACTTGATAGGCTGGGTTTGTTTTCACTGGGATGAAGGCAATTGGTAGTGGGGGGAGGAGGAAACATGATAGTACATAAAATGATGAGGGACACAGAGAAACAAAGGACTGCAGATGCTGGAATCTCGATGAAAAACACGACGATGCTGGAGGAACTCAGCAGGCCAGGCAGCATCCGTGGAGAAAAGCAGGCGGTCAGCGTTTCGGGTCAGGACAAGGGTGTGGAGTTCTCTCCCACAGGGAGTGGTTGAGGCCGAGAGAAGAGATGGATTAAGGGTAAGCTGGATAAAAACATGGGGGATAAAGGGACAGAGAGATGAAGGGATCTGTTGGAGGGGGAGAAGGACAGAGATGTGTTGTTGGGGTGGAACATGAACCCACCATTGCAGAGCAGGGTGCTCATGGGAACCTGTTTCGGTTTTGCATCTTCTATCATTGGGAGAATATAAAGGGAGCTGTACCACACCTAACCCAAGCTTCACCTCTACATGGTTCCGTATGCCTTCATACTCTCACCCAACATCAGATTTCAGTTGATGTGCTTCTCAGGGATGGTGCTCCAGGCTCCCAATACTTCGGTACGGAAAAGTCCCCCAATTTCATTTCTGTTCTGGGTTTCCCGACCAGGGGAGACAGTTTCTCCCTTCACTAAAAAAGAAGTATAAATTTTGTTTTGCCCCTTAATTGGATGATCTTACAATTTTCTAAATTCATATTGGGAGCCTTGGTTGGAGACACAATTCTGGTCTTGATAATATAATAGAGATATGGAGGCACTGGGGAAAGTGCAGGGAAGATACATAAAAAATCAGACAGTGCATCTGTTGACAAAGGCTGGATACACGTAGAAGATATCTGAAGGTTATCTTCAAAATCACAAAACGTATTGGACATGGAGAAGATGTTTTGATGTTTCCGATATCAGAAACCAATTATGATTGTCACAACAGGTTAATCAAAAATAACTTGCTGGCTGTTGAGTTTGAGGAAGTCAGTGCCTCGCAGAGAGTTTGAAAGAGAGTTATTTTATGCACTAAAAGAGAACCAGATGCTTATGTGAGGATGAAAGGAATACGGAGATAGTCTGGGAAGATGTAATTAGATTAAGAGGAGATGTGTGTGGAATACGTACACAGCCTGGACCAGTTAGATGAACAATGGTTTTAAAGTAATTTTATGTTCTTGGGACGTGGACAAGGTCGACATTAGTTGTCTACTTCCTGGTTACCTTTGAGCCTTGGCAGGCAACAGGCTTCTTGAAGTTCACGTAGTGATGGTGCTCCCCCAGGATTATGTAGTGAGGACTTCCAGAGTACTGACCTGGCGACAATACACGGTGAAGGTGTGTGTTAATCTGAGAGTTGCGTGTCTTGAAGGAAAGCATGATGATGGTGCCTCGACGTGACCTTGATCTCTTGTCCCAAATCTCTGGTTTTCAGAGCTAAGAGCATAAATTCCCCGAGCCAGGGGCTTCAGTGATCAAACGGATGCTGCAAATGACTTTTAAAGTGGAGCCCAGTTGCACATTTCTGCTCTTGTTAAGTCTGGAAGTGCAGTAGACTGCATTACATCTTCTTAAAGTGGTAATTGAAAATTCCATGCATAAAACTGGCAGTGAGTACTGACGGGTTGAAGCCTAACTTTGAAAATAGAAAAGCACTAAAAAAACATCTTTACATCTAAGTGCCCCGACAAGTTGTGTAGCTGAGGTTCTTCTGTTAACCCTCCTACACACTCACTGCTGGCTGTATCGGAAGTTCTTGCAGGCTACACGACCACTAACATCCTTAATTTGAGCCCACATAATGATACAATGCTGTAGGTCATTCCACAGTGAGGATATCCACGTGCACTGTTCACCTGATTTGTTTCCATGTTCTAGCTTAACCTAGAGTGAGAATGCTTTTGCCTTTTTATTTCAGAGGCTGGGTTCATGCCCTGTTTGAGATTCATGAGCGCAAACCCAAGTCTGATACTTCAGTAAAGAACAAACTGCTGAAGGAACTCATTTCCCTCCACAGATGCTGCCAGACCTGCTGAGTTCCTCCAGCAGTTTGTTTTTGCTCCAGATTCCAGCATCTGCAATGTAGATAAGATATCTTTATTAGTCACATGTAAATCGAAACACACAGTGAAATGCATCTTTTGCGCAGAGTGTTCTGGGGGCAGCCCGCAAGTGTCGCCACGCTTCCGGTGCCAACATAGCACGCCCACAACTTCCTAACCCCTACATCTTTGGAAATTGGGAGGAAACCAGAGCACCCAGAGGAAACCCACGCAGACACGGGGAGAACGCACAAGCTCCTTACAGACAGTGGCCGGAATTGAACCCGGGTCACCGACGCTGTAATAGTGTTACTCTAACCGCAACACTACTGTGCCTGCCCCCACTACTGTGCCTGCCCCACAATCTTCTATGTCTCCTTGATACTTCAGTAACCTGCTGAATGAAACAGGTAGAGTCACAGAGCACAAAGATAGGCACTTTGGCCAACTATGTCCATGCACAGCAGCTATTAAGTACCTATCTACACTAATCCAATTTACCAACAATTGGTCTGTATTCTCTGTCTTGGAGTTCAAATTCAGGTGCTCTTTAAATGTTATGAGAGTACCCGTCATCACCAACATACTCAGACACTGATTGGCATTCCAGATTCCAACCATCCTCTGGGAGTATTACTTAACTGATGTGAGACTTATGAATGTTGGTGTACAAAGGTAGCGGCATGGTAGCATAGCGGTTAGCGCGACGCTATTACAGCACCAGCGATCGGGGTTCGATTCCCGTCACTGTCTGTAAGGAGTTTGTACGTTCTCCCCGTGTCTGCATGGGTTTCCTCTGGGTGCTCCGGTTTCCTCCCACAATGCAAAGATGTACGGGTAGGTTAATTTGGGTTTAAAATGGGCGGCACGGACTTGTTGGGCCTGAAGGGCCTGTTACCACACTGTAAATAAAATTTAAAAAATTTAAAACAAAGGGACCTGGCTGTCCTCCAAAGTATCACACTGAGGGCCAGTATGCAGCTACAGCAAGTAATTGGGAAGGCAGCTGAAACCTTGGGCTTTATTACAAAGAGGAATTAAATATAAATATAGAGAAATCTTGTTTCAATTTGATGAGATCATACCTACAGTAGTCAAGTCGAGTTTATTGTCATGTGCACATGTGCAATAAAAAACTTGCTTGCAGCAGCATCACAGGCACAGAGCATCAGACACAAACATTCATAAGAAAAACATAAATTAAAAATAAATTGTACAAGAAAGAACACATTTAAAACAAAAAAAAAGTTCATTG